>NC_140305.1:9557147-10187386 GCF_964211825.1 Aythya ferina | reverse complement strand
TGGCCCAGGACGGGGCAGTGCTGGGGAGAGCAGAGCAGTATTTCCAGCAGAGCTGGGCTGACAGGCCAGCCTCTGAGCAGCTGGCACACGTCAGAGCCGGTGGAAATCCACAGAGCAAGCTCAGCCCTGTGGATGGTTTTCAGTCCATCACAGGTTTCAGCCTTAGGCCAAACCAAAGTTGTCTTTTCCTGTGCTTCTCTCCTTCCGAAGTGGGCACTGCATCTCGGAGGGGAGGCTTTGAGCCCTGGTCACTGCTGGGCAGCTCGGGGTTAACTGGGTGTAACCTCAGCAAACCCTGCCTGCAAAATTGGGCCGGGGAAAACCAAAGCTAGGTGTTGTCCCAAGCAAGCACAGGGAAGCAGTGTTGGGGAGCTGGAGTCCCTGGGTATAGCTCATCCAAGGGGGTGTCAGCAGAGAGGTGTCCTGAATTTCTGCTGCTCTAAAGAGATGGCTATCTAGGGGGGAATAGGAGGATGTGTAAATGGATTAATTTCTTATATGTAGAGCTGGGAGTCAGCAAGGGTAAGTTCTGAAGTAGTGAGGAGAAGGCCAAAGAAGGGAGCAGCTGTTGGATTGCTGCTTGCTTGTTTCCTTATTTTGGTCAAGTTGTTGGTCCAGCATTTGAAGAATTTGGATATTATTTTTTTTTCTTGACAATAATTTTTTTTCCAGGCAGGTTGAGACTTAAGTCAATCATCCCTCATGCGGTCCCAGTAACACAGGACGGAGAACTGCTTGGAGGACTCAGTGGAGATGAGAGGTGCCAGGAGCCAGGCAGATTGTTGTCCCTGCCAGCTCTCGGCTTGACCCCCGAAATGCATGGCTGGAGAAGTTCTGTAGGCTGATGGTGTCTGAGGATCAGACGTGATGTGTTTAATAGGTAGTGCTGTAATTGTGGCATGGCATTTTGGTTCAGCTGTATGGAAAATGCCGCGGGCATAAATGACTCGTGGTCCATCAGCAGCCTTCCAGACAGTATCTCTGCTTCCCCCAGGAGGGCAGGAAGTCTGCCACTGCCCCGTGCTTGTGCCCAGGTGCTCCTACCCGCCCGCTCTGGGCATCGGGGCCAGCTCCCATTCCCACTGCGGGGTGAGCTGCTCCCGCCTGTGGGATGTGAAACACCCCAAACGCCTTTGCTCTGCCCGGTGTCACACCAAGCCTGCCGCCCAGTGAGGGGTGCTGGCAGGCAGCAGCTCCCCCGGGTGCTCTGGGTGTTTTCGGCTCCCCGTGAGCGTTGGCCACTGGCCTTGTGCGGAGCCTGACCTTATTTACTCTGCTGGGCCTGATCCCAGCCCGTGAATGTGAGAAATGCAGAACTGACGGATTGCAGACTGCAGGCTGCCCAGAGAATTAAAAATAAGCCCAAAGTTATATTTAGAGTCTATAAAGCATAGCGGGAGGCTGATTATCAGCTGCGCTCCCTCAGGCATGGTCCCTGCTGCTGTGGGATGAGGGCTGAGTGCCGTGCCCCCCAGGGACGCCCACCCTGCCCCGTCCCCTCGCCTTCCCCTCCGCCCTGGATACTGCACGTAGGAAGGGCAGCACAGTCTCCACTTCACTAAAAACAGCGAGAAGTGTTTATGCCGTTCAGCGGGCAGGCTGCCAGGCTGTGAAATGCTCTTTCCGTGCAGCCCCAGGCTGTGCGCTGTGGATGGCCAGCGCCCCACACCACGGGGGTGTGAGGGGAGCCTGGCGGTGCTTGTGCTGGGGGTGCTGGTCTTGGGGAGCCCTCACCCCCTGCTCTGCCCTCACTGGGTGACTCAGGGCTTCCAATTTCTCGTCCTGTTTCACTCACACAGATGGGCTCTGCTCGTCCCTGCAGCTGGCAGCTCAGGCAGGGTGGCTCCTGCCAGGCTGGAGCACGCTGGTGTCCCTCTGCTCGGTGACCGTGGGTGATCTTCCTGGCCCCAGGGAGTGCTGCTTAGCTCCCAGCGAGGGATCTTGGCACGTCGGTGTTTCTCATGCCGAAGGAACAGGACATCCAGATGTGTTTGTTCGGGCCTTGGGGCTGTGTCAGTCCTGCCAGGTCCTGACCTCTCTCATGCAGGCTGGCAGCTGAGCCAGGCATTGCTCCTCTTAAAGGCCAGTCTGGGCTGGGGCTTGCTCTGGGGTGGGCAGGGTTGGGGCAGGGATCAGAAGAAAAGCATTGGTGACCCAGTGTGCAGCGTGCCCCCTGAGCCATCCCCTGTCCAAGCACCCCACCAGGCCGTGTTCCCAGCAGTGATGGTGTGCTCCCAGTGAGGCACCTGGGCACGTCTCTGCCCAGCTCTCCCCTGCCTTCACCCAGCTGACAGCAGGTAATCCTGCAGCCACCCAAAATCTGTGTACATCCGTCGAATCACGATGTTATCATCAGGTGAATTGTTTATCTGGAGAGTATTTCTCAATACCTGATCAAAACCTGATCTCCTTCTATGACAAAGTGACGCGCTGGGTGGATGAGGGAAAGGCTGTGGATGTGGTCTACCTTGACTTCAGCAAGGCTTTTGACGCCGTCTCCCACAGCATTCTCCTCAAGAAACTGGCTGCTCTTGGCTTGGACTGGCGCACGCTTTGTTGGGTTAGAAACTGGCTGGATAGCCGGGCCCAAAGAGTCGTGGTGAATGGAGCCAAGTCCAGTTGGAGGCCAGTCACTAGTGGCGTCCCCCAGGGCTCAGTGCTGGGGCCGGTCCTCTTTAATATCTTCATCGATGATCTGGACGAGGGCATCGAGTGCAGCCTCAGTAAGTTCGCAGATGACACCAAGTTAGGTGCGTGTGTCGATCTGCTTGAGGGTAGGAAAGCTCTGCAGGAGGATCTGGATAGGCTGCACCGATGGGCTGAGGTCAACTGCATGAAGTTCAACAAGGCCAAGTGCCGGGTCCTGCACCTGGGGCGCAATAACCCCAAGCAGAGCTACAGGCTGGGAGAGGAGTGGTTGGAGAGCTGCCAGGCAGAGAAGGACCTGGGAGTGATGGTGGATAGTCGGCTGAATATGAGCCAGCAGTGTGCTCAGGTGGCCAAGAAGGCCAAGAGCATCCTGGCTTGTATGAGGAACAGTGTGGCCAGCAGGGCTAAGGGAGGTGATCATCCCCCTGTACTCAGCTCTGGTGAGGCCGCACCTCGAGTACTGTGTTCAGTTTTGGGCCCCTCGCTAGGACAAGAAGGACATCAAGGTGCTCAAGAGAGTCCAGAGAAGGGCGACGAAGCTGGTGAGGGGCCTGGAGAACAAGTCCTACGAGGAGCGGCTGAGGGAGCTGGGCTTGTTCAGCCTGGAGAAGAGGAGGCTCAGGGGCGACCTTATCGCTCTCTACACGTACCTCAAGGGAGGCTGTAGCGAGGTGGGGGTTGGCCTGTTCTCCCACGTGCCTGGTGACAGGACGAGGGGGAATGGGCTTAAGTTGCGCCAGGGGAGTTTTAGGTTGGATGTTAGGAAGAACTTCTTTACCCAAAGGGTTTGTTGGACACTAGAACAGGCTGCCCAGGGAAGTGGTGGAGTCACCATCCCTGGAGGTCTTTAAAAGACGTTTAGATGTAGAGCTTAGGGATATGGTTTAGTGGGGACTGTTAGTGTTAGGTCAGAGGTTGGACTCGATGATCTTGAGGTCTCTTCCAACCTAGAAATTCTGTGATTCTGTAATAACTTAAACATGGAGAAGAGCAGCTTTCTGTGCAGATGTGGATTTCTGCATCACTCAAGTCAGCTGTGAGGTTTGGACAATAGATGGTGCTAAGAGCCCTGGCAGACCAGCTGCTGTCACGCCGAGCCTCCTGCAGTGGCTGTGGGGCTCTGCCTGGGCACTGTGCAGGGCCAGCAGGGAAGGTGAGCAGGCGCAGGGGCCCCACAGCCCCAAGAGCTTTGGTGGGAAGGCAGCCCCGATAGGGGTGCTGGGTGGCTGCTGGGGTATTGGGATGAGCCTGGTGGCAGCCTAGCACCATCCCTGTGCACATCCCCCTGCGGGATCGTGTCCGCCCATCGCTTTTCTTCCCGTTGTGTAAATGCACGAGGATCACGTTTGGCCACAGCCTGTTTTTCCATTCACTCTGGTATCGACCTGGGGCTGCTGGCTCCGGTGACCCCAGCTGCCTCCCTTCTCTTTGTGGCCTGGGCTCGTGTGGGGACTGTTTCTGTGTTGTGCTTCTGGCACAGCTTTTGGCTCATTTTGCAGCAGTTCCGTGACTTTTCCCACTTAAAAGACAACTCCAGGACTCTCTTGGGTAACACTGAATGTAGAGGATAAATCCTTTTGTCCCCTCTGCTCCCGTTTCTCTGACACTTCTGCCCCTCACTGTGCCACCCCTCGCTTGCTCACCGACATGCTGTGACTGCAGGGCAATAGAGCAGGCGGGCTGGATGCTGGCTGGTTGGATTTGGGAACTGCTTTCCCAGGGCAGGAACCTCCTGGGCTGGCATCCAGCTGCCTGGCACATGCCCTGGTCCTTTTGCAGAGAAGCTTGTCCCCGCGTGCCTGGCTGTGCTGTGGGCAGCGGGGGCACCACAGCATGGGGAGCTGTGCGAACAGGTTCCTCATGGGCTAAACCCAATAAGCTTTGCTTCAAAACAGCAGGGAGGTGCTAGGGGACAGCACTTCGTGTGTTTCTCCCATCGTTCATAAAACCTAATGACCTAGACACGAGGACGGGGTTAATTAAAGGCAGTGTAAGTCTTACGTTGTTCATAAAATAAAATATTATTGTGGACTATGAATGATGCATATTTCATTGAGAAGCTGTAAATCTGATCAAAACTGACTGCTGTGTGTTTTGACTTTGGGCATTTTGTGGTGTGAATTAGCACAGAGTGTTCCTGGGGAAGTTGCACAGGCTGCTTCACCCGTGATGCTTTCGATGGGGAATTTCTTTATGCTTGGGAGAAAGCGTTTATGGTTGCTGTAGGGCTAATGCAAGGCTTATGATGTCTTTAATTATTCATTTTTCTGAGTGCTTGTTCTCCTGCCTCGAACAGCCAAAACCACGCTATGACTGGCTTCGGCAGTAAATTGTGTGTATTTTTTTTTCTGGAATCAAATTACTTTGCCTCTGCTGCAGACTTTGCCTCCCTTTGCTTCGGAAGACGACTGAAGCGGCAATGCATGCGGCGACTTGCTCCCGGCTCTCACGGTGTGGGACATCCTCCTGCCTGTGGGAGCACCTGGCAGCCTGCGGGCAGCCCTCTGCAGACCACGGGCGCTGTGTTCGGAGCCCCGCGGGCTCCGCTCAGGAACAGAGGTTCATTTCCAGGGCGTTTTCCTCCACAGCATGGCACGGTGCTGGGCCGTGTGGCTGCGGGGAGGTGGGCGCCAACATTGTGGCTGTGGGGCCAGTGCCCAGCACTGAGCCCCCCGATGTAGTGCTGCCCACCCGGGCCTTAAAAAGCCCAGGGTCTGTGCTCACACGGGGACCCTGCAGGGCTGCAGATGCTTCTGTGGTGAGGCACACTGCCTTCCTGCGCCTCTATAGGGTTTTAGCAGGGTTTTCATGTTGGCGCCTGGCCTGCTGCCTGCAGCCAGGCGCTCCTCTTCCTCCCGCTCCCTGCTGTGCTGTCTTCTGCAGATGACATAAATTCTCAGTGGCATAAATTCGTCTCCTTTTATACTTATAGCCCCTCTGAGGGTGGTGTCTAATAGGGACTGTCCTTTCTCAGTGCTTTGGCAAGGCAAGTACCGGCATCCTGCTTTGTCTCTTCTCAAATGACACAGAGGTTCTCTGAATAGCAAGGAGGAAAAAACAAACAAAAAAAAGATTTGAGTTATTTCTTTTTTTTCAGACAGCTTCACACATCTGAAAAACACTCTAAATACTTCCTTCTCTGCCGTTCGGTACTCTTGTTTCCTCGGGGCCTTGCCACTGGTGTCGGGGCAGAACCCAGCCAGGTCGGGCCGATGCTCCTTCAAGGCAGAGGCGCCCTGCCCACGGCCGTGTGCGAGCTGTCACTGCAAATATTGTCATTAGGCTGAAACATAAATAATCACTTACAGCTTTGCCACTTCAGTTTGTGATGAGCCTGCAAATGTCAACAGATGTTTGTCAGAGATGATCAGGCCACTTCAGTGTTTAGTGGCTTTGTCATGCCTTGTGTCTGGGGGCTTTGTTTGTCCCCCACCTCCCCCTCAGTGTGTGGTGTTTTTTCCAATACCTCTGAAAATAATTGGCTTCTTGTCCTGGTCATTTTTTACGTTTGTTTCCAAAAGGCACGGGAACAGCCCCTCACCACGGTGACGGCCACGTGTGCGGCAGTCACTTTTCAATGCAGCTCCCAGCTCCCTGAGCGGGGCGGCTGGGGCCTGGTCTCCTGGTGCCCATGGCAGCTTGGGCATCTGCAAGGAGATTGCAACGAGAAGCACTGACCTGGTTGCATCGTGTTTGTTACTCTTCTTGCTCTCCCGTGCTGTTCACCCGATGATTTATTATTTTTTTCCTCACCTCCTTCATATTCATTTGCAGCCGGTCTTGAGCAGAACAGGAACCCAGACACATCTGAGTCGTGTTTTCCACTGATGGTGCCGTGTGCCAGAATAAATGATCTCTTACAGGGCCGTGGTAGGGACCTTGTGTAAGGTGAGAATTTAACAACAGGCGGGTTAGGAAACACAGGGGGGGCAGAGGTAGCCAAGGAACTTGGGTAGAAGTGGTCTCAGCTACAGCTCATCTGTGTCCGTGCACCCTGAGGTAGCTTTTACAAACCTCTTGAGGTTTGGTTACATCCCCCCATGGCTTACCATCACCCCAGGCTGCCTCTCAGAACAGCTTTTGGGCTCTCAGTGTCCCCTGGGGCTGCCGTAGGGCTGCAGGTGCAGGGAGCGGTACAGCCGCCTGGTGTCTGAGCACCACCTGCCCGAGAGCATGCAGGGCTGAACCCGGGCCGGGATGCTTGCTGTGCCCCTCGAGGAAGCCAGCTGAAGCCTCTGTCCTGGAAACCCCCCCCGGCATTTGCCCTGTTACCACCAACATGCCATATGCTGAGCGTGGGGAAGTGTTTCTGGTTTGCATAGTGCTTAGCTCTGAACGCAGGAAGAGGTCACCATCCTTCCCCTTTCCATGGGAAAGGAACCTGGCGTGTCGTCTCCCTGATGTTTCTTCGAGCTGTGTGCGTTGACCCTTCCTTCAGGCTCTGTCTAGGCACTGGGGGTGTTTCTCGGGGCTCTGTGTGCCGGGCCTGGGCGTTCAGCATCTCTCTGTCCTGAAGGGGCACCCTGCAGAGCTCCCTGGCTCCGGGCCCCAGCACAGCTGTTGCAGGAGGTGTCAGGAGGACTGGTCTGCCACCTGCCTGGCCCCCAGCTTGGAGAGCGGTGCCCGGTGCCCCCGCTGTCACCTCCTTCCCCTTCCTTCACAGCTAAATGCTTTGTTTATTCTCATACTTCTGCAAACCAGCCTTGCTTCTTGCAGATCCCGCAGCCTGCAGGTAGGACTCTGTTTTGGTCTGTGCCTGTTCTCACCGTCTGCGTGCCTCCTCTCACCGTTCCCTGCTCCTTGACTCAGTTCTGGTTTTGTGAGCATTTCCTCGGAGCTCTGATTCCTGCCCTGTTTCAGCACATTCCTGTGGCCTAGGGCTGCTGTGCCACTGGTGTGGTGCCTCCGTGGTCACCCACCCAGCATCTCACCCACTCCTGTGGCTTCTACCCAAGCCAAGCTGTGTATTTCCGTGCTGAGGAAGGAATATTCTGGCAGTTTCTTCCTCCCTTCTACACTTCTGAACCCATAACAGCATAGTGAGGGGTTCCCTGTCCTCGAGGAGAGCTTGTTCACTTAGTGCAGCCTCCTCACAAGTCCCCTGCTCATCTCATTTCTCCTGTAAATAGGGTATTTTTCAAGGTTTAACTCCATCCACGAATACAACAGCTGTAAAATCTGCAGAAGCACACGACAACTGGCTTACTGTTCCCCAGTTAACGTTTGAGCAGTCCCGCTGCCTTAGAATCAGAGGTATTAAATCAGAAATGTTGCTTTTATTCATCCTTCCTTTCAGGTTCCTTCTGCCTCCTTGAGAAGCTGACTTTCTTGCTGGAGTCTTTTCCAGCTGGCTGAGGCATTTTGGAGAGTCTGAGGAAAAACAGGGACTTTGGAGGCAGCCTTCTGCACTGGGAACCTGCCCGTGAGTTGGGAACAGCGTGGGGCAAGCCTGGGGTGTTTCTCTCAGGTTGCTGCCACTGAAATACCATCGGCTGCGGTCGGTTCCTTGCTGCAGGCAGCAGCACAGCGGCAGCCCCAGTGCTCCCCGTTCCCTGGTGGTGGCCGTGGCTGCTGCCCTGGCACCTTGTGCCAGCGGCTTTTGGCTTCACCACCCTGTGCTGTGAGAGCCGGAGAGGCAGTGGTGTGGGGAAAACAGGAAGCGGTGAGGGGCTGATCTTTTTATACTTCAGTTGTTCGGTGATAAAATGAGAAGTTATCTGCTGCTCTTATCTAATAGTGAGATTTTTACTTCCTGTGTTGCTGCAGTTAATATAGAAACCCTCTTTCCTCATGAACTTCATTTCTTTGAGGTTGTTTTTTTTTCTAAATTTGCAGCGTGCCCTCTGCACGCCCTGATGCGGGCAGCTTTCGGGTCGCATCCTGCCCTGAAGCTACGCCTTGGAAAAGAGGTGGTGCAGGAGCTGCGGGCTGGGAATAACGCCTGCCATGGTCCTGTGCTTGCAGTTGGCATCTGTCCAGCAGAAGGCAAAATACTTCAAAAAGGAGGAGGGTGGAGAGAAGAGGTGCTGTGAACGGAGGCTCCCATGCAAAGGGGCAGAGCTGGGGCCAGGGCCAGCCTGCTCTGGGGGCATGCAGAGAGCATGGCTCTGGACCAGTGCTTCCAGCTGGTGGCCCCCCACGCCAGCCCTGGAAGGTCTCATGAGTGTGCACAGGGCTCCTCACAGTCCCATGGGAACCTTGGTCTTGAGAAGAGAGGATTTGGCCAGAAGCATGCCTGTACCTCTGCATATGGGTACAGGAGGTGGGAGGCGAGGGAGAGCTTGGGCTGTGCTGGCTTCTGCTTGTACCAGCACCCTGCCCGTGCTGCTGTGCTGGCAGAATAACTGGGGGGTTTTCCTTCTCCACCCCAACAGTGATTGGAAAGTTGTACTTGAGTGTCTGGAGCATTGTGCACAAAACCCAGTGGGCGTGAGGGGCTCCCAGCTAGGAAGGTGCTGGGTGAATGCCTGGGAGGCATCCAGCGACTCTCGTTTGGACAGTTCCAAAGCAAACTGGAGCAAATGGCAGGGGCCTTCAGAAGGAGGGAGAGCTGCATCCCAAATGCTTTGCTTGCAACTGTATTTCTGCACTGGCAAATACACCGGTGTCAGTGTAAATCATTGCCTGGAAATTCCTGTGCATATATTACCAGCTGGTGACATCTTTATTTGCTCCTTGTTTATCTGGGATTGCAATGCCAGATAAAAATCCCCTATATGTTTCCTTCAGCTGCATAAACATTACTTGTCAGTGACCTCAGCTGTTTGCCAGTAGGCTATGTGTCCCCAGAGCTCCTCCAAAGCTTTTAGGGCTGTTGTGCTACCCAGTAAGTGCTTGGTGCTTGGGCTGGTCCTGCAGAGCATGGTTTGCCTTGGACTTGAGCCTGGAGAGCACTCTGTGTCTGGCTGCAGAGCATCCCTCTCCTTGTCCCTTGCTGCCTCCTGGAAGGAACAGGGGCTGGGGATGTGCAAGGGGAGAGCTTTGCAACACTCTAATCACCTGTGCATGCTGCAGGGTTGGACTGGTGTTGAGGCCAAGGCTGGACTTGATGCTGCTGCTAGGGGAGAATGGAAAGCAGCCGCTCTTGGCCTGGGGGAGGCTGTGACCTCGCAGAAATTATCCTCTTGGATTGTTTGAGAAATCAGCTTCCAAACAGCACATATTGATGGTGAATTATAGCCATGGGCCGGCGAGCTGCCCTGACGACCTCCACGCTGTGTTTCTAGTGGATGCTCTCCTAGGGGTTTCATTACTTCGAGAGGCTGTAGGGCTCTGTGTGAGTGTGGTTTCGCTCCCAGTCCCAGCGTGTTGCTCCAGGGCTCACTTGGAGCAACTTCTGGGGGTGTGCTGCACGTGCAGCCCGGGGCCACGTGCTGCCTGAGCGCTCCTTAATCCTGTCTTGAGTGCAGATCAAAAAGCCAGTGTACCACCTGGCCAGTGCTGCTGGCTGCCTCGCCTTCCCCACTGGGCTGTCTGGAAAGAGGGTGCAAAGCACCTGCCGGCTGCTGTGGCACAGGATGTGCTGTAATCACCATTCCAGCACCATTACAACGAGCTCTTCTTGCAGTTCTTTAGGAAATAGGCACTGAGACTGAGCATAAAATAATATGTTGCTTTAAGAGTTCACTAAATAGCAGGCTCCAGAATTAATATGGAGGACTTAAATTTTGAGTTTCGAATGAACCATCCGGAAAATGAGAGTGTGAAGACCTCTCACCACCCCACCGGCTCTCTGGAAATCCTAAAAAGGCAGAATCTGTTTTACTGTGTTGAGCAACACCTCACTGTGACTGTGGCAGAACTACTCCTACAAATTAGCACTGATCAAACAGAGTGAGAGTTGTAAAATCTGTCCCTGAACTTCCATGTTTGCAACCTGAAAATGCAGGTAATCAGTCTGCAGATCAGTTCAGGATCCTCCCGGTGTAAAGGTGAAAGTACTCACATGATAATTAAATCACACCTAGGAGGAGTAAGGAGGAATTGATAACTCTCAATATAGAGAGCACATGGTGAGAACATCCTGCAGCTACCCTTCTTCAGCACAACACAGCACAACGTCAAGTAGCTGGTTAATACAGAAAGAAACTTTACACTTCCTTAAATTCAAAGCCCGGTTCTTGATTTAAAGGAAAGAAGTGGTTGCAGAGCACTGTGATGTCCTGGTATGCCACCGGTATTTCTGCTGTACAGCTGTGGTTGCAGCAGAGCTGGTTCAGCTGGAGTAAGGCTGGTCATCGGTGCCTGGGGACTTGGTTCCAAGTGCCTGGTCCCACCAGCTTCATCTAGTGCCGTAAACAGAAGGAAAAGCTGCAAAGCACACCCAGAAAAATTGTATTTTGTTGAAGCACAGAGGAATGGCATACATTTCAACCCTTTGAAGTCACTAGGCTATTCGTAAATTCACTAAAAAAGCAGGTAAGTAATGACTTGCTTTCTTAAAGCCTGCCTCACACGTCCTCTAATTTCAGCCCTGTTGCAGTGGGTCAGATGGCTTGATGGATCTGCAGAACACCCCGCACGAGGATGCCAGCGGTGCACAGCTCCTCATCAGCACTCTCTGTGCTGTGGACCACAAGCTGGGAGAAGCTGACACCTCCTGGTAAGCAGCACCAAGCACTGCTCCGTGCACTGTGATCAGATGCTGGGTCCCAAACCACCTTAGGGCCCAGGCGGGGCTGGGGGTGCAGTGTCTGCCTTGTCTCCATTCCCTGCGCGCAGCCTGCTTGGGGTGTTAGGAGACCTGACTGAGCATGGGGGATGCGCTGGGCTTCCCCAGGTGGTAACAATGGGGCAGGGTGGGCAGCTGGCCAAAAAGTCTGTGCTTAAACCAGCACCCAGCCCTACTTCCCTGTAGGGCAAATGCAGGCAAGCATAATGCAGGTGCTGACAGCCCCGTGGGGGTGACCACGACAGCCCTTGGGGGCTGGCGGCTGGGTGTCAACCTCCCTGTTGGCCTGGGCAGCAGCAAGCTTGCCTTTGTCCTGCAGAGCCATCACGTTATGGACCTACTTACGATGTCTTGAAAGGTTTCTCAGGGTTACTGCACACAGTTAGCTCAGATAAGCTCCTACTTCTTCATCACTGAGCAGACGTGCACAAGGTGGGGTGTGAAGTAATCACACTGGATCCACTGCTCCTTAACTCTGCATCGGGCTGGAACATCTCTGCAGGAGGAGGCTCACAGAGCCCCTGCCTCTTGTCCCAGACTCTAGGGAGCAATGAGGAGTAGTATATCTCCGTGAGCACTACTTGGAAATGTTTTGTTGAAATTATTTTTCAGTTGAAGTGGTGTGTTGTGTTTTGTTTTTTTTTTCTAACAAACTGAAAATTATTTTTTTAATCAAGAAAACATTTCAAACAGAGTACTTTCTATGTTGAAATTTGTGGTTTTCATGAAAATATTACATCACTTCTTTCAATTTGTGCTTACGGGATTTCCTGGTAAGTCGGGCAATGCTGAGAACGCCGCTAATCCTTCTGTGAATTCATGTCGTGGGGCAGTGCGGTGCGAGTAGCTCTGTCCTTTTGCTGTTTTCCCATCAGTGATGTCAGGTGCCAACAGCACCATCCCTTCGTGCCACAGCACAGCCCCTTTTCCTTTCCCGGGGAAGCCGTGTCCCCCCAGAAAGCAGCCCTGCGCGGTCAGGTGGTCTGGCTGCTGAAGGAGCACCTCTTGCACTGCCAGGAAATCTCCAAAGGATGGCCTCCAACTTCGTTGTCCCAAAGGAATGAATACTGGGGTTGCTCTCCTGGCTAGCCTGAAAAAGCACCGATGTGTGTGGAATAAAGCACAGCCCTGCAAGGAACCACTTCTTGCCGCGAGCCTATACCGGGGAATGCTGCTCTCGTCCAAGGAAATTCCTCCTGCTCATCCTTGACCTCCCAGGCTGCTGGCTGTGACCCAAGGAAGATCTCCTCCAGCAGCGTGGCTGCGGTACGCCTGACATGCAGGAAGAGACCTTGTGAAGAGTTACAGGTCCACATCAGGAGTTACAGGTCCACCCTGTCCCTGTCTGCTTCTGCCAGCTGTGCCCGGGAGAACCCACGGTGCTGCTCACTGTCACCTCAGCAGCTGGGTGGCTTGGAGCATAGCCAGGGCTGGGCTTTTCTTCCAGAAATGTGCTGCTGCTATGGATATCCAAGACATGATTTAAAGGTGTTTCAGTTGCACTTAACCACTCTACGAAGTGTTTTTCAGCTAATGGCAGACTCTGTAGCAGTACCTTCGAGTTCCCCCTGTGATGTGGTGCAGCCTGAGGGTCTCCAGGATCCCTTTCCTTCTCAGCAGGAGAAGATTCCTCCTGTGTTGCCATAATCAAGATGATTGGAAGGGGATGGGGGAGAAAAGTTGTTCATACACTCTGGTTCTGTTAGGCTCTAAAATATATGAATTCCTCTCTCCCTAAACAATAGGAAGTGACATTTTATTCCCTAATTTAAACTTCCAAGGAGCCAAGGCACGAGCAGCATCCTGCTGGGACGCTGATTGCAGAAATCGATCTAGGTGTTAATTGTCTGGACTTGAACCCTCTCCTGTGTGAAGACAACAAAGAGAACGAGAGCTGCACTTGGATGTTCATTATTTTTACATACATGGCACGGGAGGGAGGGCTACGGCTTCCCTCTGCTGTGTGCTGCCACGCAGCATGGTGTGCAGGTAGGGGATGGAAACTGAGCTGATGGCATTGATGCTACAGCGTTCTTCAGCCTGGCCTGAAGGGAGATTTTACCTCTTTGTGTTGCAACCCAGTGACATAGGATTTTCCAAGAAAAAAACGACCCACCTTTTTATTATTACTTTTTATTTTGTTTCCAGCTGGGGCTGTGTGTGGACTTGCATTTGTTACCGTGTCTGCAAGTGCAATCTGAGACAATTGAACCTTCCTAAATTGTTGCTGAGTCTATATGCTGTGTGCCAGCAACAATTATAAATCCTGTTGCTGTTGTTGCCTGGGGTCTGCCATTTCTCTCCCAGTTAAATGTGTCATATTTTTGTTGAATGCCAACAGCACAACACTGAGAAGAGATAAATACACCATGGGCACAATGAATCACAAGCTCTGGTAGCCTCGCCCCAGTCCCAAGAGACTGTCTGGAGCTGGCCAAAGGAGAAAACACCATGGCCTGTTTTTCTTTTACTTCCCTTTTGCTTGGAGAGTGCACCCGTGGGAATGCAGGAAGCAGGAGGCATCGTGCCCATGCAAGAATCCCGGATGCCAAGAGGAGCAGGAGCGCCCAGCAGGGAGGAGGCTGGCACCGCACTGCATTGTCAGGGGGCGCAGGCTGCTCCTGCTGCCCAGGGCAGGCTGCCCAGCTTCTGACACCAGGGTGATGGAAAGAGCCGTGGCCAGCACAGTGAGTGCCAGGGTGACACCACGAGTCGGTGACAGCAGCCTCCCATGAAGGCAGCTCGTGAGTTGGAGACTATGGGCAGAAGCGTGCCCGTGTGGTGCTGTGCAACCCCTGCACTCTGCTCAGGGCAGGCTGGGCTTCAGAACAGCCATCTGCGGCCAGGCTGGGGCAATAAAAATTTAACCTCTGGTTGGGGAGGAACTGGAGGTAAGCAGCAAGAAGGACAGCAGAGTTCGGCAACATGACCCGTGGGGACAGGCTGAACGAACTGGCGTTGTTCTACCCAGAACAAGACAAGGGAGATGAGTTAACCTCTAAATATATAACAGCCTACCGCAGAGTACGTCAATAAACTGTTCTCTGTGCCCAGTGGGGACAAGGGAAAAATTACAACAGCAGAGATTTTGAAAAGACGGTGAGAGAAAGCTTCCAACTGCAGGATAATTAAACCCTGGCAGAGATACAGCTTGCGACATCTCCATCAGTGGATGTTTTTAAGACCAGGTTAGACAAACCTTTGTCAAGAACCATGCTTTGGGGCAAGGAGGATGGACAGTGTGGATTTGGGGGACCTTCTGAACTCTCATTCCAATTGTTTCCAGCTGTTTCTGTACTGACGTCAGACGCGTCAGGAGAAGTTTTTTGCTGTAGCTCAGAGTAAGGCCATTCGTGCAGGTTCCTGCGTGCTTCAAGGAAAGCCAGGCTGAGCAACAGAGATAGGGGCAACTTTTTGTCATGAAGCTATTAAAGCTTTAATCAAAGAGCTAAGAAACTGAAGATAGGACTGAATATATTTATTTTTTTCACATAAAAACCACTCAAAGCCACCCTTACATGCCTCTCAATAAAGGAGTCCTGTTCTTCCCAAACTTCTAACATTAGCAGGCACAGATCACAAACGCTCCTCGCTGGAGAGCTGACTGCTTGTCTGCAATGTTTCTAGCAAGAACTGCTACGCTGTGCCCTTCCTCCTCTGACCAGACAGCTGTACCTTGGTGTGTGCATGTAGCCAGGGGGCAAAGCTGTGCCAGCCACCACCCTGAGGCCTGTTCCTTTCCGTGCAGCCACCCAGGGGCCTGGCGGCTGAGCCTGGAGGAGGATCCGTAACGCCAGGACGTGCTTCTTTGTGTGCTGCAGCAGCTACTGGTGCTGGCAGTGGGATGAGAGCCTCTGAACTGGCTGGGACACGTGCTGGGACAAAAGCCTTCTTTTTGTGATGTTCGTCTTTCAGGCTGCACGGCCTTTTAGAGCGGCAGAAAAAGAGGAAAGCCTGTGACTGCAAAGGTCACCCTGCAACCGCTTGTTCTTCTGCAGCGTGGGGAAAAGCATCTCAGACAAAGAAGCTGGAGACAGCGTTGCTCCCTGGAAAGAAGCACGGCCAGAAGGCAGGAGTCATGAGTGAGATGAGGCAGCATGCTCGGTGTGTCCCTCTGGAATTTGGCTGCTCTCCCTTGCTCCCCCTGTGGTCCCTGCTGCCTGCCCCAGGGCATGGCAAGGCAGGTGGGTGAGGTTCATCCCGCAGGGCCACGGGAAGGATTGCTTTCGTTTATCTTCACGTTTTGTAACTGCTTCCAAAGCCAGGGAAGATTTCCCTCCTCGATGGGTGGTCCCTTCGCTGGCAGCATCAGGGTTTGAAGCCTCAGTGCAGCAAGAGGGGAGGGATGAGTGGTGCCATGAGGAGGAGAGGTGCTTGCTGTACCAGCTGGGGGATTTGAGCAGTTATGCTCCCTCCTGCAAGCTGTGGGGGGATCCGAGGTGCAGCTGAGGAGCCGTGAGAGGGGACTGCACAGTGGGAGACATGGGGGCAAGCAGGTGCGTTACCCACCTGGGCCTCCAGGGGAGGGCAGGGGGCTTCCATCTGGCTGCTGCTGGGGACGGTGGCTATGTTCCTGCGTGGTCTGACTGCAAAAGGACCAGCGAGATGCTCAGTGAAGGATCTTACCCCCAGGCCAAGACCTTTCAGAGCAACCATCCGCATAAACAAACGTGATTAGTGGTAAGTGTGGGCTGGCCAGCTGCCTTTCTTGCTTGTGATCCTGCTCAAAGGAGCCTCACAAACTCAGCTTAGCTTCAGCGTGTAGGTTTAACCACCTTGTAAGTGCTGGGAAGTGTCCGAAACCATTTTGCCCATGCAGCAAAACGCCTCTGTCCTGTGATACCTGTTATAAATGAAGTCTCAACTCAATCTGAATTTAGTAATACATGTATTCATACTTATAAAAGGTATAAAAGGCAAGTAAACAGCGCTGGGTGTGTGGGGAGTCTACACTCCACCAACACGCACACACGAACATCAAACATTCTAAATATACAGAACATTGCTTTACATACTAAACAATTAGAAAAGGTAACAAACAATCCTCTAAGTTCCACGACTTAACAGTCTCCATTTTCCATTCCTTTTGAACAATATGTCTCGCTTTAAGTTGTTAAGCAACTCAGTCTTTAGGCCTTATGTATCCCATTCTTCCCAGATCGAAGAAAAGCATATCCATCTCCTTTTCAAGGCCAATAGGGCCTGGGTCAAACGGCACGTCCAGGTCAGCAGGGGGCGGAACAGCAAAAGCCTTCGATAGCTGTAGCAGCAGAGGGGCCCATGGCGTAGCAGTCGGATCAGTAAAGGAGCCCGCAGCTCCCTCACTGTCTGGCAAGCCACACATGTCTGACTGTGGTCCCACACGGCTCTGTAAGGCCTCAGAGACTGCTCGCCAGGTGCCGAGCAATCCCACTGCAACCTTGTCGTCTTTAGTTGCAGAGTCCCACACCTTGACCTCAGTTTGGTCCCATATTTCAGGCTCATAAACTGTCCGATTGTTAATAAGGAGAATAAGCTGTAAGGTTACCAGGACAGTCTTTGTTTCTAAGGACGTATGATTCCCCACAATGCGCAGCTGCTGACCAGCGATGGCCAGCTGTGTGTGCGGCTCCGCTTCTCTCAGCTTGAGCTTCTCTCCAGCTCCGGTGTGCCCATTTCCAGCGACTTTCAGTACGAGCTTCTCTGAGCAGTTCACTGAGTCTGGCCGAACCGATCTCCATGAGGCGATCAATGTGCCTGTTCCTGTCCTGGTCTCCGTTCTGCCAGCCTGTTCCTCTTCACTCCTTTTTCCTGCTTCTTTATTGATAACATAACTTTATCGTGTTGCCTTCCTTTTTTTTTTTTTTTTTAATCCCTGAGGGCAGGCTCCCCTCTTGCACCCTTCTCCCCACAGCAGTTCTTTTCAAAACAACTTTTCATTGGGCAAACAACTTTGAATGGAACAACAACAGCAAACACCCAGAAACATCCTCGCCTTAACGGCTGGGGAACAAGAAACCGGAGACTGCATGGAGTCTCCTGAGTCACCCTTCTTTGTTCCCTCTAAACTCTTTTATACTCCTGATGGCCTCATCCTTAAGAGTCTAATGTTATCTCAACCACGGGGCTTTCCAACCCCCATGGCCACACTCCCAAATCTCCCCCTTCTTTATTAATATCAACCATTCTCTCGACAGGCATTACCACTCCATATATAACACCCCAAAGCTCCGGGGCTTGTGCGCCAAAGAGGAGCGTTGTGGGGCGGTGGGGCCATGCAGCCGGGGCCCTGCCTGCATCCCCGTGCGGCCCCAGGAGGGCCACGGAGCCTGCGGAGCATCCCCGGAGCGGGACGGGCACGGAGCGGGGGGGCCCCGGGGGTCCCGGCAGCACCGCCCGGCCCCGGCCGCGGCGGCAACAAAGGCGGGCGGCGGCGGCGCAGGTGGGAAGGGAGAAGGGGAGGAGAGGAGAGGAGAGGAAGGAGGGGCTCGGCTCGGCTCGGCTCGGCCCGGGCCGGCCGCCCCCTTCCCCGGGTGCCGCCGAGGAGTGCCGCCCCCGCGGCGGTGCTGCCGGAGCGCCCGGAGGCCGGCGGCGGAGCCCCCGCGGTGTCCCCCGGCGGCGGGGCGCAGCCCGTGAGTACGGCCGGGGGCTGGGGGCTGCGCAGCGTGGCAGGAGAGGGGCTGGGGGCTGGGGGCTGCTGCCCTGGCGGTGTGCGAGCAGCGAGCCCCGCGGGGATGGTGCCGGGAGGGCGGCGGGGCGCGGGCTGTGCGGGTCCCGCTGCCAGCAGGGAGCGCGGCTGGCGGGGCGCTGCCTCGGGCTCTCGCTGGCCTAGCGGGAGCCAAACCCCCCTGCAGGGCTGTCGGCGGGTTACCGCTGCCGAGCTGCGCTGCCTGAACGCCGGGGAGCACCGCGATGCGCTCCCGGTCTCCGCACAGGGGAGGACAGCGGCCGCCCGGGGTGCTGGTGTGAAGGGTGCAGCCCTGGGGTTTGCTGCAGGAGCTGCTGGCTGTAGCAGCGTGTATCTGTATCTCACAGAGCCAGCCTCCTCACCTGGCGCCCGGGGAAGGGCAGGTTTGGAGTGTGCAGCCCTCCTGCCCGGGTCACGGCATCGGCGAAGGTTTCAGCAAAGCTCGGGGTAATGGTGGGGCTTGTGTAGAGGTGAGCAATGCAGGACGTGCCCTAGGAAGAAGAGTATTCCTGGCAAAACCCTTCCCCAGAAGGCCCCTGGGACTCGGGCCAGGAGTGCAGCATGAGGCCAACTTTCCCCCTTCATTTCTGCAAGGGCTGCAGGAGCTCGTGGGGACCCGGCGCTCCCCTCCTGCAGGCAGCGCGGCTCCTCTCCGCCACGTTGGAGGCACCACGGGCACAGGGTCCAGCAGGATGGAGCGTGTGTCACCGCCTGGCTTGGCTCCTGGGGCTGTTTGCTGCTGCCAGAAGTGGCCGTGGTGCGGGGAGCAGTGAGCAGAGCTGCGTGTGCTCAGGAGAGCCAGGGGGCCTGGGTGCCAGGGACGGGATGGCACCACGGGCTGCAGCTGCCCCACGCTGTGCTCTCGCTCCTTTTTGGTCATTTTGTGGATGCTTCCTGTAGGTGGACAAAGTGCTGTGCCATGGCCTTGTTTGTGGTAAGCAGTGGCAGTGGTTCAGGCTCTGCGGGCGTGCTGTGCTGTGCTGTGCCTGCACCTCTCTGCAAAAGCGGTGGCTGGGCTGAAAAGCCTGCTTCAGAGAGCTGGGCAGTGAACCACCAGCTGGGACCAGCAGTATGCCTGCCTTGCTGACAGCAAGCATAAGGTTATGTGTCATGATTCAGAAAGCGAGAGGAATACATGAGTGTCTCCTCCACCGTATCCTGTGCAAGCAAGCATGTGTTTGCAAGGCTTTGATAACAGGGCTGCTTGCTCGGCTAACTGCTGGTTGTTTGGAAGTAGCTGATACTTGGTTGAAACCAAGCTGTGGACGTGGAGGTGCATCGTCATTGGCCAAGACCTAATTTTTCTGGGACAAAGCAGGCAAGTACTTGAATCGTAATTTGTAACGGTTGCTGACAGAGTTCCCTCTTGCAGGAGCTGGAAATGCATGGGAGGAAATTAAAAGTCCCACAATGAGATGGCCGAGGGTACTTTAATTAATGGCAAAGTGGATGCAGCCAGTGATGTTTCATATCTTTAAGTCTGATCTTGTGGCTGTGGTTCAAGAGGAACTTGATTGCAGAAACGGGATTACTGCGTGCTCAGAGGCTTATTTCCCTGTCTGTGCGAGAGGATAGGTGGCCTGCTGAAGGGCAGAGCTTTCCCAAAGGCAGTGCACAGGTGACAGCGCCCTTGCAGGCAGCGAGCACACAGCTGGTAGTGAAGCACAAGTCCCTCCTGGCTTCCACGCTGCTCCAGGCTGGAGGGAGTGGAGGATGGTAATTGGTGCTAGCCAAAATCCACCTCGGGTTGTCCTACCTGGGGCTCTGAGGCTGGCCCAGCTGGCTGGCACTGAGGACGATGTTTGAACTCAAGGTCTGTCACCTCCCTCTGCTTCTCCTGACCCACTTGAGCCATTGCACCGGCAGCTTTTGGAGGGGCAGGAATGGTGCAGTAGGGCCGCAGTCCTCTGTCATGTTCATGGGAAGGTCAAAGCAGCCCTTGCAGCCCTAGGGCAAAACATCATTTTCCTGTTCTCAACTCAGCATTTATAAAGATGGCAATAAAAGATCTGACAGTATTATTTTGATGATGTTTTATGAAACATACTGGCCTTTACTGTAGCCCTTGTCTTTGCTGGAGTAATGTAAAACCCAATTCTGTAAAGGATTTAGCAATCAAAGAGCATTATGAATCAGTCTGATACTTCATCCCAACCACAGCCCTTCTTAGGTTGCTGACCTACATACAGCTTTTGGCATAGCTGCTTCAGGGAGGCCGGGCTCCATCTCTGAACGTGAGGTGGCCCGCGTGCTGCCGAGCTGTGAGATGTCTGTGTGTGCTGGGAACGTTTTCACCGAGGTTACGAGCAAGTCTGCTGAAATCCCTTATCGCTTCAGCCGTGCTTGAAGCTGGTGCTGCTTGGCTGGGAACTTGTCTGTGACGTGCGAGCCATGGTAGTTCCTCTGAAAGCTCTTTCAGTTGTAACTGTGCTGATTAAAAAACTTGAATATGAAAGGAGGTGTTTTCGCTGTAAAGAGCTCCTAGATACCTGGCCAGCAAAACTCCTTGTTATCAGATGATTTAATTACTTGTGTAATTAAAAAACTTGGGAAAACTTCCGTACTTCGGGTATCTGCTTATAGATAAAACCCAGGCTTGTTGCCTTTTTTAAAACACACGTGGCAGTTCAACCCCTAGTGACATGTGAACCCAAAGCGTCCTTCCTGAAACCACCCCGGAGGCTCGCTGTGCCCCTGCACATCTCATCGCTGCCGTGATGCGGGCAGTAAGGAGGTGAGCAGGTACGAGGAGGGGCTGGAGGGGGGTCTGTGAAGCAGCTGGCTTGCCCATCAGCCAAAGGACACCGGTGCAGTTCTCACTGAGGTGGTGGCAGTGAAAACAGACAAAGCTGATGTGAGCTTGCTTTCTGCTACAGCTTGGGAAGGTGAGGAGCAGGATGACACACTGTAGCTGATGGCACGCAGAGCAAAGAGAGTCTTTGGGGTCAGTGTTCAGCTTTGCAACAGAGCAGGGCTGTTCCCGGCTCCGAGCAGTGTGGGGTCTGGCAGTGTTGGCTCCCTCCCTGGGTAAGGGAAAACACTGGTGTAAACTTTTTCTTCTTTCTTTTTTTTTTTTTTTTTTTTGTGTACCCTGTTGTGGACATCTCCGGTTGTGTGGGCACATCTGTTTGTGTTTGTTAAACACCACGTTGAGCAATGGTGCTGCGCTGGTTAGTGCTTTAAGGCAGCACTTAAGCCTGTTCGTATCTGTCATGATTTCAGCTCTGCAAGACAGAGCCCGTAGTTTGCAGGACAGCTGGAAGTGAGGAGAGGTGTGTGTGTGCTTCCCACCACGTGCCAGCAGCCCGCATGTGTGCCTTTTGGTGTGGTCGTGGGTGCCAGCTCTGGTGAAGGACCTTTGAAGCGGGGTGTGTATATGCTGGTGTTTTCATCTGCAGGTCTGGGGTATTCAATCTAAGCTGGTCCTGAGAGCTCCTAGGAGCTCATTTGGGGAAGAAACAGGGCAGAGTGACAGCATCTCTGTGAAGTCTGTCCCCGCTGTGGCTGTGTGCTGTCCCCACTGTGTGCTGTCTGCTAGGTTTTTGTCTCCGCAGGTCCCGAGTAGTGCGTTTGCTTCACTTGGGTTTGTTGGTCCCTTGGCAGCCTCTGGAAGCTGCCTGCTGAGTTTCTGCCTTGTGTTGGGTGTCTTCAGAGACTTGAGAGTTGCAGCTCTGCCAGAAAGATGTCAGATGATCTTAAATATTTGCTCATGATCTGTTCCTCACAAGATACCATAACCTCTGTTCTCAAACAAAGGTTGCAGAGACAGCTGCAGTGCAGCATCTTGCTTATTCCTCTGTCTTCGTAAAAACAAGTCTGCTTGTGATAGCTTAATTTAGAATAGAAACACTGCACAGGATATCACCCCTTGTACCAATGGGGTGCTGTAGGGCAGGGAGGCCTCCACTTTTTCCCTTTTTACCCTTGTGCCCTGGATACCTGGAACAGCACCTCTGTGAATGCAGGAGAAGAGAGCTCTGCCAGGCTGAGCTAAAATGTCTGTGCGCTCTTGATGTGTGTTTCCTCTGGGAACTGGCAGCTTCCGAAAATGAACGGAGCGGAGCTGCCTTCCTTCTGCTGCCTGGTGTGTGCTCCGGTGCTGCTGGAGCAAGCCAGCGACCCCCAGCCAGCTAGCCCAGGCGTGCTGCTGGTTCTGATTATCGCCGTCCCTTTCCCAAGGCACCTGGAAATATTTAGGAACTTCACTCAAATGCACGGCGCAACTTCTAAGTACACGTTGAGTGTTAATACGTCTAGCATCTACAAGGTCCTTTGCTGGTGCCTGCTCCCTCCTGCCTAGGTTGGTAGAGAGGGCTGTCAGCAGGAGCAGGGGAGGGGGTGGGTGTTGTGCTGTACGTGGTCGCTCACCTGGGGCACAGAGATCAGCAGAATTACGAAGCTGTTGGAATGAAGCATGGAGCTGGAGCCAGGCCTGTCACATGCACCGTGCACACAGATCTGCATTTCACAGCCCTTACCATGCTGGTGCTGGAGCCCTGCCTTGTGGCTGAGATCCCTGACTCTGAGAGAAGCTGAGAGCAAGATAGCACTCCTGGTGTAACTGGTGCAACCCTTCCTCCTCTGGGGAGTGAAGCAGTTTGCATTTATAACTGTAAAACTTTGCGGAAAGGTAGAAGTATGCCTCACGGCCCGTCTCTCGTACCACTACAGCATTCGCTGATTAGAAAATCACAGGGATTGAAATCGGTTTGCCACGGTTCCTGCAAGTGCCCTGTGTGCATTAATGGAGGTCACAGTCCGTAGGAAGTGTGCCAGTGGTGTAAGTGAGATGGAGAGACAATAGGACTTGTCATGGCAGTCTTGCAGCAAAGGTAGCTGCTTACTGAAACGGTTCTCCCAGAGGCTAAAAGTGATCCGTGGTCATAGTTGTCCCCTGCAGAGCACAAATCTCAAGGAGCTGTTTTTATCTTGAAATAACATTTAACTTGCAAAGCAAGGGTGGAAAGGTTTTGTGTTTTTCTAGATTCATTTGTAGGACTGAGCGTTCAGGAAGTGCTGCTGGCAGAAAGGTCATGCAGACCACCACGTGCCTTCTGAACAGAGTAGCTCACGCACTGAGCATCCTAAAAACAACTGTGTAGTAAAATTTAAATAAATAAGAATTTTAAACACAAATCACAAGGATTTTCTGTTTCCTTGACTTTGTTTCCTATCTTCATGACCCATCTGGAATCCTGAAACCCTTTGTGCTTGCTAGGGGTCTTAAGAAAATTGGAGATTTGAATGTATGAGATCATAGATGTTACAATCAAACTATATTTTATTGTTTTCATTTTAATGTAAGCCTATATAATTAACATTAATACACAACCCGGTGTTTGTTTCCTCAGCAGAGATTCGGTATAAAGAATTGTCAGGGTGCTGGGTGCTTCCTAAGTGAGATTCATCAGCGGAAACCAAAACCTTGTTCTCTGCCAGCTCTGTGCTGATTTGTTTGGGTGATTTTGGTTGAAATATGATTTATGTTTATGTGGCCCCAGGTAAAATTCCGCAATCTGGGCAGAATCCAGAGGAGAAAGTCAAGGTGCAGAAAAAGAATACAGGTCAAATTAAAACCCTTTTTTGATTCTGCAGGATTTTATGACCCAGCACTGCGTATCATTACTCTTTGGCTCTTTCAAAGGGAGCTTTTCCACTTTTGAGGAGTTTTGCTGGTATGTTCACGTAGTAGCTGGAGGCTGCTAACTTCTCAGCATCACTGAGGTGATGTCTGCAGGTGTGTGAGGAGGTGGAGAGGTGGGTCTGGTATTAACCAGTACAAAGGCAGCAATCTGTTGGAGGTGGGCAGATTTGCTGGGAATAGTGCAACAGTGGAGGAAGAGAGAACTTTTCCTTCTTTCTGGTGCCAGGCTCTTGGCACCCTTTGGGGCGGAAGGTGGTCAGCAGCGCTCTGGGAGGAGTGCTTGTGATAAGGACCAGGAAAGCACGGACTCCTGGAAATAAGCAAAAAAGGAAATATGCTCCAGAGTGTAATGAAGGAGAAAACATGGCAGTGGTGGGTACTGGAAAGGCACTCGGGTCTGGTGGCAGAGAGGAGGAAGGGAAGGCAGGGTGAGGATGGTACCAGAGGGTGTCCTTCCTTGGGGGGGTTCCTGCTGTGTGGAGAGAAGTGTCGGAGAGTGGAGCTGCTTTTGGGGAGAAATAAAACAAAGAAAAACACGCTGTAGGAAGGAGTGGTTAAGTGGATTTAAGATGGAAAGGAAAACAAAAACCAGAAGAGGCCAGGCTTGAGGGTAAGTGGAACAGAGATGGTGTTGGGCTTGAAGGAATGAGGAGCAGAGATATAGGAATAGTCCCAAGGATGTGTTTTGTTGTTGGAGGCAGTGGAATTCCTGCAGGCCAAGCTCCCGTCATTGATATAACTGAATCACTGATATAAATGTAATCGGGAAGGGGTGGTTTGGAGAGATGTGAGAGTGCCAAGCTAGAAAAGCAGAAAGAGCATTACTGGAAGAACACTTCAATTGAAGAATGGCTTGCATGATGAGTTAGCCAGACTATCTGCTCATAATATAGATTGGGGACTGAGATCACTGGAATTTTCTGGCTCTTCAAATTAAATTTTACATATTTTTAAAGAATAGCCTTCCTGACGTCTGGCCAAACTCCTCAGTTCACCTGTGGACTGAGGAGTCTGAAAACATGCCCAAGGCTTTGCTTTGAGTAGTGGCCCTGTGTGCGTGGACATCCGTGTCGTGTGCGTGGTCATCTGTGCTGAGCCTGCTGCAAGGTGTGGACTTCAGAAAGTGCCACGAGTGAAGAGAGGGAAGAGAGGTGGGAGAGGTGCATGGAAGGAATCTCATTGTCTTTAGATTTATCTGCTACTTTTCACAGCAGTCGCTACTTGCTGTCTTTCATTTCATTCTTCTGTAACCCAGCGTGGGTGTTGGTTGGGAACATTTTAGGCACTGTGGATGTGGCTCATCAATCTGAGTTGTGGTTAGGAGCGTGTTCTTGAAAATCTGTGGGAATTCCTTCACATCTGTACCTGAGGTAAAAATCAAGTTCACTTTCAAGTGTGGCAAAGCCCCTTTCTGCCTTCCCTTTCTCCGTTTTGGAAACCTGTTAGCGTTCTGCGTTTGCTCTGGGCAGGTGAGGGTGGTATGGCAACCCTGCAACTCTGCTCCTGATGCGGTTTTGATCTCTCAGGATAAAACCAGGGAGAAATCCCACAGAAGTGTTCCCCAGGAAACCGTGGGCAAGTTTCTTGTTCAAGGTTCACGTGTGTAACCAGTCTGTCTGTGGTTCAGCAGCCTCTGGTTTTGGCTGAACCCCAGGGAAAGAGTTCTCGACTGGGATTTCAGAGGTGAGTTCAGCTCTGCACTTTGTCGTCATCTCTGGGCAGACGGCTTTGCAAAGCACCAGTCTTCTTCAGACGGACAGCACTGGTGTGTTGCAATGAAATGCGTGCTTTAGGGTTGAGAAGTTCCCCTAGTTATTACGGGAGCGTAATCAGATACATATTTCATTAGATATTTATGGATTGTTTAATTAGATGGATAGATAATCACGTACTTGCCATCTAGGTAGGGAAAAAAAATCAAAACAATTAAGGATTAGCTGTAAAATTTGATGTCAGAAATGGTGTTAAGTTTCTGCTTGGACACTCTTTAATTATATTTTGTTTAGTCCATGCTGGAATTGAATGAAAATGAATGAAACCCACGCTTACCTGAGCTAGAAATGAGAGGTCTCACCAGGGTCATTAATGCATATTAACTCATACTTTTAAAATTCCTGCCTGCCATTAATTTGGCTTAACTCTTCCCATCTGTCTCCATGTAGACAAGACTCCAAAGCCTAACTTGCTTTGAGGTGTTGCGGAAAGGCCAAGGTTTCAGCGCTCTGCGTGCCATGCCCTGCCACACGTGCAGTGCAGCAGGTAGGTGCTGTGGTGGGGTTGTCACATCCCTGTTGCGGCAGTGCCAGCTGGAGAGCCGGGGCTGTAGCACAGCTCTTCCTGCTCACAGCACGGCCTCAGGGCTCATACCTGTCCTCAGCAGAGTTTTACACTGGGTCTTAAGCTGCTGATGTGCCAGAGCCATTTTTGGGCAGCGCTCATCCTCTCCAGCACCTTGTCTGATGGGCAGCTGAGCTGATAAAAGTCTCACTTCTTTCTTCATAGCTTCTACCAATTTCTTGTGGCTTTCTGCACCAGTTTTGGGAGGAGGACGAAGGAAGTGGAGTTCAGACAGGCTGGAAGCTGCAATATGCTGCTTGTTTGCAGCGCCTTGTCTGGGGAAAACAGCGAGGGGCTCTTGGAGAGCTGGCAGGCACGGAAAAGGGATGCGGCTGGGGTCATACCTGGAGGAGACTGCTTCTGGGTGCCAGAACCCCCTCAGCTCTGGTTTGCGTGGATTGCCTTTCTTCCTGGCCACGCTGCAGCTCCTGCTTGGGCCACGGTTGCGCTGGAGGATGTGGTGTGGGCTGGCTGCCTTCCTGCTGCTGCCTTGTGTCCTGTCTGAGGGAAGCGTGGAGAGCAGAAAGTGGTGCCCAAGCCTGCCTCGTGGCAGGCAGGTTTCCAGTTCTGTCACTGGGAAGGTGGTGGCAAGAGCGGGAGATTTCTTCTCTCCTCTATCCTGGCAATGCTCCTCCAAAGGCATGTGTTTCCCTTGGCGTATGGCCAAGGCAGTAATCAGTAACTTGATTTTCTGTAGTTTCCCTGCAAGTTGCTGGCTTCTGCTTCTCTGTTTCCAGCAGTGGTCAGTGTGTGAAGTCTTTCCCCTGTAGCGTTCATGAAGCAATTGAAGGTGAACAAGGGCTGCTGCAGCTGAAGGTGTCAAACCCAAGCAAAGGTACCTCCCTTCAGACACTGCAGGCTGTGGCGTTGGAGCTCCGGTAGTCAAGCCTATGGCCATGTCTTTGGCTTCATTTTGTATTATAATTTATTTGTAAGAAGGTTCCATTTCATAGCACAGGTAGTACTCTAGTAGCATCAGCCATGTAAAAAAATAAATAAAAACCTGACAGCGTACCTTGTAGTAACAGGGGTTTTGTCAAGCGTAATTTTGTCCTTTTGGAGTTGTTAAGCAGGCAGCCCGGGCTGAGAAGAAAAGGGACAAGAAAAAGGACAAGGAAAGGGTTGTAAAGCCAAGCTCAGAAGGCAGGATAGTGTTTAAGTTACACAGCCCTAATGCAACTTGCATCTGTGCTGCAGTTTCTGACTGCATGGTTCCAAGGCTGCTGCTCAGCTTGGTGCTTGTCCAGGTCCCTCTGGATGGCATCCCTTCCTAATGTAGGATCAACGGCACCACTCGGCTTGGTGTCACCTGCAAACACGCTGAGGGTGCTCTTCTGTCACTGCCAGATGGTTGGTTGACAGCTGTAGCTGTGCGTATTCTGAGCATTACCAAAGAAACGTGTATTTGGAGTATTCAGACCCTTAGAAAGGGTCCAAAACAAGGCTGCTGGTCTTGGAGTCCGCCCCCGCCGCTTTCTCTGGTTTGGGGCAGGTTGCTTGGTTTCCCCGTACCTCACTGTAACGTTGAGGCAGCTTCTCTGCCCTGCTGGCCCTGCGAGTTGCCGGGGCTCCGCGCCCTGCGGGAGCCACAAGCAGCTCTCAGAGGGCCGTGAGCTTGGAGCTCGCCTGGGGCTCTGTTGGCTGTGGTGCCAGCCTTGTGTCCAGGCAAGAGCACGGCTGGACGGTGCTGAGCTTCACACACGGTGCCTCCGTGGCTCAGCCTGCGGGTCGGGGTGTAAGCAGGAGCCAAGGCCACGAGGCCGGGCCGGGTGAGCGTCCACGCCTGCACCGCGTGGCTGCCGGCGGGAGGGAGCCGCTGCTTTCCTGGTAATGGCTTAATGGTTCTCTTTTTAACCGTAATTAACCCAGCAGGCAGGGGTTTGATTATTATGTTTTAGAAGAGTTGTGGTGGCAAGGATTGTAATTTGGGGATGAATCAGCAGTACCAATTAAGCAATAAACAAACATGATTTCTTTTACCAGAACGCAGCAGAGTGCTTTCCTCTGCCAAAGCAGCCAGCGGGCACTTGTTCGTGTTGCAGCTGGGGAGGAGAAATAATTTCTCACCTGTGAAAAGAAGGGAAGAAGAATTAATGATAAATTTCTTTACTGCTATCGCTTCCTTTTTCTTATTTTTTTTAACCTTGTTTGGGTTGGGGGCTCCTTTGGCTTTTGTTTTTGTTGTGGTTTGTTTTTGGTTTTTTCCTCTTAAGGATGGGATTTTTTTTCTACACTGTTGTGGGGGGGTTAATATGAAGTTCTTGCTTAACCTTGGCATTTGCAAAGGTGACTTCCCATCAGATAACTGCTGGTATTTCTTGCGGTGCTAATACTTGATCTGTAGATAGGCACGCGCACATTTGGGGGGTAAAACTTGGTAAAACTCCCTTTCCCCCACCCACACATTCTGGCAGCATTGTAAAAACAAAATGCAGGACCAAGGGGTGATGTCCTATCTCCATCCTATTTGCAGAAGCCCTGTGTGCCTGGGTCGGGGGACCACTGTCTTCTGCTTTCTGCCCAGCAAAATACTGCAGCCTTATTAGAGAATTGACATCTGGCTGGGACACAATTTGCTCTATTTAAAATAAAAATAAAAATGTAGCTGGCCTGTTTTCTTCTGCCTGCGACTCGTGTGATAAGAGTGTGGTCTGCACTGTTTCCTGGTGGTGTGCTGGTGACCCTGCTCTGCAGACGGGTTGGTCCTGGCAGCACGGTGGGAAAGAAGCGTGCTGCTCAGAGGGGGAAAGCACAGCCCTGATGAATTGGGCTGAGGCTTCTCTGCTGTGTGTACCAGGCTCAGGCTGTGAGGCTGACCGCTTCGTTGCTGCACATCAATTTTTACAGCTGGAGTGGAGAGAGGGTAGCCTCCTGACCCAGCTTTATATTGTTCTTCTTGTACTTTGTAATGCAACAAAGCAGCGTAGAGAGAGCTGGTATGTGAAGCTGCTCACCTCGCTGGCTGCTGGGGCGGAGGAGCAGGAGGTTTGCTGATGTTACCTGTTCTGTTAAGCTTAGCCTGGGCGGTTGAGCGAATCTGCAACCTTTTTCATGAGAGGTGTCAAAGAAGGTGGAGAGGGCTCTGACCCCCCTGGATGCTCTCCAGATTAATTACGCCTTTTCGTTTTCCCTGTGGTGGCAGACTGGGCGGACTCCCTGGGCAGCCCCTTCCAACGCACGACCACCCTCTCCATGACAAAATTCTTCCTGATACCCAATCTTAACCTCCCTGGTGCAACCTGAGGCCATTTCCTTGCAGTCCCTATATTGCCACGGGGATGGCCATACCAGGCCACGATCAGAAGGCGAGGTGGCCAGATCCCTCTCATGCCTACAGCTTGTGGGACAGAGCCTGGTGTGCTTACTGCCTGGTGTGAAGTAGCACGTGGACCAGCGATCCTAGTGACTGCTGTGGCTGCTGCTGGGGCTTCCTAGCCTGGCATGCACATGCAGCCACCCAAAAGCACTGCCGGTTGCCAGAAGAAGCACAAAACTTTGCTTTCAAGTTTAGCAGCCCGTTCTTCCTGCCTTCCCTTCCTGCCTTCCCCTGGCCTGACATAACCCTCAAAGATCTCTTTGGTTTCGTTATTTCTCATGCAGCCTCAGCCCTCGCCAGCCCTGGGGAGAGCTGGGCGCTGGCTGCCTAGCACCAAACATCGCCCTCAGCCCTCTGGCCTGCTTGCAAGGACGTGCAGCACCACGCTGCCTCTTGCAGCCCCCTCTGCTGAGCTTTCTGCTCCTGGCAGGGCTGGGTGCCGCGGGCCTGGGGTCCTTGGGGTTAGAGGTGGCTGTGGTGCAGGATATCAGCGTGTCAGGATCTCTGTAACCTGTGGGTACTTGGGTTCCCGACAGCAGGGAGCAGAGCTGCAGGACGTGTGGGGCAGACCCGTGCTGGGCCATGCACACAGGCTGGAAACTTGCCTGGGGCAGGGTAATTATGGGAGGCGGTGCTTTTTGTGCGGGTTGTGTGCACCGACTTGCTAAGCAGTCTTGTGATGAATATCTTATTTAAGAGGATTTTAGGACACGTGTTGTAGTTACTCCTAGTTTCTTGTAGAAATAGGGGAGAGGTTAGAGAAATGAACTCTGAAAAGGCTTTTTTGTATTTCTGGCCAAGGCTCCGCGTGGTCGCTTGTTGCTGCAGGTGTGCCGTGTGTGTCCTGGCTGCCCACTGTGGTCCCAGGGCCAGCAGTCTGTATGACCGATACGGCTGTCTCACATTGCATCCTTCATTTCTTTCCTAGGCCAGAAAACTCAACTCGAGGTGAGATGTGGGCATGAAGAACTGCATGCACAGCTTGGATGTGGCAGCAGCTCGCCTGGACCTCACCTGGCCACCCCGCTGTGACTGGAAGGGTTTTGCAAAAGCTGCTGTGGACAGTGAAGGAACCTGGAGATGAAGGTAACAGCCGTGCCTCTCTTCCCTTCCCTGTGCCTCTTTTTGCTTTTGCAGGCCTGGCAGCAAGAGCATGGCTGCTGTCAGCATGGTAAAGGCACGTATATATGAAAGCATTGCTGTCTGTGGAGGGGCTGTCTTGAGTTGCATGCGAAGTTGAGAGGGGTGTGAAGAGAACTGGGAGGGCTCTCTGCTCTTCCTCTTGCACCTCCCCTATACTTTCTGTAAAGCAAAAATTGTTTGTTCTGCTTCTGGGGGGAGCTCTTGTAAATGTTGATACGTACTGGCTAAGCTCCAGAGATAAATGCCTGAGATGCGGTTGCATTCTGACTTGCATAAAACTAAAATGAGATGTGTGCTGGGGCTCGCTTTGGTTTCTTTCCCCAGAAACCCCTTGGGGATATTGCTGGTGGCACTGGGTTAGAGTAATTAGCTGGATGGGTTCACAGACAACCTCTGCTCAACATCCCTGGAGATTTCCATGCTTTCACTGGTGGTGCCCCTACTTTTTTGCCCTCTTCATCGCTCTTCCCTGACATCCTGTCCCTTATCACAGCACTGCAAGCATTCATTAGCTGTCTCCCTGGATGATTAGCTGTGCTGCCTATGGAATGTTCCCAGTGCTTTGTGCTTCAGTGTGGGGCCAGATTAGTCTAATAAGTGTGTGAATGGGCTACTCTTTGGTGCCCAGTTCAGTGTTTTGGTTGGGCACAGCTAGGTTTTGGGTAACCTGACTGGGAAGGTGGTGGTGCCAGGAGCCCCAAGGTGAATGCAGACCTCTGCTTTGTCACGTTCCCCGTTTAACACCACCTTCTGCACATGGGAGACCAGAGGAAAGCAAACTCAGCAGGGGAGATTTTTAGCAGTGATTGCAAGTACGGGTTTTGGACTTAGGCCCATTTTCATGTGTGAAGAGGGTTTGAGAGGATTTCATTGTACAGTTGCTTTTTTTAATCCTTAGCTTCCTGGCATCAGGAATGCCAGGCAGCGGTGGCCTCTGTCCCTTCCCCATTTCCTCCACCGCTGGAAACGTGGTAGTCGTCCCTCCGCTGCTTAAAACCTGAATCTTTAATATGGAAAACGCACCCCCCTCTCTTCCCTTCTGGCCAGGGAACACTTCCCAGTGTTGTATTACCTTTAGCATTGCAAACTGGAGAGCCCCAGCCGTGGCAGAGCGGCTCAGCAACCTCCTGCCTGTGGGCTGAGGGCAGGGAGCGGCTGCTGCTGTAGTGCCTCGAGACCCAGGGGTACTGGACCCTGCCAGCACCAGCAGGAGTGGGAATGCGCTGCTGGAGACAGGTGAGTGGAAGAGAGAAGAGGCACGGCACGTCGCCCTGGACATCCTTGGCAGCTGTTGTTTTCCTGGGGAAAGAAGGAAACTGAGCCACAAACAGCTTCTGGTGAGAGGATTTTGGTACAGAATAGAGGATCAAGCAGGTCAGCCATGGAGTGTTGCCTATGTAAAAACTTTTATTTTTGTGTGTGTGTGTGGAAACAAGGGGTTTTGTTTGTTTTCCTCCCATGTTCCTTGATGAGAATCCTCTGCTCATCAGGCAAAGAAGTGACTCACAGTGTGACCTTGGGCTTGCTGCTGAGATAACAGGATCTCGGAGCGCTGTGTATCTTGCAGGAGTGGGACTCGTACTCCCTGGGAAGGTGTGGCAGCACGGAGCAGCTCTGTGAGCCCATGTGAAGTGTAAGTTTGCACCAGCCAGTGTTACTTTAGCCTCGGTTGGATGCCAGTCTTTAAGACAGCAGAAATCTAAGGCCAAGCTGACCTCTCAAGCACAATTTTTGCTTTTAATCCAGAGATATTCATTCTCTTAACCTACCTTGGTAGGACAAAGTCTTTATCTCCTTTTGAAGTGCTGAGAAGTTGGTCTGTTGGACAGTCACACCCAAACCTTTTACTAAATGAGGTTTTGGGAACCGTGTCCCCCTGGTACCTGGGGCCTGGGTGACAGATGGGAGGAGCACGGCCACGCACAAGGACGACGGGAGGCTCATTGTGCTGCCTCTTCAGCAGCAGCAGTTCTGCAGCGTGGGTGTCCAGGCTGGTTGAGCACACTCAGCACTGTCTTGGACCTGGTACTAAAATAGTTTCCTCTAAAGGGGATGCGTGAAGTATTGTGCAAGATAGCAGAGTAATTAAGCATTGTGTAAGATAACGGAGTAATTAATTCTATTAATTCTGAACACTTGATTCTGAAGCACAGTGCCAGCCCACCTGGGTGGTTTTCCTTTAGGGTGGCTCCACCGTTGCTATCGGTTTTGGGCAGCTTTCTGGATTGGGAGCTGGTCATTTGTGCTTGTGGCTCTGGGTCTCCTGGTGCCAGCCTTCTTCTGCCTGTTCAGGGCTTCTGCTGGCTTATGTTTATGAGGTCCGTGCTGCAGTCCCAGGCTTATTCACTTCTGTGTATATTATTCTGGAGTAATTGCTGTTGGTTAGCACTATGCAATATCAGGGTTTAAAAGAATGCTTGTACACATACCTACGTGTAAATATACCTGGGGGTGTTTATATTTGATTTTACAGGGGTGTGTGTGTGTATATTTGCACTCTTAACGACAAGTGGTTGTGAAGCTGTACATATGTAAGCAGGATGGTGCTCTTGGCTTGGGTTAGGGTTGTACTCTGTTCCAGTCAAGGCAAGCAGGTGTCTTGCTCACCTTCTGTTCAGGTTTGCGGGTGCAGTTGCTGGAGCTACTTCTGTTGCCAGCTCCTGGTGCAGAAGATGACCAGCTCAGGCATTGCTTCTGATGTGAAGCTTCCACAGGAGTCGTACGTGGGCTCTGAAACTCACAGCATCTTGGTGAGCAGAGGACAGGAGCCCAGAACAGTCACTGCACACTGGGGGTCTGGGAGAGATGGGAGGAAAGCTGACAAAAACAAACAAAAAGCAGATAAGAGAAGGACTTTCAAAAAGGAAGGTTCATGGAGGGGAGGAGGAGCTCTGGAGACGGACGTGAGGGTCCCACTGAGGCAGGAGGTGACTGCACACCGCTTCACCCTGGGGAAAGGCCACAGAAATTTGAGCATCCCCTCATGCAGAGCCAGTGCTGAAAGGAGAGTGAAGGGCCTTAGGAAAGGTTTCCCAGGAAGAAGAGGAGTGCTGGAGATGCAGTTATGCTAGGAAAGCTGCTGGTTCCACACAGGTCATGTATGGCAGAAGCAGCTGTGTGGTGGGAGCTCCTTCAGCAGCACTGCACTGGTTTGGGGAGGGCCTCCCGGCTGCTGTCAGGAGCAGCTCTGGCAGGGGTTGTGCATCCTCGGTCTGTTAAAAATAGCTCTCTTAAAAACAGCAGCAGTCAGAGAAGTGGTTTCGTTAAGCATAAACCACCAGCGCCTCTGTGCTTGTTGCTCGAGCAAGTGTTTGGTTAGATTGTGCTGAACGCCGTACTTCCATCTCCTCAAAACAGCAGAGCCCTCGCAGAGTCAAAGGGTTCAGGTGACCCAGCGCCTTGAGGTGAGCGTGTGGGGAACTCCGTCCCGCTTCCTTTCTCTTACCTACATCGTCGCCTCTTGGCTGCAAACCTGCAGAGATCTCCATGAGTGCTTGTCTTCTCACCTCTTGCTCAGGTGGTCTGCTGTGAGCGAGCCGGCTGAGGACAGGTATGAGAATCCAGAAGCAGCATTGGTCTGAGGAAAGCCAGCTTGGTCCGCCGAAGGTTGCTGTGCAGCTCGTGTGTGTGAGTACTGCGTGGTCTCCAAGCAGAACCCCAGGGACGTGAGGTTTTGGAGCAGTGGAGGAAAGAGCACCACAGTGTGTTGGCTTTGCCTGTTGTGCTGGTGTTGGGGTAGTTGGGGAGCTTTTAAAGCCCCCTCAGAAAAGGCATGCGAGGTTAGCCCCGAGCATTCTCATTGCTGCAGCACGGGTGCTCCACTGTTTGATATCTGCTACAGGTAAAGCCTTACAGAGGCGTAGGCTTTTTTAGGGGTGCAGTTTAGGCTTTATATGTGACCCAGGGCGAGAGGAATGTAAAAGCTGAAGCAGGCTTATCATCTTAACAGACTTCAGAGAGTATTCTTAAAAGTATTGCTTTTGTTTCACTAGTGATTTCTATGTTTAACACTTAAGGAGGAGGAAGAATTTAGAGAAGATGACTTGCAGAAGTACTTACATGACTTACTTACATAAAACTGTGGCCTCTCTGCATGTTGGACAGCTTTCTGAAAAGCTTTTATTTCAGCTACATCAATTTCTTACTGCATCCTGAATACATTATTTCCTAATTCAAAAATAGGAGGGGAATATAAGAACAGAAGTATGTGAGTATATATATTTGTGATACATCCTGTTCAGGTGGACAAATGGCTTGAGACAAGCCAGCAGCATGCACTGTGAGCCCAGAAGGGCACCTGTGTCCTGGGCTGCAGCAAAAGAGGAGTAGCCAGCAGGTGGAGGGAAAGGATTGTCCCCCTCTGCTCTGCCCTGGTGAGGCACCACCTGGAGCACTGCATCCAGCAGAAGGAGGATGTGGGGCTGTTAGAGCGGGTCCAGAGGAGGGCCACAAAGATGATCAAGGGCTGGAGCACCTCTCCTACAAAGATAGGCTGAGAGAGCTGGGGGTGTTCAGCCTCCAGACGAAAAGGCTCTGCGGTGACCTCATTGTGCCCTTTCAGTACTTAGAGGGGACTTACAGAAAGGATGGAGAAGGACTCTTTACCCGGGTAGATAATGATAGGACAAAGGGGAATAGTCTTAAACTAAAAGAAAATAGATTTAGAGATTAGGAGGAAATTCTTCACTGTAAAGGTGGTGAGGCACTGACACAGGCTGCCCAGAGAAGCTGTAGATGCCCCATCCCTGGAGGCGTCCAAGGCCAGTCTGGATGCGGTCTTGGCCAACCTGATCTAGTGGGTGGTGTCCCTGCCTATGGCAGGGGGTTGGAACTGGGCGATCTTTGGGGTCCCTTCCAACTCAGGCCATTCTGTGATTGTATGATATCAGTGGAAGCAGAAGGAAATTAGCTGAATTGACCTTGTTCTTGGAGAGGGGAAAAAAAAAGACTACTGAAATGCAAATTAAGAATCCCAAGATAGTTTGAGAGGACATTGCTAGGCTTTTTTCTGGCTCTTCTTTGCTCTCATATTGGAGTGATGCACAGCCTTCTAAATGAGAGGGGATGAACTAACTAGGGTACCTGGTTTTGGGGATTCACAGCCAGTTTTGCTGAGGGTCTGCTGCTGTGATTGCCTGAGGATGGGAAAGGCATCTGTGTGCTCGCAGGGGAGTGGGATGATAAAGAGATGGACTCAAGTAATGGATATGGCACAGGCAGATCTGTGCATCTGTATGTTCAGATTACTGTTGTGCTTGTGCCCAAACTGCAGCAGACTGTGATTAGAGTCAACATTTGGTTCTCCATGTGTTGAAAACCAGTCCTGCACCCAGAGATTTGCCAGGAGACCCCAGAATGGCCACTGTGTACCTCCAGATCCTTTTGCAAGCTTGGACGTGTTGTGGTAGAAGCCTGGATCATGTTCTGAGGAACTGGAGGAGGGAAAATCGTGGGAAGGAGAGGGGGATACACCACTGGGGAGGATTCCCTTACCTGGAGGACTGAGGATAGTGGAGATGAAGGGTCACCTCTAGTTCTGGTCTAGAATTCCTGCTTTTTCCATGCCTGGTGACTGCCTGTCCTCAACAGGTAAATGGGGATACTGGTTGTCCCTTAAAACTGAGTAAAAGCAGGCAGGTTTGTTTAAATAAAATAAATGAGTAACTTTAACCTAAAGCTTGATCTGAGCTAGATCAAAAGTCAGCCTTGTTTAAAGTTTTATGAACTTTAAGCCCAGTGCTTTCCACTTGGGAGGTTAGGTCTGATGTTAAGCAACAAGAAGGACTTGCCATGTCTCAAATGAATCAGGCAGGTGCTGGAGGTGGTGTAAGATCACCCTTCCAGGCTCTAGCCCCGTGTGGGATGTTGTTGTGTGTGAGATGACAGCCGTGTGAAAACAGCAGTTCTTGCTTGAAAGCAGCCAGGCGCGGTGTCAAACGCTGCAGACTTCCTGTGAGTCACCTGCCTGCTGCTGGCTGTAGGAGCCTGTCACATACCACAGCTCAACTGGATTTTGCTTGCGGGTGAAGGAAATCTGAGTTCCTCGTCTGCACATAAGCGTAGAAGTTTGCTTCAGAGATAGAGATCATTTTGGCACGTCTGCTTATCTGTGCAGCCCATCTAGACGTTTTGCTGCAAGAGGTAACTGTATGTAGCGTATGCCGCACGATCTAATCTAAGAGATAAGTTTTGCAGTATTCTGCACGTTCTCTGTGATTTGTGAAAGTTTGGTTCAGCTGAATGTTGAGCATTTGATGCTGACGTTCAGACTCTTTTCTTAAGGATGGTGGAAGCCTCATTGATGCATTTTGGCCTCCTCTGTTTGGGTTATTGAAATACTTCTTTAAATAATTGCATGGATTTTGTGATTAGGGTTCCTGAACGAGTGTTGCATCATGGATTGGATTCGCAGTGAGGTCTGGGGCATCTGCTGCAGTGTGCTCCTTTGGATTGTGAATACACCACTGAAGGTCATCTGCTGATCACCTCATACTTGCTGTGCTCCCATTCGTTTTGGGAAACAGTTTTGGATTAGGCAGGGCTCGAGTCAAGTGGAACCCAATGAGAAGAAGGTTTCCAGGAACAGTCTAACTCCCCGCAGATACACCGGTTGCTTGGCTTACTGCAGTTCATGGCCGCAGGACTCCAGCAGGACTCACAAGGTACACCCTCTCCTATATGCCTCACAGGTGATGTTGTGAGCTTCCCTTCAGGATTCACTCAGCAAAGATGAAGTCAGTCTTGGCAGTGCTGTGAAATGGCTGACCTGAGGACAGAACTGACTGATGCAGCGAGATGTTAACGCAGTATTGAAACAGAACCAATTCGTGATTTTACAAAAGGAAAAAATGCAGTACAGATAAGTGTGGCTTTCCCTTGGGGCACAAATTGTGAATTAATGCTGTCAGGTGTGTGCTCATCTCAGGGCAAACAACATTCAGAATCCTCCAGCTGCTATGACTAGGAAATTGCTCAATTTTTAGCAGTTACGTTCAGAAAGCATGGTGAGGGTGAGGAGCGAAGTGAGTGTTGTAACTGGAGATGGCAATGCTTGGTGCTTACTTCAGTCCGGGTTCCTTGCGTTCCAGTTGAGGTTGGCCTTTCCTGAAGCCACTTCCTTCGCAGAAGAAGAAATCTGGCTTCTTCATGGCCAGGTGGCAACAAGGGGAAGGGAGGAGAGCTGCGTGCTCGTGGAGCCTGCTTCCAGGAGCTATATGACCTTGTTTAGCTGTGCTGGAGTCACATTTTTGGCTACATCTTCCCTCAGTACCTCATCCTTCCTCCCAATGAAGAAGGTGAGCACCTTCCATTTTTCTTTAGGTCATAGAAGAGCTTACAGCCTGCTGAAATGTGTTGTGCTATAGCCAGTGCCAGAACCAATGCTGCGCAGAGGAGATAAAATGTCTGCGGCCTCCTTTACCGCTTCAGGGAGCAACCCGTGTTTCTGTTGGATTTAGCTGTCTAAAACGCTTCCTCCATGCCTGCAAGCCACCACCTGGCTGTGATGAAAAACACATTTGTGCTGAGATTTGTTGTTGTTTCGCTTTTGTTTCTGTTTGTTCAGCAGCCCCGGTCTCCATTTCGTGCAGCTGGCTCGGCGGCATGCCCTGCGCTCAGCCTGTCTCCGGCCCATGGCTGCCACGCCGCCTGCCCTCAGGGTCTGCTGCCCACTGCCTGAGTGCCTGCATCTGTCCCCTGGGGCCACGTGGACCCTGGGGAGATGGGCCACCACTTGCCAGGGCATGGGGAAGCAGAATGACACATGGCAGAGCTTGGGAACCACTGCTGCTGGGGCAGTGACCAAGTCGTTCGTGTCCACAGGCCCTATGGTGGCAGCTGTGGGGTGGCATGGGGCCTGGTGGAGGCTGGAGGTTTCTCTGAGTTTTCTGGACTTTGTACCTGTTTTTTCTGCTAGGAAAAAGCAGGCTGATAACAGTTGGAACAGTAGGTGTTATTAAATAGGCTTGAGAGACACTACAACAGTCTTTATTGCCCTTTTGGCCTCAGTAAACTTTAATTAAACACACTTCAGTATCACAAGGGTAGTGGTTTTTTCCCTCCAGCAACTGTGTTAATCCTCTGTAATTAACATACTGCACTTAGATCACTTTATACCCTGCCCATAGGCACAGCAGTCCTTCACTGGGATGCTGTCATGGTATACTGTGAGGAAATAAAAAGGGGAAATCTCCAGCTAGGTGGTATCCATCGAGTGCTCTCTGCTCGCCACGTGGTGCCGGGCCCCACATCCCAAGGAGGAGCAGTAATGGCACATAGGGCCAGGAGGCATCTGTATGCTCCTACAGAGCCTTTGTGGTGCTGGATCCTTCAGCTGGGGGCATGGCCGTTGGTTTTTGGGTGGACGGTACCCTTGTATGTGTCTGTTTGGGGGGGGGTTGAGGAAAGCAAACTGTGAGGAGATTTTAAGTTAAGTGTTCATCAGGGAAGTTTCAGTAATATTTTCTGTTCTTATAAATACATATGTGAAACTTTGAGCAGGAGGAGTGTTTTAAGTTCCTTAAATGCCTTTAAACATACCTAGATGCCCAGATTTATGCTAAATGTTTATATTTCATGAGATTTATAAAATTGAGTCTCAATCAGGCAAGGTCACTTCCCTGGTGACTTTCCTATGGGCTTACTGAAGGTAGATACATTTTAAACAATGTACCAGGAGGTCTATTGACCAGTTACCAGTAACTCAGACTGGATTTTAACAAACAAGTCCTTGAAGTTTGTTCTTTTTTGCACGTGGACCAGCTTTCTCTTCTGCGTGTCTGCTCTGCTTTGTGAAAGCTGCAAGAAACGCTCAAGCGTTTATTAAATCTCACAAACACAGTTTTAAAGCTGGGTCCATCACAACACTATCAGCCTGTAATTTGTTTTTGAAATAGTAGCTGGGGGTCAAAACCAAGGTAGAGCTGTGCTTGCTGCTGTTCACATCTGAAGCCCGGATAGGCCATGAGCTCGCTGCGAGGGGACGTGACTCGTGGATGTGCCTTGGCAAAACACGTTTGCTATCTTCTACTGCAAATATTTTGGCTTCAGAGATCCTGGCTGCTGCTTCAACAGTGAACAATATTCAGGATGTTTTGATATATAGATTCCTACATATCTGTTATGTGGGCTTCTCTCTTACAGCATGACTCTTAACCTGGACATGGGTTTCCCCAGTAGCTTGTGCTTGGTGATAACCACTTGACCAGGGCACTTTCAGCCCTCATGGCCTGCTGATACGTGACTGGAAGAGGTATCAGCTTAGCTTGCTTAACACTGGTTGGGGGGAACAAAAGCAAGCGTTATGGGGTTATGGAAAAACATTTGACTATTGTAATGTGGTTTTCTCCTCTTCTGATTTTGTCAGGGACAGAAGAATTAGTTGTCTGTAATTTTGATCTTCCTCTTTATATTCCATTATTCAGTTTCCTTGCATGGGAAAGAACTACTTTGATTTTGAGAATTAATTGAAACTCTTGTTAAATAATTTCTTTTTACAAATTCTCTGAAAATCGCATGTTCTGATGGGCTGTAATGGGTGTCCATTCTAGTATTGTTTGCTGTGGTCGTGGTGTGCCTTTTGTTCTCAGCGCCTGATACTTCTTGAGGAATGCTCTTGCCACCTTTATGTCTCTCTTACATTATAGAATTATGGGTTTTGTAGTGATAAAAAATGATTTATTTTAAACATTGCGAGAAATCTTTTGCTTGCCATGCAGGGACTTTTGATAAGTGCTTTCTGAAACCAGTGGCTTCAGAATTGCCATTTCAGTTCTGTGCTCCGGTGAGGTTGGTGTGATGGAGCGCTGTGGTGGGTGCCAGCTCTGTGTATGAAAAGAAGAACCAAAGCTGAGTATTGCTGCTGGGCCAAACAGCAGGCAGTGGATGTGCAGTTGTGCAAGTTGATTCCAATCTCTTAGTTGGCATTGAACTAGGTTCTTTTCTGAGCAAGTTCTAAAGAGTGATTGCATTGTCCTTGAAGAGATGGAAAGATATCATGCCCACCTGGAAAAGGCTGGCGTCACAGAAGTATTATCCTGAGGGGCTCTGGCTGACACAAAATGTGTTTGTTGTCCTGGGGCCATGGAATACCGGTTAGGTGTCTTGGTGTGCGAAGATATTTGCAGAGGCATTAAGTGTTGACCTGCCACATGCTGCTAATTTAAAATAAAGAATTGCTGCCCTCTCATTTTGAAAGATAAACACCCTGGAGAAACACATTACTGGAGAAGAGAGGAGAAAATGAGGAAGTAATTTGTTTGATCTGAAGTCATAATATAAAGTAAATAGTCCTAAATGAGTGCTCACACCCTAGCTTTTATAGCTCAGGAATTTTTACTGTTGGCTTCAGTGTGGCAATTGTTATGATAAAGCTTAAATAAATAAATAAAATAATTTAATTAGAATAAATTTAATTAATTAAAAATAATTTTAGATGATGAAAACCTCACTAGTAAAGTCATGATACTAGTGGGGCACAGGTATGAGACAAGCACTGCTTTTGGGAATCAGTACTGTACATGCATGGTATAATGTGTTTTCTGTTTTGTTCTTCAGTTTGAACATGAAACAGGCAATTTTAGAAATTGAAAAGCTTGTTACCAGCAATGTTCTCCAGATCTCTTACTACAGAGTGAGGCTTTTCTGCAGGAGAAGTCTTAAAGGGCAGTGCTGCTTGCAATAAACTCTCATGGGAATGTGCCCATCATGAGATGACTTCTGTTTTACACTGACCTCTAAAAACTTCCCCCCCTCCACCCCCCCCGGAGCAAGTATTGCCAGTGCTTCCAGGTCCTTGGAAGTGATTCCCCATCAGGAGAGCAGGGGAGCTCTGGCAGTATGCCCCCCCATCTGAGCAGGACATGCTGCCAGAGCCTCCTGGGCTGATAATAACCCTGTGGCTGAGCCATTTTGAGTATTATTCTCCTATACACAGCAGGCGCTTGTCAGCTGAAGATCCTCCCTCTGCACGTGCTGAGGTCTCAGAAGGGGCAAGGGGTCAGGACTGTCCCTGGTACTGTCACTAGCCATTATGTTGGCGTAGCCGTACTGTACAGCTGTGCTAACTCCTTCCTTCCTCTCTTGGTACTTCAGGACTGAAGATAGCCCCTGTACACACATGCTCTGGAAGCGTGATAGCAGCAGGGCTCCCATCTCTGGAAGCTGCACCCCAGTGCTGCGGGGCACACCGCTCCTGTTATGAGGAAAAAAAAAAACAGCAAGGAACTGCTGAGAAGTAAGTCTTCTCTGTTCGTCGAATTGAAATCCATGCAGCTGGATTAACAGGCCAGGCTACACAGAGTGTTAGAGAGTTTCTGAAACCCAGCTCTGCAGGGGCAGACCTTTAGCTTTAACTTTAGCTTTAATAAACGTGTTATCGGCTCTCACCCTGATGTACTGAGTCTGTGAAAAGTACAGTTTCTTCCACTGCAAAATGGCACAGTCATAGTTTGTTTACAGCTATAAAGATTCTTGATAATTCTTCCTTTTTTTTTTTTTTTTTTTTTTAATTCCCCAGGACAGTAATAGGATTTTTTTTTCCCTCTGTTTCCCTGGGAATATCACTTTAATTTGAATGGAGGGATTCGTGCCCTGCAGCTCTGAGTCTTCCCCCTTCAGGTATCCTCTTCTTTTTACACACTTCGATGTGAGCTCATGCTGCTGGGCACTGTTCCTTCACAGGCTCCTTGCAGAGGCTGCTGGTGGAGGGAAGGCACAGCACTGAGAATTTACAGAAAATGAACACAAGCTAAAAGGTGTAGTTGCAGTGTAAAATATTCTTGTGGGGGGCAAGAAAACACTCAAAAATCATCTAGCAAGATCTGGGAAGTAAAGCTTTACTGCCTTGTATTCAGTCATGGTAGAGTTGTGGGTACAGATGGAAATAAGCCACGCATAAGTGAAGGAAATCTGGAAAGAAATTTAAATGTTGTATATCCAAAAAAGACTGAGGAACAACTTGCTAAAGTATAAGGTTTTTGCAGGTACATCAGAGGCAAGAAAACTACTGGCAAATGATACTGGTATATAAATGGAGGTAGCAAAGAGAAGCATGGTAGGGCAGGTGATGTTCCCTGCTTGTCCCATCCCCAGAGGCCACACCTCTGGAGCTGTCTTTTAAATTGAAGGTGTTATTGACATGGCTGCTGAATACTTTGAAACAACTTGTCTGCACGAGCAGTTCTAAGGGGCTGAAATGTGGAAATCCTGAGTTGCAGCAGCCTGTTCACTGGGTCCCTGACCCGGAAAAATGGGAGGTAACAAACAGGATGAGACATTTCAAAGGGACTGTGGTGAGATCCATTGTTTCAGACCAGTAAACAAATTAAAAAAAAAAAAAAATAACGACAGTTGGCAGCTCTAGTATATGTAAGAATATGTAATGGAGAAGTCTCATCCTCGGTTTGCAGAAGAGGACGTTTCAAATCTATTTGCCTCTTTCCTCTTTTTTCATTTTAAGTTTGCAAGCCTGTAGAGAGGGAAGGGAACTTGAGTTTTCAAGTTTCTGATGAGATTGCTCACCAAGAGCCTCAGAAAAAAACCTAAGCTGTCAAGGGATAAGAAAGTTCCTGTCCTGGATTAGTAACTGCTTGGTTGGTAGGAAGCCAAGCGGTCAGATTTCACAGCACCACAGGACTCCTGCAAGGATTCACTCCCAGATCTCTGCAGTTCAGCAGCAATAAATGATCTGAAGAGGAGAGGAACAGCAAGGTTGTAAGCACGGCTTGCTTTGTCCACAGGGGACTGCTAAGACTAGAGGAAAAACCGGGAAGCTGCAGAGCGAGCTGGAGATCCCAGGTGACAGGGCAAGGGATGTTTGTGGTAGCAGAGGTGCAATAGAGCTCCTTGGGTTTATTCTGTTCCTGACCTCTGTGTGATGGGGGCAGCTCTCTGAGTTATGCTTGCAACACACCGTGAACTTCTCGCAGACAGCGCAGAGCTTGGGGCTTAGAGACCAGCCATAAAGGAAATAGAAGCAGAGGAAGTTGTGGAAGGAGAGCAAAGCAGCCTGGCTGTGGGGCCACACGGCCTGAGCTGAGCGTGCCAGTGCCCTGGGCCTGTGCCCAAGGACATTGGTGACATGCAGGGGGTGCTGAGGGAGTCGGCTGGGATGGCCAGAGGTGTGGAGAGGCAGTGCAAGGGGAGAGTGAGTCAAGCAGGGTGCAGCTTGGAAGAACACCAAGCAGAAAAAGGAGGGAGTTGAGAGGCACGCAGCCATGGGTGAAGGCAGGAGGGGTGCTGGGGAGCAGTTGGGTTGGCTGCTCTGAGCCGGAGAGAGGAGGGGATGTCCCTGCACAGAGCAGCACTGCAGGCTGCATCACCCCCAGCTGTTCTGCACGCGGGAGGGGGCTCAAGATCAGGCAAACAAATCTGTGTAGGGTGGGCGTTAGTATGGCCGATGATACAGCTGCAACCCTAAACATTTCTGGAAGCTGGGTGTATATCTGGGAGAGAAGCATATTCACATGTTTGCCCATAGTTGCATGGTTTCCATATATATCTGCTTCTGGTCGCTGTAAAAAACAGGTGAGAGCTTGCCAGGCTTTTTGTCTTAACACAGCGAAGCCACCATCATAAGCACTTCTAGGGCAGATCTGCTGTAGGTCGTGGAAGTGTGGATTGCCAGCTGTTCTTTGCCCGACTAAGGCAGCTGTTCTTTCCTACCACGCGGCAGACAAAACCACCGTGACCTCGGCTGGTGGGCTGCATCAGGACGCGAGCCTCCAGGCTGAGAGAACGCAGGAGGCAGCGTTCTGACACTTCATGTGTTAAGACCTGAGTTCAGTAAGGTACTTGAACATAAAAGTTAAATAAAGGAGTGCAGGTTATGATGTAATTCCCTGCCTGCCTTGACGATGCAGCATTGCTTATTTGCTCTCTGCAGAGGGCTAAAATTTAGCCCTCAAGAGCTGGCTGCGTGGAGCTCGCCTGTCCGCTGATAGCGGAGCTGATGCAGAGCCAGACTGTCACCTCCAACGAAGCACACTTGTGCAAAGCACACTGACACAGAAGTGCTCACAAATTACTTACCTGCAGGTCTTGGAGGAGAGCACCACTCGGGTACTATCCCAGCCTGCCCAGAAAATAAGTTGTCTTCCCTCTTGGCAAAAAAGACTCTGCCAGCTTACAAATCAAAGCAGAGTAACTGTTTCCATTGCACTTATCGAGGTGGGGTTGCACCCTATGAAGTGCTGAACTGAGTTTTCCACGTTCCTTTGTGTGGCCTGGGAAGAAGAGGTGCTGTGACTTGTTCAGCATCTCCTGCTGCAGGGCATCAGGAGAGGCATCCCAGCAGGAACTTGCACTGAGCTTGGACTTCCCATAAGATCACTTGTCGAGATGAACTTGCTGCTCCTCTGGGTGATCCTAGCCATGGGAAACAAAAGCTGACAGTACTGAAACATGCCTGCTGTGGCTGCGATCTGGAAGCCTGAAGTTTCGTGGAAGTCAGCCCCTCGTCATGTGTAAAGACGTAGAACAGAGTCAGGGTGGGGGGCTGTGTGACGTGTGTTCAGAGGGAGGCGTCTTGGAGCTTCGCGCTGAACTGAGACAAGACGGCTCTATTTTGGTGTTTCTGTTTCTCTATATATAGATTTTGAAAGCACTGCTGTCTACATTAGGGCTGCTCGCAGAGCCCGGGGCAGGCTGGAGGCTGACTCAGCGGTGCAGTGGCTCATGCAGCACCCTGCCTCTGCCGCGCTGCCAGCCCCTGCCCGCACCCGCTCCGAAGCGCTGCAGGTCAGTGCAGAGCAGCAAAGAGGGGGCGAAGCATCCTGCAGTGACCACGACAGAAAAGGAGCTGCGAGCAGCATGGGGAACCTTTTATAAGCCGCTTGTAAGAGAGGCTGCAGTGAGGTTTCTTATCTCCTCCCTGCACACACGCTCCTTCCCTATTTGCTGGAGCTCTGCCTCCAAAATGCTGCCGACCAAAAAGACCTCAGCGTGCCTTTCTAGCGCTTGCTTCTCAGGCAAATGAAAAACCATGTGGTCTGTCAAGGCAGAGGAAATTATAGCAATGAAAACTAGAATTACTTGTGCTTCTTGATTTATTTACCTGTTTGTTTATTTGTTTCATGGTTTACGAAGTGGGGGTAGAAGAATGCCTTTTAATTGTGGGCTGCACTGTGACAAGTCAGGATGATTAATAGACTTAAAAGTAGTCAGCACTGGGATACGTGACTAATTTAGGACCTAATCCTATGAACTGGAGCATTTGTAATTTAGCTTACAGGGTATTCTACTGACTCAGTGTTCCTGCAGAAGCAATTTACTTCTTGAAATGCATCACACTGTGTGAAATCTTCTCTTGCTGTGTTTCCTCAGTGGAGTGAAGCTGTGAAGTCTAAAATACATTCTTCTGGACAGTGCTCTGTGAGGACCTGTGGATAAAGTATTATGCAGTAAAGTAATCTTTCACACTACTTGCTCTTACTTGCTTTGAAAAAGCAGGGAGTCTTCTATGCCATTGCTTTTGAGGAGTGCACGAATCACAGCAGGCAGCAAGATATTTCCCCAGGAAAAGTTACCTTTTTCTTTTTTTTTATTTTAATATTATTTCTTTGTCCCTGTGCAATGTTCATTGCGTATCCACACCTGGAAGCAGCATCCATCGAGAAGGCTGTCAGTCTGGTGGGAGCAGATAGCCTATGAGCAGGCTCCCACTTTGGCTGAGGCTAGATTTCCGACTAATAGGGAAGATGAGTGGTGAGCAAAGTTTGAACCACTCATTCTGAGTGGGTGTTTAAGCTTTTAAAAAGCCAGTGTGTTAGTAATATTTTCTCCGCTGAGCATTCCATGCTTGGGTAACAGTTTTTATGGGACTGCTGTGCTTAGCTGAGGAATTTGTGTTGATCTCCAGAGCCATGAGGTTCTTCCATAATAGTTTTTTTCTTTTTTTTTCTTTCTTTCAGGTGTTTCTTGAACTCTTCCGTGTGTCACACAACCGTTGTGTTTTGGTATATCCTGCTTTGACTCCTGGCCGAAAATCTGCCAACAGCCAACAATGACTTGAGCTGAAGACCTACTGTTTTGTCCAACAGGTAGTATTTGGTAGTTGGTGGCTTCTAATAAGTCACAGCTTAGCATGGCTTGCTTTCAGCAACTTGTCCAAGGAGGGAGTTGGCACTAGTGCCTTGACTTGAGGCATGGTCTGCATGCATGCCTGCCTCCCTGGGCGTGCCGGGAGGCAGTTTGTGTGAAATGGTTTCACTGGAAAATGTGGCTTTGTAGAAGAGGCATGAAGGCAGAAACACAAGAAGGCAGAAACGCCCGAAGGCCATCTGACATGTTTTCTGTTGGCAGTGTTTTTCCATGCCAGAAATTTTCTGTTGGACGTGTGTAACTCTCAAGGTGTTTGTGCCTCAGCACGGTTCCTACACTGGCCCTTTGTGCTACCTGGGCTAAGTTCTCCTGCCACTGATGTGCCCCCTTTTATTACATAGGATGGGAGCTGGAGGTGGCTGCTTAGATGAGGTAACACATAAGAGGACAGGTAGTGCTGTATAACAGGGTTTGGCTTTATTTTCCGTAGGGCTGACATAGATAGAATAATGTCTATCAGAGGACATTTATAAACCCAAACGTGCTGTGGATTAATTGGTTCCCTGCAGCTGTTTAGTGAGGTCTCGCACTGAGAGTACACTCAGCCCACTGCAGATTTGCAGAAGTTTTCTATGTAGTCACCAGATGTGTCAGTGTTGGGCTGGTGAAACTGCTGGTGTTAGTGAACTCGCAGGTTTTTTCCACTGTGATGTGTCTCCTTATATATGTTTTGTTAGTGTTCGGGCCTGTGGTCAAGTGGAAGCTCAGTTTTGGAAATGCTCCTGGTGGGATTTGGATATTGACTGACTGGGATGGGAAGGGAAGCCAATGCAAGTCCGTTCATTTGATTTTTGAGGTGGTGGACTTTGAAATGAGAGCTTTACAGAGACTGAAATGTTAAAATTGCCCCTCTGTTCTCTCTCTCCCCTCTTATTGCCTGCACACTTCTGCTTATAACTTTACACATAGGCATGCGTGTGCACGCCCCCTGACCGAGGTGTGTTCCTCTCTCCAGGACCAGCTTCCTGCCCTGTGGTAGTTGTCCCACTTGGATGCAACGTACACTATGGTTCACATCAATGTGTTGAAAAAAGTTATGTGTGGTCTTGTGGTGATACTGATAGCTCTGACAGTTTGCCTTTGGAAAGAGACAAGACGAAGCTACTATGTTCCTTTCAAGACTGAGAACGATGATTCACAGATTCACAGGACTTCAGAAAAGTGGAACCTACTTAAATCACAGGACCTTGTCCATGAAGCAGCTGCCGGAATGGGTCAGATGCCTAAAACTTTGCTCAGTAACGAAAATAAAGTAAAAGGCGGCATCTCTGGAATGGTGGAAAAGTCCAAGAAAGCATCAGACTATATGAAGGTATGGGATAAGGACAGCTCATCACAAAATCTTATACCCAGGCTGCAGAAGGTCAGAAAAAACTACCTGTCCATGAACAAGTACAACGTGACCTACAGTGGGAAGAGGAACGCCGTTAAACTCAGCCCAGAGCAGCTGCTGTGCCAGCTACGGGACAGGGTGAATGTGTCCATGATACGTGGATCAGACAGTCCATTTAACACATCCGAATGGCTGCGATACCTGCCGGAGAAAAGCCTCAATGAAACGGTGGGCCGTCTGGGTCGCTGTGCTGTCGTGTCCTCAGCAGGGTCTCTGAAATCATCTCATTTGGGACCAGAGATAGGTTGGTATTTTTCTACAAGGATAAAGTCATCAATACTGTTCTATAACTTGCATTGAACAGACGGGACCTAGTGGCGTGTTCTTACTCTGCTGTAGTCAAAGGGGTATTTAAAATAAATTGCAATATTTTCCTTACAGTTCTGCTATAGTCAGTGAACGTTACAGCATAGGAGAAGATGGGAATGATGATGAGAGATGCTTCTCTGAGTGTTTACAGTGCACAGTATAGGCTGCATTACGACGCTAGCTGATGGTGCCTGTGAGCATTAGACCTGGGACAAGCCTTGGCCATATCTGCTGGCATGAGCAACCACTGATGGCAGCAGCCACCTCTCAGTGGTAGAAATAGAAACAATTTTAATACAAAACAGATGCAGTCTCAACTCTGGAATCTTGTGAAGATTTGATTATGGTGTAATACTGCTTCTTCAGAAGGAAAGCAGTAAGTAGAAACATTTCCCCAAATGGATAAGCCACAAGGGGCTGGGTTTTGTTGAGAGGACATGACTTATGTGCAGGCAGTTCCGTTCTGGCTAGGCCTTTTAATTTTCATGATCATGTCAACATCACCAGAGGGCAGAACTACTATGGATACCAGGAAGTCTTGGCACCTCAAGTGTTTGTTTCTTGAGGGAGTGTGGGATGTGTTGAGTAATGCCAGTGTGCTCATTTCACACTCAACAGTCAGGAGCTTTTTTATTCAGAAAGACATCTGCGGAGAAGGAAGTAAAAAAAGAAAAAGAAACAACACAAAAGGGGGAAATAAAGACACAGCCCTGATCAATCTGCTCTAGTTGACCTAGTGTTGGGCAGAGAGGCTGGATATAGGCAGTCTTCAGAGGTCCCTTCCAACCTCAGTGACTGATTGTTGCTCGTGGCTTTTGAGGAGTGATGCTGCCTCACTGAGCCACGAGGCAGTGGCTGCGTTTGGGTGGCCTGCCAGATGATGGTCTGTGCTGTGCTGTCTTCTTGATACGTTAGGAAGTAGGAGGCCATGTTTATCTGAAGTTAATACAATAATTCATAAATGCTGAAGCATCAGTCTTATAGCGTGGATTATAAAGAGGTGTGTTTTGATGCTAAAGCTTACAGAAAGCAGCATGCAGGGAAACCAGCTCTCCAGCCTTCAGCTCTGCGTTTTGTGCTCGACAGAAAATTCGCTTGTGCCTGCAGGTCACTCAGCTTTCTTCACTCCTTATTGTTTGAGGCTCAGTTGAGATTCACACTGTGCTAAACTGACTGCAGGAGTTTTAAAGCCTGTGGTTGTCTCTCCTGTAGAGATTGTTTGCAAGCATCAGTGTGTTCATAGGCTATCAGCTGGATCGGGTCCCCTTGGCCTGTACTAAGCTGGAAGTAGCCTTCATCCTTTGAAAGAAGGAGACGGATAGCCCTTTGATGCATTATTGATGAACAACCTAGGGAAAGCCTTCAGAATTGTGGTCCCAAGCTGCTAGGAAGGGGCTGAACAGTCTGAAGTGTGTTAAAATATGCTGAAGGAAGCAATGAAAAAGGCATTGTCAGTGTTAACCAAGGTAGCGTTGCCTCCTGATACAAATCGTGGTTGACAGGTGGTTGATGGAATTGTTTCCACCTAATAAAGAACATTTGAGGCCAGGTAGGTCAATGCCTGGGAAGTCAGACATGGCTTTTTCTTTGAGCACCTCCCTGGGCTTGTTTAGGTTCCTCCTGAAGTTCAGTCCCTGAACGTTTCTACAGAGGTGACCTGATCTCTTGTTTAACACTCTCCTCTGACCCAGCTGGCTTGTTTCCAGTGGTGTCCATGTTAGGCTCCTGCAAGTCAATACAACAGCTCCTTTCTCCCTAACGAGACCCCTCGGGAGCCGAGGGCGTTGCAGCGGCATGTTGTACCTCGGTTGCAGCACTGCGAGCGTGCTGGATGTGGAAAGCAGTGTCACTGTGCCTGCAGTCAGTCTCCTCCTCTGCCCCCGAACTGCGGCACCAGGCTGTTCCAAGTCACCGGGGATGAATTCTGGAGAGGTCACTGTAATGTGCCATTAGCCCTGCTGGTGCCCCAGGCGAGTGTGCCTCCTGCTTCAGTCACAGACCTTTCGCTTAGGTGATCATCTCTGCTAATGGTTCTGCACAGTTTTGGGTGCTCGGAGCCTGCTCTCACTGCAGTCCCTTCAGCTGGGCAGTGTGAGTAGTGAAGGATGCAGGAGTGTGTGTGTAGTTTTCCCTGACACGTGTTGGTGTAGGAGAAGCCATGGTTTGGTTGGAGGAGGGTGCCAAAAAGAAACTAAATCTGACCTACTTAAAATGAGGCATTTTCCTAGATGTTTGGAGGAGCACAGGGGGCTGATCAGGTATCATTCCTTCAGTGACCAGGAAACGCCTGCTCTGTGCAATCACATTAGGACAGCAAATGAGCAGTAGTTGGTGTAGGGAGGTCTGGTGGATGGGAACAGGAGCTCCTGGTAGACGGGCAGCTCTCGCCTTACTGGCTTCTTGGTGCACGCAAAGGTTACGAATTGCCAGGTTGCAGTGGTTGAGTGCCTGCAGCCAGGGCACCGTGCTGCCCCAGGGGGTGATGCCAGCAGAAGAGAATGCAGTGAATCCCAAAGCGTTTAGCAAGCCGGGCCTGTTAAATACACAATGATGGTTTTATTTCTGCAACGTGGGAGGTACCCTGGCCGACTGAAGCCAGCTTCATTTGCCTCTGTGATCATTAGACACATTTTTCAGGCGGGTAAACCTCCAGGCTGCGAGAGAGGACAGTGGCTCACAGTTATTTCCTAAGTCTTTATTTTGCAGCCAGCCACATGGTAAATCAGTTGTGCATCGGTCTGTGTCCCCGTAGTGTTAGAAAGGAAGAAGAGGGGAATGGAGAGACCCTACACTGTCCTGTGCAGTGCAAATACTGCGGCTGCTCTCTGAACCTGTGAGTGAATTGTGCTTTGAAAAAGGGGATTTCTAAAAGTGCATTGATCGTGGAGCTAGGCTAGCACTTCTTTCACAGCATCTGGGCTGGTACTTGTAGTAGTTACAGGGAAACTCTCCAGCAACTAGCCAAATTGCATGAGAAGTGTGGGTGAACAACCTACTGCGCATCTCCCCTGTAGCTGCAGGAGCAGCTGCTGGCTCACTGGCTTCACTCTGTTTTCCTTTCAGACAGCCATGATGCCGTCTTGCGGTTTAATGGGGCTCCTGTCAAAGGATTTCAAGAAGATGTGGGGCAAAAGACAACGATTCGTCTCGTTAACTCCCAGGTGGGTCTGATGAACGTGCCCAGATGGACCGAGAGTGCCACGACTGTGTGCTTCTCTGCTTGGGAGCTGCATGGCAGGGAGCGGCTTTCCTTCTAACAGGGAATGCTGGCAAGTCCTCTCCGCATTGCTCAGATACCTTCTGAGGTTACTGCAGTTAAATTACCAGGTGCTAGCAAATGCCTGCTTGCATTCTACTGTAAGACCAAGGTAATTTGGTTTTCAGCTTGGCTCTTCCAAAGCCCAGCTGCACCCTTGCTGTTGGGAAGTGGGAATGTGAGGCACAAGTGTCACTGTAGCTAAGAAAAGACCAACCTGCATGAAGCCACAGTCGTGCATGCCCCAGAGATGGGTATGAAGAACAAGGGGAGTCTGTATGGTTTAAAACAAAACAACAACAACAACAACAACAAAAACTTTTCTGCCCAGAGATAATGCAATTAATGCATTAGTGATGTTGTTAAATGGCTGAAGATACATGGCAAAGGACATACCTTTAAAGCTGTAGCTGCACACAGCCTGGTGTGAGCTGGGGTCCCAGGACATGGTAGAGCACAACAGAATGTGCCTTGTAATGCAGGGCATCCCTGATGGAGTGCAGTTCTCCGTGATGCTTTGAGAGCTGTTCAGTATGAGGCTGTCTCTGCAAATCTTTCTTTGGACTTCAGAAGACTTTGAAGCAGATGCCCAGTGTTTAAGAGCCATGTTTAGTGATGCAGCAGGGTATGTAAGCCCCCTGTTGAGGAGCAGAGCGAGACCCATAACAGAGGCTGTTGTTGCTCTGGATGCCCTTAGGAGTGTTTGCACTGTGCTTCCATGGAACTGCTGCACCTAATGTTTGTCCACTTCTTTTGGGGAGAAATTTTCAAGAGTAGGCGTGCAGAGAGAAGAGGAAATCACAGTGTGCTGGTGAGAGAAATAAACACACAATTGTGCCCAGAGACCTGGTGCAGCATAGCAGTGTGGTGGGGGCACTGCCTGACCCAGGAGCGGGGACAGAGGTGATGGGGACCTGAGGGGCTGAGCGGGGCAGAGGGGAGAGGCTGGCACTTGGCGCTCCAGGACCAAAGAGGCATCTTGCTGCTCTCGTCCCAGCGCTCAGCTCTGCAGCCAGCCAATGGTGCCCTGGTTCATTTTAGGTGTCTTCAAATATATTCTTGCTTCTTGCGCAAATGCTGGGTCACCGTCTGCCCGGGTGGCTGTGCTCTGTCCTGCTGCTTGCTGCCTCTCGGTTCCCCTGTGCTAAAACAGGTCTCAGACGTGGGGCATGTCCTTGCTCAGCCAGTCTTTTTTTTAGCAGACACATCTGGCTGCTGACATCCTTCCTCAACTCTGTGTGACCTCTGGGTGTTTTATCGTTTCCTTTGGGTGTATGTTTTACAATATCAGATAGCGTTATTGGTTAAGAAGACTCTTTCTGGAGAATGTGACCATTGCCTCATGGTGATAAGAAGTCATTAATCAGTGAAAACCTGTGCATGACCTGGGTGATCCCAGGCTTAGCTGCACAGGGAGGAGGGCGGCAGCCTGCCTGTAGAGGTGTGTAATATATAGGTGTAGCCACATCATTACACTCCATGGAGATGTGCCTGCAGCCATGGTTGGCATTTTTCACCTGCCACCATTCCCTCTAAACGGAGATACCAGCTTAGAAAACTTCAATTACGGGGCAAGCAAAACTGTTGCAATTTCTGGAGGCTGAAGTTACCTCGAAGTGTACTGTGGGTCTAGCTGCTGCCCAGGGCAAAAGATGCAAGTCCCTCCGTGGGAGGCATCTCCCTTCGGGAGTTTCTAAGGTTGTTTAATAACTGTGTTAATATATTTTCTACAGTAACCAAAATCAAATTGATTGGGGAACAGTACCCTCTCGGTAGTTTGCTCACTAGTCTCTAAGACATATCAGGGGCTGGGTGGTTTTAAAAGCAGGGTCGGGTATCTTGTACTGAACATCTGTTAAAAAGGGGAAGATTAATGGATTGATGTCTGGTGGGGGAGAAATTTGGGATCTTCAGATCTGGGGATAGGCTTGTAGGTCAACAAGCTTCGTGGATGTTCTAAATAAAGAAGTCCTTTAATATTACCTTGCTTATTTTCTCAGACGTTCGCTGTTTCATCAGTACTGCTTCCTTTAATGGCATGTTTTCCTGCAGTCTTATGCAAAGCATCAATTTGTGCTGGGAAAGGACTTGCATCTTACAAAAATAAGGGCTGAGGACGCTGGGGGGGGGAATGCCAATGTCATTATGTAGGACACGATTCCTTTCTGCAGAGATGGCCAGGGAGCAGAGCACCTCGCTCCTCCCAGCCCTTGTTTACAGCTCGTGGCTGGCTTCTCATTGCAAGGGAGAGCACTGCCTTGGCTGCGTTTGCTGTCATTGGCACTAACGAGTCTGCAGGGAGGAGAAGGAAGGAGATAGCACATCAGTGAAATGAAGTAAGGTGGTGATGGGAAAGAGGGAGCATGCTTAGATTGTGGGGCAGTGGCTGCAATAGCTGGAGGGAAGGAGCTTGTTTTTGATATGGTCGATTGTACCAGGAAGACAGGTGCTGTATTAACAAGTTACTTGCTAAACAAGCTGGCTAAATAACAAATCTAGCTAGGAAATAAATAGATAGAACCACTGAAATGAAAATGAACCACCCAGGTGCCTTGCCCTGTTTCTGCCCTGCGTGGGGCTGCATCCCACCCTTGCTAGGAGGAAGGGCAGCAGGCGCCTGCTGCCGCACTCCCCCTGCCAACCCTGCTGCTGCCAGGGCGCCCGCAGCCCTGCGCTGCGGTGTCAAGGCGTGCTGCTGCCCAGTGACCCAGATCCTGCTGCTGCTGCAAGGAAAGGAGGCCGTGCAGCACACGTGGTCGAGGACAAAGCCTAATCCACCAGAGCTGAGACCAGATGGAAGGCAGCCCTTGTTGCTTTTCGAGTAACAGACGGGCTGGCCGCAGCATCCACATGTGCTGGTTAATGGGGATGGTCAGGGAAACGCTCTGCTGCTGGAGGCAGCCTGGATGCTTAAGGATAAATTGAGTAGACCTTAACAAGATCCTTGGAGAACATGGAGACAGATAGGAGCTGATTTTTATGACATAGCTTCTCTGGGATGTAAAGATCTGCGGATGTGTGTTATGCTTGCATGTAGGGAGGGCAGCAGGTCAGCCCCTGTCCTCAGACACCGCTTGCTTTTTGCTGCAAACCTGTGCTAGCGCTGGCTGTCGGGGGCTGTGCTGGTCGTGTCTGAGCTGTCAAGGGAGATGTGTCCTCACCTCCGTCCCGTGGGGCTCGCTCAGTAACTGGTGGTGGGGTGGCTGTGGCTCTGCTCGAGGAAGCCTCACTGCTTAGCCACCTGCAGATGCTGGCAGCGGTCTGTTTGTCACCGTGGTGTGTTTGTTGTTGTCGTTCAAGCTTGTCACCGTCGAGCAGCAGCAGTTCCTGAGGGATGCGCTGTATAACACTGGGATCTTAATTATCTGGGATCCAGCACCATATCATGCAGAAATTCATGAGGTAAGGCTGAGTTTTCTCTAAATAAAATCAGATGCAAATCTGTTGAAGTGCAACTGTTAACTCGCTTCCCCCTAATGTGGGCAACCACTCATTTTAAGGCCATTCTTGTTCCCCCCCTTCATTGTCATGGCTGTATCCATACCTACGAGAGCATCCCATGCAGCTCTGGTCTGAGGGGAGCATGTGCCTGTTCCTGGTCCCTGTGCAGGGCTTCAGGCTGGGTGTAACAGGTCACTACATTGACTTTCTCATGGGCTGGTGCCAGCAGCAGGAGCCCACCAGTGGCTACAGCTGTTGCAGCCCCCCTGTGGAGGGATGATCTCTCTCTGTTGGCTGCTGTAAGGTTTGCTGCTGAGAGATGCTTGGGTATTTAGAGGCACCAGTCAGACATAAGAGGTACTTGATGCAGTATGATTGGATTTGAAAACCCTCTGAAGATCTTAGCAAATGTCACCTCTCTGTGTTAGCTAGATTTTCAGTTGTGGGTGTTGCAATCCCTTTAGCATTCGCTTTGCTTTTTGAGCACAAAAGGGGGCTGTTTGATAAGCGATGAGCTGTGGAGGCTCCAGGTGAAGCAGATAGGAGTGAATAATCCATTTTTTACTTTTGTTTTAAGCCCTGTCTGTAGCTGAGAGTTTTTTTGTCCCTCTTTGCTCTGGACTGCATTTCTTATTTTCTCACCAATGTTTATTTTTTTGCCTAGCCCCACCTCTCGAGGAGATGTAAGGGTGTATGTACAGCCTGGTTATGAGTCAGTGAAAGCAGGATGGGATATTTTTAGCGTAAAAAAATCTATCCAAATGACTGTAAGAAAGCAGAGTATTCCTAAATATTTTTATTGAAAGTGGAAGTATCAAGATGCAAATCGGTTCATACTGTTTGAGACAGCTGTGCTGAGGACACTTGCCTGCAGCATGGGGTGCTTTGTACTCCAGTGTGGAGAGGGGCAGGGGGTCTGTATCGCTTCAGGCAGATTTCTCAACCTCATCAGCTACTGGGGTTTTCCATCCGTTATGTGAAAGAGTGTGCTAGTAATAAATCTGACTTCTTGCTTCTGTTTTCCAGTGGTACAGAAAACCAGACTACAAGTTTTTTGAAACCTACAAGTTGTATCGTGTTAGACATCCAGAGCAGCCCTTCTATATCCTGAATCCAAAAATGCAGTGGCAACTCTGGGATATTATTCAGGAGAATTCTCTGGAGCATATTCAGCCTAACCCCCCATCTTCGGGAACGCTTGGTGAGATAACTGGCTTCTAAACTTCATGTTCAGTTTGCAGAAACTCTTCAGCATACCCTTTTCAAAGACAGTTCTGGATTTATGTTGTTCAAAGGCTTATCAGGCTCAAAGGCCTGATTGTTTTATGCCAGAATTTAAGCATCCTATCTTGAAAGTATCAGCTTGGTTGTGTTAAAATAAACAGTTTGCAGCACACTTCTGGAACAGCAGCTCTAAGCATGGCCTGGTTCCATGTGGAAACAGGAGAGTAGATAGCAACATTGAGATGTTCTCTAAGATTTCTAGCTCCTAAAGTCAAAGCAGTGCAACTGCACGGCGGGCTGAGAGGAAGGATGTGGCTCATGCAGGCTCAGATCTTGTCAAAGTAATGTATTTATCTAGATGAAGCCTAAGTGGTTACCTATTTTATTTGTGGAAAAAAAAATAATATATATATATATAGCTAAAGGCTTAATGGGGTCCTGGGGATGGTCAGGCTGAATTGTTGCCCTGAAAAGGTCAGTGATGCTTCCCCCTTATCCAGCATGCTAAGGTCTTGTTTGTTAGCATGCTAAATCTAGCCTTCCATTGAAGAGGCTCGCTTTACATTCTGCTGTTGCAAAGCTTTTCCTTCTTATCAGAGAGCAAATCTCACAACCATTTGAATAAAAAGAAGTGAACTTCTCAGGATCCCACAGCTATGTTGAAGTCACAGCACAGAAGCGTGGTCTTGTTCCCCACGTGGACATCAACTTGCTGCACTTCAGCCACTCCTGCCTCTACTCCTGTCTTTGCTGAGGAGCAGGCACGCTTGAAATCCATGTAAACACGAGTCACTCTTATTTCTGCCAGTTAAAGCCTATTTTTCTTCTACAACCTTGCCCTTGTCCTGTACCTATTACATCATTATCGGGATATGCGCAAAACAGTTGCGTAAGAATACAGTCAGTGGCTTCAGGGGCAAAAACATTTTAACGTTAGGTGCTGTCCCACTTCAGACAGCAAATTCCTCTGTGGCTTAGCTGTGGCCAGGTTGTCTGCTTGGTAAAACAAGTAACTTCACCGGGCACAGGGGAGCACAGACATGCTCCAGTTTGCAGTTCCAGGTTTCTTGGAAGGGTCAGAGTAACTGAAAATTGTCATTTGGAAAGGTGGATGAAAATATTTCTAAAATGTAACTTAATAAGTGCTTTCACAGATGGGTTCTCGTAATGTCTTGTAAACTCCTTGTTCCTCTCATCATTGCTCCCAATGTCTCAAGTCTCAGCTACTGCATGGCTTTCATGTGCTAGTACACATCGCTGCTATTTCCCTAGTATACTTGTGCTATTTCTTGCACTTCTTCAGCTCAGAAAAGTAGCCAGTCACAGGATGGCTGAGGTTGGAAGGGACCTCCAGAGATCACCTAGTCCAACCCCCCTGCTCAAGCAGGGTCACCCAGAGCGTGTTACACAGGATGGCATCCAGGCAGGGTTTGAATATCTCCAAAGAGGGAGACTCCACAACCTCTCTGGGCAGCCCGTTCCACTGCTCTGTCCCTGAACCGTAAAGAAGTTCTTCCTTATACGGTGATGAGAGCTCCTATGGTTCAGTTTATATCCCTTATCCTATCATTGGTAAATATGGCTTATATGGTCTCGGGTAAATATGGCTTATTTCAGCCAGATCATGTCTGCGCCTAGCACTGGCATCAGTGGGCTCAAGTCATTCGTGTGTCTGTCAGAAGACACAGGAGGGCAGCACTGCTCTGTTCCGAGGAAGCATTGTGAGCCTGTTCCATGCCTGTGCATTTATACCAGGAGCCATCTCCAAGCAGGGTCACTTCTGCCTCTTTTTAACGCAGAGAATCCAGATGGGAGAAGGTGAAGGAATTCTCTCTGCTTACCCAAGCAGGTTTGAGATGGGCTGTTTGGTTCAGCTGAGCAAAGCACACAGCTGGCAGACACCCACGGTTCCGTGAATATCTTGGTAAATGGCAGCACTCTTAAAAAAAATGTCCTTGTGGCATGACTGTCATCCTAATAAGCAGTCTGCTCTAATCAGGTCCATCGGATGGGGCAGAAAACAGCTCCGTCTGGCTAGATTTTTCTCCCTCTCACCTGAACCCCCGAGAAAGGAAACCTTTCCCATTGGAGTGGGATCCTTCATGCCTGGCCATCAGTCTCACCAAAGCGGTTTGTGAGTTTTCTGCTTTGAAACGGGGACGTTTGTTTCTTTCCCTCCGCAGGCATTCTGATCATGATGACGCTGTGTGACGAAGTGGACGTGTATGAATTTCTCCCTTCCAAGCGGCAGACTGACATTTGCCACTACTACCAGAAGTTTCACGACCGTGCCTGTACCATGGGAGCTTACCACCCTCTCTTGTTTGAGAAAAACTTGGTGAAGCATATAAACCGGGGCACAGACGAGGACATTTATACGCATGGGAAAGTTACTTTGCCTGGCTTCCGAAACGTGCATTGCTAGCAAATCAATTTTTAGTGCGTTTAGAACTTTATCCTGACTGTTAAAGCACTTTTTAAATCTGGGTTGTGAGATTTGTTAAGTCTAAGCACTGGTGTGTTTTGACAGCTCTTCCATGTTGCAATACTTGCTCTTGGGACTTCGTTGCATAACTTTTCCAAACTGTAAGGCAGTGCAATACGTTGTGGTACGTCCACACGGTATCTGCATGAGCCACTGCAATAAATTTACTCCTTGTGGAGCAAGGCTCATGCGGCCGGTGGAGATCCCTGTCTTCATCTCAACTGCTGATGGTGTGTGGGAAACAGAGGAGATGCTTTCTAAGCAGAGATTGCACAAGCCTGGATAAATGCTGATAAAGTTCAGGTTGCTTAAAGGGATTATGACAGCTGGAAACCTGGTCCATTGAGAAAGAAGGAACTTACCATAAAACTCATTCCCATCATCCTAGAGCTCCTGGGAGCAGGGCTGATTTATGGAAACACTGTCAAAGCTGGGTATTGATAAGCTAAAATCTTGGTTCAAAATATTTGATTTTACAAACAGTTAAATAACCATGGCAACTTCCTTTCAAACTGTAAGACTTTTGAAATCATTCAGGTGGCATTTTTGGCAAATCAGGAGGGAGGCGACTCACGATTCAGTGATTTGTGCAAGATATATTTAGACTTTTTAGTTGTTGATTTTTTTTAATAATTTTAAACATATTTTTTAACATTTACTTCTCCAATATAGTTTTGTGCTTGGTACAAAAGAACCCTTATTTGAAAATATTTTGGGGTTGATGTTCAAAGGCACAAATGGGGAAACTCATTGGAAGCTGGTACTTCTTTCCAACTCTGCTGGTCTACCTTTGTAATTATTGGCAAATTATTTTCTGGCATGTTTTCAGTAACAAAAATGCCACATAGCTGCTGGCCAGATGATATCCAGTTCTCTGCAAACTAACCAAGGTAATCTCACAGCGTTTTTGTGATTTCTGAATACATGGGGAGCAGATGCATTGCCTCCATTCTTCATCAACACTGGGGACGGGGAGAGTGTGCTCTGCTTCTCATGCTAAATCCCAGGCAGAGCTGAGGAGGGCACCTTTTCCCTCCTCTTTATGAGACAACTCTCCTGTGGCGTCATGGTGGAAGTAGCAGCTCCACAATCTCTGTACTTCAGTGAGAACACCTTCTGTGTCCTTTTCCATACCAATGTATTTCATGATGTCTGTAGAGAAAGCCTTTTCTTCTGTTTTGAATAAATCCTGTGAAGTCGCTGGCCCATTCTTACCTTGGTGAAATCAGTGTAAGTATTGTTGTTCCTGGGACTTGGGGACTTGGGCCGGTCTTGCAGCAGAGCAGGCAGAGCTGGAATGGGCACTGCTGACATGCTCGTTTCAGGGAGCCCATAGCTCTTGTCCAGCTCTTGGTGAGAGTGCTGCCGTGGAGCCAGTGCTCTGGGGTTGAGAAGAAGCTCTAAGGCTGGCTTTCTGCACGTTGGCCTTTTGGGATGGATTGGATCTGTCACTGCTTGTGCGTTGTATGTCATGAACATTTATTTGTCCATTTGTTTGTTTTATATTATAATCCTTACACTGTTGCCCACAGCCACTAAGGACAAGAATGTAGTGAAGCCCCTGTGCAGTTCTCTCTTGTGAAGGATTCATTTTCTTCCTTTATGTTGAACTGCCAGGGAAAGGAGAGAGCCAGCAGGCTTTTCCCAAAGTGGCTGTCTGCTCTTGCCATCTCAACTTGTAGCATGTAACAGTCCTACCTCTGGCCCTTGGTTTAAGGGACTATCTGTCACAGTGGTTTGCCTTCTTAGTTTGTGTTTAGTTGGGATTCAACCTGCTTCTTCCTTTTTTCTTAGGTGGTTTCATTTGTTATTTCACACAACCTCATTTTCCCTCATCTTCCCTGTTGGGATGACCTTGGGCTGCGTGATAGATGGATGTTCCAGTGCTGTGGAGGAGCAGCTGTGCCTGAACATGGCTCTGCGAAGTCCTTCTGGTGTTCTCGTGGGGGTCTCCTGAACCAGCTTCTTCTCCTGCAAGAGAACAAATGCCACACAGGCTCCCTGGGGTCTTTCAGAGCCCTCAGTTACTTACTGGCAATAGTGTTGCACTCAGCATGAAATTTCAAACATGCTAACAATTTTAGCTAGATCCAACATATAATTCACTTATGCAGTAAACATTTTTTACGGGAATTATGACGGAGCCTAAAATAGGCCAGTGTTAACCCTCTTTTTTTTTTTTTTTGGCTGTATAGATACAAATCTGATATAAATTGCAAGTGATGACGAGTCTGGTATTTAGAAGAGCCAAGTTTACACGAGTGGGCAATAAAAGCTAGGCTGTAACAAAAGCCTTATGCCTCCTACGGTGTCTTTCTAAAGGTTTCCAGACTTTGAACAGCTTACTTCCTACCCATGTGCAAAGCAGGAGGAGAGCAACGCTGGTCTGACAAAACTGCACGTTTTTGTTGCTCTTGTCATTTTGCTTTTACTAAAGAAAAAGGGGAGAAAAATCCCAGAAATTCAGATTCTATGTAGCTGAGTCAACACATACATCATCCTCACCTGCCCCAGATGAGTATAGTGGTTGATTTGCAGCTAGATCTGACAAGGCTTATCTGTTTTATCAAAAAACATGGTTAAAAAAAACACTCCCTGGAAAGAAACACAATCCCCCTCAGCCAAATATTCCTTTTGTTTGCTGTGTGTACACTCAAGTAAAGGTACAGCCACAGCTGAGAAGGGTTATTCTTCTCTCTCGCATAACGTGAAGGTGACTCTTTCCAGCCCTTTTGATGTTTGTTTTCACTTGCAAATTTTACCAATCTAACAGGGAAACATCTTCACTTGTTTCAGGTGATGATACAAGGCACAGCATAGGAAAATCAGATACTGTTTTGGAGCAGATTACATGTACGTGTGCATGGCTATGGAGGTGTTAGATCGTAGCAAACACCAGAAACAGTATGCCACAGAGATGGAAATGCCCTGGTGCATTTGCAGGGCAGATGAACATAGGAAAGAGCCTGTGGATGGCTGTGTAAATGTTAACTGGTGTCCTGAGAAGGGAACTGCCCCCAGCCCCATGGGTAGCATGCTGACACCTGGAGCTAACGAGCTAACTGGGTTGTAGCAGGAGCAAGCTGTGCCTCAGCTGCTCTGGGGCTCACTCCAGGTAAGGAGCAGCCTCTTTTCTCAGGGTCTGCACGTGAGGGCTGCTCTCTGAAGAGGGAGTTTACAAGGAGGAGGACATGCCTGTTTGTAAAATGTAGATGAAGGAAAACTGGTAAGTGGTCCTCTTAGCTCTGTTCTTGTATGCAAATATATTTTTTAAACTCAACAAGCTGCTTAGCAGCGTAAACCTGAAACTTTGTGCGTGAGAAGGGTGAAATTTCATAAGGAACGCTTCGTTTAACAGTCAGGTCAGTCTTGGAGCTTCTCCTACACATAGCACTCTGCTACTAAACTCTGTTCAAGGTGCAGGGAACAACACTAATTTGGGGAGAAAACTTAAGCAGTGTGTATTTGAAAAAAAACTTCTATTCAGAGTAAATTCTGGGAGGACTATATCTAATGCATTTTTTTTCCAAATAATTCTCCAAAAGCCAGAGAAGATGCAATCTTTAAGGGCATAATGCTAAATTAACCTCTCACCTCATTTATTTTCTGTATGAAGTTGACCATGTTAGCTAACATAAGGGGACACACAGTTGTGTGTCTTCTTATTGCAGCTGTTCTTAAATTCAGAAGCCCAGAAGGAGAGGGGAGGCTGTGCCATGTGGCTAATGTGACACCGAAAATGGTTTTCGGTGTGATACAAAAATAGATGGTGAGAGAGAAGGGGAGGAGCAGAGGGAGTTGACTGAAAGTGCTTTAGTTTGTTGCAAGTAACTTCTGGCAGGAGCTGGATCTCTTTAAACAGAAACAGAGATTTCCCAAAATGCAGCGAACTTGTTCTGCGGTCTGCATGCCAGTGCTGAGCGTGCTGCCTGTTTTGAAGGTCAGTGTGGACTGAAAGCTGTATTTCTGGGAATAAGCTCAGCTCGAAATGACTGTGTGCCCATTCATGCAGAAATCCTGCGGTGCCCTTTTCCTGCCTGGCCCTGGAGTCCTCTACAACAACAACAGTATGGCACTTCCATGAGCCCACTCGATTTTAAACCCATGACAAAACCCTCTCAGTAGATGACAATGGCTGTTCTTCAGGTCAGAGAAAGTTAGACTCTTAGCCTGGGCAGTTGTGGTTTGCAGTTTCAAAGAGCTCTAAGATCTCCAATGGGTTTGTGATGACCCTGGGGTGGAAAGCAGTTTGCTGTAGGGGACCAACAGGAGCTTACAAAATCCCTGTTGCAGACGGGCACCATGTAAGCATGGCAGAAACTGTCTGTGGAGGGCTGAGCTTCTGTCCCCTTCAGCATGAAGAAATGGTCTGCGGTGTATTAGTCCTTCTTGTCAGTGCATGGGAGCCTCAGAAGGAGGCCTGTTACACCAGGGGGATTGAACCGAGTTGAGCCCTTGACAGGTTCAGCCTGTAGGCCACCTTTACAACTAACCTGCTTCAGTCTAAAATACTGAATATCTGAGTCCTCTGGTACTGAATGAGTAAAAGGAAACTCAGAGCTGTAGGTGGTGAAAATAATACTAGTGTTTGTAGCATTTGTTTTAATTCACTAAAGAGAATAACAGCACTGGTATGCGTGAGAGTAGGTTGTACTTTGTTAAAAGCCGGTTTCAGCTACATCCAGCAAGATAAAAATAGGAAAACTGAACTGCATGCCCTAACTTGTGGTTTATATATTACCAAATGGGTGTTATTTACAGTGTATGCACCATTACTTAAACATTAATCTTAACGAGAGTATGGAGGGGGAACTTAGCTTTTTCTTGCTCACCTAAGTATTCCCCGCCTCTTCATACGTGCTGAAGAGCGGCATTACTGTTTTAAAACACTTCTCAAAAATGGAGCCAGATCTTTAACTGGGATAAATCAAGGAAGTTATAAATCATTTTCACGAGCTGAGAATCCATTTCCCTGAGTTGATTTTTTTTCCTCAGTTATCTTGATGAGTGTTATGCTATTTGATTTTCTCTCAGCTTACCAAGGTACATGTATATTAAAGGTCAGGCCATGTTTCCTCGGAATACGTGGGTGAGGGGGGCATTTACACTTGAATTTAGGAAAACGGGTGGAGCAAATGGTTAAAGCTGGGCCTTGTGTGGCTAGAACAGCTGCAAAGCAATCTGCTATTAGGGCAGTGGAGTTTTCCAGGTAATTTAGAGGCTGCTGGCTCATCCCAACTACCAACCAGAAAGTGCATTTTAAAACTCAGTTTCATGGCAGAAGAAAAGCCGCTTCCCCTTCAATTATAATTATACAGGCTCTGTGAATGGGGAAGGTCCTAGCTGAAGAATTAAGGGGAAGTGATAAAACTCCTCTTGTTAGAACTGAGATGCTCTAAGCATTTGTAACAGGAAGCAACCTAACCTTGTTCGCTAGCACTGTCACGGCAGATAACTTGAGTCTGACCAGATGTAACTGTAACTGGTTGTCTATAGACACTCTTTCCTTCTTTATAATGATTAACAGATCTAACTTGCATAAATAAGATAGGTATGGTGGTCTCCTATCTGTATTTTTGCTACTTTAAATTCTAGGCATTGTTTGCATCCGTGAGCAACTTGGCAGTGCAATAGTAATTTGGGATTCTTGCTTTTGAGTGGTGTGAGGTAATGGTACGGCTAAGCTATGTATCCTGGCAGCAGGTGTGAGCTCTGTTTCAGATGGCCTCCAGTTCTGCAGGTCTGCAGTGGGTACAGGGATGCCAGGTGTGTGAGTGCCTCTTCTGTGGCATCACTCTCTAATGTGACACCCATCTATAAGAAGGGTTGTAAGGAGAACCTGGGGAACTACAGGCTTTGGAAGTACAGAACAGGCTCATAGCAGAACCATGAGAAGATGCAGACTGCACAGAGAGAGTCATTTGCTCATCGGGCTCCTCGCATGCTTATTGAGGGATGCTCTGGACTGCTGTGAAGAACAGCAATGACAACAGAGCTGTATGCTTATTGCTGTTTTCTCAGTCAGAATTTTTTTTTTTTTTTTTTTTTTTTTTTTTCAGGAATTGAAACAGTATTTTCTGGTTTTGAGATAAAGCAAGTCCCCTTCACTCCTTGTCTTCATCAGTACGTGACATTCTGGTTAAAGCCTATTTCTTGCAGAAAGCTGGCCCTCCTAGTTTCCAAGCTGAGGTCTGAAATGATAGCTGTGGCTGAGTTGGTGTTAGCTGCCTTTGAACAGCACAGGTGGGATACCAGACCCATCCCTCGCAGCACCTCACAGTCATTTCCATGATCGGTTTGTGCACAGGTCTGTGCTGTCCCTGTGGCATGGGGGGTGGACACAGCACCTCTTGATCTGACCTGGCTTGGTTCTCTCACCAAGTGCGGGTGGCACAGCTGTGACAATGGCAATTCTGGGCTTTTCATCTCTTGCTGAGGCTTGGTATGCCTGTCCTGCAGTCGTGTATCAGTAGGATGGTCAGCAAAACCCGAATGCCAACCATGGCAACTCTGCTTGCCTCGAACTGAACTGTGACAATTTGGGCAGGAATGAGGTGTGAGGGGCTGCTTCACATCTGACTGCAGATGTTGGTGAGGGAAGCTGATAGAAAGCCTCAACATTGATCTGTATTCATAGGTGAAGCTCACGCAGTCCTTGCTGGATTAGCTTCTCGTTGATCCTACCCAAGATCTGCTGGGACGTGAGCATTGCACTGGGTGGGGTGGGCTGCTTACCTGCTGCTCTCTGTCATCTGGTTCACGGCAGTGCCAACCTTGGGTTTCTCTTCCTAGGAGTGTGAAACTCAGAACAGTCCCCCTGTGCCAGAACAATCAAAGAGCGTCCTGCAAGCAGGAGGAGGGGAAGTTCTCTTCAGATTTCTGTTTTCAAGACGTGCAAGGCAAACAAAGGCAGAATGAGTCAATGTGGGTGGGGCTGGGGTACACAACACCTCCAGCTGGGGACTGGGCTTTGGTGTGGGTGTGTTGCTCCAGATTTCGCGGTGAAAAGTTCATCCAGCTCTGCAGGTCAGTCGCTCACCCAGACTGTTGCCCTGCGTGTAATACAGTAATGGTATATGTGGTAGAAAATGTATTTTTTTTTTTAACTGCAGTGGAAAAAAAGTAACAAATACATAGCATTGGTGATACACATTAATAAGGAAGTGGCATATCAAGAAGTTAGATATTTTTATCACTGTTTTCCATGAAAGGGACAATACAGACAACTTCAAATTCAATCAGTTTTTCAGTTCTAGGGCCCTGCTATTGGTATTAAACCTAAGCTTGTGTTATCCCTTGCTCCCTCCTGCCTCCTTGACCAACTCCTGTCACCTGAAGCTTGTTCACATCCACTGTGAGAGGGTAGAAAGGCTTCCTGTGACTCAGTGGGTTGTGGATCAGGCCCTTAAGCTCATGTGATGGCCGAGATTTGGGAGTTTGAGAATAAATTAATTGCTAGCATGTGGAGAGCATCTAGCTGTATTTTTGTTTCCTTCTGTACTAGTTCAGACAGTTCTTATCTAACTTGATTGCAAGAGTCTTTGTTTTCAGGAGACTTCAAGATTTGGCCACATGATACAGTTTTGGGAGAAGATGTGAATGCACAGAGAGAAAATGTGACTCACAGCTGATGGCAAACAGCATCTTCTAGCCTGCCATTGAATTCCCATGTCACAGCCCTCATAGTGGGGTGCTCTTAGACCTCATCTTGTTATGTGACTGGGGCTTATTTTCTGTGCGGTTGAAAATTTGTGTGTCCAAAAGCTGATTAGCTTTTCAAGCTATGTTGCTAACAATGCCTCTAGCCTGGTGCTCTGGAAACAAACATCTCCACTGTGTGTTAGGCGATAATATAGAAATATAAATGATTTTTTTTTTTCAGCTCAGTGTCTTGAAACCCTGAAGGTTTGTTGCAGTTGGATCTGTGTCGAGAACAAAAGAGCCTTCAGAGACTGGAAGCTGATAGACAGTTTTATTCTTTTATTTTATTTTTTTAAATTTTAACTTGAGAAATCGAAGTCCATCAAACTGCATGCTTCTATGCAGTTCCTAAAGTTAATTGTGAGGGCGTAACACCTTGGGAACCTTTTAGAATAGGTCGGTAGGAGATCTCTAGAGATGGGCCATGTCCTACTTCTACGTGCAGAGAAGTAATGCGCAGAGTGCCTGCTGTTCACTCGTAGAATTGGAGGTTTCATTTTGGCAAAGGCCACAGCAGTACCCTGTTCCTGTTAGACTCAAGCAAACAGCTTTGAGCAGGAATGTGTTTGGTGTGTAGACGTGATGCAGGTACTGCTCACTCAGGTGATCCTTTGTCTCCTATCCAAAGCGTGCATGCCGTGAGCTGCAGCTCACCTTTCCCATTGCCCTACGGTCGTTTCCTATTTTCCTGTTTGAGGCAAAACTGGGACTGCAGTCGTGTGAGTGTGGCACAACTCTGGGCAGGCAGCAACCAGTGAGCGCTTTGCATTTCCCAGTCCCTGCAGTCCCCAGGGACTCCTGTAAGGCTAGGGGACATGGTGTATGTTACAGTTCTCTGTGAATCAGCATTTTCCCCGAAGCTAGACACAGTGGCCTAATTCCATCATCACTCATTATCCTTCCCACGTTGTGAGCAGGTGGTTTCTGTAGGTCTGCGTTTGGCATTTCCCTAGGTTAAGCCATATGAAAATGCTTTGTTCAGTAATCTTCCAGCATAAGCAAAAAAGCATCCTTGGAAAAGATGATACAGAAATTAATAAGAGCTGAGCTGATGCCATCACCTGAGGTCACACTTGCTTTTTGCAAAGTGTGCTTTGCTAGCATACCCCCGCTGTGCCCAGCTGCAGCTGTGTGGTCACAAGAGAGCTGAATAAATAAATAAATACAGGAAAGTTTCAAAACTGGGCCTGCGAAACCATCTGCTGCAGAACCACCACTAACTCAGTCGCTGAATTCAAAAGCAGCTGGGAATGCCTGAGCATCTACTTCTGAGGTTTCTGGTGGCGATGAGGCTGCATTTCAAAGCTCCTCTGTGGATCAGCAAAAATACAAACATTTTGCTTTTTGTTTCCAAGGTGAGCTGAAGCTGCAGGGGCTCTGTTACAACACCGCGTATCGCAGTGCTTCGGTGGGCATCAGCCATGGGTGACTGCAGTGTGACCGCTGCACCAGTGCCTCCTCGGGAGTCACTTTGAGCTTGCTCTCTCAAAGCGTGCTCTGCACAGTCCCATGCCACTGCTTGCTTAACTTTGAGTTAAAAATTTGCTCTCTGTTTACCTAATAACATACCTCTGGCTTGAAGAGTGAAGCCCCTGATGTGGAGGTTTCCAGGAACCAGCAGCTCTTCCTTTGAAGTTGGAAGGTGTGTGCTCCACCAATGGCAGGGTTTGGCTTGTGTTTGCTTGTCAAACAGAAAAAAAAATAAAAAAAAAAAAAAAAAAAACAAGAATGGGAGAGCTGTAAAATAAGTTTCAGGAAATCATATTCAAACAAGTGAGTAAATAAAGAATCAGTCAGATACCTAATGACCAAAGTGTCTGCTGTGCCAGCTTGGAACTCCAAGTCCTGATTGGTGGTCATGAGTGTCCCATGTCAGTGCAATTTTGCTGCAGTATAAATATTTTAAAGCCATTTTATTGAACTGAATACACTTCAGAAATCCTGTAGTGCTACAGAAGTTGTTTCCACTTACAAACCTGAGTAACCCTGTGCCCGATGTGTAAACCTGAGAGGTTCCTCTCTGTGCCAGATGTGAGGACGCAGCACTCCACCAGGAGACTGCAAGAAGCGATTTTGTGCTGCTTTGCCAGTGTGATTCTCACTTATCAGATTTACAACGTTCAGCATGATTTAAGAAGTTTGTTCCTGTTCTGCTGGGACTCCACTGGTTTTTATTGCCATATGCTGTACGCTTGCACAAGGGGAAGAAGCAAAAAGCTGCACAGTGCTGCAGTGATGCTTATAGCTGCTGCCTCTGGGGGTAACTTTACAGGGCTCTGCTGTGTGCTCTTCCCACAGCACACACTTTCCCCTAATAGTGCGGTATGTGAGCAAATTGCATGCTATATTGTGCTGCTGATGTTTGTAAGTCTGATGCATGTATAATTTGAAGTCTGAGAAAGCTCATCATTTTTTATTGGTAATAGATCAGAGTATGTTGTCAATGCATAAGAATTTACTGTTTTGCTGGTTTATGTAGTTTTTCTTTCTTGTCTTTTGGAAGATGATGAAGTCTCTGGATACTTCCCTCATACCTGTGGATTCAGAACTTCTACCAGCACAGCAATCTCCCCTCTGAGGATGGGGCACAGACTGCAGCTTGGACACAGGAAGTGTTTGCATGCGCTTAAAAATACAGCGGCCTGTACCCGGGCAGCAGGGGCTCTCGGAGCAAGGGCTTCCCCTTGCAGGAGATGAGATAGGTACAGGGCTAGGAGCCTGCTGTTCCAGTCTGCTTGTCGTAACCTGGGGGAAAAAAGCATTTTTTTATTCATCTCAGCCATTTAAATACGTACATGTGTCTGTCCCCCTTTTGCACATTATTTTTTTTTTTCTAATTGTAATTTTCTGGCATGCTTTCTTCCTGGAAGCTGGCGCTATTACCATTTATTCTCTCAGGACTCAATGCCTCTGTTGATCTCTGAGTCACTTTCCCAATTACAAGTTAATTTTTCCAGTATTGTTCCTTGCTGCTATGAGCAGTAATGAGAAACACTCCTCTCTCAGACTGAAATTTCCCGAAGGGAAGAAGAGACGTGGCCTTGGTGTGTCTTTGGGCTGTGACTTCCTTTGCAGGGCTGCTAGACCTGGGTATTTATTGAAACATGCTGGTTGTTTCAAAAGGCGTCTGGGGGGAGTGCTGGGGCTCATTTACCACAGGTAACTGCAGTGGGAGGGTGCTAAACCCTCGGGGTTGGGGTGTTTTGGTGTGCATCTTTCTCCCCTTGCCTTCCCCAGACTCCTGGCACACCAGCTTTCATGCTGGCCCTGGTGCTGGCTCTGCAGGCACAGGGTCAGCCTGCTCAGGAGAAGGTCAGAGCTGCCCGATGGGTCCAGAGCTCAACTACAAACCCACAAAAGAAATGGCTTGCTGTCTGGGTAGCCTGAGATCGCTCCTTCTGGTTATTGAAAAATGCAGATAGTTATCTGTTTGTTATTCAGAACAGGAAGTGCTGTTAAAAGTGTTCTTAAAAGGTGTTTTTACCACAGTGAAATCTGCAGCGTGTGGCCCAGCCCTTGCACTGAATACACTGGTGTGGGTCTCTGGTGGGGCAGCTGAGTCTGTTGTCCTTAAAAAGTCTGCAGGGAAATCACACACCTGAAAAATGGGGAAATGGTATTTGCTTCGGGGTTGCTCACCAATGTGGAGAAATGTCGTGAGTCAGTAAGTCAATATCTAAAGGGCATCAGAATGTGACCCAGCTGTGCCGCCGGGTTTTCAGGGAAGAGACAAAAGCAGCAAGCTCGTCCTAGCTGCTGGAGCTGCAGTGAGGACAGCCCTGGGCAGGAGCAGGGGGATGGCAGGTCACCCCAAAGCAGAGCTGACGTCTGACCCAGGGAGCTGCTGCTTCAAGGCTGGCCGTTAGCAAGTTGTGGTGTCGCTTGCCTGGATCTCATGCCCGTCCCATAAATAAACCTCTGCCTTGATGGATGGCCAGTGGTTGGTTCTGCCTTGGAGCCGAAAGGGTCAGACCCGAGCCCCTTGTTTGGGGGACCAAGTCTCTTCATTGGGGTGCGCCCGTTCAAGAGGCGGCAGCCCCGTGGCCCACGGGGGTTTCTGTACCCAGCTCCCTCCCCAGTGCCTCCCAGCAGGGCTGGCTGGAATTTTGTGCCCCGTGCTGTGATTACCTCACCCTTATCTGGAAGCGAGTTTGGAGAAGTACCGCTAAAATAAACACCACATCTCTCTTCTCAGAAACACAGACGTCTGTCTGGCAGAGATGCCTGCAGCCTTCCAGGTTAATGAGCAGCCCTGGTGTGGCGTGGGGCAGCAGCGCTTCTCAGCCTGGCACTGGGGGAAAGCTCGGTGTGTGGAGACCTCCCCAGCGGGGGAGCCTCCACAGCCTGCACGGCCATGAGCAGCCGTGGTACAGATGCCTGCCTCAGGGAGCATCTTTTCAAAAGATTGAATGAAGCTCCTATTTTTGCTTCTGATTGTTCTTCTGTTGTTCCACAGGATATTTTTATTCCATCGTCTTCTGTGTTTTTTTCTTTTGCAAAGTGAAATTGTTTTGTGATAAAGTACTATGCTGTGTTAAATAATTCTGGTAATCAAGAAATCTTGGATGTTGCGTCCTCCTAGCTGCATGCTCTCAAGGGTTCACATATCTTCCCCAGAGCTTGTATATCTTATGGTACTCCTTTGATACATATCTTACATCTGGTAGAATAGCTAGCTAGTTGTAATTCTTTTTTCTTTTCCTGCATTTGTAAATCCAGCCATCAGATGTGACGAGGGGCTGATGTGGGCAGGCTTGCCCTTTCTCATGCCTTGCAGCAGAAGAATCAGGGCTTTAATTTCATATAGGCAGAGGTGGTAGACTAAAAGTTGTTCATATGGAAAGATTTTTCCACAAAGAATGAACAGGACTGAACGAAAGGCTGGCAAATGCTGTGGATACCAAGAGTTCCTCCTGGAATGAGTGGGCAGGCGTGGGGCAGTCTGTGCAGACCTTCTCCTTCCACCTTCAAAGCCCAAGCCCAACAATACGTTTTAGAATAAGCTTTGATAAATAAATCCTTCCTATCTTCCCCTTCAGGAAGGGTCAATCAAGTGAGCCAACATTTCCCATCAACGTGTTACGTAGTAGATTAACCTTGTGGGTTTTTTCTGGTATTTACACTGCATGTTTGTCGATACCTGGATTAAACAGCCCAGGCAGTGGGCTTTATCTGAGTATGCCACAGTTGATTCTGGCAAGTAGAGTGGATTTGGCTTGTGACTGCTTTAATACAGCAGTCCTACTCCTCGTTTTGTTTGTGCTCTGAAGAGAGTTGTTCCTACCAGGCTGAAGGAAATCAACAATTCTGACACGTTGGTTAATCAAACGATTGTTAACATCCAGGGGACTTTCCTAGTAGCAGTCAAGCACTGTTTATATTTTAATAATCACTGTGGTTGTTAGCAAGGGTGAAGAAAATTGAGTCCTTCAGCAAGCGGTGCTCCATTCTCACCATGCTGCAAGTAAGCGTTGATGAAATTTATTATTTCCATGCTTTTCCTGGTGGCCCATAGACAGCCACCATTAATTTTCCTTTAAGCACAGCTCATGTGGAGGTGTTGGAAACACTTAAGACCTTGTTCTCAAAGATGATATGAGGAGAAAAGCATTAAGACTTTTTTCCCTTCCTGCCTTTGAGCCTGGGATGGGTTTCCATGGTGTCTGAAATCCTGCTGTAAGAGTTTGTGCCAGTCTGAAGTATAATGAAACTGCTTCTTAGCTGCCCCCTGGGGTGTTTGGGTGGAGCTTTAACAGCAGCCCCGAAGACTTTAATTGCACTGGGGATGATTTTACCAACTCATGAACAAACATGGGCTTATATAGTAAGTCATAAAAGCCTCTTAAACACGATTGTTCTCTTGTAAGGAAAAACTAAAACCTCAATTTTAAAAGAAAAAAAATCACACCACCCCTCATCTCTATTTATACTAAAAATAAACATAATGTTACAAGACCTTCTCTTCTTTTGGGATTGAAAAGAGAAAATCTTGTCAATTACCATATTTGAGTGAGTTCTCTTGGCTTTTTTCCCATTTTCCTCCACCTTGTTTGTATTTCAGTTGTCAGATGGCCATTTCAAGGTTTAAAAAAAAAATGTATTTTTTTTTTTCCAATAGAAGCCACGACTAGAAAGTACTTGTTGCTCCTGTATCATGCACAGAGACATCGCTTGGGCCCTGGTGCACCGTCCCTGCGCAGAGCTGGCACCCTGCTGCAGCCCACTGGGGGGTTGTGAGGGGTTGCTGGAGGTCTGCCTGACTGTGGAAAAGCCCTGGGGAACCTTCTTCTCAGACATTTGAGACCTCAGTGTTTTTTGTGCTAATTTTAAACTCAGAGATGTTTCTCATGGAATATTTATAGACTCATTGGCTCTTAAAAGGCCCAGAGGGCCTCTCTGTAGAGCAGGCCAGAGATGTCACCCGGGGACACTGGCCAGGGTAGCAAATCTTTATTTTTTTCCTACTCATGTGCAGGATCCAGCCTCCCTAGTTAGCTGCACAAACTTACTGCAGCTTCCTACCTGGGTGCATTTGGATGGAGCGGCTGGGAAGTGTTCGGGAGGAGCTGCGTACGTGTGGGGGATGGGGGCCAGAGGTGCTCCAGGCAGTCCTGTCATTGCAGAAGGCCTTACACAGGGATACCCTAATTTTCTGACTGTATTTGAGTTACATACATGTGCAAGGTGGGATCTTTCCTCTGTGCAAAAGTCGCTCCAGTCTGATGCAAATAAATGACTGCACCCTGACAGTTTTCCAAAGCAAGGGGCCGACCTGAGGTGTTCTGAAAGGACCACAACAGATGTGCTTAAAAACAACAAGCAAGCAAAACCAAATGCAGAGTGGGGTTGAAGGAAGGGTGAGGACGTACCAGGAGGAGGACTACCCTTGGAGGAGACGGGTTTGTGACAGCAGAGCATTGGTTTCAGGCTGGAGCCCACAGCCACTCAACTGTCACTTCAGCCTGTCGCATCCCCTCGTTCCCCCATTGCTCCAGTGGTGTGAACAGACCTTAAACTGGTGTAGCAAAGCCATCAGTCTTTGTACAGCCAATGTGGTGTACAGGCATGGCAGAACCAGCCACGGGGTTTAGAAAGTATTAGAAATACTTGTTTGGGACACTTTGTGCTGTTATCTATGACTGCTTGGCTAAATCTGTTTCCTGTGTTTATGATAAAACAGGATTGTTTTCTCTTTGACTTAAGCCTCTTGTACCTTGTGTTTTGTACCTTTCTTTTCATAGCTGCTGAAATTCACGCTTCAGCCACTTCAGGCTGCATAAGTACATTGGCAGGCAATTTGGAATGAGCAAAATCAGGTCTTCTGCATTCATCCCTCCTGTGTTTCCTTTCAAAGTATGTTTTTCTCTTTGGCTCACGGTGCCTGTTGCTAGAGCTGTTTGTGGCTGGTACCAAGTGCATTTTAGTGTATTTGGATCGCTACTGTTTCACTTGAACCCTAATTAGTGAACCTGTTCTCAATTTCTTTGCCTTTAGAAGCACTTCAGGCTTTTAAATCTCATATTTGAGAGGTATTTTGCAGGGGCTCATTAGTTGTGAGTATCAGTCTTTGATTTACTGGATGAAAACATGGTTACAGTGTCTAATGCTGGCTGCTGCGTGGCTGGAAGCACTGGAAAGTCTCTCCTTAGCAGCATCAAACGTGACATGGCAAATGCATTGCCATCAGGATGTAGCAGCAGGCATCCCTTGAGCTCATTAAGATCTTTGGCTTCATTTTCGTCTTTAATTATAGCTGTAGCTTAGGGTGCTGTGGGAATGTAGCTGGGCCAAACTGCCTTGTGCAGAAGCCACCAGCTTCTTGTTGGGGCGCCTCATTAAAGAGGAGGCTGTTTGGGTCCAGGGCAGCTCCACCAGCTGGGGGAGCCAGGCCTGGGGCAGAGCCTCTCTTCACACCTGTGTGCCCCTGTGTCAGCATGTGGGACCATGCCAAAAAGGTGAACTTGGTTTTATCTGACCCATTTTTTGTGATTCTGGGCCCAATTATCAGTTCCTGGATCAGGGCAGAGCTGCTGTCCCACTGGCCTGTCCCAGTGCTGAAGCTGGAGATCAGCTGTCAACCATCTTGGCATGAATTTTTCCTTTTATTTCACTCTCCCATTCCTGAAAGCACTTCTGGTTAATGAGAAGAGCACTTAAGCAGGCTGGGTCAGGAATTCTGCCAGTCCTGCACGCATTTGGGTCAATGCAAGTTTGGAGAGGCTGTGCTAGTGCAGGTTGTTTAATTAGGACACTAAAATCCAGGCTGTGTTTATGCTGCAGATGCTATACAGATGCTGTTAATTTCCTTTTGTACTGGTTTAGCTTAACCATACATCTGATCCTTTGATTTACACCCAAATATTTATGCAGTCTCCCTTGGGACTTTCCAGGGGTTGGTTCTGCATGCAGTGAAACGTCTGCTTTAAAACTAGACAACATTTCCTTGGCACACAAAAATGGGATGCAAAACAGTTCCAGGAGCAAATTTTCAGTCATTTGGCTATTTTTCAGACATGAAAGGTTCTGAAGAGCAGATAAGAGATGGCTGAATGCTTGCCTGCTTGTTGCCCATCCCACAATACCGCTTGTAACACTGATAGGGAATACTAATAGCAATTTGGGATTGTGTTCTCAGTAATTAAACCTGCTTCCAGGAAACCACTGCTGCGTGTTCCTTTAGAGAAGTTACTAATTGCCATCTGTTAAGCTATTCTTTCCCTGAAACAGTGATGGCAAGGGATTTGGGGCTGCCTTTCCAGCCCCTCCTGTGAAAGGGGAGCACAGCGCAGGCACTGAGTGAGCACCCCAGCCCCTAAGCTCCGTGTAACTCTCTGCCTTGGAAGAAAGCTGAGCAGTCCCTGGCACCTCAGCGATGCCATGAGCCCCTCCGGGCCTGACAGTCCACTCTGGTTGCCTCCTTGTGCAGTCTTGGTCGTGTTTTTTTTTTTGCTTCCAGGATCCTCTGTGGTGTGACCTCCTGGCAGAGCTCAGGTGAGGTTCTTTCCAGACGTCTTTCTGCTGTTGCCTGGCAGACAGGGAATTTCTCCTTCCAGCGCAAAATGCTCTCCTGTCCCCTAAATTCTGCTTACCCCTTGCCTGGAGGCTCTCATTCAATGCCAGTATTGTTTTGTCCAGCCTGTTCTCTGGATCAGAGGTTTCTGAACATTGACAGAAGGGGACAGCAGGGTGCTAACACAGGCACAGAAATAATTTCAGAAATGCTGTGAAATGGGAGGAAAACGAAAGCTGCATCACTTACTGAGAGATCCCCCCTAGGTCTCCACAGCGCCAGGCACTGATGTGCTGGAACCCTGGTGCTGGACTCTCCAACATGTCCTGTTTGCAGGGCACATCCCTGTTTCTGGCTGTGATGGGGCTTTTTCTCCTTTCCTTGCTCAGCCCCCAGCCCTGCCTCACAAAGCCACCCCCCAGGGATGCTGCAGGAGGAAAACTGCTCAATTTGGGTATAACAACACAGGATTACCTCTGATAGAGGCATTGCCCTGGGCTGTCACTCCAGGGGTGCTGCCAGCAGACGTGTTTTCCTGTAGGAGTTTTCCCTGCTGGGACCTTAGCTGTCCCAGGTTAGCCTGGACGCATCCTGCCATGGCTTGAGCCGTGCTTCTCAGCGTATCTTGCTGCTGTCTCAGGGGCTGCTGGAGTTTTCTGAAAGGGCCAAGAAAACCACAGTCAGATTAAGCACGTACCCAACCCTAGCAATAAAACTTTGTGGTGGGCCTAAGGGCCATGTTTAGCATGGATAAATCCAGTTGAATTTGTCTATCTGCTGCATTGTAATGCTGTATGTGATAAGAAGTGAATTCAACGAGCACCTGCGGAGAAGATAACTCCTCCACGGGGTCTGTGTTGTTTCATGCAGTGATCCTGAACAATAACCTGCAGTTTCTAAGCAGCCCCAGCTGATGTAACTGGGGCCACACATGTTTGAGGTGATGCTTGATCGTCTTTGCAGGATAGAGACTGCAGCCTTCGAAGTTTGCCACGTGTGTGGAGGTCTAGCCAGACATCCTCACGTCTCTGCAGCGTGACTTGGCCTTGGTTTGTGATAGCTTTCTGTAAGCAATGCCAGCTCCCACAGCTAGCCGAGGGCTCCCATCCTTCCCCTGGGTAGCGGGGTCAGTGGGTCGCAGTTATGAGTTTGGAAAGTTTGGATGGGGCTGGTGCCGCCTGGCGTGGGAGCAGCGCTTGTTTTGCTCGGATGCTTTCCCATGCTAGGCAATGGGAACGTCTCTTTGACGTTCCAGGCAGTTCCATGGGAGAACTTGCAATAAAAAATAAATAATGAGGAAATGAAAGTGTTGCTCATACTGCAGTGAAAAAGTCAGGGAATTCTCCCCGAGGCTGAACGCGGGCACAGAAGGGAGCATGTCCTCCTCCAAGATGTGAACAGGGCTGGGGGACAGGCCTGCAGCAACGTTGTACTTGCTGGGGATTTCTTGTGCCCTGGTAAGAACACCCCCAGTTACTGCCAGACCTAAAACCGGACGTTTCTGTGAACGTTTATAAAAGTTAATGCTTCTGTTCTAAACGTTTCCGTAAGTTGAAATCATCAAAGACAACCTAAAAGTGCTACAAGGTTAATTTCAAATAATTCCAGCTCTTCAGGAGTTCCAAAATTAAAATTATCAGAGATGAACAGGCGTGGGGACTTCACCAGGAGAAGTAGCAAACGTTGCTCCTCACATGAGCAAAGCAGCACAGTGCTGCAGGTGGTATTGGAGCCCCTAAGTGCCCGCTTTTGATCAGTGTTTTGCCATCTCTGAAATGACTTTTTTTTTTTTTCTCCCAAATTCTGTTCTTTGCAGAATTTTGATGTTTGAACTTTGCTGGTCCAGAGCAGACATTGCAATGTGTGACTTCCCTGCACAAGGGGAGCTCTGGCTTTTGCTGAGCCCTGTTTTTCAAGATGAGCCCAAAGCAGGTAGTCATGCAAGCCTGTCTGCACAGTGCCCCAAGAAGCACCAAAAGTGCTTACGGGAAGCTTTATGGAGAAGCCAGCAGGGGTATTTGTGAGCTGAGTCACCTTGAGACTAATTAAAAACTGTTCAAAAAGCAGCACGTGGCTGTAATTGCCCACCCAGGGAATTCTAATACCAACTACTTCATAAGCATCCTGTGAATGTGCATGTTCAATCTTTTATGACACTTGTCTGTGAGTTGAAAAAGAAAAGTGTTATTTGCCACAAGGCAAATAATGTTGTTAATCTCAATATTTCCATCAGTGGGAGGTGAGTATTTTGCTCATACACCCACAGGCATCAGGAGCTTAGATGTATGCACAGACGTCTCGGAGAGAGAGCTCACGTTTATCTTTTCCTACTGTATTTAGTGCAGGTGATTTTGTATGATATTTTCCTATTGTTCAGATCTTATTTTGTTTTCAATTTGCCACAAATTGGTGTAAAATTTTACAGGATGATCAGGCTGTGTGGTGAAGCAGAAGCAGCTGGATTTGGGCGAAGGGCTGTGGCATGTGTCTGTGAGATCCTAAAGGAGGGAGAAGAGTGGCATTTTGCATTGTAAGCACTTGACTTTGGGGCTCTGGTGGAGAGGCACTGAATTGATTTTGTTTGTTTGTTTTCATTTTACTATTATTTGTATTTAATTATTCAAAGGAAGCCCATACAACCCTTTCCTCTTGTTTCAGGTTAAGGTCAGAGAAGACAGACAAACCTGTATCACCTTAATGCTCTTTTTAAGTATTTACTCCCTTCCTAAAAAATACCTTGCACTTTTCAAACTGATTCTGCCAGAGAATGGCTTCACAGGTAAGAAGGAAAAGTTTTAGTTCATTTGCCAGCAGTAGGAAATGATTATTTTCACCCTACAGTTTGGGCAGAAATGCTTCCAACACAGTGTTTATGTGGTGAAGAAGTGGGTGTCACAGGCAGGAGAAGGATATGGAGGAGACACTGATGCAGCAAAAAGCAAGGCCATGTTTTAAATAGAGGTTACTGTGGACACAGCAAATTCCTGGCTGATATTGCTGATACATACTGCACAGAAATAACAGAGTCATCACATTGCTGTGAAAATAGAATGAGTTTTCAGCAATGGCTATGGTAATTGCTTGGTGATGTCCAGAACCAGAGAACTCAAATTCTTCAGACAGATCAAGGTGAACACCGCTTGTGTTAGAAGTTACCCTCAGAAACAGTTTCTGTGGCTTAATGAGCATTTCCTTGAAGCTCTGAAACAATGGGCAGTGGTATAGTGGCAAGTTTAGCAGTAGCTCACTGTCTCTCATATTTAAAAGAAAATTTTCTTGGGGAGGATATACTGACATTCTTCAAGGCAAGTAAGTTGCTGATACTACCATTCAGAAGCAGGATCAGTTCAGAGTTTATTTTTAGGGATGCTTTTGCATCCCATCAGAGTCTTTGCATTATGTATAAAAGCTTACCACTGCCTGTGAAAAACCTGGGAACATGCTACCTGCATTTCTAGCCGAAGTACTTTGACTAAAGTACTTTGATTAAACATGAAGTTGGCATTAATTTTGGGAGCAGAAAGTGCAATTATTCCCCAGGCTGGGAAACCCTGCTTTCTGGAGGAAGCAAGGATGCCTGTGGATTGTGGGTCAGGGGGCTGTACAGGCTCCAGCAATAGCAGCTGCACACAGAAATCCCTGAACACAGAAATCTTTGTGCTAGGTTTCTTGCCTGGGACAAAGCGTGATTTTACGGGTAGTAGAACACCTTACATGCAGGAAGAAATAAAACATCTGTAAGAAATTGCTTTTGCCACAGACTGCTAACTAATTTCAACCAGAACTCCATCTTTTTCAGCAGAGATGTAGCCTGCAGGGAGTTGAGCCCTCATGCTTGGAAATCCACACAAGCTTCCTATCTCTTCGCAGATGCTGGAGATCCACCTGCAGCATCCCCGTATTCACTTCTTGCCCAAGCAGAGGCTTCAGAGTGAATGTTTTTGGGTTTGGCAGGTAAGAAAGGGCACCCTCTCTTCTAAGGGCTTGTGAAGATGCAAGGAAATCATAGGTTGGACAAGACCCTTAAGATCATCAGGTCCACCATCACCTAACACTACCAAGTCCACCCGTAATGGGCCATAGAAGGCTCTGTAGCTGTAAGGAGAGTTTTTTTTTTTTTAATAAACAAAAGAGGTTAAGTAACCATCTTAAATATCAGAATATTAAAGTAATTCCCAGCAACTGCTGTTTGCAAAAGTTTGGGTAACCATGGTTGAAAGGTTTCTGGAATCTGCATGCTGCCTTCCCCTCCTTCTGCATCTTTGATACTTTGCTGGGTAATGGCTGACTGTGGCACGTTCTTCTTGAGAGTGGTGTTTTTTTTTTTTGGACACCATGTGATTTCTATGTCTAAAGTCCAGTGTTAGCAGAACAGGAGCCCCAAGACATGTGCATCCAAGGCTGTGCAGTGTGCTTGAGCTTGGGGTGTCCGAGCATGAACAGGGGCAGTCCTGGCAGGTGGCAAAGCCCAGGCCTTGCTGCCAGCCAAGGGTCTCCTGGTGCCTCCCTTCCTGGGGCAGCAGGGGCCCTGTGCTGGTCTCCCAGTAGCTGTGCTCCTGGCTGGGCACCTGCTGCTGTGATGGCAAACCCGTGCTTTTGCTGTCATGCTCCACTGCTTCACCTTACCTAATCAAAAAAGCAGCCATTTACCACAAAAAGGCTTTTTTTTTTTTTTTTTCTGTACCCTAGAGCAGGATAATGGTGCTGATGCTGTCACTGCTGTCTTCTAATTTGTCTTTCTTTTTGCCCACAGCCACCCGGGCTTGGGCAGTGTCTGTGAGTCCATCTAGGTGCAGAATTACAGTCAGTGCCTGCGGGGCTGGGCCCAGCCCTGCTGGAAGGGCAAGGCCTTGCTCCTGGATTTGAGTTGTTGGGATATTTTTCATTGTTTGCCAGGCCTGGAAGACCAAGAACTAATGGGCAAGAGGGTGTTCTCTATAAGTGACTGCTGGTGAGAGGCAATTTTACATCTGACCTGCTGATGTGGGGGGATTTAAACCCATGCTCCGAGGACTGCTGCAAGGGGAGCTTCTGGAGGAAAATATAGGTGGAATTTGCTCACTTGCTATGCTTCCTTGTTGCTTTTTTTTTTTTTTTTTTTTTTTTTTTTTTTCCTTTTTTCCTCCTGCCTCATGCTGAAATGGCTTTGCATTCCCTATGCTGTGGGGCTGGGGAGACGTTCCTTGGTGCCATCCCAGAGCAGGGCGCATCTGGGCTGGTTGCAGACCCAAGCCCTCTGCTCCACTTTCCCTTCTCCCACAGCAGTACTGCTGCTGTCCCATCCCCACTGCTGTAAGGTGAAGTGGTTTTCACCTAAATCCAGAAGATTTCAGGTAATGTGGCTGCAGGGGGCCCCCATTTGCTAGGTTTGCAGAAGGGGCTTGGGTGAAGCTGCTGTGACTGCCCACTGGCTTCCAGCAGGCATGCTGCTGCTCCTACAGGTGTCCTGAAGTCACACACCTCACCTGGGCCTACGAGGCACTTTTTATGTGATGGATGTGTCAGTGGAAAGCATGTTAAATGTTTTTTTACTCGCACCCTTCTGTGTCCCCACCCGAGAGCAGCCCCAACAGAAGCAGAGGCTCCTGCTTGCCCTGGCCAGGGGCAGAGATGGGGTTAACTCATGTTTTTCTCCTGATTTGATTCTGCCCAAAGCCCCAGAGCAATAGTAAGCTTAAGTTAAATGTTTATGTCTGCAAAAGTGGATCGTAAAGTGATTCTTATCTAATTCCCTTTTATCTTCCGGATGCTCACTGCCGGACCTGAGACAAGATCCAGACCCATGGCACTGCCAGTGCTTGTGCCCAGCACTGCTGTGTTCATCTCTGGGAGCCGTGGCCAAACACAGATGCTATTCACAGCAAAGCAAAATCTTCTGCGTCAACCAGGGGAGCAGATATCGGGCATGTCAGTAGGTGGCTTGTGAGGAGTCAGTGTGACTGCAGCGGTGTCAGTGTCCCTTCCTGATGGCTGGGGTTTCTTGCTTCCCCAGTGGCTTCAGCCCTGCTTGAGAATGACTTCAGTACTGCCTGAAGTTGTCCCACAGACCCGCATTGTTCATTGCAGTGACGGCATCGGAGCACTTCTAACGCTGAGCTCCATGTGGACTCATGCAAGGAAGGGATCTGTTCATCCTATAAGCAGCACAAAAGCACGTGAGTACCAGTGAGCCCAGCAGATAGATTATTTGCTCATTAATACTTTGTGCTTCCTGGCAAAGCCAGCTCTGCATCACAGAATAATTTTTTTCTTTTCTTTCTGTTCTTCTCAGCACCACAGCTGGTGCACATTCTGTAGGGATTTTGTGCAAAGATGCCCAAAAGAGAGCAAGAGAGAGGAACTGTTGCAGAAATGTTGATCCCTTCATACTGCAGAAGACTTCTTGCCCATACTGCTTTGTGCTCTAGCAGTAACACAGAGCATGAAAACCCACCTTTTTGTTAGGTCCCAGGATGCTGAGGATAAAGCTTGGCTGTTGAAGGCACCTTCACATGTGTGTTACCTTGCTGTGTTCCTCCTTTATGGGGTGGTGGCATTCTGGGGCAATACTTGTGGGATCACAGTCCAGAGTGGTGCTCAATGAGATGCTTCTCCTGTGCCTGATGATCCAAACGCATGACTTGGTAACCCCACCTCATTCTCTCTGCACTGGGTGGATTAGTACAACTAAAAGCAAATATCCCTTGGGGATAAATTAATGGCTTGTGGTCACTTACGGATTGGCTTTGGCTTGCTTTCAAGGGCTAAGCTTCATGCTGGGGGACTGCCTTCGGTTTGCTTTTGCTAAAATCCACCCCCTTGCCTTGCCTGGACCCTGCCAGCAGCTGGATCTGGGTCATACGTGACACTGCTTTTTAGCACTTTTTTTTTTTTTTTTTTTTTTTTTCAGGGTTCACTCTCACACTTTTGGAGAAGTGAATCAGATTTCTGATCTTCAGAAACCAAAGCAGCAAAATCTCGGCTCAGCTGGGAGCTGTTTATGGGGAGGCAGGGGAGGAACCTAGAAACCGAAGTTCAGCATCTGTGTTTTCTGTGAGAGAAACTGCAGACAGCAGATCACACCTGGAAGGATCTGAAGGGGGAGAGGTCTCCGCCAACCTCAGGAGCAGCGTTGGCTGTGCAACAGAAGTGATGCATGAAGCCTGAGCACTCCCCTGTAGGCTCTTACGTTGCAGCCCTTGCAGTGAGATGAGCTGCCTTTCTCCCTGCGCCCTGTGTGAGGACTGTCTCTTTGCTTGTTTTTTGTGTTTCTTTGAATTGGTTGCAAATGATACGGACAGATAACAGCTGAACAGTCCCAACGTGGCAGTGAAGGCAGGATAGGGGGAGAGGGTGACAACAGGACTAGTTTGCTGTGAATAAGCCTTCTGACCTCCCTGCAGCTGGCTTAGAGCTAAAACTAAAACTCCAGCTGGCTGAGACCTGAGTGACTCTGTCAAAGTCCAGCACAACCAGAAAAAGCACAGTGCTCGGTGCCGTTCTTTTGCAAAGCGAGGAGGAAGCGGCTCCTCCCTCACCTGGGTGCATTGCTTCTTTTCCTTTCTTTATCCATTCATTATATCTTTAACATCCGCTTGGAACGACGTCCTCTTGGCAGCCCGCGGCTGCTCTGCCAGAACCCCGCCGACCTTCTGGAGGGCAGCTACTGCAAAGTGCAGCTGAAAGGCACTTTTTCGCCTTAAATTCTTCCATTTTATGGCTCGGCTCGGCTGCCTGCCTCTGCCCGGCCCCGGTTTGCGGCCGCGGAGCTCCCCCGCGCGGCCGGCCCCGCACCGGGGGGATCGGGGGAGCCCGAGGGGGTCCGGGGCACCTCCGGCACCGAGGACTCAGCCCCGTGGACCCTGCAGCTTGAAATTGGCTGTGCTAGAGGAGAGAGGGCGATAACATCCTGCAGGCTTGCTTGGGAGGGCTTTCAGCAGCTGTTGCTGATAGCTCTGCTGCTGGGGGGGCCATAGGAAAGTTTGTCTGCTCACAGAAATAAAGGCTGCTGCACATCAGGGTTCGCAGGCCCCGTCGGTGTAGATAAGATGAAGCTGCCTACATGTGGCACTGCCTGTGCAGGCAGGTGAAGGGCTGTGCAAGCAGAAACGGGGGGAATGGGGTTCACTTGGGGCTTGGCTGCTGGGCACTCAGGAACAGGAGAATCTGGGTGGCACACTCAGAAGCTCTGATGTAGTTACAAATATGTGGTCATACAAGTAGCACTTGGAACCAGCTTGTTTGAAGAGTAATGGAGACAAAAAGAGACTGCTGCCTCCAGTGGCAACAAAGCTGAGAAGATCATTCCCACAGGCTTGAGATGGTTTAGGCCATTCGTTGAAAATATGTAAAATAATCATTTTGATAACGCTCTGAACTGACCGTTTTGTCTTGTGATAAGACTTTCAGTTGAATATTGTGGAGCACTTCTCACTCCCTACTAAAAAGAAACACAGCACTTACCTTAAAGAGAACACACTTGATGTGAAATTGTGTTCTGAAAAGTAAATCTATGAAAAACATCTGTTGCGATTTTGCATTTATTTGTACCCATTTTTCAAAGTTTACCCAGCATCTGTGCAAATTCAGCCAAGTTACCAGATGATCAAATAAACTGATGTGCTGCTGCGCAGCACTTTGGTTGCAGATCAGATGCCAAATCCCTTTGCTGTGTTAAATAATGAGTGAGTGACAGAGCAAGAGAACGAGAGATTTAGGCAGGGCAGAAATAGCAAAGAAGCAGGGTGCTTTGCACAGGCGGCGAGTTCTGTCCCTGCAGCACCTGTGTCTGAGCACCTCAGTCACTCTCCTTTTGGGGATGTGGTCTGCATCTTGGATTTTCTGATGCTCTGGTCACGTCTGGCTGTGACACAGCCCGGGGGACCTATCTTCCTGAAGTCTTTTCTTGTCATTGACTTGGGTACTTAATGGTTTAAAAGTTTAGAAATCTGCTTAGGGGTACCCCTTAAGAGCCTGCAGCTTATTGATTTGCAATTGGATGAAAATATCGAGGTGTTTAAGTTCCTTTGGAGAGCAGGACCTGGGCTTTGAGGGCAGAAGAAAGGAACTGACAGTGGTGGATGTTTTTGTCTCAGTGGCAGCTCTCTGAGGATTTTTCAAAGAAGAATTCTAGTCTTAAAAAAATGCAATTTGTTCACATACAAAACAAACAAACAAACAAAAAACCAGCTTCTGTTTCTGTCTTAACAGCGGAGTTTCATCCATTGAGACAAAGAGGATGGACTAGACATCCCCTGCTGATGATTTTGAAGGCAGGTGATGGCCATGGTACTTGCTTATGGATACACAGGTAGTTTTCACTCTCTCTCTTCTCTCCCTTTCTGCTTGCTTGCATTTACCCCTATTTTACCAGCAGCCACAAGATGGCACAGGGCCTTTCCCAGTAAGATCTGAATGTGATCACAGGACAAATGGGTTTTTCAGGTAACCTGAATTCAGGCTGAGCCATGGTACCCCAAACTAAAGCACAGGCAGACGATGCTCATGGCTGCCGCAGCCAGCGTGCTGCAAGAAAGGAGGTAGTTTCCAGATCAGCATCTTATGGGTTGGGTTTTTTGGTTTGGTTTATTTTATTTATTTATTTTTTTTTGTTAAGCCACATAATTATTATACATATTGATTATACATATTGGTTATACATATGGATGCGTAAATCCTTCATGAGGCTCGGCTCTGTGCTGGCACCATGAATGTGGGTGCTGGGTTGCTGTCACCACAGCTGTGGTGACAACTTTTTTTTTCCCCAAAGCACATTTCCTATACAAAAATTTTGATAATGTCTGGAAAGGGGCAGGAAAAGGATTCAGCCAATTCCTACTGTGTTTCCTGACTCTATGCTGTATAGCTCCCATTGGTGCCTGTCCTGTAAATGCATTGTTCTGTGGTGGAAATGCAGTGTAACTCCTGGTGTGGGCCCTGGGCTGTTAGTTTTGGTTCATTACGTATTTTGGGGACATGGAAAGGGTTCCCCCTGGAGTGTTATCAGCTGTCAGGGTGCTGTGCTGGTGGGACGTGGGTTGCTGTGTGAGAGCTGGGGCTGTTTTTCAGGAGGTGCATGGCATTGAATGGGTTTTGGCAGGAGGACACCATGAGCACACCTCCTACTGGACTAAATATAGCTGATGAAGTTATGGTAATGAAAATAACTCCCGTTGACAGTATTTGGAGAGTTACCTTTTACATGGAAAAGAGGCTTTTATGAGTAGCAATTATTATTTTCTACATGTCTCTCTCTATTCTGACCTCAGTAAATCTCAGCATAGGTAATCACTGAGGATTAAATGCTGCAAGGAAAAGAGTGGGAAATGATGTAAAAGCAAAACTCTGGTTGGTTTTGACTTACAATAAACTTGAGTTACCTGTCTCAAAGAACATAACACCTAGCCTGCTTCCTACTGAATAAATCTGCCCTGTTGCATTCATTTCCATAAGAATTGGGCAGACAGGGAAGAGCAGACCAGGGTTGCTTCTCTGGATATTCAAGAGGCAAAAAAAATGCAAGCAGGTGCCTAGGAACTGTCACAGGTCCCTAGGGATGTGCAAACAGACAGGATAGAGTTTGGATGCTCACCTTTACAGGTGAAAAGCAGACTTATGGTAAGAAGCTGTCCAGTCCTTCCCACTGCCATCAGAACAGAATGAAAGTTCCCCAGATGTCTGTTGGTCTGACTGCTTTCTGGGTGTCTCCCTGGCATTGCATGGCTGGTTTTGTGTGGCTTCAGAGACAGCTCCCCAGCTGTTTGGGACAAGTGTTGGGAAGAACGGGGGGAGGCTGGGGGACTCTCCTGCCTTGTCTGTCCTTGCCTGCAAAGCACTGGCAAGGGACGAGGAGCCAGATGCGTGTTATGTCAGGGAATCTGCTGCAAGGTCATCACAGTGGTCGGACATCTTACCAGGATTTCACTTGCCAGAACTGCAGGCGGTTGGCTGCCAGTGACGTGTGATAAACTTATCTTACCATTAATTTATCTGGACTCTGGTAAAATAACTTGCCAGGATTGAAATTCTCATTAATTTGTATGGACTCTGTAGTTCCAATTACTGTGACAAAATCTAGCATTTTCTACCCTACATCCTTTGGGTTTGGCCAGAGGTGGCAATGAAGTCATATTTCTCCTGGCTTAAGTTCCCCCCAAAACCACCCATCTAACCACTCATGGTTGAACATTTAGCATATGAGTGAAGCTTTTTCCTCTTGCTTTTGGGAATAAAGATAAGATGTCATCAGGGACTGCAAGCATGTTATCTGATGAGTTTACAAATGATTGTGTGATCCCTGTGTAAGTGCTGTTCTTTGCTATATGGAGGCAGCCTTGGAACAGACTTTTCTATTTGGTACTTAGTCTCATTTCCAATTTGGGGTTTGTATTTTTTTCTTTCTTACAGATTTCCTTTTAAAAAAAAAAAAAAAAAAAAAAAAGACAGGGCTTTGTGGAAACAGTGAGCACAGAGCTACTGCTCCAGCTGAGCCTGGAGATTATGTCCTCCTCCAGGCACGGCCTGGGCAGGGGGGCGTGACTCAGGGAGACTGAAAATTTAAAACTGAGCTGTATCAAACTGCAAAGAAGGTGTTAATTTAGTCCTGAGGGCTATTAGACACCAAAAAGACAAAGAAAAGTGTGTGTGTGTGTGTGTGTATATGTGTGTGTGTGTGTATATATATATATATATATATGTGTATTGTAATAACAGTAGTAGAAAAGTCAAGGTCCTTTACAAAATTTCTGGTCTACAACCAACCTTTGTGCCAAGAGAGCCCCATGTGCTTTAGGACGCAGAGCAGGTCCCTGCTCCAGATCCCAGTCCGCCGAGCTAAGCTCGCTCCCACACAGCCCCGCCAGGACAGCAAGCAGTGCAGAAGGTGACAGTCCTCTGAGAAAGTTCATTGCATTAGTTTCCCTGTGATAGGTCACCACACAGAGCATCAAAGTGGGTAGATAATAGGCTGTGAAAATAAAGAAAAAAAGCTAATGGCTTTTTCTTCTCTTTCTCAAAGCCTATTAAGGCTTCTCTAAGTGTGCTAAAAGCCAGAGCGGCCAGTGCACTCAGGGCTGCAGCCATTTACAGAAATGATTCCTCCAGAACTGGGAAGGGATGAGTATGTGGGGAGCTTCTGCCCACCAGCTGCCCAGGGAGTGGGGTACTCCCTAGGCAAGCTCAGTCGAACAGAAGGGGATGCTGTGTGCAGGAACCACAAAAGCAGGTTCCCAAAGAGTGTCCCATCCCCAGAACCTGTGTCTTGTCTTCCAGGATGCTCCACCTCACTGCAGCACCCCGGCAGCTTGTCCTCTGTGCCCAGGGCTGGCTGAGGTCTTCACAGCTGGGCTTGCCTGGAGCATGGGCACCCCCTGAACTGGTAGCTGTGGGACAGGGGTGCTTGAAACTTGGAAACCAGCAGGGTGTGGGAGTCAAGTCAGCAGAGCCAAGGCTCTGGACACACACCAACATGACTGTGTGCACCTTTTTTATGGTATTTTCTAAAATTAAGGGGTTGGATACGTAGCCTCTCTTGAGAGTCACCCCCGGGGCTACCAGAAGAGGATGTGGGTGAGGTGCAGTGGTTTCTCCCCCGAGTTGTGAAGCTAGGGGGAGTGTGTTGCAACTGCAAGCCTCTGAGTTTGTATTTTCAGCAGTTCCCAATCACAACCAATATCTCTTTTGCTTGTGTAAACAGCACAGTGTCATACTGTAAACCTGGCATCCCCTTTGGAAAGGCATTTTATGGAAGGCCAGCCCTGAACACAGCTTCTGAAGCTGGAAGGCATTGGGTGTTTAAGCTTTGATTTTTCTATAGTGCCTTCTCAGGAGCATGGAGATCATGTTCTTGCCATGTAGCAGCTCCAAGTCACATCCCACCAGCTCCCCCCATGCATCCAGCACTTGGGGGCTGCAGGGTTAGGAAACACCCAAGGACTTACATGGATTCCCATGTAAATCCTGCCCTCAGTTTGAGCAGGAGCTGCTGCTGCAGGGCTCAGGGAAGAGCTGAGGCTGGAGCTGTGCTGTGACCCAGGCACTCGGGGCTCTTGTGACAGGGCTCTCTCTCCCTATCTTCTCCTGGCACCATTTTACACCCACATAGATCTCTGCGCAGATCTGATGTTAAAAGCTCCTGACTATGTGAGCAGGTTCAGCGGGTATCAAGCACTGACACTGAATTGTACTTATTTATTCATTTTTTACAAAGCAAGAGGTTTTCTGTATGTGCTGGTGGCTTGTGGTGTTATCCAGAGCACAAGGGCTGGCTCACTAGTTGTGTACTCCCGGTGTGAGGAGGGTGCAGCAAGGACTCAGCCTTGCATAAATACACACTTTAACAAATGCACATGCTCCAGAGCTTTTGAAATGATGGTTCCTGAGAGTTTTAATTAGTATCTCAAATGAGCTAGTCTTCCCACTTTGCCTGCATTAAAAATAATTTGAACTACTGCTTCCCCAAATGAATTAAACCTTCATGGCAGCAAGGTACTTTAGCTCAAGGTACAAGATATGACCTGGCCTCCTGGATCCAGGGCTCTGAACTCCAGCATTTCAATGACCTAGCCTGAAATACCAAAGCAATCAAGCAGAAGATGTGTTCGGGATGCTGGTGTGTTGGTGGGACTGTGGGCACAGCTAGGGTCAGCTCATCGCTTTCCTTTTCCATAGGCACAGGGACAAAGCCATGTGCTCCTTGTGGTGGGGAGGCTCCGCTGGCCATGCTCTGGGTAGCTCTGCTGGAGTGCCACCATGACAATCCCTGCATGTGGCTCAGATGTGTGGTCTCTGACCCGGCTGTGGTGGTTAAGGTGAGAAGCTTCTGAGACATTGCCTCTTCAGTGAGGACCTGGTGCTCTCATTTAGCATGGGAAGCTCAGCAGCAAGTCCATCAGCAGGCTGAGGAACCCAGTTGTTGAGCTGGGGAAAAAGTTCCTCAAATGAGCCATGTTTTTCCTCTTCTGTTACGAAATCCAGCAACCCTAGAGGCAGTATTTTTCTTGTGGTACAAGGTGGCTGTATGTTTGTAATCCTCTGAAAGCCCACGGCTGCAGCAAGGGCTGGTTCTGCTTCTTGTGCCAGGTTTTGCCTGACAGCAGTGATGCCAATGAGTCTGCTTTGAGAACTGGGAGGTTTTGACCCTCAAATTGTTTCAGGCAGGAATGACTTTGTACCTGTAGGTCCCTTAAGTGCCCCCTGACCTGGTTTAAGACTTGCAGTCCTCCTGCGTTGGTAGGGTCAATCTTACCCTCCCAAGGATGTGGCTGAACCTTGCCCTGAGCAGGGGCTTGAGGCCAGGGGAGCAGCAAGCATCCAAATGTCAAAAAGAAATGTCACACCTATGAGCATCTGTCCACACACTGTGGAGTTAATCCAAGTTTTGGAGAGGGTGCAGGCCCTCACAGAAAAACTCTAAGCTGCTGGTAATGCTATTTTCCTCTGAATGGAGCTTCCTCATTGTTACAGCATCCAACAGAATGATTAGAAAGATAGTAGTGTTGATTGGGAATTAGCTGGTCCAAACCAGACTAAAAGCAAAGTTAAGAGTCAAGCAGAGACTTCTTGTGACAAAAGGTTTGTGATGAAATGCAGCTGAGTGGAAGGGAAAGGAAAGGAGGAACCATATTTTTTTGAATTAAGCATGCAACTAGGTTGAGCAAATCACTTCCCTGTGTAAGCATGTGATGTTGGTTTTGGTTGGATTTACTGGCACCAATTACTTCTTCATGAGATGTAAGCCTGTCTGACTGTGACAGTGTCACTGGGGATTTAGATTGGTGCAAGAGGGAACAAACTGCAGCCTGCACTTGGTGCAGCTGCGTGAATTCTGAATGGTGAAAGGAAAAAAGATGCTCGGAGTAGCCCTGGTGAGAAGGGCAGTGAACGCTCGGGACAGCAGTGCCATGCTGCTCAAAGGCAGCTCAGTGCCCTGTATCAGGGCCTTAGCCCACTTGCTAAGCATTTGCATTGAAGCCTTTTGGTGCTTAGGCGTAATTAAGAGCTGACACAAGAAACCTCCCTCACAGCCTCCCTCCGAGCCTGGCCCCTACTGTCCTTTCAGACAATAATTCTCCTTTGGCCTTCCCCAGCTAGGATGTGTTTGGGGGCCGGTGCCCTCATGGTACACCCTGCTGTGGTGTCACTGCTGAGAGAGGGCAAGCAATTAAACCGAGCAATTAGGGGCAATGCAAAGCTGAGCAACCTGGCATCCATAGATGCCACAGCACTGATGGGAGCTGCTCTATGGGGCTTCTGCAAAAGGCCTGAAAGAGGGGGCAGGCGCTCCCAGCATGCTGGAAGGCAGCGTGAGGGGAACTGAACTCCGACTCTTGCACTGCTTTCATTAAAGGTGGCCTTGGGGCAGGCCGTGGAGGAGGTGTGGTGGGCAGACAGCCGCCGAGGGCAGGGGAGCAGGCCGCGAGAGACAGTGGCAGCACGGGGGGCTCGCTGCCCCTGAGGAGCAGTGCCCGGCCCTGCAGTCCTGCCCCAGGCTGCCTCTCGATGCAGGCTGGGCTCTTCCCAGGTGAATCTGGTGCTGGGGCCCTCACTGTCCCCTCAGCTCCTGGTGGCAGCCAGCGAGGTCCTCCCCAGAGCAGGGGGGAAGGCTGTGCCCACAGGGCCACCCTCCTCTGGCTGCTGCCACGTGTCTGTGGGCATCTTCCATCGACACTCTTCTGGTGCATGCTTCTGATGTGTGCGAACAGCAGCTTATTTGCACGTGTTGCCCTCCCAGCCACCAAATGCTCTGAGCTAGGGCAATAGGAAGTGCTGAGGTGCTGGGAGGTGAAGGACGGAGGCATGTGGCACATGGGCTCCTTCTCTCAGCTCAGTTTGCCCCCGTACTCCTCGGCACTGCGCTGCCCATGGCCAAGGTTGGTTCAGGCAGGGACACAGCCCCATGGTCACTCCCGTTAGCCCGCTGGCTTCAGCCTCTCACAGGAGATTTCCTTCCCCCAGGCCACCAATACTGCAATGGACACTTTAAAATAATTTTAAACTATTAACACTGAGGTAAAGGAGCAGGGAACCTGAATATCAGGCTGTTGTGGCTATCGTAACCACGAAACTTGGGCTGGTTTAGATGTCACTTGACTAACCCCAAATAAAACCCTGCCCTGACTAGTCAGAAGATAGCACTTCTAGAAGAGATGTCATAGGAAGGTGTTTATTTATCTGTCAGCTTGGGGTCCGTATCACCAGCATCTGGAAAATGTGCTGTGGTCAGATGTTTGCAGAAGGGAGTCGTGGGGAAACTTGCTACTTTCCTGAGTAGGAAGTTGTGGTCAAAGGCTCTCACACAGATGAAATATCACAGAGAGAAGCAGGCAAAACCCCAGCCACCAAATGAAGTTCCTTGTTCATTGGGACCCAGCTCAGTGTTATGTTTTTTTTGTTCTCCCGCAGCCACTACAAGCGGGATGGCGTCTTCGGGGTCAAATCTCCTGCCTGAACTTTGTTTCTTCTGTCTAGAATTCACAAAGTTCTTCCTGTGAGAGGCCCGTGGAGGGTATTTTGACAAAACCATCACGTTTTTAGGGCATGCAGGAGCAGGGAGAGCAGACCACCTGTGGCGTGAGGTCAGCAGTTTTTGTAACCACTGACAACTGGTGAGATAGTGCAGAGAAGCCAGTGACTGGGTGAGAGTGAAAACCCCTCGCTGTCGACCTGTGCATGCTCTGTGGGAGCTCTGCTAGTGGCTCCGCTCCCCCACCTGGGTTTTAGCAGTGGGGTGCTGGAAGTCAAAACGTCCGAGTTCAACCTAAACTTACATTGGCAGAGCCTGGAGCTGAACTTTCCAAATCACATTTTCCTCACTTCCAGTCCATTCAAGGGAGAAGTGTACCTGTCTCCCAGAGTCTGCTGTTCTGCCAGGTTCATGCTCTTTGCTATTCTGCATTACTCGCTGAGTGCAGTATGTCCACACAGCTCCGGAAGAGGGAACGGTTGATATTTATATACACGCTCATGTGTTTTCCTGTGCTGAAAAGCAGAGAAAACATGAACTTGATCTTTGAATCTAAAAGGCAGTCCTGCAAAGGTTAGCAGGCAATCCAATCTCTGACATACTGCACTTTACACCAATGCATGCACAGATCTTAATCTCATACCACCCAGCAGGCTCGGGGTAGTGCCTGTTTGCTTTCAGGTTGTTCCCATTGCACAGTTTGTTTTTACTGAATGTTAAGTAGCATGCACAGGAAGGAAATAACCATTTGCCATCACTGGCTGGTGTCATTCAGACCTACCTGGTAGCTGTGTAACGTTATTGACGTAGTTGATGTATCTCTGGTAGAAATCAAGTATTTGGCCATGTAATCCTCAATGAAACAGGGATCTTCACCGTAGCTGGGACAGGTGCTTGCAGCGCTCGTGTGCTGTGACATTATCTGTGTGTTAATGGAGAAGGGATAACAGCGTGCCAAAGACCCTCAGCACAATCCTGTCACATCCACCCTGCTGCCAGCTCCCTTGTTGTGCTGGGCACAGCTCATGCATATGGTTTAGAAACCCCTGGCATGCTTGAGCCCAGATGGGACTTTAGGTGCTGGGTATTGTAGTGACACCAGCACAGGTCACCCATGGCATTTGGGGAACCAGGTGAGAATCACCTCCTCCATGGTCTACCCTGGTGGCACTTGCCTCATTGTCCCTGGCTGCCTGGGGACACTCACCAAAAGGCACCCTTGCCCTGTCCCCACTGGTGTTTGGTGCAGCCTGTCAAGGGCACCAGCACCAGCTGTGGCTTGGTGTGCAGGCAGCGCTCTGCGTGACAGCAGCTCGGACGTCACCACCCTATTGCTAACATGGGCACCCTCATTACCTTTTTTTTCATGTACTTCCACAATTTTTAGCTTATCTGCTAACTTCCTGTGCGAGGCTCACTTCTCCAGCAGAAATGTTTCTTTTCTGGTTAACAGTAATGGAAAAGAGGGTAAAACATAACTTGGCACTAACAAACTTTGCTCTCCATGGTCACTTAGTTCACTGGGCCTTCTGAAAATATTGAATCAAAGCATGAGTGAGTTATTCCTAAAATTTCCGTTATTAAACTAATATTAAACTATATTCCTATTTTTTTTTTTTCATTTCAGGATGGTTGGTGTCAGATGAAATGTTTGTTCACAAATCCTTTTAGGGCTTTGCAATGTAGAGCAGCTTTTTGGTACTGAAGCATCATTACCTTTCATGAATGCTGTGTGATGGATTTGAATCCAGTCTGTCACCTCTCCTTTGCTGTTGTATTGCTAGTTCTTAATTGATGTAGTAACTTGCTTTCTAAAAAACGTGCATGTTTATGAAAAACAGAACAAAGTGACTGAAGTGGAGAAGGTGTCAATTCTTCAGATTATTTTTTTAATTAAAATTTTAAATAAAATTCAGCTGCCATTTCTGGTAGTTGTGTGGTCTTGGGGGCTATGCTGGCACATCTTCCCCCCAGCCTCTGTGAACCTGGCTGCTTTCCTGCAGCTGGCCTCCCATGGCAATGAGTTGTGCAGTTTAACAATGCACTACATGAATAATACACGCATCTGTACGCAGGGTAGGGTCATTTGTCTGTGAAGACAGGACCACTGTAGGACATGGGGACCCTACGTGGTGACTTTGAGAATGAGAAAGTGGCCCTACATCATTAACTTTAGATATATTTTCCTGCACTGCCTCTCTCTGTTCTGTTCTGCTTGCGGGTGGGCCCGCTGCCTCAGGGCCCGATGCGCGAGCAGAGCCATGTTTGTGATGGCAGGGGAACCTCACAGCTCAGCTGCATGGGTTCACCCGTCAAACCACAGTGTCATGTAGTCTGGAAGACAAGTGGAAAAAATGGTCATGGGATGATGAGGGCAATGAATCCAGAGGGCACTGAGCTTTAAGGACACCTTTGTTTTTAAGTCTATCTGTCTTTCAGTGTATTCCATTCCAGTCATGCTCAGAAGACAGCAACCATAAGCAAAGTCCAAAAATATAAGCAGAAGCCTCTAGTCCTCACATGGGCTGTATTGTAGGAGTGATTGCTCCTCCGAGGCTGAGGAGAAATCAGCTTAGGAGTAGCTGATTTTTAGTATTTTATGTATTTATTTATTTATTTTTGTCATGCAATTGAGAGAAAGAGGAAGAAAAATCTGCTGGATCTCTTGAGCTCATCAGCTGTCACCAGCCTGGAACAGGGCACCTGGAAGCAAAATGAGTCAGAAGTGTTTTTAGTGGGTGACACACAGATGTAAGGAGATCCCTATTTGTAAACCCAGCTATGCTTTGATCAGGGGGCAGCTGCAGCCATACCCCACCTGTCTAATGCTGTAACAATGCATCACTCAAGTGCCTCCATCCTGAATTACTGTTAGGTGTGACTTCCACGCATATGAGGACAGATCATCAGTGCCCTTCAGGCTGAAGTCCCTCCACAACTAAATGACTACACTGCAAAGTGACCTTTCAGGTTATAAACACATGGTTGAGGAGTGGAGAGGGAAAAATAACAATTAAAAACAAAACAAAACAAAAACACTAAGAGCATGTTAGTTCTTAAATGGTGCCCTCAAAGGTCACCCAATTTGTTACAAGAAGGTTTGCATCATCCCATATAGGCGTTCCTCCCATTTAACACCACAGCTAAAACCACACAGTCTAGTCCCGTTCAGAGCATTGTATTTTAGCAACACACAAACAGATCTAATCTGTTAGTTTAGCAATTTCCTGTGCTGGGATTTGGTAGGAAACTGATGAAAAATGCCAAGAAAATGTACAGATGAACTGAGGAGCTCCCCTCACCCCCCAGAGAAAACAAGAGGTGGATTTTCCTGGTTTTATTTCATGCACTGAAGTTCCCTGTATGCTGGAGCAGGCAAACTGCTCCTGGTGAAGCTTGCCTGAGCCTTGTCCTGCGGCACCATGCCGAGTGCTGGCAGGACTTGCTGTAAGTGCTGCCCTGCTTGGTGTGGGCAGGAGGCGACCCATCCTCCAGACTACCGGGAGAGCTTTCACGGGTAGCTGGCATAGAGCAGAGCAGTCCAGCCACTGCAAAGTCAGTATCAAAGACCCTGCTCTCTGCTCTCCTCCTCAGCCCAAAGCCGTTCTTCCCAACACCCAAAGCTGCCATGTGGCCCAGACAGGTTGCTCACACAGGGGTGCGTCGTCCCCTGGCCCTGAACAGCACTATGTCTCACTAGGGACTGCGTTTCTGCCCCCACCTGCCCCAAACTGCCTTCAGAGCCCCACAGGGGAACTCGTGACTAGGCCAGGCACCCACCACGTGGGCGGCCCCATTACACAGCAGCTTCGAGGCCACCGCCATGCGGTGAGACATGTAGGTGGGTGGCAGCCCTGTGACTCGTGAGTCACCGCTCCCCCCATCCTGCCTCGCACGGCAGGGCCACAAACGAGCCCGCATGTCGGAATGAGCATGGGCACCATCGGCATGGGGAGGGCTGAGGCTGACGGCTTCAATTTCCCCACAAACACAGGGAGCAGGAGAAACCAGAGCACTTGTGCCCACCTGTCTGGGGAGGGGACCTCTGTGGGAGTGACAGACGGTGGGCACGGCTGGGGCAAGCTGCTCGCTGCAGCCCGGTTCTGTCAGTCGAGTTGAAGCGACAGGACGTGGTTGAGGATGCGTATGTGGGGTAAGCTGGCTGTTTCTTGGTCCCACTCAGGCTTTTTGGCAGAACAACTTGCTGTGCTGCCGAATGCTGCCCGGGAGGCCCTGTGTCCTCATCCTGGCAGTGCTGAGACAGAGGTGTCCTCACACACATAACTGGCAGGCAGGCCGGGAAGGTGAGCTGAGCAGAACTGAAGAGGAGCTCCAGGGGTGATTTTGGCCCTGTCCACCACAGCAGCGCCCCTTTGTGCCCCCCGAAGTGTCTCCACGACAGGGCTATGGGTGTGACCCCCCCAGGCAGGGGCAGCCTGGCTCCCTGGAGCGGCAGCCGGGATTCTGCAGAGCCAGCACTGATGGGACTCATCTCCACACCATCTTATCACCCTGTGGACACCAACACGCTTATCTGCAAGTTTCCCCTGGAAGGGAAACACCCTGCTGTGATGGTTTCCACTGCAGCCTTTCCATTATGACGTTGAAGGCCACTGTTACCCTGAAGCATCACTTCTCACAAAGCCGTGGGGAGCTGTTACTTGTCCGCTTCCCCACCAGCCTGTGGCTTTTTTCCTCTCAGCAGTTCAGAGCTCACAACCTTATCTACCAGTGTCACCTCCTTTCTGCTTCCCCTCTGTCACCGCAAATACTCCACAGCATCAAGAGGCTGCAGCACGCAGACACTAAGGTGCAGCATTTCTGTTTGTAGCTGCTCCTGTCCCAGGCACAAAGTACTGCACCATACACAGATTTTTGGGAACAGCAGCATGTAGAGGTGGAGTTGGCATTTTCCACAGGAAAGCTTACCCTGTTCCTTTCTTCTTCCCTGCCCAAAGGTATTTTCTTCTGCTGCTCTTCTCCTCTCCTTTTCCATCCAGGTGTGCATGTGAGCAGGCAGTCCTGGTGTGCTCTTCCCTCTGGCACTGCTGGCTTACTCAAATGCTCTCCCTCTCTCCAGGAAAGGCAGGAAACAGCATCCGGAGAACCACAGTCCATCTCACCCTAATCTCTGCTAAGCAGACAGAGGAAATCATCTTGTAAATAATTTCAAAACCTACTGAGGACAAGAAGGTGATTGGTTTTACAAAACTATGCCTGATAACCACATAGATAGCCACATCTGAGTAGGTGACATGCTATTGGACGTGAGGAGCCAGCAGTGGCAGTGCTTGCTCTGAACTTCAGTGTTGAAAGCCTTTCTGTCTCCTGTGATGGCCTCGTAAGCAGAATGGCAAAGTGTGGTCTAGAGAAATGGGCCGTGAGCTGGACTGAAAACTGCCTGGGCTGCTGAGCTCCAAGCACTGCGGTGAGCAGCACAGAGACCAGCTGGAGGCCAGTCCACAGGGAGGTCCCTTGGAGGTCAAAGCTGGGCCAAGTTATGAAGATGCCAAACCATAGCAGCCTGGCTGCTGGGACAAAGCGCACCCTCAGCAGGTCTGCAGATGGCACAAAACCAAGAGGAGCAGCTGATACACAGGAGGGATGTGCCAGCATTCAGAGGTATCCGGACAGGCTGGAGGAACAGGCCAGCAGGAACCTCATGGGACTCAACATGGGGAAGTGCCAGGTCCTGCACTTGGGGAGGAACAACCCCAGACACCAGGCTGGGGACTGACCACATATAAAGCAGCTTGTAAGGCATTACAGCGGGCAGTGATCAACTCCTTACCAGCTCTACTACACACTGATTATGGGTGAGACAGCTCCCTGCCAGCTCTATTGCACAGTGATTATCCACACCAGCTAAATAGCCTATTAGCGAGCCCTTTGGGGCTTACAGCCCTCTCTCCCTCCTCCAATTCAGTGCACATCCAGCTGCACAAGCGAGCTAGCTATAGCTCCCTGTAGCTTCCTGGTTTTGTCTAGCTAAGGTTTGACCACAGCATTTCAGCTCTGCACTCACCCAGTATCCCCGCTAGCCAGTGAGCACAGCATTTTAGGCAGCGCAGAATGAGCATGGAGCCCACACTGGAAAGCCTTGCAGACCTTTGGTCAGCAGGTTGTCTGATGTTCAGGACCAAGCTGACATAAGATCCTCTCCCACGCAGCAGGAGGAGGTGCTATAGAAGCCTTCAAGTAGTTGTGAGCTCTTGGTGCAGGCACCTGCCCTTGTGCAGCCTGTGCCTGGCCTCCTACGCTGCTCCTCCAGGCAGGGATGCGCACACCCCACATGCCCTGCTGCCAGCGGGACCTGCGGCTGATTTTGTGGCATTAAACCCACAGGTAACATCACTTTTTGCTTCTTTCTCTCTTGCTCTGCATGAACTGCTGCTCAGGGGCCTGCTGTGGCTGGGAGGATGTGGAGGAGGCACCCTTTGGAGGATGCATTTTGCCACCCTAGTGCAGTCCCTCCTGTGGGGACCTGTTCAGGTTGCTGTTGCTGAGACTTCTCTGTTCTTACTCTGGGGTGTTCAGGAAGATCACAGCACGTTACTTTCCAACAGCATCTGGCAGCTGGAAACTAAATTCTTCCCACCATGGGAGATAAGTGATTCCAGAAGTGTTGTTTTTGTTGTTGTTTGTTTGTTTGTTTGTTTGTTTTCCTGTCTAAATGAACCCTTGCATCCCCTTCCAGGGTCTTTTGAAGCAGTAGGGTCTTTTGAAGCAGTTCTGTGTTTAGGATGACCACCTTGCTGTTTTCCTTGGTTTGACTTACCTCCCAGCATCCTTTTCATGGACCAGTTTGGGCACTTCACAACCAGTTGGTGAAGTCACAGAGGATGAGGAGGTGGGGAGGAAAGGACTATTAGTTTCTCCATCTTGGGCAGGAGGCATCAGAACTAGTCTAAATGTTAAAAAAAAAATGACTTCCAGAGTTAAATAACAACTACAGGTGGCCGTCCTCAAGACCATTCTTGCAGAGCAAAGCACAGGTTTTGGTGTGCTTTTCTACTGCTGCGGAAGAAGGCAGTCACATGCCCAGCCCTTCAGGTCAAGGGATGTGCTGAGAGATAAGCCTGAAAGAATATGGGTTTCGTAAGAGTTTTGTGCCTCAGCTTATCGTGTTTGAGAGAGCTCTGAACAACAGGGTTAGTTCAGGCAGTGCCCAGGTTTCTTTACGCTATTTGAAACAGAGAGGAAAATCCCTGCACCTCAGTGCTGGGCAGGACCCTCAACTAGGGCTCTTCCACTCCTTCTGGCCACTCTTCCCTCCCTGCAGTGCCCAGGTTACATCAGCACCCTTCTGAAGTGCTGTCCAGGCCAAGTCTAGCCTCCTGCCCATGTAGCATATTTCTTAAATCTTTGCTGATAGCTACTCATCCAATTTATCAGGCGACTTGGTCCAATTCAGGGCAGTTGCTGCAGATGTGGACAGTTCTGCTTTCAGTTGTGTTTATCATCCATTCTCCCATGAAGGCAGAGGTGTAGGAGAGGTTGAGCTGCACCCTACCCTTCCCATCCCGTTTTCCTTCTTTCTCTCCTTCTGCCCGGTCCCAGGTCCCTTCCTCACCCACCCCAGCAGACCCCCCCTCAGCCCCTGTGCTGTCTTTACTCATTTCATCCACCACATTTACCCTTGGCTCCTGTGCTACCCACTTACTTCTGAGCACCCCCTGCAAGAAGGAAGGAGGATTTTACATGCAAGGGTGCATGCTCCAGTGCTGCTGCTTCTCTGCGGGCATCCTGCTGGGTGCTGGCCTCTCCAGTGTTGCTGTGACACCCACTGGGTCTCCAGCCTCCGACTCACTTCTCTTCCTCCAAGCTCCCTGTTTGAGGTCTGGAAGGAGCTGGAGAAAAATTAGGCCAGCTCTGGCCTTCTTCCCCAGGCAGCCACCAGTTCCCATGGTGGGGGACAGAGGCTGACCAGCTCTTTGCAAACCTTGGAGGACATGCTACACTGTACCGGTGGCTTTGTCCTTCCAGCCCTATCCTGCTCCTGGTCCTCCAGCAGCACTGAGCTGCTGTTTTACAGCTCTCTCTGTCCTTTTCTCACAACTGCAGGTTGCTCTGCTACTGCAGCCATCTCCTCTGGCCTCACTTAAGCATTTGCACCAGCCACAGGATATGCTAGCTTATCAAACAGCATCTCCTTGAAGACACAAAATGTTCAACCGTATCCTATCTGTGCTGCCTGACCTGCTTTAAAACCCTCTGCTTGTTTCCTCCCTCTTCCCCGCCAGCCTTCGAGTTCCTCCTGGCAGGGAGCACTTGCAAGCCCTGAGCTGCAGGGCAGATAGCAGATGCTGGGAACTGCAATTGGGCCACACCTTGAGCACCAAAGCCGATGTCTGCCAGAGCCCTTTCACACTGCAGAGCACACCAGCACAGTTTGCCTACATCATACTTCAGCTGCTGCTAGTGGTGTGGCAGCACCAGGGTCAGTGCAAAGCAACCTGGGCATCAGCCACACCAGCAAAGCCACTTACTGCTCGTGCAGGTAGTGAGCTTAGGGGCGTGGCAGTTTATCCTTGGATGAAGGTGTTTCCCTGCTGCTACTTGATGTGGTTCAGAGAGGTTTTCCTTGGGTGACACCTAGCAGTTTGCTCCCAGGGCGCAGGCTGCAAGCAGCGAGGTGTGTTGGGACACCCAGACCTCAGCATGCAGCAATTAGCTGAGAGCTCTCTGCAGGAGTCACATTAATGTCTGCTGGTGTCCATCACACTTGTCTGACCCCCCAGCATCTGTGTTATTTGTGAGTCAATCAGATACAGCAGAGCTGAAGCCTGACCTTGGAGGCAGTGTCCTTACCATCTGACCACAAGGTCTGCATGGCTTGCACAGGCAACTAACTGCTTAACCAGGTGTCTTCATCGTGGTGTCCCCCTGCTTCTCTGAGAGCTGCAGGATTCCACCAGATTCCTCACCCCTCCACTCTCCCATTAGAGTGGGAAATACTTGAAATCAAAAAGTTGCGTTCTTTCCAGTGTACATCAAGATGCAAGCAGAAATTCAGTGACATGCCCAGAATCACCAATTCAGAGAATAGGTGCACATTGCACAGAGCTACTCTGAACAGGATGGAGCGTGATAAAAACTGATTTTTATCAGCCCCTGATACTCTTCACACAACCAATGCTCTTGTGAAGCATCTAGTAGCTGGTGTGACAGAGGCTCAGGACCTACTGCTTATAAGTTTCACAAGGCAGCCTGGATGCTTACCTTGAGAAGGAACCATCTATAAAGCCCTTATTTGCAGCTCCTTGTTCTGCACCAGTGCTTCCTCTTTTGGGTAAGTCTTTCTGCTTTATATCTATAGACTCGTACTCTCTCCTGGAATGAATGGGCCTAAAATTATGTTAATCTTTCCCTCCTTGCCAAGGAGGTGGAGAGCAGCGTGTCTCACTCATGCCTGTAGGGTTTTGAGCATGCCTCTGGGATGAAGGACTCAGATTCAGCTCTGTTTTCCTCAGCTTGGAGCAGGAGCACCAGGTTTGCAAGGCAACCCAAAGGCACAGAAACCTGCCCAATAAGGGCCAGAACATGATGGTGCCCACCAAGTCTACCCCTTGCCTCCAAAGCCAGCAGACCTGTTAGAAGAGGTGTTGCTCATGGATTATGCTAGACTTTAGCACTGGTTGCTGCAGTCCCTGCCTAGCTCAAAACCAAGTTGAGTCTTTTTGCCTCATCTGCACAGACTGGCTTAAAGAATTAGTGCTCACATTGTCACAGCATGCCCCTGCTATCCATGGGTTCTAGTCTGAGTGCTATTCCCCTCTCCTACTTGAGAGTCCACTATTTAATAGGGGCTGCCTGCCATGTCCTATTGGAAGTGCATCCTGAGATATTTACTCATAAACTGAGTAAGCATAAACAGAGCCTGACGCAAGGATGCATCCCAGTTACAGGCTGTCTGAGACAGCTGTGTATGTAGACTCAAATTCACATTCATAACAGTGTAAATATTTAAATAAATACCTTTTGTTTATAGAAGCCATGCATCTGTCAAGAGGTAGGAGAAAAGTCTTAACCATTTTTTCCCCATTTCAGGTCTCATAACATCACATGCCATCCACACACCAGGACAATGAATGAGTCCAACAACTGCAGTGTAACAGATGTAGAAGTGAATCGCCACGTCCGCCTCACTGAATTTGCTCTGTATATCATCATTTTCTCTTTTGGATCAATATTTAATGCCCTTGCTCTGTGGATGTTCTTCTGCAAAATAAAGAAGTGGACGGAAACCAGGGTGTACACAATCAATTTAATTTTTGCTGACTGCTTCATCATCTGCATCTTGCCTTTCATGGCTTATTTGATCTGGAATAAGTCAGTCCGAGATGAACTCTGCCAGTTTATAGAGGCAATGTATTTTATCAACATGGTAGTGAGCATCTATGTCGTTTCATTTATCTCCATTGATCGATACATTGCCATAAAGTACCCCCTGAAAGCTAGGACCTGCAGGTCTCCATCAAAAGCTGCCCTTCTCTGTGGGCTTCTGTGGGTCTCTGTTATCATCGGTGCAACCTTAAGATTTCAAAAGAGACATGCTACTTTCTGTTTTCAGAAAGATGCCACCATACCCATTGCTCAGACCCTGCTTTCCACTTTCTTCGTTTTCTCTCTTCCATTAGCAACCTTGACCTTTTGTTCCATAGAAATCATCAGGAAGCTTAAGAGACAGCTGAAGACAAATTCAATGGAAGAGAAATTAATCCAGAAAGCTCTTTACATTATTTATACAAATCTGATTGTGTTTCTAATATGTTTTCTGCCAGCCTACCTTGGGGTACTTTTCAGGTTCATAATGGAGTATGTTGGAACTAGCTGTTTCCTGAGGCAGGTCATGATGGACTTCTTTGCCCTGACGAGGTGCATTGCCACGTCCAACTGCTGCCTGGACAGCGTCTGCTACTACTTCGTGACCAAGGAATTCCAAGAAGCCATTCTGCTGCCTAAATCCAGCACTGACAAAACAAATCAAACCCAATCCTTGCAGATAAATACTTGCTAAAGGAAAGGAAGAAGAATACAAACCAAACCACCACCACCACCAAAAAAAATGCAATGCCAAGAGAACGTACAGCTTCAGTGTTACTGGGATAAGCATTGCCCTTTCGTTCCAGGGACAGCTTTGTTATGTCTATCATTACCAAGTTATTTGTAATTTTTAATTCTACGTGGCTATTAAACAAATAAGTTGTTTCATACAGAGGTGTAAAAGCAAGTATGTGACAGCTGTTTGGTAACACGGCTTCCTTCTAGCACCTATCTGTTACTCTTACAGGGAGACAGGTGACCAAGTGTGTCACCCTATTTTATTTCATTTTGCAGCTAAAGACAACTTAACCTTATTGCCGGCACAATATAATGCATAGTGCTTTACCCCACTGTGCATTTCAGATTGTTTACCTTATTAGAATAGGCCAATTTATTTTTACCACATTGGGGTGAGGGCATTCAGGTGGTATCACTGTATGCCTAAGTGCATGCACCTACAAAACAGCCCAGACTCCGCTGACTGCTCACCCCCTCCAAGCTGGCCGGTCAGACAGATGTGCAGCAGCACTTTAAGGATGAAAACAAGCCATGGCCACTGCCATAAAGGCACAGAGCACAGATCTCAGACTGGGGTTCTCCTGCTGGCTCCCCTCCTGAGCCCCAGCCCTACAGTGGCTGTCCCTGGGGGGATGCTGCTCCCCACCTCTGGGGAGAAAGGGGCCCTTTGAGCCCTGCCTGGACCCTCACCACCCAGGCACCGCTTTTCCCTGGGTCTGTGTTGTGGTACCAGGCTGGTCCCCAGGTCCCTGGCAGCAGCAAGGGGGGTCCCAGCTGTGTCCAGGTTTCTGCAGCCTACCCACGCTGCCACCTCTGAAGTTCCTGTGGGTGAAATGTGGTTGTCCTATGAGTCGGCAGCATAGAAAAGTCAGTGGGGAGGACAGGGAGGGGGATGATCCCCAGCATGTTGCTTAAATGCTGCTTAGGACTGGGCTTTTTTCTCTCTAAATACTTAAATCTCTAACCCTGCTGCCACGGGCTGCCCAGGCAGTGCCTTATGAGAGCTAGGCACACGCGGCGGTGTAGGTGACTGGATTTGAGAGTCAGACCTCCCCTGCAGGACTGACGGATGCTAAAGGCCCATGAAGTCATCACAAAGACTGTAAAAATACCCCGAGGATGTTGTTAAACAAGCTTCCAAAGGTCGTGACACGTTCCTCACACCTACAGTTCACTTTCCTCTCTCTTGTCCGAGTCTTGGTGGAGACTGTCACTACTGGCAGGGCTTTCCCATGACACCAATAAGCAGCATTTAGAGGGCAGAGGCCTGTCACACCTGCCCCCCATCATGCAAAGAAACCAAAGAGAAGCACGCTTGGACCCTCACCCTCGGCCCACCACCACGGGGGTGCAGGAACCAACGTGCCTCCCCCCCCCGAAAAGCTGCTGCCCCCCGTGCCACCTGCCCAGGGCTCGCTCCATGGCCGCACTAGAGGCTGCACGGGATGCTGGGCTCCCGGGGGGTCCTTTTGCTGCCAGAAGGGCAATTTGCAACCATTACGGGTTTGATTTTAGAAAGGATTTGTTTTCCCACAACTGAAAATATTAAATTTTAATTGCTTGTTTGGGTGGGGTGGGAGGGTGGGACGGAGGGCACGTAGGCTGGGTGCAGAAACCAATGGTGAAGCATTGAGCAGATGCGAGAGGAACAACAGAGGGCACCAGAGATTTGACTGTCCCAAAGAGGAGGTAATAAATTAAGCACTTTTGGAGAACAAGAGTTCATTGCTGTGCTTCAGCTCTTCTGAGCTGTTGTCAGCAGCCTCCTGGGTGGCCGTGCCCTGCACAGAGCATCATCCTGCACCCACAGCCTCGGCAGATCTCCTCTGCCACTGCGACCTTCCCAAGGACCAAACCCAGCAGGCAGCCCCACAAGAAGCAGGTAACTTTTCATTCTTCCTGCACAGGTGTGTGGCAGTGTGCTCTGTTTCCTCAGCTCGGGAATGAAGCGCTACCCAGCGCTGTCCTTGATATCATACATTGGCACGCAGTTGCCTTGGCTTCCTCCTGCCTTCACAGATGTTGTGCTTTGCTGTTTGGCACCCACATGTGCTATTCGGGGAGGTTTCCATCCCTTGCTGTGGGCTTGTACCAGTGCCTCTCACTGTGCACCTGCTGCAAGCATAGGGACACTACTCCAGGCATGCCAAAGCAGGAGACCTGGGAGATCATTGCAGGCTCAGCAGGCTCGTGAGGGATTTGAGGGGCTCAGCTGCTACTTGGGGCAGCTCTGTGCATGCAGAGAGTGGCTTTGCCAAAGCAGGGTGGTCGCAGTAGGCTGGCAGGGAACAGCTGGAGGGGATGTGGTAGGACCTGGGAAGCTGGCAGCTCAGGAAAAACAGGACACTGGTTGCATGGTAGTCCTTTCATTAATTCCACCCTGAAAATTGCAATGTCCTGGTATTTCTGTAATGCTACACCAGCTCTGGTGCTCAGGCAGGTGCTGAACTTTCTTCTGACATTGCTGGATCTGGCTCCCAGTCACAGGTACTAAAAACATTTCACTTAGTTCATGCAGTCATACGCTTGCTCTGCAGTTTAGATATTAAGACTCAGAAAGCGCTGACTTATAAGGCAATGTATTTACAAGAGATGACAGGAATCTGTGTGTTTTCTTTCTCTGCCTCACTGTATACTCTTTCTTGCAAGCTGCATACTGAGTCTGATTCATCCTCCACGGTATCTTTGCTGCTAGCAGCTGCCCTGCACTATTTAAAGGAATACCAGGAGATAGGCTAAAGTCTTGGATTCGTGTCTTTTGCTCTGGTAGCATTTTGGCTTCCTATTTCAAAGGTTGAGATCAGACAGGTGTGCTCATTTTCCCTTCTGTCTTTTGAGACCAGCTGGCAGTGCCCGTGAGGGGCCATTCCTCCCTGCTGCCCCCAGGAGGAGCAGGTGGGTGCTGGGGGCCACCCCCAGGAGCAAAGCCACCAGGGCTACACCACAGCCAGAGGGGCTTGAGTCCTGTGTGGGTCCATGGGCCTGACAAGACCCACTGAGCCCATGGGGTGGCTTTGACAGCAAGGCAAGGGTCTTGGAAAGCGAAAGAGGAATGCTGCCCAGCTCTGCTGTGAGCTGCCTTAATGCAAGAGAGACAGTATCTCTCCAATAGGGACTATGAAATTGTCAGCCTGTTTTGGAGACTCTCTGCTGTTGCCAAAACCCTGAAAGAAGGCTGGAGGGAGGGCAAGCCAGGCCTGAGGTCAGAGGGAGGCTGCCACCCCGCAGCAGCTGCAGGAGGGGTTTGACTCTGCAGTTTCGGGTCAGCTGGCAGAGAACAGTGCTGCTTTGGTGGCCGAGGGACATGGCGTGCCGGCGAGCCACTGAGCTCGTCAGCCCTGCGGGTCTGCCTGTGCGCCCTCCCCAGACACCCCTGTGCTGTATATGCAGAGCTCTGGGGAGTGCTGTGTGGCACCTCGTCCTGCCAACAGCCCCCGCGCGTGGTGCAGGGGGGCGAGGAGCCGCAGGGCCATGAGCGAGGGCACTGCAGCAGGACCCGTCCCAGGGGATCCGTCCCTGAGCTCGGTCTCTCACCTGCACCATTCTCTTGCAGGGACAGCCTGCCATGGAGAACTGCACTGATATCAACAGCGTGCTGCAGAACGGTATTTTGCTCTTTCAGCTGATCATCTACATCCCAGTCCTCTCCTTTGGGTTTGTGCTGAACACAGTCGCCTTCTGGGTCTTCTGCTGCAAACTCAAGAGCTGGACTGAGACCAGGGTGTACATGCTCAACCTCATGGTCACAGATTGTTTCCTGCTCTTTGCCCTGCCTTTCATGATATATTTTACCAACAACAAACATCCCATAGACGAGTTGTGTTTTGCTGTACAGATGATATATTTTACAAACAGGCCTATGAGCATCTACATCATCATGCTGATTGCAATCGATCGATACATTGCAATCATATTCCCTCTAAAAGCAAAAACTCTTCGATCCCCACGGAAATCAGCTTCTGTCTGTGGGTGTCTTTGGATAATACAGATGATTTATTCCTACTACCAGCAAAAATTTCAAAGTAAAGAAAATTATTGCATTCAGAGACTTTCTACTGAACCTAAGTATTTAACATTAGTCTCCATTTCCTTTGGATTTTTTATTCCTCTAACGATTATAATTTTTTGTTCAGTAAAAGTCATCAAATGTCTCAAAAAGAAGATGGCCAGCAGCTTTCATGAGACAAAGTTAATCCAGAAAGCGCTCCACATTGTTTCTGTGAATCTGTGTGTGTTCACCATATGTTTTTCACCTATCTACATCACACTGCTCCTGCGGTTCATAGCAGAGGTTGCTAAAGCTTGTACTCCGCTCTCAAAAATTAGAATCTCTATTCAGATTTTTTCATGCTTAGCTAATATCAACTGCTGCTTGGATGCATTTTGCTATTACTTTGCAGCCAAGGAATTTCAGGAATTTTCCTCTCTGCTCCCCACTTTTATATTGAAGAGGTCTAAGGTGAATCAAAGCCAAGAGTTACAGCAACCCACTGAGGAAGTGATGTTATAAAAAAAGGTTTAGTGCACTATAGATGTCAAGAGCCACAGTGCTGCTGAAGTTTTGAGGGAATGGGGCTACCTACAGTATTTGCAATCCTAGGTATAGGCATACCTGCAAAAAGGGGTCTCCTAGTCAAGAGGGAGCTCCACATGGTATGGAGAACAGCTGATAAGGCCATTGTTTTGGCCACGTGCTTATTTGTACATGTCATGCAGCTAAACATAAGAAACTTAGCACCTTTACAGCAATGAAAGAAACCACTTCTACTACTGTAACTTTTGGTCATTGAGGAAAAAGAAAAAAAAAAAAAAAAAAAAGGTAAAACCACTGTAATACAATGTCAAGCCTAGTATGTCTGTGTCACTCACATCAAAGAAGTAACCTGTGCAGTGGTAGTTTCCCACCTAGCTATAAAATGTCAATGCCTACAGCTATGACCAGGATGCAACTATCACTGTGCATGGGGTAAACCACAGGAGTCAGGTAGTGGCATGACACCATTCTCCTATTCCCGCCATGTAACACGTTTATTAGCTTACAGCAACACCTCGACATTTGTAAGACAAAAATAATTGTGGATGTAAATAAAGCTATTACTGCAAAGTATTGTGGGCCACATAACAGACCCTTAGGAGCACAACATAGCATGTGTGTATCAAGTATAAAGCTGTGAAGACCTCACATCACTTAAATGACTTCCATAAGCCCTGGTGAAGGCTTTCTGCTATATTTCAACAGGGTCAAATCTTTAATGAGTGTCCTGTCTGGTTAGAGGGGAGCATAGAATCATAGGATAATTTACACAGTGAACAGGGAAAAGACCATTAGGACCATCAAGTCCAACCATTGTGTTACACTACCAAGTCCACCATTAAACCATATCGGTAAGTGCCACATCCAAGTGTCTCTTATATACCTCCAGGGACAGCATCTCCCTGGACAGCCCGTTCCAATGCTTAACCACCATTTCCATGAAGAAATTTTCCTTACACCCAATCTAAACCTCTCCTGGTACAACTTGAGGCCGTTTTCCTCACATACCATCACCTGTCACCTGAGAAAGAGCCTGGTGGCCTGAAAGAGCACACCTCGCTGCAACTTCCTTTGAGGTAGTTACAGAATGTGATGAGGTCTCCCTTCAGCCTCCTCTTCACCAGCCTAAACAACCCAAGTTCCCCCAGTCACTCCTTCTATGTCTTGTCTTCTAGTCCCTTCAACAGCTTCACTGCTCCTCTCTGAACATGTTCCGGGAGCTCCTTCTTGTCATGAGGGGCCCAGAACTGAACATAGTTCTCGAGGTCCAAGCTCACCAGTGCCAAGTGCTTTTCTGAACTTTTTGTAAAATCTAAAGTGCTCCAAGGCTTAGAAACAGTAAATATTCTTTCGCTAGAAGAAAAACAAAATAGAAGTAGTGGAAAAAGTGTGCAAACTGCTCTTACTGTGTAAGTGATGTCTGTTAAAGTCAGCAAGAGCCCTTTGCCTCACAGGGAAAGGTCTCCTGGCTTCAGTTGTGGATTTTCTACTTGTTATCATAGTTTCACATGTTGCTTTTGTAAGTGAGTTGGACCCAGCAAGACCACACAGCCTTTAAACAAATTTTAAAATCTCTTTGAAAAACACAGGGGTCCACATGCATTCCTGCATTACTGTCTCATTCCTAAAAAGTTACCACACCAGCACTGCCTAGGAAAGGGGCCAAAGCTGGAAGTGAAGGGCCTGGTGGATCCAGCTGGAGGCAGTGCTGAGGGAAGAATAGGTGCATGCAGCTGGGAAATCTGGGCTGGCTCTGATCCTGCTGTGTACAGGTCCATCCAGGACTGTCCTCACCTCCTGTCTGCACAACTGATGGCTCTCAATTCACCCAGACCCTCCTATTCGTAGCCACTAACTCTGACACCTGTGCACTGCACCTGAGTCCCGCTCACTCAGGATCCTGAGGTTTTACAGGTTACAGTACCTGCAAGGCTTTTTTTTTTTTTTTTTTTCCATAATCAACCCTCCTTAAACATCCATGGGACAAGGTATTTGAAGGTAAAGGGGCCCTGGATAGTTGGTTAGTATTCAAGGACTGCTTTTTCCAAGCTCAAGATTAGAGCATCCCAACACATAGGAAGTGAAGAAAGAGAACCAGAAGACCTGCACGATTAAACAGGAATCTGCTGGGCAAACTCAAGTCGAAGAGGAGAGTCTACAGATCATGCTGGCCACTTGGGAGGAATGTAACACCATTGTCAGAGGATGTAGGGAGGAAACTAGGAAAGCTAAGGCCTCCCTAGAATTAAACCTTGCGAGAGGGGTCAAGGACAACAGAAAGGGCTTCTTTAAATACACTGCCGATAAAACTAACACTAGAGGCAATGTAGGCCCACTGATGAACAAGGTGGGTGCCCTGGTGACAGAAGAGAAGGCGGAGTTACTGAATGCCTTCTTTCATAGAATCATAGAATCATAGAATATCCTGAGTTGGAAGGGACCCTTAAGGATCATCAAGTCCAACTCTTGACACCGCACAGGTCTACCCAAAAGTTCAGACCATGTGCCTAAGTGCACAGTCCAATCTCTTCTTAAATTCAGACAGGCTCGGTGCAGTGACCACTTCCCTGGGGAGCCTGTTCCAGTGTGCAACCACCCTCTCTGTGAAGAACCCCCTCCTGACGTCCAGCCTAAATTTCCCCTGCCTCAGCTTAACCTCGTTCCTGCGGGTCCTGTCACTAGTGTTAATGGAGAAAAGGTCTCCTGCCTCTCGACACCCCCTTACGAGGAAGTTGTAGACTGTGATGAGGTCTCCCCTCAGCCTCCTCTTCTCCAGGCTGAACAGGCCCAGTGACCTCAGCCGTTCCTCGTACGTCTTCCCCTCAAGGCCTTTCACCATCTTCGTAGCCCTCCTCTGGACACTTTCCAACAGTTTCATGTCCTTTTTATACTGTGGTGCCCAGAACTGCACACAGTACTCGAGGTGAGGCCGCACCAGTGCAGAAACAGCGCAGAAACAGCGCTTTGTTTCTGTGTATACTGCTGGAGGCTCTCCTGAGGAGCCCCGTACCCTTGAGGCCCTGGAGGAACTTGGAATAAAGGAGGAATTTACCTCAGTGGATGAGGACTGGGTTAAGGACTGGTTAAGCAAGCAGGACATCCATAAATCCATGAGTTCTGATGGGACACACCTGTGGGTGCTGAGGGAGCTGGTGGAAGTAATTGCTAGGCTGCTCTCCATCATCTTTGGTAAGCTGTGGGGAATGGGAGAGGTGTCTGAGGACTGGAGGAAAGCAAATGTCACTCCAGTCTCCAAAAAGGGCAAGAAGGAGGACCCAGGTAACTATAGACCAGTCAGCCTCACCTTCGTCCCTGGTAAGGTGATGGAACAACTTATCCTTGGTGCTGTCTCTAGGTGTATCAAGGATAAAAAGGTCATTAGGGGCAGTCAACATGGCTTCACTAAGGGGAAGTCGTGCTTGACCAGCCTGATAACCTTTTATGAAGACAGAACCAGGTGGATAGATGATGGAAAAGCAGTGGACGTGGCCTATCCTGATTTCAGTAAAGCCTTTGACACCGTCTCCCACAGCATCCTCGCAGCTAAACTGAGGAAGTGTGGTCTGGTCGATCAGGTAGTGAGGCAGACTGTAAACTGGCTGAAGGGAAGGAGCCAGAGGGTTGTGGTCAGTGGGACAGAGTCAAGTTGGAGGCCTGTATCTAGTGGAGACCCTCAAGGGTCAGTACTGGGACCAGTATTGTTCAATATATTATATTCATCAATGAATTGGAGGAGGGAACAGAGTGTGCAGTCAGCAAGTTTGCTGATGACACGAAACTGGGAGGAGTGGGTGACAGGCCAGAAGGTTGTGCTGCCATCCAGCAGGATCTCGACAGGTTGGAGAGTTGGGCAGGGAGACATGTAATGATATATAACAAGGACAAATGTAGAGTCCTGCATCTGGGCAAGAACAACCCCAGACACCAGTACAAGCTGGGGACTGCCTGGCCGGAGAGCAGCGAAGGGGAAAGGGACCTGGTGGACAGCAGGGTGACCGTGAGCCAGCACTGTGCCCTTGTGGCCAAGAAAGCCGATGGCATCCTGGAGTGTATCATAAGGGGGTGGTTATGGTTGGTAGGTTGAGAGAGGTTCTCCTCCCCCTCTACTGTGCCCTGGTGAGACTGCATCCGGAATATTGCATCCAGTTGTGGGCCCCTCAGCTCACGGACAGGGAACTGCTTGAGAGAGCCAGCACACAGCCACAAGGATGATGAAGGGAGTGGGGCATCTCCCTTACGAGGAAAGGCTGAGGGAGCTGGGTCTCTTTAGCTTGGAGAAGAGGAGACTGAGGGGTGGCTTTATAAATGTTTATAAATATGTGAAGGGTGGGTGTCAGGAGGACGGAACCAGGCTCTTCTTGGTGACATCCAATGACAGGACAATGGGTGCAAGCTGGAACACAGGAGGTTCTGCTTAAATGTGAGATGAAACTTCTTCACGGTGAGGTGACAGAGCACTGGAACAGGCTGCCCAGGGGGCTGTGGTGTCCTTCTGCGGAGACATTCAAAACCCACATGGACGCGTTCCTGTGTGACCTGATCTGGGTGTTCCTGCTCCAGCAGGGGGACTGGACTAGATGATCTGTCACGGTCCCTTCCAATCCCTAACATTCTGCGATTCTGCAAATTCTTGTATCCTCTGCAGGTGCATGAACCAAGATACACAGACTTTGCTATTTCAGGCCAAAAGCTACTGCCTTCTGCTTACATTTAAACCTTCAAAAAATGCAAGCAGCCTCCAAGGGACCCCTGCAAGCACCAAGTCAGCCAGGAAGCACCAGATCTGCTGTGCCCTCCCCGTAGCATCTGCACAGAGATGCACAGGCTGAGCCCTTGGGTGCTGATGCTGCAGGAGGGGCCACAGCACAGAGCCCCCCGAGCACACTATCTGCCACGGCTCAGTTCCTGTGTGGCTCTAAGAAAGAGGAAAGGGGAAACAGGCTCAACAGCCAGGGTCAGTCACACCGTGGGGCCGATGCTGTTAACCTAATGCTGCTATTTCACAGGCTTTCCATGCTAAAAATAGGACCCATGTGCTCTGCTCCCAGACCCATAGTTTCATCGTGGTCAAGATCTGCTGTTGCAACACTGCATCTTCCTGTGAGAAAACGAGGGAAGAAAACACACCAGATGAGGCTCTGCGGGACAGGGTGAGGCAGTGCCCTGTGTCTCTCTGCCCATGAGGAGGGCACACCAGTACCTCCCTCACCTCTCCTGAGGCCCTGTCCCGTCACCACGTGCCAGCAGTGGGAGGCAGAGGACACCAAGACCCTGGTAGGCTGGTGTCAGTAAACATCCCTGGGGAGCACCGTGTGCGCTGCAATGCATTTCATCCTGGCACTGCTACTCAGTGATGCCGTAAGCGCCCAGACCTCACTGCTGGAGAGCTGCCAGAGAGGAAGTGAGAAAACAGCACGAGCGTCATCGGTGCCGTGCCATGTAGTAGCAGCTCGCGGGGCTGATGCAGGCTGAGAGCTGCGGAGGCAGGAGAAAATGCCAGGCGAGCACATTGGGTTGTGGTAGAAGTGGTAACACCTGCAGGGGGACGCAGGAAGGGCTCTGGGAGCAGCCACGTGTGCCATGGAGCAGCTGATGGGCAGCCAGAAAACTGCAGGGATCCTGACCCGGTGGTGTTCAGGAACCTCCAGGAGCCATGCGAGGTCTCTGCAGATTGCACTTTGTCGTAGCTTTGCCTACCTGTAGCTGATGCTGAGTTGCTCTGCCATATCCTGGTGAACCAGCATGTCACAGCCACCTGCTTTGTGCCTGCTGACAGTCCCTGCCTTGAAGCCTCTCAGGGCTGACGACAGAAGTAGCTGCCCTCGCCTGGTGTAGGGTGACTGCAGCACTGAGCTGTGAATGGGAAGCGTGGTGCTGGAGGGATGCTACCAACTGAGTGGCCTCCAGGGTTGATTTTGACTGCCTGTGGTTAATACTGGTAGTGATTGCCTTGCCATGGACCAGAGGAGTGTGCATCATCCTCAAACGCTGTCCAAAAAAAATAAGTGGTTTCTGTAGATTGCTGAAACTATCAAAACTCAGGAACTGGATCACTTTGAAAACGACAGCACTAACAAGGGTCATGACATGGAGATGATGGTGGTTAGGGATCAAAGAGCTGGGTGTACTAATAGGTCAGCAACTACCTATAAGCATTCTCCAAAGGGCAGCCACAAGAAAGGCAAGAGAAGCCTGGAAACCTTAGGAGAGGTATTTAGCCAAGTCCTATGCTGCCTGTACATCGGCAAGGAGTTAATCTCAAAGGTTGAGTTGTAACGTGCAGACTGACAGTGCACAAATACCCCCGGAAGCTGCTCTTAGACCTGGAAGCAGATCCTAAGATCTTAGAACCAGAAAGCTGGAAGCGTTTGCCCAAGACAGCTGGTAGCAAGAGCAGGGCCTTTGAGCTTGCTGAACAAGAGCTCAGATGAGCTTTCCTTGCAGGTGGGGTTGCAATAGGATGGCCACCAAGGAGCCCCTGGCCAGCAGGCATCTGCACCCCAGAGCAGACACAAATTCGGCAGGTCACAAGGTCACGGTGCCACGTTCTCTCAGAATTGCTGGCTGAGGAGGACTATGGGAGATGAGACTTACCGTGATTCAGACTGAAACTGAGTTATGAAAAACTGTCTGCAAACCACAGCCCTCACCTCTCCAACAGCTCTGAGAATGGGACCAGGGGCCAGCCGAGGCTGCTCTGTCCCGGGGCTCAGCACAGGGATGGCGTGTGGCAGTCCCGATGGCAGAGAGAGGACCTCAGGGATCCTCCAGGATATTTCCCCTCCAAGTGGGTGAGGAAGGCCGATGGGCATCGCCCAGTGAGGCGTTGGGTGCTGAATGAACCCAAGAAGAACCCAAAGCCACTCCATCACCAGAAGAACTGCTGTGGTGCCACATGGCAGGCAGGCTCCTCAATCAACAGGGGGTGGTACAAGCCATGGCAGTGGCAACAGAGGAAGCTCAGCCCTGGGGAAATGCGTTGAAGACGGGCGGGGGTGCTTCCTCCACCAGCCTTGCTGCTGCCACAGCCACCAGCGAGTGGTCATCGCAGAGCACCTTGCTGGTCCCATGCCAGGAGCAGCGCTGCAAGGGATCATCGCACCTGCAGGCCACCCTGCAATGGGTCGAGGAGCAGCCAACCTCTCCGAGGACAGCGAGCAAGCAGGTAATTCCTCCTGGCTATTTGCTGACACGGTTATTCGAGCGTTGCAAAAGGCATTGCCTACCCCTATCCATGGTGGGACACCTAAATGGTGGCAGAGAAACGGAAAGAGGGCTGGAGACTGTATTTTCAAAGGCTCCTTTTGATATTGGCCACAGTAGATGTGCATTGGATGCTTAAGGGCAGTCTTAGCCTTTGCTCAAAACTCATTCCTTGCATTCAGAACACAGGGCTGCTGCAGGTATCAGCTACAGCCCATTCCCTCCCCTCTGAAGAGGAGGTCTCACAGCAATATCACTCGGCAGCATTGATTTTGAAAGCTGGTCAAGAGATGCAGCTCTTGTAGATGCTGCGGCACTGCCCTGGAGATTTTTAACCCAGAATATTTTTGAGCCCCAAGAATCTGCACACATGGATCCAGGTTTCCTTTGCAGGAAACTCCACAGACATCACAGAACTCCCATATTTTTTCTGACCGTGAAGGGTCACACCTAGATTATACTCTTGCATTAACTCCTCCGCAGCAGGCGGGTCAACAGCCCTTACACGCTGGGTGAAGAAAACACCCAGCAGACCAGATATGTACAGCTCACTACTTTATTTCGCATGGCTGCTGATCACAACTCTTGCTGTGTCTTTTTTTTTCCCCCCCTTAGAATTTGGCAGATTGCTCTAACATGAGATTAAGACCGATTTGCAGAGTCCTTAGAAGGCAGCATGCAGCCCATGGTACTCTGCTTCTTCCTGCAGACTACTAAATGTTACCGCTGAATAAAGGATGCAGTGGCAGCTGAAGTAATAAGAGATGTACTAATAATTGCTCTTACCACTAATAAGAAGTGATGACAGCTCAGGACTGAAGGAGAGGACAGTTGACCCTTTGCAGCATCTCTCCCACAGCATTTTGAGTGGTGAGGATGCCAGCTGGCTTCTCATGAGCACCACGATAAGGGAAGGGATGAGACCTGGGTTTAAGCATACCCTTCTCATTAAAAACAGGCTGTAACAGCCCACAGAACTCCCAGCTGCAGGATCCCCCTTTTCTGGCTGTTCTGAGCCTGGCAAAAACAGAGGCACAAGCATTTTCCAGCGTTGCCCTCTGCAACCAGTTTGTCCTGCACAGGATGCAGTGAGTCTGCTTTTCTCTCCTCCGTGGCCGAGGTCCCTCTCCTTCTTTATCCCACTGGGTACCTGCAGACAATTGTGCTCCGCAGCAGCATCTCCACAGTCTAGTTTTCACTGCGGTAAAGTTCTGAGGCTCATGAAATGCTCCCCAAATTAATCACCAAGTTAGTCAAGAGTCTAGCATCTAAGAGGTTTAATCCACTTTTCCAGGAACTGTGCCTCTGAATATCACCACAATGAACCAGAACAGCTGCAGTATCACGGTCTATGAAAACTTCCCGCTTGTCCAGCTGGGTGTTTACATTCCAGTTTTGATTTTGGGCATTTTTCTGAACGTGTTGGCACTCTGGGTGTTCTGCTGCAAGCTCAAAAAATGGACAGAAACCAAAGTATACATGGTCAACTTGGCTGTGGCCGACTGCTTGCTGCTCTTCACTTTGCCTTTTAAAACATTATCCAATTTCCAACACATGAAGGCAGGTAGATGGTGTATGATTCTGGAAAGTGGCTATTTCATAAACCGCTTAATGAGCACCAGTATCATCACTGTCGTGGCAGCCGACCGGTACCTTGCCATCAAGTATCCTTTGAAAGCCAAAGTGCTGAGGTCACCAGTGCAGGCATCTTTTGCATGTGGATTTCTTTGGATAGTCATCATCTCTGTGATGTCCCTTATTAAAATGATAGAGAATCGAGAGCAAGATGAACTTTGTTTCGAAAAATCCTCTGTTAAGCCCTCAGTAACTGGTCTGTGTGTTATCATTGGAGGGTTTTTCATACCACTGATCATTGTGATTTATTGCTCCGTACAAGTCATTGCAGAACTCTTGAAAAAGAAGAATGAAAACTGTCACGAGAAAAAGCTCATCAGGAAGGCTGCCTACATTGTGACTGCAAACATGGCAGTGTTCACCATATGCTTTTTGCCTCTTTACCTTGGACATCTCCTTCGCTTTATAATGGACTCCATCAGCTCCAGCTGCCCTGCCATACAGAGGGTTAACAACTTTGTTCACCTTGCCTCGGTCCTTGCAAATACAAACTGCTGCCTCGATGCTATTTGTTACTACTTTGTAAACAAGGAATTTAAGGAAGCATCTCCCAAGCTAGTGAAGTCCAAATCTGAATCCACTGAAGATGCTGAAATTCATCTTCCCACATATTAGAATTAAATGCATGCGGCACACATTTTTGGTGTCTCCATATGCAACTGGTACTCAATAAAAGGCTCAATATTAACACTGAAAGTGTTGAAACTTTTTTTTTTTTTTTATGTGAGTGTGATGGAGGAACTTCCTGCTAATGGGAAAGATTCAGATAAATGAAAGTCAGCCCTGATTCAGACAACCACAGCAGCCCATATCATGATGCAACAATCCAGATTACCACTACAATTCTCTGTCATATGCAAATTTGAGTAAAATGGTAGAATTCTACTGCAAAAACTCAAATTTTTCCCCAAACCCCCGAACAAGTACAGACAATGGTAAAAGTTTCATCTGTCCATCCCCCTGTCTAGGGCCAGCTTTTATGCAGTTATGACAAAGAAACAGATTTTTTCAAGTATCAAAAAACAAAACGAACTCAAAGTGAAACAACTGCAGAAAAAGGTGGATGTGTTTATGTAACAGGTGTCTTGTCTTAGTCATAAAAGCAAAATCACAGTAGCAGAGGCACATGTAGCCTGCTTTTGTCAAGTTTACAGCATAATTCAGACCATACAACAGCTACAAAATGGTCATCAATTACAAGAAGAGGTCAGAAGAAACTGCAATTACTTGTACTGGGGGAAAAGCTTCACACTGAGTGCATTTGAGTCAAATGACATTAAAACTACTATCCAAAGAGCTGGGGTGGCTGGGTGGGAACGAGGACACTGTAAACGGAGTCTATTCAACATTATAATGCAATTAATTGTCTAGAGAAAGTAGCAGCATGTTTTTCCAAAGTATCCAATGTAAATAAAATTGTGTTACCGGCACAGAGCACCATCTCTTCATGAGTTAAATGGAAACAGTGGGGATCTAGTGGTTATAGGATCTGGGTGGTCCCCAGGGAGGGAGCTCATTGCCTCTGCTGTCCAAGCAAAGGGCAAGGAGTACGAGCTGCTACGGAGACTGGGATCTTCAGAGGCAGGCCACCCCATAACCTGGAAAGAGCTGAGTAGGTAAAATGGCTAAGCAGCCCCCCATAATGATGCTCAGGCAGCACACAGATGTCCCAAGATAGGATGTAGAAACCAGGTGCACACCTCCACCCACATCTCCTGAGCATGGGCTGGGCTCCCAGCTGCCTGTGGGCAGTGGGCTGAGCCCTGCTGCCACCGCAGCAGCTTCACAGCCCCACACCCTGCACAGCTTCCACATCTCCTACTCGAGGCACATGCCAAAAGGAGGAAACTGCTCAAGGAGAGGCCCTTTTGCAGACAACCACTGAGCAGAGCCATCCATTCACCTGGGCAGTGGCTGCATTGCTGCCCAGCAAAGCCCATACAGGATGAGATCAAAGCCTTGGCAGCTTCTTGGGGGGGGGGTGGATGCAGGCTTCTCATTCAGGCAGAAATGGGGAAATCTGCTCTGTCACCACGAAAATCTGTGAGCAAGGTCCAGCCTTTGCTCACAGCACAGAAGGGTGGGGGTTTATATGAGGTTCTGATCACAAAATAGACCTTTTAAGGAGGCTGCTTTCTCACCCCTTCTACCCCCAGCTTTTCTTTACAAAGATCAAAGCAGCAACAAACAGCACTGTGCACGCACAGATGGGTATCTTCTGCACCAGCCCAAGGTGCAGCACGGCCCTGGCACTGATTCCACATTGCTGAGACTGGTGCAGCAGGGCTCAGTCTTTGCCTCGGCTGGACCTGTGTGCTGATGGGCAACACATGCACAGAATACCTCTTTAATTTGATGGACTGTTTCCAAGCAAAACTAAACACATCTTTAAGATTTCCACACACCCTGTGTGGGATTTGTGTGCAGAGAGATCAGTGATTTGAAAGATTACCTGATTGCCAGCGTGTCTTTTTCTGCACCTTCCATCCCACCAACATGAGGTGAAAGCACTGTACAAACCAAACAGCTATTTTAGATGCAGCAAGAAAAAAAAAAAAATACTTCTCCTCCAGTAACCACTAATTACATGGGTGGAGGAGACACAAAGCTGCCTACAAAAAAAAAAAACATTTCCGAGCAGATTCTGCTAACCCATCTTGCTCCAAATAACACCCCTTATCTAGCAGCCACTCGCACAGAAAGGCATACCGTCAACGTTTGGTCAAAGATGGCCAAACTTCCTAACCACAGAAACCCCACATCAAAGCCCCTGTGTGGCAGCAAGCCCTCAGGTGCTCTCTGGGGGCTGGAGAGGGAGGAAGTCTCGGAGGGCGGTGGAAGAGACGGGTGGGTTGTGCTGGTGCAGGATGATGCTGAGCAAGGAGCACAGGAATGGTCTTCACCACCACAGCAGATCTGGTTAGGACCCCTGCCACTTCTAATGACTGCCTGGGAGCAGCTGGTTAGTGAGGGCAAACAGGAGGGAAAGCAGGTCTCAGTATCAAAAAAGATACTGTCCTTCCAAAATAGGAACCAAACCTCCGTTCACTATTTGAGCAGGGGCTATACAAGGGCAGTAATTGGTTGTGCTGGGGCTGCGATACCTGGCACAGACACCACATGCACGATGGAGAAACCCACTCCAGGTCCCCAGACAGAATGCTGGATTGTGCTGTTCTGTTTGCTCACCTTCTTGTGGTTGCGTTGTTGTGGTTTTGTTTGTTTGTTTTTACTCCTCCCTACCTGGAGCTTTTTGGCTGCCTTAGTAGAACTGTCCTCTGCATCCATAAGCACCTGGCCGAGCTCTCCAACACAGAAGGACTAAGGGATGTATTAAGCAGTGAGGAAGCAGCAGCAATCTGCTATCTCCTGATGTTTCTGATGAACTCAGCAACCTTCAGGAGATGAGGGGGATGTGAGCACTTGCTGGCAAGACACTGTTTCCTCCACCACCACCTGGAAAGCAGCCAGCCCCACCCCACCCAAAGGTAGACCATAACCATAACAGTGGGGCAGGCCTTGCTTGGCTTGCCTTGACCTCTCTGTACAAACCTGGCGATTTCACCACCCCCACCAAGCTTTCGAATATGCACAACTTTACCTCCTCAGCACAAGATGTGCTCTGCCCTACGGACTTGACAGATTTCTCTGGTGCCAAGTCTGGACACCAGCACCCCTGTGCTTTCCAAGCAGTGGGAGCACTGGTGCGAGGCCAGCAGCCTGTGCCACGCACGACCACATCCTGCCCTCGGGAGGCCGCCCGTGGCGTCCCTCCAGTCACAGGCAGACGCCAACGTCTTGCACTGGCATCTCCTACATGACATTAATTCCGATTCTACAAACCCATGACAGAGCTGAATATAGCCAGTTTCATCCCCTTCAGAAGCACTGAAGGGATTGGTTACCAAAAAAAAAAAAAGAGTGACCTGAAAGCATGCACGGAGCTGCTGCAGGGCACAGGCTGGGACACAGACACAGCGTGGGAGCACGTCCAAAAATCCCTCCAGCATTCGTGCTGTTGCTCACAGAGCTTCAGTAATGTCTCACAGCAGTTTTCTTGCCGGGGGCTTTCCGTTACTGTTACACTTAAACTGAACCCCGCTGCCAAGCACAGCGTCGGGACAGCTGACTGAAAAATGAGAGTTCAGTTGAATGTCAGGTGTGGGGGGGGAAAGTGTGAAAGCTGTCGCCGAAAAGCTGTGACATGCTTCAAAGACGCTTTTGTCTAAGAAAGAAAGAGGTCACTTCTGGGGAAGTGAAAATCAGGGTGGCTCACAATTGTTAGCCTGAGATGGGAGCATTCCTACAAGTCCTGAATGAGGGCCCAGAAACAGCTCTGGGTTACTCCGAAGGGATGAGCTGTCCGGGGCAGTGAGCGCACGCAGGGGCTGGAGACAGCGTCTGAGCCCAGGTACTCCTTGCCTTCGGTGAAGGTGCTAAGAGGCTGCAGCAGCTGCAGCCCTGTATCTCAGAAATGCTGGCAGTGATTTGTTGGTAGCTTTACCGACATCAAAACTCTCATGCAGCTTCTGTCTGGTGACGTTTTCCTACCAGGATGGAGGAAAACCTTCATGCTGTTGCCTCTCTGGCCCTCAGCTTTCAATCCAGGCCCCCTGCTTCATGTTGGGTGGAAGTTTGGCACAGATATTTCATGCACAACTTTTATCAAACTCAAAAATTGCAACAGCAAGTTTGTAGGTCTTTTGCCCTTGTGGGTAGCAGGCCCCAAAGTCACATGGTTTAACCCTTGCCGTGTATTAATGCATAAAAATGAGCTCAGAAACACCACATTTCCACCAAAGTCATGTCGCACCAACCAAGAACTGAAGGACCAGCCTTTCCCATCAGAGAGGCTCTGTATCACAGCTCCACCATGGAGACAGCACGTTTCAGGAGGGCTGGGCACCAGCACGCACACTCCATGTGGGTTGCACAGCTCCTCCACCTTGCCAAAGCTATTTCAGGACTTGCTTAAGTTAACATGTTTACACTTCTGCCTGTTACAAATATTATTTAACAATTTCTTCTGAGAATAGCCCTAGGGGGCGGAAGGAAGGGGACTGTACAACCTTATCTGGTTTCACAGCACAGAGGCACCAACGGGTGACTGCTCAGCAGCCATCACAGGCAGGGCAGCCTGGCCAGGAGAGCTGCTCAAGATCAGGAGTGATCTTGGGGCAGGAAGGAAGAGATTCTTCTTTCACCTACAATTTTATGGTAAATCAGATCACTATTACTTCCCCATGACTGTCCTGCCACAGCAAGAAGCTGCCTATATGCCTTATATCACTGTCACAGAGGAAAGAATTGGGGGTCCAGGACCCATGGGAATATCTAACCTCAGAAACTTCTGCATTAGCAATTACCCTTTCCAGAGAGCTTACTGCGCACAGCTTTGCTTTCTGTATGCCCAGCATTTACTTCTCAGAAGCTTTCCATCCTCAGGTGGCTCTGTCCCCAGCAAAACCAGCTCTCGGCAGGGTCACCCAGACAGTCTGTCTGTCCAACATTACCACCATACACCACAGGCTGGGCTGGCCTGCCTGTGGATGGCCACGCAGGATCCAGCCTCTTGCCAAAACCACACGTGCTCCTCTGCCGAGTGAGGGGGATCCCCTCCCCTGGACACAACCAGGGTGAGGAGGCGACGCAGGCTGCCAGAGCTGGAGGAAGCAGGGAAGGTGCCGTGCCCGTGGGGCAGCCTTTCCCAGCCTGCCATCGCCTGCCCCAGGGTGCCCAGCAAGGAAAGTCACACACAGCAAGAATTTCCACGAACATGAGGAAAACAGAGAGAGAGAAAGAAAGAAAATAATAATGAAACCAAGAAAACTAACCAACCTTCTGCCCGCGGGAAAGGTGATCCACATGCATGGCAAGTTCTTGGGCATGCAGGGATGTGGCCACCAAACTGGAAGAAAAGTAATATGCTTTAGAAGATGCACCAACATTTCTACCAGGCTTTTGGGCCCATCCTTTCTACATCCTGGCAAGTCTCCTCCCCATCCCCTCACCCTCCATTTATTTTTTTTCTGTAAATGACCCCAGAAACAGCTCAACCTTTCAGTACTCATTTCAGGGCACGTTCTGGTGGCCAGACCTGGTCACTGCTACTCGGAGTTATCCTGAGCAGTGTCAAGCATCCAGTCCCTGTGGGGGCCACACTTTCTTGCCCAGGACATTTTAGACATGTTAAAGCTGCAGCAGAAAATGAGCTGATAGAAAGCAAAACACACACACAGCAAACGCAGAAATGAGAAGTACCCAACCGTTATCTGCCTTTGGCACTGACTCTCACATGCATTTCTTTCCTAATCTAAATCCTAGATATAAAGGTCAGATTAGGCTTATTAAGAAAAGGAACACCACAGTCAGGGAGCTTTTCATGAAGCCTGACTGCTCTGTGAAACTGCTACCACAGTTGTTAAATAAATACGGGCGGTGTGAGCATGCTGACAAACAGAATCAATACTGTGAAGTTATGCCAAAACAGAAGTTAAAACACGTGGTCATTTGTTTTAAGCCGCAAACTTGCAAAGGGCTGAGCTGTGCAAGCCTTTTTTTTTTTTTTTTTTAATTTTTTATTTTTACCAAGGTGTGTTCAAGGATCAGAGCAACAGATGCCAGAGCTTTTCCTCAGGACTGTATTTACCCCTCTTGTTAAACATGTTTATAAACCATACTGACACAAGCATTAGGGAGCCTTGGTTTCATGAAAATCCAGTGCTGGTCTCTAAAAGCAGCAATTAGTGCTGTTTCTGGTGCAATTTCACCCATCCCTCCCATGTCAACACAGGTTCTTCACCGAGAGGGTGGTCACGCACTGGAACAGGCTCCCCAGGGATGTAATCACAGCACCAAGGCTGTCAGAGCTTAAGAAGTGTTTGGACTGTGCTCTTATTCACATGGTCTGAGTTTTTGGGTAGACCTGTGTAGTGCCAGGAGTTGGATTCAATGATCCTTACGGGTCCCTTCCAACTCGGGATATTCTATGGTTCAATGCTATGTTAAAATACTGACTGGGGAATAAATATTATGAATGCAACCCTCAGTCTCCAAGTAAAAAGTAAAATAACATATCAGTCACCAAAGAGAGAAAATACTGCCTTTTTCAGCTTTCTTCCCTGTGCTGTAGCAGACAAAAAGTAGCAGTGTGACATGAGGATGTAAGGGGAACAGAAAGCAAGTAAGTATCTATGAGAGAGACAGTGATGGAGAAACAACAAAGGCTGTGGCACGGAAAAAGGGAAGGACAAAAAACCTCTACATAAACTCAGTTCCTGATGCATAAGATTTGCAAAACTAGAGAAATTAGGAGTTCCCCATGACTAATGTTTCTGAACAGAGTGTATAGGTAGTTTAATATACACCTTATTTCATATAAATTGCTTAATTTTCTGGAGCTCCTGATTCAAAAATGTTCTGCACGAGCCTGAAGGTCTAGTAAACATTCTCCAGCTGGAACTTCTGGACTTAAAGTAGGCTTTTTTTTTTTTTTTTTAAACTTTGTTTTTGTTTGGCTGGTTTATTTTGTTTTCAATGCAGAGATTAATCACTGCATAGGTGATAAAGCTACCTTAACAAGTGCTTGTATGACCTGTGCTCCTAGACTTCTCATTGTTTGGGTCTTTCACGAACATCTGCTTCAGCCCCTGGTAACCAGAGCTTTTTCCTTTGGCTCAGATTTAACTCTGACGCACAATATCAGTGATCTCTGTGAGTACAGAGGTCTTGTTTGTGGGCACCCAGAGAAAAAGTGTAAGTGCATGAACCCCCTGCCTCTCCTGCTGACTGTGAGGAAGAGAGTCTCAGGGGAATCAGGCTCTCACAGTACAGGTCACCTCCCCAGAGACTTTTCCAGTTTCTGAACACTGGTGTAAGAACAGTTTCTGAGCCCAGGAAATGTCAGATTTGCAGGGTACAGGAACTGTACTGCAAGGCTGGAAGAGAAAGCCATCCTTGCTGTGAAGGGCTGCAAGCCCACCAGATACTTTTTCCAGCTTACTGGGGTCTGTGGTTGGTTGGTTTTCCTTCGATGAGCAAATGGAATCACTTTGTAGATAAAATTATTTTAAAAATTAAGAATCCAAACACACTATTGACATCCAGCTTTTGCAGCACAGTCAGCACGTATTCTCCCTTATCTGCCAGAGCTTGGTGCAGCATCACACCAAGAGGTCAGCCGCAGCCAGCGCTCACCAGGTAGATCCTGCTGAGCAGGACACTGCTCTGAGTGGGAAACATTTGCACCCACCTGCAGCTGGCAAAAGCTAAAAATGGATCTGAAACCTGAAAGGCCCAAGTTACAGTTATGCTACGGGGCTGCAAAGAGGGCGTCAAACCACTAGAGGGAAACCTGACCTCTCTCTGCAGCGGTCTCCGGCACACCGGACACAGGAGAGGCAGAGGTTGGCTTTGGAAAGCAGGAAAAGGCATTTGGGGACAAACTTCAACTCAGCCCAAAAGAGAGTCCCTGGGAATTTGCACTTTTACTCAGATGAGAGATGAGATTTGCACTTTTACTCAGAGATTTACTCTGAAATGCCATTTAGAGGCACTCATGCAGCTAACCCCATGATCTTTACTGAATGGATATATCTAACATCTCTGGAAGAGAAAAATAACTTTAAAACTTGCTCATTTCCTAAATGGTGTTTTTAGACAGTTTCTTCCCTCCCACAGGTGTTCGCGTGGGTGACTTGGAAGACCTTGGCTCACCACAAAGCAACTGGATTTGGGGAAAGAAAGAAACCGAATTTGGGGTTAAATGAAAGGAAGGGGTAAGGGAAATGTGTGTGAGAGACAAATTATCCATAAGCTTCAGTTTTGATGCATGAAACATTCAGTTCCTCTGAAATGCTTTGTGCTCTTACTCTGCTCACTTCCATGAGGGACAGGGTGGGCAGCAGGGAGTACCCTTAAACAAGAAATACCATTTCTCAGAAGAATTCCCATCCTTCCCCAGAATGCTGCTCTAAACAGAAAATTCTCACAGGCATGTTTCTACCTGCAGTGATAAGGATGTGTTTGCTGGCTTCTGGAAAAGCTTTGTCTGCAATAGCAAACATTCTGCATGCAGGAAAACAAAACAAAACAAAAACAAACAAACAAACAAAAACAACACTGAAATGGTATTGGGAAAGCCTGGTGTGTCACTGATGCGATGCACCTGGCCCTCAGCTAGCGCCCATGCCAGCAGCAGCACGGCCAGCTGCTGAGGGCTGGGGCCACCAGGCCCCGTGTCACGCCAGACCCAGGTACCTTCAGCCACTTCGAGTGCATCGAACCACAAAAGCATACAGCCACCCAGGCACTTTGTGACAAGTGACTTCACAAGGATAAACCACGTGTTGTTTGAGTGCCATTTCCATGGAGCTGCTGTGTTTCCACGCAGCAGCTCTCACGTTTGCAAGCCAGCTCTGTCCAGCCTCACCTGCTGCACCTTTCTCCTCACAAACACCTGCCCAGCCCTAGGTCTTACCCTGGCATTCCCACCCTGTAACGAATGTCACTCAGTTATCAACACCTAGATTAATAAAAAAATAAATAAATAAAATAAATAAAATGCATAATGTGCAGGCAAAGCCTGTGTGCCTGCGTGTGAAAATAAGCAAATGAGACTCGGACTCCACTGCTGTCTCCTTCCCAAAGATGTCTGCAGTGACAGGAACCAGCGTGTGCACCACTGCTGTAGCAGTGCAGCCGCTGTGGATCTGGGTGGAGCAGTTGCCCTCGCCACAGGGCCGGAGGCTTAGCTTCAGCACGAGGCTAAAAATAATAACTTCTGCTTCGCCTGTCTAAAGTGGGTCACTTTCACATCGTGCCAGCAAAGAGGCGTCGAAAAGAAAACGGTGTGGTTAATAGAGCTCTGGCAAGGCTGGACGAGCTTGTCCTAGCTGCTACTGCACATTTTTAAATGGGTGATGGGAGATATGAAGAAATGTCTTTTTCTCTTTAAGTTTCTGTGCTATTTTCCTTGTCTTTCTTTTTATGTTTCTTCCCTTGTGTTGCTAAAGTTGTTGTTTTTATTTTTTTTTTACAGTCACATGTCCACACACACACAAACCTTCCTTCTATCAACTGTCTCTCCCCCCTGTACATGACAGACTGCTGTGCTGCTGCCTCAGCTTCCCCTTGCTTGCAGGCAGTAACACTGGCTTTGCCTGACTCTTTCTAGGCAAGCTATAGCCACAAAAACTGCCCTCTCCCACAGCAGACAGTTCAATCGCACAGAGGAATTACAGACAGCGAAACCACAGCAGGTGTCTGACTGCGCCTGGGTTTCACAGAGGTGTCCCGGCCATGAAGGGGAATTTCGAAGTACCCGTCTGCTTTAGAGCTCATGCCTACCACACATCCTCATTTGGTCTAGATCAGGGGGTTGATGCGATGATGATGTTCAAATACTAAGAAAATGCTAGATGAAGTGATAACAGTTAAAACCAACACTTTGACCATCATTAGTTTGCTCACAGTGCAGGCAGCAGAACAGGGCAAACTGTTAAAATTCATTCAAATTCAGTACGACAGAGGAGAATCACAGTGTTTATCCTAAGTGGTTCTCCTAAAGTTCACTGTTTAAATTTATGTGTTTCTTTTCCTGTTAAGCAGGTACCTTTGTTTGCAGCTATTGACTAGATTATTATCCATGCTAGACGAAATATGGACAAACCAGGGAGGAGTGACTCAGTCAATGATAAGGAGCAAACCTCAGATTTGCCATCTATACCTACAGTAGCTGCATGGTATTTCTACTCTTACCTTCTACAGCAGTCGTGCTTTTCACAGTAAAATAATATACTTATAGGTGTTTAAACAGTAATTAAATAATACAAAATGATATCAAAGGACTGTTCATTCAATTCACTGTTGGGATTATATGATCTTTAAGGTCCCTTCCAACCCAACCCATTCTATGATTATCTTTTTTTTAAAACAAACAAAACAAAACAAAAACAAAAACAAAACAAAACAAACAAAACAACAACAACAACAACAACAACAAAAAAACACAGAAAAAGCTCCATGCACTGGATATTACCTTTTCTTTTTAACCAGGCAGAATTATCAGTGAAAGTTAGAGCTAATACCCTGAAACCAGCTCATTAAAATTAATACATAAAAATAAGATACAGGCTCCTTTACCTCAATTTCCAGTCAGTAGCTCAGAAAGGACTGCTTCAGTGGAGTACACCTTCATCCACAGACGACACATGGCAAAGATGTATCTGAAGAAAACTGACGTTAATTCATTGCCACAGCCTTCTTCCCCCCCTCCCTCCCCTTTATTTTTTCTTTTTTTGTAGACCTCTGATACTGTGTTTCTTTTTATAAAGTATATTGTGGGGAGGAACTGACTGCTGACTTCCAGTCAGCTGTAGCCAAGGCTCAGATGAGGGAGCAAATCAGTGCTAAATTATGAATTATTGCAGTATAAGGTAAACCAGCAATGACATCATCTGGTACAAGCCCATTGCCAACTTGCAGAAAATAAGGAGGACTCATACCAAGGTAAGAGTTGATGCTGCTCTGGGATTACATTGATTTCCATTCAGTGTCTAATAGTTAGGGTCTTCTCTGCACCCCTCAGTGTACAGCTGTCACATTACACAGGAAATATCTCTAATTCAACCCAGTCTTTTGTCTCATTCTCATGTTATAATGAACAGAAGTTTGTCTAACCTACTCTCACTAACACCTCACAGAAGAGGTAGAAGTGGTGTTTCCACTGATCAGCTATCTTCAGCTGAAAGGGTTTATTTTAATTTCTAAGCAGACTATTTCCAGCTGCAGTATAAAGCCAATATTTCTTTTCCCATCTGCAGTGGATGTAGCAAACTGTTTATTCCCTTCATCTTAATAGCTGCCATTTATGTATTTGAAGACCTATTTATGCCCTCCACACTTCAACATTTGTACTGTAAGTACCCCCAGCTACATCTGCATTTCAGGGCTAACTCACTGTATTTGCTCCTGTTTTTCAGACTTACTCCTGAATCGGGCTGCTTTTTATTTTTTCTCTCTTTTTTTTTTTTTTTGGTGTGAGAGTGACCCAAGACTGAATACAGTTCTCTAAAACCTTCAAAAACTGTATATTCCATAATCATGTGGATTTTTTTCTACATAACCTTCCATTTCATTTCCAGTCATACTCAATTTCCAAGATACTCGAAGTCCCAGATCATATGTGTAAAACTATGCATACATCTTTATGCTCCATTATGTTCTGGCTTTCCCAACTATTTATCAAACTTGTCAACACCATTTGAAATATTTATATTAGGAAGCTGCAAACAGAGAAAGTAATTTTTGTAACACATAACAACATAAGGAAACATTGCTATAATACAGGATGCTCATACGTTCATTAACTACATCCATTTGTTTTGCAGTATTATGAATTACTCTAGCCCCAATTAGTAGACAGACTACATAAAAATCTGAACATACTACCGCTTTTTCACGTATTTGTTACATTTGTTCTTTTATGCACTGATTTCTTGACCGCAAGCTCTCAGAGATGCGTGAGAGGCAGGGGAAGGGTAAAGCCCCTTCCCACAGGTGGCAAAAGCTCAGCATTTCTACCTGCCACTGCATGGGATCAGAGAGACACAGCAGATGCTGTACCACGATTTGTGCAAACACAAGCAATACCGCTGCCCTTTTCATAACAAAGCTGTGAGGCAACAGAGTTTGGTGTTAAATTAACTTCATTTTAAAATGTGTGTGTTGAACAATGGGGAATGACAAGCCTCACAGAGGTACAGTGTATTGGCACAACTGGGCACCCCAGGGCCTCTCAGGTGGCTCCCATTTCACCAGGAAAACTCTGTCAAGGCTAAAGTGATAACCAAATTGTGTTCTTGTCTTTAATCAGTTAAATTAGTTAAAAACTAATTAACTAATTTTAACTGATTAACAAGTCCCCTGTGCCAAAACTGCCCTCTACAGCTTTGTTCCATAGGAGCAGAGGGTCCAGCCCTGAGCTGTGTCCGGACTCCAGCTGTCTGCAAGCCCCCCGTCTCACTTGCTGCAGGCATCTCAAGGAAGCCCTGCTCCTTCAAGCCAGGAGATGACCCTCAGGTTGTTTTCTGGGGTGCAAAGGCTTGTTGTGCTTGGCATTAGTGTCGAGGAGTACTGCAGATTTAAGGTGGAGTTGGAGAAATATCTGCATATCTGCCCAGTTGCCACTGCATATCTGGGTGCTGCAAAACAAATCTAGTTGTAGGTTTAGACTCAGTGAAACGGTTTGCAAAGGAACATCTTCCTCTCACCTAGAAAAGTGAATTCCAGCATCACATCAGCAACGCTGGAGATTGCATTTTCCAGCGGTCTGACTTGCCTTGACTACACTGATGGCTGATGAGTGCTGGTCCATCAAGCACCACCCTAAGAATCTGAAGACTCGTTTACCCAAGACCACAATATGTCACTCATGGTGCATTTATGTAAACCCCTGGGGTCAGCAAGGAATCCAAAAGCACAAGACTTCAAGGCAGCAATACTATTACATTCTTGGCCTATCTTCACAAGTTTCTTGGTCACCTCAGAACAACCACCCTGGTCTTAGCAATCCTCCTACGGGAAAGACCAGCAGGCAAGCTGGATCACCGTGGGCTTCAGATAGTTGCTGGGTCTTTCAGAGACCGCCCATCAGACCTGCAGCTGATTGTGTTCACAGAAATTCAAAAGTTGTCATCTCAGGTGAATATTTTAGTCACCTGGTGAAATTACTTGCGAATTTTTTTTTCTTAGCTTTGCACTCTTTTCAAAAAAAAAAAAAAAAAAGTCTGATTGTGTGATAGTTTCTGCCATTCTATCACTGGATAATTTGAGAAGCTCTCTTCATTTGTTTGAGGTTTTTCACTTTCCTGCAAATTACCTTCTCGGTCCCCTTCATGTTATGAGGCTTTTCTACACAGGCTATTTATAGGAATGCAACTGTGCTAAAGGGAACAGACATTTTCAGAATTTCAAATAAATCTCTAGCACTCGGTTTGCAGCAGAAAGCTGGAAGGTGATCATGGTAAGTGGCATGATTATACTCAAATGAAGTGCAGTTTTACTTCTGAAGCCATTTGTTCGCACTAACTTGTGTGTAAAACACTTGTCAGTGGCAGGCAGCCAGAACAAAGACAGCATATCAACTCAGCTACACTAACGTTACCAATCAGAAGGAGATAAGTATCTAGCTCCCCTGAGACCAAGGCCCATCAGTTATATTTTACATACTACTCATGTGTCTGATAGCAAGGACAGATAGCTAGTTGCATATGGAAAAGAAGAAATGAGCTACAGCTTACTGAAGTTACCTCCATTGCTGTCCTCTTCAGATCCTAGATTCAAGGAGAGTCAGGTCTTTTCAGGGTGAAACCCCTTCAGTGCTGGAATAAATGAGGAAATGTGCTCTGTTGCCCTTTCCATGGGAGAACAGATACGTGTTTTCCCAAAGAGCCATTTTTTTTCCCAGAACTTCCTCTATCAAAGACTAGCAAGCTTATTAAAGAATGGTGAAGTAGGGCAGATGAGGCGATGAGATCAATATAAGGTCCATAAAGTAAATGTGCATGCAACTTGCGTGCACAATACAGTTACTACCACTAGTAAGTAATTACAGCATTGATACACACACACGCACGCACACATATATAATGCTGTGTGTGTAAATATACATCTGTGAAGAAAAGGAGAACCACACAAAGAAAAAGTCAAGTCCCACCGTGATGACTCTTGTCCGGCTTATAGACATAAACAACCCCAAGATGGCACTGTTGGTTCCTGTTTCTGCTACCAACACAGGCAACCACTCAAAACTACCTGTCTTTCAAGTAAATGCAGGAAACCCTGTAAGCATTTTCTTAAACTTTCTTCTTTTTTTCATGTCTGACTAGCTCTTAATGGACACTTTCTGTTTCTCAGCAGCACTCCCTGCATCTCCACGTTAAGTAACTCAGTGATTAAAGCCAGGACTCTGCTGGAGAGATCGCAGAGTGACAATGCAGCTCTCAGATCGACTATGGCAACAGCAAGGTTGACATTTTCTTTCTCATACCCGTAAATCTCAGTGACAAATGAAGATGACACAGACTGGAGAGTCTGCACTGACAAATGCAGCCTGACAGTGCACTCTGGTTGCAACAAAGCAATTTGTGCAGAAACTTCAAGAAAAGAACCAAGCTAAGCCAACATATTAGCCATGGGCACACTGATTGCCATAATATTTTAAATGTAATGGAGGCAACATATTCTGCAATGATCTAAATGCATTTTGATGCAGATAGTTTGAGTGATGATCTTCAAAGTATAATAATATCTATTTAATCTAGTGCTCTTTTGCTGAAATCAGCCAGCTAGTTCCTTTCAGTGGCATTGCCTCAGAAGGAAAGAGATAACCATCCATTTTCTAGCTATAAAGTATTTTAGACTTTCATGTCACACAGGTACAAGGCAGATGAAAGAGCTCCTATTAAATAGTTCTGCATTACTTTAGTGACAGGTTTCCTGGATTACTGTTAGAAGAATGGTATTTTTGGCTTCTGTTTCCTCTACTTGCTGTTCAGGTTGAAGCCATAAGGCTTCTTCAACCAAGTGATAACAAAGAACAAGGCTAATTTTCATGTTCATGCTCTTGAATGCCTGAGATGGGTCCCAATCTGCTGTGTCATCACTGCTAAGAGATCAGTATCAGTTCTATTAGTCACAAACTTGATCTCTCATGCTCTCATACATCCCTTTCAGTCTGGACAAGGGAGGTGGTAAACAGTGCGAATGGCACACACACGCGAACACACACATTTTGCAGTGCTGCTGAGATAACAGCAATTAATCATTGCCTTGGCCCAGGACTTTCATTAGGTCCCACTCTTCTACAGCATTGAGTGATTCTGGTGGTTGGTGCTTTTGAAAACATGAGAACAATATCTGAGGCACTAAAAGAAGCACTTGACTCTCTGCCCCCTCCAGACTTGAGGTGAACCCAGTGAGAGGAGAGGGGGATCTGAGCCAACTTCAAGCAGCAATGCTCCTGCCCCTTTCCATTGAATACTGCAAAACCTGATACCACAACTTTAACCCTGTCCTTGAGCTGTAGCTTGCTGGCAATAAACATTTTGATACTTCTAGGATGGTGAAGCACAAAATGCCCAAGTGGAACCCTTGCAAAAAAAAATCAGAAATGTAAAGATATCAACCTTCACTACACCTGCAATCACCCAGGGCACATCTCCATTCTGAGAAATGTCGCTTTTCAGCCAACCTGTAATTTTCATTTGACTCTAATCCATTGCAGTTACAGACTTGGGTGTCTAGGGCTTCAGGTCTTGAAATGCTACTCTGTGTGCTGAGGAGATATGGATAAGGTAAAGTTACAGAAAACAGAAAAAATGCAGTTTCCATACAAGTCAGCATTTTTTCAGTCCAAGCCATTCAACAGAAATAGGTATTTCAGGAAGTCATAACACTGAGAGTGCATAAACCCTGCAGACAAGGTAGCTCCTACCCTTTCATATGAGGCCCTCTGCTTGAAGGTACAGGAATGACTGTGCAAGGCAGGGGCGTGTAGCATAGCTGCTGCTGCTTTCCTTCACTGGCAACCCTCTGTGCCTGACTGTAGCAATGGTTGTTGACGTCCACGAGGAGATGTTCCAATCAACAGTGGAAATAATAACAACAGAAATGCAATGTTTTGTTATGTGTTTCATTACTAAATGCAATGCAAGGGATGAAAAGAAAATGGTTCCTTAGGTTCTTTAAGGAAAAAAAAAAAATCTATACCCCATTTATCAGAATATTGTGTTATATGATGTAGACTAGTGAACATAGCATGACTCTCTGATCTGATCAATCTCTGAGTGAGGAATAAGAATAATGTCTAATAACCACATACTGCCAGTCAGGAGAAGTATCCTATTTCACTGTAGTATGACATCATAGCCCATGGGAGCCTGAATGCTGAGGTTTGTTAAGGAGCTGTGTGGTCTACCTTCTAACTATTAGCTGCCTTTTTTTTATTTATTTTATTTTATTTTTTTTTATTTTATTTTTCTACTGGATGATTGTGAAATTAGCCATCCGCTTCCTTTGAAACCCCAGTTTTGCATGCACCTACCATTTCCTCTGGTAGTGCCACTGTTCACTGCTGGTGAATCTCGCTGGAGCAGACTGCAAAGCACATTTGTACAGGAAGCTCTGTGTTTATTTTTACACAATTTCACTAAAGCTAAGCTCTCAGCTTGGCTGGCTACCCCTGGCTATGAACACCCAAGAAAAGTTATAGCTTACTGGTATGTCCACAACCAGGAGTGTTTTAGACAGGTGCAAGTTGCTCTGTCCCTCAGCTGTGGACTGCGGGCCTTTAAAGTTATAAGGAAGATGCTATCCTGTGTGCTTGGTGTCCTGTTGGTGAATTTCTGTATCAGATACAGCTGAAGATATTATTTTTACCTCAAAAATATTACTCCTGTAGTTCTGTTCAGCCAACCATTCTAGTATGCGTCTGACAGCTCACCAGGTTGACCAGTTCCTTTCCTTTCAAGATGCAATACTTCCGTTGTAAGGTTTCTTAAATGAAGTCAGGAACGAATCTATACTGGTAGCTGGCCAGCTCCGAGAACAACCACATTTGTTGCTGTCAAAAGTCCCTGTCTCATCTTGCAGAGGTTGGAAGTGGCTGCTCCCCATAAAAGAACAGTTGCCAGGCTTCCTGATTTCCAGTTTTTCAGTTTCCTGCACTTGCTGCAGAAAAGTGGCCACATGAGGCCACATAGCCTCCATTTAAAGTTCCCAACAGTGCAATTAAGATAACTTACTGTGAGACAGACTTTGAATGATTATCAAGCTCAGAGAAAGAGTGATGAGCACTAGTGTGAAGCAAAAGGCCTCCAGATAAAGAAAACACTGTGTTCCAATCCAAATACAAAGAACAGTTTCTAGGTCGCTATGGAAAATTGATTTTGTTCCTTAATTTACCTGTTCTTTAGAGAGAAGAAACATCAAGGTATATCTTCTGGGTAGGAGACAGCATCACTGGCTCTTTGGGTAGTCCTCCTTTCCGTGAGTGTGCTGATTAGCTGGAGTTAGAACATCTCAGCATTTTGTGGTAACAAGAAGCTGTGGTAGCCTGTCCAGAACAAGACAACTTGTTAGCTTAGCTCAGTTTGTCCATCCAGTTTTTGAAACCTTTAAAAACACACCAAAATATCAGACACCAGTCACAGCACAATACTGAAGGTGACTTTGGGGTAGACTTAGACTCAGGTCTGGGCTGATGAGCCTTCTATTTCTTCACAAGGATGAAGGAAGTTTTCCACTCACCTCCCAGCTCTTCACTGGGCAATGTCTCTTCCAGAGTCTTTTTGCTCTAGATGATGAAGTCTATGTTTTATAGAATCTATATGTAACTCTATGTTTTATAGCTGCCTGGGAGAACAGAAAGTCACACTTGCCTTTGGAGTGGCACAGAAACACATCAGACCCCACCTTTGAAATTTGATTAATTTGCACTTGAGCTTACTAATTCTAGATCTGAAACCCAGCTCAATCCATTCTGGCCATTAAATACAAGCAAACATGTATTTTAGACATTTATGAAAGCTGAACTGCAAAGCTGTTTTGATATATTTTCCATTAAAAAAGAACAGCAGAATTCAAGCTGCTGTAATGCAAATGTATGTGGTTTTGCACTGTATGAACAAGTTTCCTCTGAAACAGTCTTTGATTCCTTGAAAATGACAGGTACTGCCTGGCTTAGCAAGAGCAACACTTGCACCTAGAGAAACATGGAGAAAACTCATCAGTCTCAAAACAAACAAACAAACAAAAAAAAAAAACAACCAAACAAAGAAACAAAAACAAAACAAAACAAAACAAAAACAAACAAACAAACTTATTTTTACCATATAAGTTGTTTGCTCATATACTTCCCTTTTAGTTATGCAGACTTTTCTTTAGGTTCTTCTTTTTCCCACCAACCACTATTTGTTTGCTAGCTGAAAGGCAACAATGGCAAAAGAAGCTTGACAAGACCGTTGTCTCTAGGCAGGACGAGCAATGTACCTCTACCACATTTATGCGGTTAATGAAAAAAAAAAAGAAAGAAAAAAAAGAATTGAAACAAACAATACCCTCCCATCTCCTTTCCATCAAAAACCTCAGAGCCCTGTAGCTGCCTGGGTCTCTGGAATTCAGCATTTAGTAAGCAGGAGGGGCTGTGTGATAAAGGCACTTGGAACACAAAGGGCTCACAGAAATATTCCCTGCTGAGCATGTTCATCTACCACACCTGTTGGGAAAAATTACAAAAGCAGCCACCAAAGAGAAGGGGAAATGGGCTCTAATTTCTTAGCTGATAATCTGTCCGCAGGTGTGGGAGTGAGTCATTCACAACTTGCCCTCATTAAACATGCTCTAGATTAAAGCTGTCCTAATTCAAAACAGTGAAGAGCCAGTCTGCAAAAGCATAATTTATCTGCCTACCACCAAATTAAATGCTTACATACAAGCAATGAAGCCACACATATCACAAGCAAACTGCCAGCTTAGCAAACGTGTGGTTGATGTGTGCAGAAATGCTGATTTTTTAGCTCTGCTTCTTTAAGTGACACCAAATGGGAAGTTCACAGAGCCATGAGGAATGAACCCAGTCCTGGGAGTGAAGGCAGCACTGAGTATCAAAGTGCATTTTTAATATCGAGTTGTACTCAGATTTCTTTTCATGCTTTCAGACTCATTACAAGCTGTTGCTGAGACTCACAGCTACCCCACAGCTCTGAGAAGACAGAAGTAGTAAAGCCCTTCAGACCTTCCAGTTCTATAACCCATTTCCCAAATGATATGAATCATGCTGGCTTCGTTTCCTCTGCCACGTGATTTTGTTACAAGGTTAACCCAAGCTTTGTTTGAGTTCTACTTTTTTTTGGCTTCAAATCTCATTTTCAAATGAGACAGGTAGAAAATGGTAGAAAAAGAGTGTTAAGAAATTCCTTTTTTTTTTTTTTTTTTTCCTCTCCAAGTCTTGTGGTACAAATGCTTGTGCTACTATTCCTGTGGGAAGAACAGAGCTTTCCTATAAAGATTAAATTACCTCCAAAGCTAGGTGGCAATTTGAAAAATGTCACCTAGAGCTACTTAGAGCTATTTTTTTTTCCTGTATTTGCTGACTCAACAAAGGATTGCAATGTGTAAGGTAAATGAGCAGCCAGTTTTTATCACAACTCAGAAGAGTGGCTCTCAGCAATACCAGGTGAGTTTCACACTCCAACCACAGGAGGTCCAGAAGGAGACTACCTGCACTCATACATTTGAAACGTCCATATGACATATATATATATATATAATTCCATACTCAGTGGGTCAGTTTTATTGAGTGAAGATAGAATTATTACGTCAGAGAATGTCACTTTGTCATTGAACAACAGTAATTTTTTATTTTGAATAAGTTATTTCACTTTATGTAACCATGAACATCCATTTGACACCAGTCCCCCCCAAAGCACATTTGGCCAGGAGTTGAGGAGACCAGCAGCTTTGTGTCCTTTGCAGTGCTCCACCCTTGTGCATCATCTCCTGAAAGCAGCAATGGATTAACACTCCCATATTGCTGCTGTTCACTCTTTGCAAACACAGTCACCTCTCCCCACAGCAGAGGAAGATCTTCAGGCTCCATTAGGAAAGTGCTGCTGGTGGAAAAACCTGGGAAGCTCCATGTGTCTTGTGGGCTCAAGAGGCAGCACATTTCAGGAAAAATGTGTCCTGTCCACTGTATGACTCACATATAATTCACTAGTTTAGTACTCTGTATACCTCACTCCTCTTGCCAATAAGCGTATATTTGTCAACTCCCAACTATGAATGAAACACCAGAATTGGCTAAAACTAGCACAGGCCCTTTAAATAGTTTAACAGCTGCACGTGTGTAAGTAGCTGAATCTTTCACAATCATCTGAGTACAGAACTACTGATCTCCACTATGCAAATTGAAACTGGGGGAAGAAGCCCTATTTCTATGACAGTCTTCCCTGCAACTTTTCACTCCATGTCTCCTTCAGCACAAGAAATAATCTTCAGTTCAGAGGTTGCCACCACAAACCCATAAAAGCTCTCAGCTGCTTCACACCAGATAAAGGCTAGTCCGAAACCAAATCTGGCTTCAGAGACACACTGCCCACACACACACACATATGGACCAGTGACTGGAAACAGTTGAGGAGTAAAACCTCTACATCCTCTCACCTTTGCTTGTCTGTATGAAGAAACACAGGGCAGTGTGTTTTGAAATAGGAAAAAAAAAAAAAAGAGAAGAAAAGAAGGATGTGGTTATGCCATCTACGGAGCCTCTGGGTATGGTCTATAAACAGATGCTGTCATGCTCTGTACAACAACCTGGACTGAAGCAATGCTGCTGATCTCCTTGCCAGGGTTCAGGTAAAATAATTCATATTTTAATTTATAGCAGTAATCAAATAGTAGCAGAGACTGTAGAGCACTATTTTTAAGCTAGTCTGATAAGTATTTATTATAAAGATCAAAAGTTAAGATCAAATGTAGTGTTATTTGTCTTAGAGCAGAAAGAAAGAATTTTAGTTTTACTGATAAGCATTAGTATGTTCTCTTGCAATCAAAATCTTAGTATAAAATGGTAAGAAATTACCCAGCTACAGATGAAATATATAGCAGATGTGGGACCGACTACTTTTTATCGTACCCAGCCATCTTAGTCTTCTCCTGAGCAACCATAAAAGAATAATTTATACCTAACGTGAATAATAATGTAGAAGACAGAAACAAAGTGTGCATCATAGCAGTGACATTACTTGGTTTGAATTGATTAGAAGGGTAATTATGGTAAATGCTGTAAAAGTCCCTGCTTGAAGCTGTGACCTGATTTTTCCTCATTCCTCTTTTGTATTGTAGCCAGATTAAAAATGATTGGTTTGCTGTGTTCTGTCATACGATTAACATTTCCTTATTATTAAAGCTACACCTACACTTAGAGTAAGTTATAGATTTTATGATGAGGATATTCCTGCCAGTGAAGCTCTCCAGGATAACCATATACTTAATCTATCATTCCCAACCTGTATTAACATCGAGATTTGTGGGAATCACAGGCTAGAGCGAGATGAACTCAGATCTGAGCTGCAAAAAGAAAACAACTCATGCAGCCCGCTGCATGGCTCAAAATTCAGCAAAGCTGATACTATAAAATCTTGGTATTCCATTTCCTAGGTCAGTACATCTGCTGCTAGCTTAACCACTAGCTTCTGCTCATTGGTAAACCATTAATTTTTAACTAGTCTGTAAGAAGTGCAAAATCCTCACTCGATAGGAAGAATCGAGAACAAACGGCGCAGTGACGGCAGTGGGTCTGCACCAGCTAACACTGCCTTCCTTTAGCAGTGCTAAGCACAGGCTCTACTCTAACATTATCTTTTGACTTCTAGAAGCTGTCTGAAACAATCCTAGAGCTGTAGGCAATTTCTTCAGGAAGCTCTTGGAGGACAGAGGAGTTTTCTTCAGAAGACTGGGAAAGAGCAAACACACTGCCTGTCTCTTAAGAAGGTGGAAAAGGAGAAGTTGGGAAATGGTAGATCACTGAGGGTGCCTTCAGTATTTGGAAAAATATTTGAATCACCCACTGAAGAATCTGTTGCAAGCACCCAGAAGACAACTCAGCAGTAAGTATCGATTCACACAGATTTGTCTGAGAATAACTGAAACCGAAGTACTTTGACTTTCTTCTATCACAGACAGACAGCACTGGGGAACAGTGTGGGAGGGGGAAGCATGCTTCAAACACTATCTCTAAAGAAATTCTCACAAGCAGATGAAGTGAACATGATCTGTATGAAACTTCTACAAAATGAGTAAGCAACATGGTGGTACCCACTGAGGACTACTAATCAGTCTGTTGTACTGGAAAGATGTGTGAAGTACAGTCCAGTATCTTTCAGCTTCAGTATTTTTGTTAATAATTTGGCCAATATGATAAAGATGATGCTCATTAAATGACTGCAAGCTGTCAATGAAAATGATTATTCATAACCTTGGGCAGATGTATTACTTCACAGGGATAGTTTTCAAACGATTCTCTTGGCTTACTCATAACATGAAATTTGAGTACAAGGTGGGTGAAAGGATTAAAAATATCAAGCTTTTGAGAATCAGGAACTCCAGGTAGATACTTGAAATTACCACTTTAAAGGCTGGATAACATCTTCCTGAAACTAACCATTTTCAAGAGCAATGCTATCTATAATTTTGTACTAATGAATTCTACAGAAAAAGCATTTGGTGAGACAGAAACTTGGTGGCAGCAGAATCAAAACTCATACTTTTAAGAGACACCACAAACAATTTTCTGGTATATTTATGTAGCACATGAAGTGTTGGATCAACAGGTGTTGTCACTCCCCCAAAATGTTTCATGTCATCAGACTTTTCCCCAGCTAAATGGGTTCTCCAGCTCACAGGACACACATGCTCACACAACAGCGTGACACCCCTATCTCCTCTTACCTGTTACTCTTACCTATCTCCTCTTACTCCTGTCTTACCTGTTCTGGCCCCAGGTGACAGAAGCCTCTCTCTGACATTCCCTTGTATATATGGCATCAATACATCTCCACCTTTAGCGGAGTTGTCTCACTTCTCATGTACCATGATCACAGGATTTTCTGAGTAGCTGCCTCAAAGGGATTGACTCAATCTCAGACTAACAAATCGAGGTTTTCTTTTTGTTTTCATTTCATTCATAAATCCACTGCTAATGATCATATTTCCTTTTGCCATTTCCTAAGGTCAGAGGAAAGCTGCTATTTCCTCAAGTCTCTGGAGGTGCCAGCTGGATCTGGCCCCATAACCAACATCATCTCCCTGCTTCATGCAGCCCACAGGTCACGCTCGCAGTGGGTTCACCAGGGGAGACACTGCCAAATATTAACATGCCTGAATTTGTGCATCTCCCTACTAACCCTCACTTGCCGTAGTCCTCACCAGCCTTCTAGCAACCATTTCATCACAAAGTTAGCTGCCCTTGTTCAAGCATCCCCAGTTTTTCTATTGCTATAGTTATTTCTAGTGCACTTCTCTAAAGTGTGAGTACCCTCAACTTTTAGCCTTGTCCATGTCTGAAAAAGCAGACACTTCATCAAAGAAGTTAATTGTCTGGCAAGATCTGTCTAAGCCTTACTTACTTTACCATGTTTTCAGTTATTTATTTATTTATAAATCTGTAAAAAGCTTTGACCTAGCAGTTATAGAACGGCTTTAATCAGGTTTGCCCCGATTTCCTTCAAACAGATAGGCTAGACTGATCTTTTTCCAGATACAACAATAATATACTCCGTAACTCCTGGGTTGGAAGTTCAGCTTTGTGTGCCAGTTCTTTCAGTAGTTTGAGCTGGAAATAATCTTATTTCCACAACATAAACATGTTAAACTCTGAATACATTCTCTGTTCACATACAGAGATATTTCCAGATTATCCATTTCAGATATTTCCATTATGCCCCACTGACTGCTGTAAACCACCCCACCTCTGAACTCCAGCACAATATCAACATCTGCATGAAAAGCAGAGGTATAAGATTTGGCAAAGCCCACGGACATTTCCTCGGTCAGTATTTAGCTGATTTTCTTGCTCTCTATTCCACTGTCTTTGTATTTCAGACATGTAAACAAAAATTCTCTCAACAACTGTTTTTTGCTTTCTTTAGAAAAATCCAGCATAATTTGGAAGTGCTTGTCAGCTACCCATCACTTTCTGCCCTTTAAAGAGAGAATCCTCTCTTGATCAAGTTCATCTTAAAAACTTCTTACTTCTAAAATTTCTTTTAAGCTACTTGGTTAGCTGAGCTGGACTGGAAACCTTAACTTCCAATTTTTTGTCCTTCATTTAGAATTATTTGTGATTCTATTAAAGAGATTATGAAAAACATATTTAGAGCATAGTTTGTTAAAGCATATGTATATTTTTTAAGAATGATAATACTTACTCCACACAAATTATACTTTTTAAAGAAGTATTACTAAGATGCAATGCCTTTCATTTGCTAATTTTGCCAGATTATCTGAGATCATCGACTACAAATTAAAATACTTGTAAACCCCCAAACTGACCGATGCTGAAAGTTAAACACAAGCTAGAACATGTGCTTACTCAATTCGTACCCAGACAAAAGATGCAGCGAGATATATTGAGGCATTAACTGTGAAACTCACACATTTCCAACCCGTTTTCTGTGTGGTTTAGGGGAGAAATGACCAACGACAGCATGGAATGCGACTTTGAAGTCATCGACAAGTTAGCAATCACCATCCAGTCTGGTATCTCCATCCCCACCTTCATTCTTGGCTTGCCTCTCAACGTCCTGGCCCTCTCCATATTCTGCCGCTTTTGGAGCAGACAGACCAAAACCTCAGTCTACATGATCAATCTCGCACTTGCAGATATCCTGCTGCTTCTCTCACTCCCGCTTAAGCTATACTACTCTACTGAAGAAGCACCTGGACTCCTGTGTGCCTTTATCCAGTCTCTGTACTTTGTCAATACCTACGGCAGTATCTTCATCATTGTCTGCATTACTATTGACCGATATATCTGCATAAGGTACCCATTTGAAGGTTGGGCTAACCAGTCCCCCAAGTGGGCAATCTTGGTTTGCTGCTTCATCTGGGCAGTAACTTGGTTTTGCAGCAGCCCGATGTACATGTTTCAAGAGAAAGATGAATTACTTTGTTTTCACAACATGTCAAAACAGGCCTGGAGCATTCCCTATATTGTTTCTGTGGAGGTCTTTGGATTTCTGATCCCACTCTCAGTGATAGTTTTCTGCTCTGCCCAAAACATCTGGATTCTTCTGAATCATAAAAACGGTGCTAAAAAGAAAGCAGAAGACAGAGGCTCCTTACTAGTAATTATCATCAACCTTGTGGTGTTTTTGGTGTGTTTCACACCTGTCCACCTTGCAATCTGCCTACAGTGCCTGGTGAGACAGCACGTGATAGTGGACTGCAATCTGAAACAAAAAATCAGCCTCTTCATTCAGGTGTCAATGATGGTTGCCAACCTGAACTGCTGTCTCGATACCATCTTCTATTACTTCGCTGTAAGAGAATTTCGCGAGAAAGCACGCCTGAAAAAAATTATTGAACTGTGTCCTGTCTTTAAGCCTTGTACCACATGATGGGACTTCCTGCTGTGGAAGAATGCCTCTTCCCCAGCTGCCACTTGCCTTGCAAGGGGGACACTGACAGCATTATCCTAGACATAGCAGTAAGGTCGCCTTGGCCATTGCAGGGAGGCTGCAGGACTGAGAAGGACATCTTTTTTTTTTTTTCTTTTTCCTCATGAATGTGAATATTTTTCTTCCCTTAAGATGAAAGGAAGAACTATGGAAAAAAGAAACTGCATTAGGAAAGTGACAGTGATGCCCAAAGAAGCATTTGTATTGATGCTACCTACTGAACGTGAAAGGTTTGCCACAGGAAAACTATGCAGATCACTGGAATGCCCATTAAAATCAACCTTTGTCACAGCTGTAACAGTTTTCCTTTTGCCAATGTGATCAGAAACTTTTTTTTGCTAGGGACCAGACAAACACAGAAATAACTATTTAAAACCTTCTTGCTAACTTAGAAGGTAACTAAGTGTTTAAAGGAAAGTATCTGGCCAAAGTCCGGCTCTGCTCTTTCCTTCGGTAAACCTTACAGAAGGTCTCTGTCAGAACTCATTTGCTTTGGACAGCTTGGCTGGCCTGCAGTAACACAGAGCCACCCCTCTTGTAAGCATTATACACCAGCTGGGGCTGTTACACAGGACAGCAGCCCCTGCTTTTCCACAAAGGACACCTTACCTGGTATACAACAGTAACGAGCAACAAACATCCCTGATTCTCTTTGCTGAGGAATCTCAGAACAAATAATAATAATTCTGGAAAAAATCAGAATGGTTCCTGCAATTTTAAATTTAAAATTTCTCCTACCATTTTAAAACTGGTTTTGCACATGAAAAACAAAAGAATCCCTTCACATAGTGCATTTAGTGAAAGGTTGTACATGAACTGTAGGTGACCATCACTGTGTTTCTGCCAAAGATATAACAAGATACATGTATGAAATTCTTCTGTCTTCTTTCTTGGAAAAGAGGAATTAGGGAGGCAAGCACAGCATTGTGGAAATATAGTTTGGAAGCACTTGTCTGATGTACTCCTGGCTCACAGATGAAAGACTGGATCAGCTTTATGCCACTCATTCCTCGAGGAAGCCCTCCTAGCCTGTGCTTTGTATTTCACAAATTGTCTCTGGATGTGCCTTGATCATCCTCAGTCAGCCCTTCAGGTATATCACCACCCTTGGACCATTTGTAAGTTTGGCTCTAAGCTGAAACTAAAGGCTTCCTTCTTGCAATTTAAGCCTGCCATTTCTTGTGCCATTATATTGCCATGGCTCCTGCCCTTACCCAGATGCACTTTCACATCAAGAAACCCATTTTTGTCTCTTTATAAAACAGCTGTAAAAATGTTTAAAATTGCTTGAAACAAAGTCTTCATTCCAGGGCAGATGTTCACTTTATTCAAAATGTGAAAAGAAAGCAGCTTCTGTCTCATGCAAGTTAAAAAGGCATGGGTTTAGTTTTGAAAATACAGTTTTCAGTCAATTGATTTATTGAATAAATGACTGATGATGCAAGTGGACAGCTGTACACACCTAATACTGGACGTAATGTGGGAGTGTTTTAAAACCTGTTAATACTAAACATATTAACACAGCTGAGGCATGAAATTTGCTGAGAAACATGGGGTTTTGCCATCAATTTTGCCATTATCTGCAGATGTGCAGGAGGAAGAGGTTTACAAAACAGTAGGTGTTCAAAACATTATTTGCTTCTGCCTCGGTCATTCAGGAACTTGCAACCTTTTCAATATGAGTTAGCCTGTTTTGTAGCTTTCACATTACTTTGCATATGAAATGTGTATATTGGAAAGAACATGTTCTACTAAATAAACTGTATACGTGCAGTGTATGCTATAAAAATACATTTTAATTCCCCAGTCTGACAGCAGTGTGATTCTTATCCCTGATTCCATCTTTTTTTTTTTTTTTTTTTTTTTTTACTATTTGCTCCTTAAAACAGCTCCAAGACTTAGCTCAGAAAGCACTTCATAACTATGGTAACAAAGAACAACTAAATTACCAGAAATAATTGGGAAAGAAAAAAAAAAGTAAAAGAAGTAAAGGCAATCGCATCCTGACGTTTAGATTATTAAAAAAAAAATAAAAAATCTGAGGAAACCCTCTACATAAATTCTTGGTAATCCCCCTGCCAACTCTCCTACAGTAATTCCTCCAAAATGCACAGAGTTCTCTCTTTGTTATTCAGTGTGGACAACAGTAAATGCATGGTATGTGTGTCTAAGATGGCAAGAGGTAGAGCCTCACTCCAGTGTGACCCTATAAGCTCCAACAAGCCTCTAAACTCCAGGACAGGGGAATAGAAATGTCCTGAAGTGCAGCAGGGAGAAATCCAAAGTACAGCACCTGGGGTAGGACAATCCCATGGCTCAGCATAGGCTGGGAAAGTAGGGCTGGTGTAGGTGTCCTCCCAGAAGGGTGACAGTGGGCACCAGGCTCAATACAAGCCAGAGGTGCCCTCTCGGTAAATATGATAAAAGAGATACCAGGACTCACTAAAAGTGTGGTTAGTGCAAAACCAATAAAGTTATCATCATCCTCTAATGAGACTGATGAGACTACACTGGAATAGGATGTCCAGGTCTGGGCTTTCTGTTTCAAGAGAGATGGGAAGAAACTGGAGATGTTCAAGCAGGTGTCTTGCAGGATGGTTGGGTGTGTGGGGCACAGGTCAAAGGCTGGTTTCATGCAGAATTCTGGCAGGTAGTGGTAGAGGTGATGGAGCCAAGCCCTGCCCATTGTTCACATCAATACAGAAAGGAGCAAAGGCCCTTGGTTCAGGTTCAATATTTCAAAAAACTTCTTCACTAAGAGGGCAATGCTTCTCTACTGAGAAGCTGTATGATATCTACCCACAGACATTTCCAAGATGCAGTCAAAGTTCATAACTGAGCTGATTTAATCTAGTGCTGGAGAAACACCTGCTTTGAGAAAGAAGCTGACTCCAGAGGTCCCTTTCCACCACTCCGACTTTCAGCAAACACAAGTTTTTTTCCCCATCCAAGACAAAAAGCTGCCTCTCAGTGCTGCTAATGCTATGGCACTGGTTGCCAATAGCTCTACAACTATAGCTATGTGTCAAAAGCACAGCATAAGACTGAGGAAATGCACTAACTTCCTAAAAACAACCATGCAGCAGCAACTGTGACGTATCACACAAAGTTAGGATAACTGACACGAGGACAATGAAGCAGTATGCTCTTCTTCTGCCTATTTTTCACTAAGTACTTGTAAAAGATAATTTTATTATCTTAAAAGGATTAAGTCTGCAGATCCACAGAGGAAAGGTATGCAGGGACTCCTGATTTGCCAGGGCTAGAGACAGCGCTCGCTCATGCCAGTGCCCAGTCAAGGGTAGAGACCCAGCACATGCAGGCAAGGAGAGACTTCCATTTACAGAAAGAAATCAATTTAATTTTCTCCGTGAATGAAACAGAGGTCTGTTTATGAAAATTATCTGTAAGAACAGGGAGTGATGGGACCCATCATGTACCACTACACTGCTCAACAAACTCAGTCTGCTTAACGCCATGCACTGCAGAAAACTCAAAGAACAGAACATGGAAATTAGATTGGGCTACTGCCCTTTTTACCACCACCAGTGCCACTTCGTTGGCCAGAAGTGATTTTATATATAACTCCATTTGTATAAATTTTGCTTGTTATATTTGTAAATGAGAGCAGCCTGTCAAAGCATACTTTAAATTTCTGAAGGAAGAGAAAGAAGGAAGAGCACCCAGCTGTGCTGGTTTTACAGGGCTACTACAATTGTCAAATATTCTAGCACAAGAAGAACAGATCTTTTCAGTAAGAAGGTGTCACTTTCATTTCACTGTGTTTCAAGATGAATTTATGTTTCAATAATATATTTAAATTATTTCCTTGACCTCTAGCTAATATTACGCTTCTTTTGAAATCAGAATTTTGCATATAGGCTCCTCTAAGAAATTTACTGTTAGTTCAGGAGAATCTCCAGTTAGTTGTATTTTTATACTAGGGACAACAGCAATCAAGAACACAAAAATCACAACTTGAGACAGCACGGAACACTTTTGATGATGAATAAAACTGAAAAACATTTGACAGTTTAAAAACAACAACAAAAGCCTTCCTGACTAAACACACAAGTTCACAATTTCTATCTTCAGACTGCACAACAGAAGAGATTTCTTCTCTCTCACCGTTATTTCTAATACACAGAAAACTGATAAGAACCTGAATATGATCCATATATCCATATGATCCACATACCCAGTTCTTCTCCCAGGGACTCAGTTTTACTGTAAGGTTACAGAAGCATTGTCCTAGTGGAAGAGAAAAAAAAAGTGCTAATCAAAAACACCCATTAAAAATGCCTTTAAAAATGACATTTTAAGTTCTGCTCTCTTTTGTGAATTGAGCAGAAGCTGACACAATTAATCTTAAAAAGCTTCTTTCAGAACGCCCAGGTGAGAATATTCACAAAAAACAATTTTATTTTCATCCAGTCAAGTGCCCGATGGATGCACTCACAAATAGTAGGCAGAAGTAACCAAGGTATTAACTATGGTGATTTCTCATACAATGCAGGTTAAAAATGAAAAATAGACCTTACAACCCCCAATACCCAGTAATTTGAAATGAATTTTGAAAGGTATCATATTTAAATTACCAAACTCATCATAGGACAGGTTATTGGAATTTACTCCTGATATAAAGCTCACTAGTGAAGAGAACATACTCCCTGGCAAACTAACCAAGCTATCCAAATGGGAAATTGTATCAGCCAAAATAAATTCATAAACCAATAAAACAAAACAAACAAAACCCTCCAAATTCATTTAACCCAATAAATTTGTGGTTTCACCTGCCATCCACTGGATCCCATTACACTGTCTTCTACACCCTATCCAATTTGCTACATACTCTCATAAAACTCAAGTATCATACCCACTTGGACTTCACAAGGCCTTCTCAACCACCCACGGTTGACATTTACCCTCTGAACTGCAGTGTTGTGTGACAGACACGTGGGCAGGGTGGTATTTACCTCCTACATGGTACCTCTGCTACCTATCGTGATTCTGGAATCCCAAGAAAGGTTTGATTTGGTGAGGCTAATGCCAGGATTGTCTCCCTCAACAAGCAAACTGGTCAAGCAGACAAAGGCATCCCATTTAGATTTGTTCAGCAATTCTCTAGTAAACTATTTTTAAATTTATTTCATATGGATTAGCATACTTACTTGGAAGCAGAATATCATAAAAGAATAAAACACCTACTGTAACGAAGCCTCTGCATGTCCAGTTAACGCACATACTTCCCACTGGCTAAACACATGACCCTTTTTTTCACTCTTTTTTTCAAAAATAATTATTATTTCCCTCCCATCTCCCAGTGACAGCAGCTCATCCAGTACAACTACCCTAAATGTTTTTCTACCAAGCCTCTTAATACCATAAAATAAAAGAGTTCACTGTACCAATGCTTTGCTTTCACCCCCTTTCATGCATGTGACTCTCAGACTGCTCTTACCCATCAGCTCTTACCTGTAGTTCAGGGGGACAGGAAAGAAAGTTCTCTCCTTTCTGTGTTTGCCAGCATCTCCTGCAGAGCCCATCCAATATGTCTCCTCCAGCAGCCCCTAGGCTCAGCACCCACCCTTTTGCAGCAGTGCTCCTCTTGGGCCTGGGAACCCCTCCAGCAGCATCTCCAGCTGGGCCAAACCCCACAGGTGGTCACAACACAGGGTAGGACTCGCTGCCCTTTAGGGTATCTTCATCACTGTCAGGTTACTCCACCAACTTCCTATAATTACCATTTGCTCAATGGTGAATGTGACTTCCAAGCTGTGTTTGGTCGACTCATACAGCAATTGAAAAACCATAAAGCATCAAAGTAGAAGGAAAAGGGGAAGAGGGGGAAGAGGGAGAGGAAGGGACACCTGGTTTTCCCCAGACTTTTCCTGTTCCTTTGCCTGGTGGATTATGTTATCTTAAATTTCCCAGGCCTACTTGAGAGCCAAACTTTAGATCAGTGCCACTTCACTAACTTTTAATGTTATAAAAGTATATATAATATTGGACATTTTTAAAAAAAAGTATTATTGCCCTGAAAGTTCCTTTGAAATTACACGCGTAAACAATTTTTAACAACAACAAATTTTGCTGTGAATTCTGCTGGTTTAATAGAAAGTGTAAGACCTATCAGGAAAAAAATATATTTTTACAGCCTTCAAAAAGCTGCCTGCACGATACCATAATTTGCAAGCTGGAAGGCACCTGAGGGAGGATCCCAGCCTACAGCAAAGCACGGACAGTCTCCTGCCTCCTAGCGAGAGGCGGCGGTGGGCACGCACCCTACAGGGGTAGTCCAGCAATGTTTCATTCAGATAAGATATGTTTAAAAAACAAAACCAAAAAAAAAAACCAACACCATAAACCAGGAGAGTTTTTTCTATGTGAGAACAGTCAGCCACCATTCTTCTCACAAATAAAATCTAATATTCTTAAATGATGTCACTCTAGCAGTCCATCCCACCAAGTAACTTGAAGCATTCAGAAGTCTGCAAAGCGAGACGCCATCCCCCTGCCTAAAGCAGCCTGCAGATCACAAAATGATGTTGAAACTGGTTTGAAGACTGAAACTGATCTTCAGACAGATAGCATTCCTCAACCTCATTTTTTTGTATGCTGCTCTTCTAAGTGATACTTCATTTGGGCTCCTGCACCACAACTTAACCTGCCCCAAACACATGCAACACCACAACTTGGCCTGTCCAAAATGCACGCAGAGGAGAAAAGAGAAACAGAAGCTACAGTGTTCTCAAAGGTACCTGGACTTTTGCCTCTCCCAACAAGATTGTTTTGAATGTTCCCCCCTCCCCCCTGCCCCTTGCCTCACTTTCAGAACATTTTCCACTTTAGACAAATTCCTTCCTACGAGGCTTGGACACGCTCTCCATCCTCCCACCCAAATGTGAGGAGAGGAGCTGCAGAGATGTGCCTTTGAGGAGCCCGTGAGTCCGCAGGAGGAGACGTAGAGCAGAGAGCCCACCAGCCCCGAGTACAAACCTCTCGGCTCCCGAGGTGACTCTGGCAGTGCTGCAATGCCACAAGAGCCTGCAGGGCACCAGAGCCACAAATAGCTTGGGCACGATGGGACCTTGGCTGCTGAGCACCAAAAGGAACATCAATTTTCCAAGGGGAACTACCATTAAATACAAAGAGGCACAGAAACATGCTTGTCCTGAACAAATCAAAGAGAAATGTGCCTGCCTGTGTTATTCACACAATACTAAGGATGGGAAAGCTGGCTTGATTAAATATCAAATTAGTGTGCTTGCTAAGCATGCAGAGAAACACCGGGACAGGCCACATGCACGAGCTTTGCTCTGGCTGCACTCCCAGCACCACCAAAATGCAGAGCATGGGGACAGCAGCTCAAAGGCTCCGCAACTCGAAGGTGAAGCAGCTTCTTCTCAAACCCTCCAAGAAAGTGTCTCTGTCAGGGGAAGGAAAGCCTGGAGGAAGACGAAAAGAGGACGCTGCAACATGCAGTGGAAAGTGGCTATTGCAGTGGGCGAGCTGTGACTGCTGCCGTTTGCCAGGGGAGGGGCCTGCCTGCAGCCACCAGCACGGCGGGGACACCAAGAGGGGTGTGCAGGGGCCAGGGCTTCCTTCGGCTGCAGTGACTGCTTCTGAAAGCAGCTGGAGCTCGTTCTGCCGTGAAGATGTGTGAGAGGGCATTTCCTAAAGCTGGGAAATGTGACAGGCTGTGGAGAATATTAGGTAGGGAATCCTGTGCTGCTTCTAAACGTGCAACTGAAACAAGTTTCTGCCTGCAAGAGAGACAGCTGCAGCTAAAACCACTCCTAGGCACCGCATGCCACAAAATACCGCTGTGTGAGGAGCTTTTGCAGTTCTGTTACTTCAGTGTTAGCTGGAAAGCTCCAGAGAGATAAAACTTGTCCCCTCGGCAGGGACATTGCAAGTTTACACAATCTTCTATCTATCTTTTTAACATCTGGCCAACGTGTAGACTAGCAAGTGTCTATGGGGAAGCACACATCATCAGGCAAAAAATAGTTCCCCCGCTACAGCATCTTTCATCTGAGGAAGTCAGAATGTCTGAAGCCAAGTGACATTACCCTCAGCTGCACAGACTGCTCTCCGTTTTGCACCAGCACCATGGGAAGCTATGTGGTGGAGCAGACAGGCAGCAGCCGAGCAGCCCAGGCCCTGCGAGGTAACTCCATGCCCTGGAGGAGCACAACTCCATTGCCTTTGGCCCCAGCCGAAATTTTGCTTTCATGCATTTTGCTTTCAAATATCTATAAAATAAAATGAAATGCTGACAGTACTCACTGCATGACAGAGGAATTACCAGAGTCAAATTCATGCAGGATTTTAATTTATCAGTATTTTTAAATCACTGCCATCTCCTGCCTTGCCAGCAGGCCAGAGGTGCCACTGCTTTCCCCAACACCCATTCTTCCAGGGTTAGGACTTGCCTGCCCAGCAGTGAGTCCAGCTTCTGCAGTACCGTGCAGGCTGCACACAGCCAGGCTGGCAGTAAACCAGCACTGCAGTAAATTTGCTCCTGGACACCAGGATGCCATCTGTGTTGCCTGAGCTATGCTGTCTGACACTCTTCAAAGGAAAAAAAAAAAAGTCTTGGCACCTTCACCACCATGACCAGTTACCTTTATACACACTGCCTATATGGAAGGCTGTGGTGCTTACTCATTTATAACTTCAGTGGCTGCACCATGGGGAGGCAGGGCCCGTCCGCAGACCTTGCGGCAAGTCTCAAAGCTTGCCTGAGAAGCAGGTGTTTGGAAGCAACCACGTCCTGCTGTTCACTTCCTCCTCGCCCCAGCTCACCACTTCTGTAAGCCCTCTGCGAGCCCACGTTTCGGGCCCCAGCCCTGGACCCACCCGCAGCAGCTGTCTGAGAGCTCCCATCTGGGCTGCCCGATGCTGCCCCCGGGGCATCTTCCTGCTCCTGCCCCTGGCACCAACCTCGTGCCTGGAGGCACCGCCACAGGCAGGCTGCTGCTGCTGCTGGTCAGCCAGTAGGTCTGGGGGAGGTGTGGAAAATCAGCTGGGTTTTGCCTCCACTCAGTGAAGTACAACAGCCTCAAGGACACGCAGATTTCCATGCTAAAAAAAAAATAAATAAAAATAAATAAAAAGGAAAAATGGTCCTGCTCCTTTCTGCTCAGTTTCGAGGCCCTAGACTACTGCTTTTTTGTCATATTTTCTGAAACCTGGCAAACTGTGTGTGTGTGCAAGTGAGGGACATTGCTCCACAACTAAACTTCGTTCAGACCAAGGCTGCACTTACATTGTTCAGCGCATGGGTAAAACCCTGCTGCTGTTCTAGAAACTGCAAACAACCACACTGATGTACGTGATTGCCACATCAAGATCACAGACATGAAATTTTGAAAAAATGCGGCTTTGAAAAAAACACAAGATATTCCAGTTGAAGCTAGAAGAGAGAACAGAGAAAGGTTGTATGTTGTCCACTCATATGAGTCATATATAAAAAAATATCATATATTTTATCTTCCATATATGCTGAAATGAAACTAAGGTGTAATCTTGGCTTCCTGCAGCACTTCCAGGGTTCAGCATCACTTTTCAATTTCCTAGGGGTCCTCTGAGACTGTTCTGATCTGCATTTTACCACACTGTAAATACGCCCACGTCCCCAGAGCAAAGCAGCTGCTCCCACCCCAAGCAAAGCACCTGGCTGAAGTGCCAAGGAGCTGCTGAAGCTCCCCCAGCAGTCAATGAAGTGCTTCTGGCAGCTCCAGTGAGCAATTCACATTTTTAACATCTGGATTGACCTCAACAAGCAGCAGCCTCTCCTCCCCGAGGACAGAGGGCTGCTAGGACATCTGGGCTCTCGAACCACATAACGTAGCTACTCTGTTAGACACTTGCATAGCTGTATCCTGCCAATGGAACCATACAGCTGCTTATTAAGCATCTCTGCTGCCCCAATCAGCTCATTACTGAAAAAGGTGCAGCCAATAATTATGGCAGAAGCCATCAGAGCCCTGGTAAGGAGACCGTGAGCGACTGCCCTGATAAGGGTCAGCCTACACGTGGCCATTAGCATCGGCAGTCAAACACACTGTTGTCAGTATCTGCATTAAATCTACTAATTGCCTGCTGTTACTGGAGGAAGTGAAGGTTCTGTTGTTTTTCCTCAAACCTTTGGCTTGTTTATGGACAAATAACAGAACTTTACGCCACTGATAGTTTCCCCCTTGCTCACGTTTATGTTGCCTGAGGAATTTTGCTCAGCACTTCCTAGAATTGTGCAAATGCATGTGGAACACGTTATTTCTTTTGCGAGACCCTAACACCTCAGGTTATGCCTGCACCTCAAACCTCTTACAGAATACGGGCTTCTCTCTGCTCCTACAAAGGCAAATTGCTCCAGTCCCACAAAAGCAAGAGTCACTCCCTGTTCCTATGACAGTTGAGAAGAAATGCTGAAGCAGTGCAAAGCTCTGAAAATAACTGCTCTGATTTCTTCCAAATCTGTTTTCCATTTGCCACTGCACCTCATCTTCGTGAGCGTGCCCAGCATGTTGCAGTTCCCATAAAATCAGAGAAGTGCGCCTATCGCTGGCCCTCTGCTTCTGACTTTCTGAGCTAGATTGCATGGCAAAGCCAGGCACCTGCAACGTGACTGCCTTGAAACTGTAGGAGGTTAAGTATAGGCTAAAATGCCAAAAAAAAAAAAAAAAAAAACAAACTAACTATGGCAAGTGTGGTTTGTTGTGTTGCTGGTTTTTTTTTGCAACATAAAGCACTAAGCTCAGCAAACACAGAAAGGTTATTACATAAAGCAATTACATCTCCAAAACCTGTTTCTCTTCAGGGCTTTGTAGTAGAAACACAGACATCCTGAGAACTAAATCTTTTTTTTCTGAAAAGTAGACAGCATGGTTCATTTTGAGTCACAGACCTCACCAAATGAATCTCAATTGCATTTACCTGATTTACATAGCAAAACTTTCTGTTCTTTCTTCTTTTTTTTTTTTGACTTCCAGTGCTGGAAATTCAGCTTGGGGAATTCTGCTGGATCATTTCTTATTTTTACAGCCCCGTCCAAAAAAATCTGTGCTGGCTGAAGTGTGCAAAAGCGCATTTGATGTCTGCTTTCTGGGAAGACACGAGCATAGGCAGGGACCGCAGGCAGTGCCGCAGCCAGACGTCCCTGGCACGGATGCCGACGGCGTGAGAGAAGCAGCACACACTCCCTTTCAATGCACATGCTGAGAAGTGCCTGTCTGCGGCACCTTACACCACTACTCATTTAGAGCACAGCCAAAGGCTTCGCGTGTCACCACTCGCAGATTTCAGTCTAACTCAGTGGGAATTGCCCTTGTGTCTGCTTAATGCTGCAGGCGGGAGAAAAAGAAAAATGAAAAGCTCTGCTACTAAATAAAAATACTCCCATATCTCCTAACTGCCCACGTATTGGGTCTATCGTGTGAAATGTTCAGATTAATCTTCAGTTTAGGATTAGCCTATCACCACCCCTGGCCAGACTTCAGCAAACAAATAGGAGGAGATTTCTCCCCTGTGAGAAGCTGACACAATTTAACATACAATATTTTTGAGAGAGAACATACATCACACTCTGTCTCCAAGCACCCAGCAGGTAGGAAACAGCAAGGAGCCATTTCCTTACTTCCAGCCCTCTGTCAGATCTTCCCTCCAGCTTTTTGCCCCTGAAACACCCCCTGCTCATGCAGCCATGTTTAATTTTGTCTCCTGCTTTTAAGCTGTTGTCTCTGGACTTTCTGCTGCATTCTGCCTCCTATTTGATCCCTGTATTAATCAAGAGCTGTAACCAGGTAAATCCTTCATCCTGTTTGTATCCAATCCACCCACAGATGGAGACCCTTCTGAATCCCAACACCAGAAGTATTTTAAGAGGGATTAGAGTTCAGTGTGGCTGATACCATCCCAATCTCAGCCGATGCCAGAGTTCACACCCACAACAGGGACTCATCATCACTAGTCCAGCATGCAGGTCCCTGTTTTTCCAGTCATCACTAAAAAAGGAACAAAGTGCTCCCCCCATTCGTTCGGCTGGAAGATGGAGAGCATGCCCATGAACTTCAGTGAGGTCTGCAACTTCCCAAAGATCTGAGATACACTGGCAGCAGGCACTTGGGATTCAAAATAATTTCTGACTACTATCATTTCTAAAGTATTTTAAATATATATATTTTTAAAGAGTGTGTGTCTACAAGGTTGGGATTTTTTTCTTTATTACTTTAGCTAGAACTCAGAAACCAGGAGACTAGCCCAAGGATATAAGTACAGAATTCACCTACCAATATCAAAGCTTTCAATTTTTTCACCTCGCTGGACACAAATTTGCAGCTAAACTGTAGGCATCGGCTGCAGATAGGCAGGTCATTTCCTTTCTTGCAGGCTGTCAAGAGCAGTGGGGTGCACCCTGCTGCACCTGCACCACAGGAGCTGAGCCAACAGCCACAGGGAGCCAGGCTCAGCCCCGTTTGCGGAAGAGGTTTGGAGAAAAAGAGGAGGTTGCAGAGCCACTTGGTGCACTCTGGGCCATGATGCCTACATGAGCTGAGGTCCTTTTAAACATGTCTGCTTGCACATCAGTACAGATGATGTTGTCTGTGACTCAGTTCTGGGGCCAGAAGCCTCTTTAACAGCACACTACCAGGAATCAAGAGGCACTGAAAATTTTCAAAATGATTAAAATAAGTGACTCCTGCCATTTTCTGCCATGTGGTTGCAGACATGTTTAGCACAAGCACAGCCTGGAGAGCGGCACTGAGGCTGGGGCACTCGGCAGCTGGTCCCTAAAGGCCCAAGTGCACAACACGCCCTGCATCGGAAAGAGCTGATACACGCCTTCAAACCTAGCTCTCTGCTAAGATGAGTAACTCAAAAAACCAAACCAACCCAAACCAACAACAACAAAACCACCATATTATAAAATGATCTAAATAAAACATTGTTGGTTGCCCATCACCACAGGCAGGTGCGCTACCAATACACACAGGCAGAGCGATCCCAGCAGTCTCTCAACAAACACAGTTTCCTATGAGACAAATGCTGGCCTAGTTAGGCATTTAAACCAAAATTGATTGGATTTTCTTAAGTGGCTGTTCCATCTAGAGTACCAAATACATCACAGTCCTCCTCCAGTTTCTGAGGTAATGCCAATTACTACGTGTTTTAGTATTCTGCACAACATGTTTCTGTCCCAGTCCCAGCTAAAACACGGGCTCTGCTCCATTGTTCAGCCTTGCAGCTAAGATGTTGCTCCCTAACCTTACGTTTCAGTTCTCAAAACTGGCTTGTGACTCATTTGCTTAAACTGCATAATTCTTGTTAACAAACTATCCCACCTCGCCTGTCTCCTAGCTTCCACCTGAGGTAGGAAGCCAATCTGAGGCCAAGGTAAGGACTGCTGTCCCTCCAGCACCACCCTGAGCAGCCGTTCACCTCATCCCAGCACACGGGGTGCCCCGCAGCTGTCCTCTGCCATTTTCCATCTGGCATTGCCCATTCGGGGACTCGCCTGTCCATAGGGCTCTTTCCTCAGATTTTATGTTTGCTTGAAAGCCACAGCTGGGACTCTAGAAAGAATCTGACCCAGATTTTCCTCAGTGTTCAGAAAAGGCTGATTTTTCCTGTATATTGGAAAGTCTGGGACAGAGTCACCTTTCTTCTTGTTTCTGTGAATCAGGAGACTTGAAAGTCCGTGTGTGTCTGGGGGTGGAGAATGTGGTGATCAGTAAAAAGTAGAGAACTGGGGGTAGCGAAATGAGTGGCACGCAACATGAAAACAATGTGAAAAATCTGTCTGGGCTTCCTTCTTGCCGGGAGGTTGTGTGCAGTACCCAGACCCCTCTCAATCGCTCTCAAGCACCTTCAGCAGCATGCCACAGCCCAGATGCCCCGTGCACCTTGGGGCAGCATGAGCTGGAGAACAGACAGACAATGGAAAACAGACGGACATGGCAATATTTGCCATGAAAGCACCTTAAAACACAGCCCTTCATCACAGACAGATTTCTGAAGAGGAGCTCGCTCATTCCCAAGTTTGCTCCACCAGGAGGAAGGTGCAAAGTGGCAACATTCGGGTTCACGCAGGGGGGCTGTCTGCTCTCCCTGCCCTTTCCTGGGGCAGTGCTGGGTGTCAGGAGCCTCTACAAGCTGGAGCGGGGCTGGGGAGGCACTGCCTGCGTGCCTGCAGGCTGCTGCAGCCAGAAAGGGCTTGTCCACACAAGGCAGCTGCGAAAACTCAGCTGAATGCAAGACGCAAGCCAGCTCTCAGCACTTTGCAGTTCCAGTATGTACAGAAAGAAGACTCATGGTATAGCTAGCACCAAATTAACAAATACAAAGAGGTTTACAACAGCACCGCGTACCTGTGTTTATTTTTTCCTTGCTTCTTGCTTATTTGCTGTTAGGAGCAGGCTGTAAATTTCTGTTCTCCTGAGCAGCAGCTCCCTTTGCCAGCAGTCCTCTTGGACCCTGGCCTGGAAAGTGCTCTGGAGGAGAAAGAACAGTGGTAACCCACTGTTATGTAGTGTATCCATGTGTTTCTAGGGGAATTACACTTAAACTAACATGTACTGGTTCTCCTCCAAATGTGCATCTCCTCCTCAATTCAGAATCATAAGCAGGAGTTTTCCTACATAGAAGTGGTCAATATTTCTTAGTTTGATAAACAGGTTAAAAGAAGAAGAAAGCAAGCACAAATAATTGATTTAGGATCATTATTCTTTTTCCTACTGTAGAGAAACAAATTTTTATCTTGACCAAAACGTCACCAGACTTCAGTTTTAGAAGCTTGGACTCATCTTGATCTCAAGTTTGATCTAATGTACTTTTCACAAGTTTGTGAGAACAGAATGGAAGAAACAATATTTTGGGTGCTGGAACAATTTACTCAGAACAACCAGAAGCCAACACTGCAGAAGCTGAATGAGGGTAAGAGGATTAAAATAATTTTTTAAAATCCTGTAGTTAATTAAATTATATTAATATATATATGTATTCTAACACTTCCCCCCCTCCCTTAATTCAGATCACAAGCCTGACTGCTAACTAAGCATCAAAGCTACAGCCCTAGTTACTTTTGCATCAGTGGTTGTGGCTTTTTACAAAGAAATGTTCAATACCAGAGAAATTTTATGCTAAAATGTTTAAATACTTGTCTTAAAACTGCTTACCAGGAAAACAACAGGAAAAGGATGTGGCCTGATAAATGTTAGTAACAGCTTCATCAGGGTTGTATTTATTCATATGAATTTGATTTCACTAAGAATTAATGAGTATGAAAAGTCTTAATGGTACCATACAAAGGTACAACATCAGCAGTTAAATGAATATTTTAATTCAGGAGGACTAGAAATTAGTATAGTTAGGTTGGAAGGGACCTACAAAGATCATCAAGTTGGATTTGGTGATCTCAGAGGTCTTTTCCAACCTACATGATTTCCTGAATCTATGAGTCCAACTGCCTCGTCAGATCTTTTTAAACTCATGGCAAGTGCTCTTTGATGAAAGCCCTTTAAACCTTTCTCTGAAGGCACAGGAAAAACAAAACAGAAAAAAGGCACGGAGAGGTGCAGGCTCCCTCCAACACCCCAGCCCTCTGAGGCAAGCAGGAGATGACCCGAGGAAAGAAGAAAAGGGAGATGCCATGAGGGAGAGGTTCAATCATTTCCTTTGATTGAAACTCGAGCTGTGGTGCTGTGCAGATCCCCTTCCATAGGGGCTACATATCTAACTGTGCACACACACAACAATATACAACTACACAGAGGTATACAGGCTACCTCAAAGTCCAGGTGACGTGAACTTCGTGCCACCTGTAGCGAGGAGAGATAGAAACACATAGAGAAGGGACATAAGGTCAGAAAATCACCCACAATTTCAGCTGACTCCTGTGAAGTTGTTATAATGAAAATTCATACAGTCAGCTTTCTTTTTTTTTTTTTTTTCCCCAATCTTTGGATACCTACTGACATGAGTAAATGAATCATGAACAATGGAAAGGTAGATCCAAGGCAAAGCTGAACTAAAGGGGCAAAATTTGGGTGATGAAATGCCTACTCAGCTTGCCTAGGGCTAATGAGACCCAGGGCAACAGAATGGATGCTCAGCTGTGCCGGCGTGCCCTGTCCTTACAATCTGGTATATGTGCCACACTATGAACATGAAGAGGTGAAAGGCCATCAGACCCCTTACCTCCCTCCTTCCTCTCCTTCCCAATGTGTCCTGTCATTTCCTATAAGCACACACAGACAGACAGACAACAAGAAGATCCATCACTCCTGTCTGCTTCAGTCTCCAGCAGTCCTAAGAAGTCTGTCTTACAGAGAAGAAATAAATCAAAAAGCCCCAAATTTTGCTCTTCTGAATAATTAGGAGTACCAAAAAGCATAACAAATATCCGCCTAAGCAATAACATGGGAAGTCTTTACTTAGAAATGTGACAGAAATCAACCATTTCAATAGTATAAAAATGAAACATCTATTAAATTGCATTGTTCATGTCTCAAAGCCAAGAGCTTAGTGGGATTCAATGGCATAATACAACATGGTGAAGCAATGGGTACTGGGAAGAACTGCTTCCCTTAAAAGTGGTTATTGCTTGAGACTTTTCACTCCCCTGCAGTACAGGGGGCTTAGATGGTTAAACACACCACTTGCTGAATGCTTTTCTGGACATATTGTTAAGCCTGCCAGTTTCTTGCAGTTCAAGAAATGCTTTTCTAAGGATAACGTGATACAAAACAGTTCTGTCTCTATTGCCTCACCAACATTAAACCTCACAAGTTTCTCATTTTATAGGTAAACCAACATCAAGCAACATTCACGCTGCCAAACCATGGGGCCACTGTTTGGCCAGCTGCTTTTTCAGGCATTTTTGTCTCCTGCTTTGCTTTACCACACAGCTCCACAAGTACTTGTGCCAGCCAGCAAGTCAGGAACAAGCCAGCGACCGCTGCTCAAAATGCCTCACCAAGTCCTGGCCAACACATGCCATCGGGGTCTCAGCTCCTATCCCCAGTGTCCTGCAGAACAGACCCTCTCTGCCCTGTCCCTCCCCATCAGTCTCTGCAAGCTAGGGGAAGATGCCCATGAGATCATTAATCAATGGCTTTTAAAGGCTTTTGTGTTCAAAGTAGGGCTGGAACTTCAGAGTTCCCTTTCTGAGCCCAAATGTAGTTACCGCTCTGCAGCTGTTTTGAGAAAAGACAGCAGCTCAGAAGCCAGCCCTTGAAAAGGTACCTGAATCCTAACACAAAATGGCACCGATGACAAGAGACACAAAACCAACGACAAGAAGGGACTCAAAGCTATCAGAAGTCTTCCAGTCTTCCTCTTCCTTTGCTTTTCATCTGAACATGACTGGGATGAGGGAATGGACTTCCCTCCACATAACCTTCTTACTGTTAGCAACCAGAGCTTTAAAAAAAAAAAAAAATACCGTGCAGCACATAAAAAAAAACCCCACCACTTAAAAAATATCACATCAAAGGTAAGAAAATTAGAAATGTGTGAAAAGGAAACAAAAATGCGTGGACTATTTCAGACAATTTTCTGTGATTCAGAAACATGTGGGATGCCACATGCATTTTCACATAGGGGAAAGCAAGTGTTTAACACCACTGCTTAACCGTAGTCTAAAAACCATCAGCAGCACTGCAGTAGGCTTTAGCGTAACCAGACAGGTGTTTTGGTGCTTGTGTGTGTCGTGAGAAACTTTGCTGGTTAGGCACAGCACAAAAAGAAAAAAAAAATAGAAAAGAAAAGAAATAAAACCTTCTACTAAATGCACAAGAGATTCTTAGTCAAAGAAAGCAAATATTTCAAATTACAAATTCTCCAAGCTAGAGCGTTTTAAAGGGAGTAATAATGGAAAAAGGAATGATGAATTATGATTGTTCAGAAAATTTCCATATCAGGTAACTAAACAGTAAGTGTTTCTGCACAAACATCAAGCCATCAACACCCCTACAATAGTGCAGGACCTGCTTGAAGGACACCAGTTCCTGAGTTCAGCTAGGGAAAAAAAGAGGGAAAGAAAGAAATTCTTCTCTTAATCCTTGCTGAAATCTGCATGCAGTGTAACTGCAAATGGATCTTCTTTATGCTTTTAACACCTATACACAGTCACTCTCTAAATAAAATGTTCTTGAAGTTAAATAAACAGATTGAAAAAATCGAATGAAGAGAACACTGAATATGGAAGATGACATGAAATACATGTTGCCTTTTTCTTCATTATTTCATTTTGCATGTTGATACACAGCTTAAACACAGTTAAGAAATGCACTTACCAGCTGAGAACAGTTAATTCTCCATATGAAAGGGCAGGTGCACCAATCATTTCTGAAGACTGCAGGACTTCCCGAAGGAGTGTGAACATCCAGGCATGATTGAGGCAGTGCTGTCTCTGCTGGGCTGCAGACATGGAGACAGTCCCTGGGTAGGAACTACCTAAAAATAGAGTTGGCCTCTGTGAGAATCTATTTGGATTTGGGAAACTGCACTCCACTGCAGATGTTTTATATCACCTTTGGAAAGTCCTTTTGTCTCTCTCTTTGCTTCAATTTCCTATGTGTAAAACCGAAAAGATAACAGACCCTACCACTGTCACCAAGATGAATAACACCAGAACAGTTATATTTAGGAGAGGATGGAAACCCCCAGACTTGAGGGCCTGACCATGCAAGTCCACCACGGTGCACTGCAATGTGCTGTGCAGACACCCTAAAATTGGCCTGGTTCGGCACAATGAACACCACAACAGCACAGCGCTTGGCAGAGGCAACGTTTGATCAACAAGTTATAAGGTTAGCAAAGCACCAAACTGACAGGTCCAGACTAGAAGACAGTGAATTTTATTAACGGCCAAATCCTCTGTGCACTGTAACTCTGGTGATAGCAAAGAAGCTAAATCCAAGGAGTACTTCAAGATAGTACAAACGTGTGCCTTGCTGCTGGCCTGTTAAGTTCGTAGTATGCCACAACCTGACATTTAGCACAATAGCAGCACACACAGCTTGGATAATGAAATAATACAGCTTTTTAAAAAAAGAATGAAACTTTTTTTTTTTTTTTTTTTTTTAAACTGTATCATCTTGTTGTAAAAATATTTTCCTTGAGGATTGTTTTCAACGTAAATTCAGGGAAAAGTGGTGTTGCCAAATTCTGACTGCTGTGACTGCATCTCTAATTCATCTTTTCATGTTAGTTATTCAACAAAATTCACTTGGACACTTGCTGTCCTGCAGTTTCTGCCACCTTAGGAAGACCAGAAACCACAGTTCAGCTGGCAACCTACCTACTTTTAGTGTCAGTTCTAACATACAAACTACCTCTACTAAATGCTGGAAAAATTAAGTGGTAGTATCATAGGCTGAGGCTGCTTTTTGTTTGTTTTTAAGAATTGTTCATGTTGTTAGGTAACACAATTTATAGTTATCTAACTGCTTTCCTAAAATACTAAAGAAATTATTATATATACATGTATATATATTTTTTCAACGTTGAAATGCTAGCTTTGTCTGCTAAATAGACACAAATTAAATGCACAGCATGGATCTAAAAGACCTCAGCAGAAAAACACTGTGGGAACTGGGAAGAAGAAAGTCACCAGTGGAACCTGACTGAGGGAGCCTTTATGACCACCCTTTCCTTATTTTTTAAGCTGCTTACTGCTGGAAGTACTGTCAGCAGTAGGATCCCAGTTTCTTACATTCTTCCCCTAAATATCCACGGCTGCTGGCTTCAGCCAAAGACAGGATGCCCTCTAAGAAGTATTTTTTCTCTTGCCTAAAGGCCTTCTCTTGCCTTTTTCTCTTTAGCCAGGGGAGTTTTAGGTTAGATGTTAGGAAGAACTTCTTTACTGAAAGGGTTGTGAGGCATTGGAACAGGCTGCCCAGGGAAGTGGTGGAGTCACCATCCCTGGAGGTCTTTAAAAGACGTTTAGATGTAGAGCTTAGGGATATGGTTTAGTGGGGACTGCTAGCGTTAGGTCAGAGGTTGGACTAGGTGATCTTGAGGTCTCTTCCAACCTAGAAATTCTGTGATTCTGTGATTCTGTAAAATGACTCTTAGGTTCTGTCTCAGTTAACTATTTTCTCACAATGACTTTCAATGACCTTCAGGCTGCAGTAACAATTTCTCACACACCACACACACACATTGTGCTATTTCACAGGCCCCAGAAATGAGGCGTGGAAAAGTGACCTTTCCCATTGAGAACAAATGACATGTGGGGGCTGACCAAGACTCTCCCAGTCAACGCACGCTGGGCACCGGGAGGACGCAGTCCCTTGCTAATACGAGCAGCTCAGCTGGCTCAAAATGTGTGCAGGCACCTTTTGGAAAGGATGCTCATTACGCAGCTGCCTTCCTACAGTGGTATGTGAACTTTGGATCTGTGAAAAAAACAAAGTGAAATCATCTTGATCATCTTCAGTAACAGAGTTTTTCCTACCTTGCAAAATTACGGCTGAAACCTGGCCTTTGTCAGGCCAGGGGCAGGAGTTTTATGAGTTGGAGGTTTGTATGATGTGCTGGGAAATAGTTGAGCTATGAAAAAAAGTGCTGTTTCAGGACTTTCAAAGGTACATATGACTTGAAGACAAATGTAGCTAATGGTTTGAGCAGAAAAAAAATAATAGCAAATTACCTTTGAAGTGTCAAAATGACTCAGTCATTAGGCTGGGAAGAGGCGCAGTCCATGCTGTGGTGTGCAGGGCCCTCAGCTGGGGTGTGCCAGCACTGCTTGGGTGCCCGCTCTGCCGAGCAGGAGAGCACCCAAAGGTGCAAAAGCAGCATCAGGACAGGCAGACCTCCGCCACGCTGGCACCAGCTGGTGCTGCAGCTGCAGAGCTGGCAGAACAAGCACATAGCGGAACTCCTGAGCTGCCTAGGTGTTTCATCAGAACAAAGAAGACCGAGGAAAAACGTTTATTTTCCTTTCAGTTCATTCAGATTCCACTGGTCTCAAGTCTCACCAGTCTCAGAGCACTGAGGCAGAAAAAAACCCTCCTAGTGTCACGTCCTTGGGAGTCCCACGGGCGCATTCCCAGCTGGTATCTCTGCTGAAATCGAGCCACCCATCCCAACAAACACTAGATCACCTCACAACTAAACATGCCAGAGCTCAGAGAGATCAGCTCAGCTGCTCTCCCAGGCAGCAGGTTCAGCTCCTCCACCATCAAAGGACCCACCTCATGGAGACACTCGTGGTCCTGCTGCACAGCTGGTTTGCAGGGTCCCCTGTAGGCTGGCAAGGAGGCCAGCAGGTCAGACCTCTGTAAGCACAGCAGCTTTCTGCCCTCACCAGCCACCGGTGGGCAACACTTAGGGTCACCTCTTCCACAGGAAAGCTCCATTTCCTCTGTTTCTATGCTCCTGCCCTCTCTGCTCACCACCAAGGGCCGAGCATTTGGCTCTCCCCGTGCTCTTCACTCTCGGGCCATGCACAGTGTGGGCAGTGGAGCAAACACTGAGGTTGGTGAATGCGGAGAGCCCAGTGCTTGGCTGGTGGGGGCAGTTGTGAGATGCTGAGCCATGGGATGAACTGTTCCTCCTTGTGGTCAAACACAGGTGGAGGCTGAGACAGCACAGGAGTGAAGCCACGTTTCTAATTCCCCCTGAAACCACGAGAGGGAGCAGCTCAATAACAAATGGCTCTGCACAGACAGCTTGCAGGGAACGGTGCATTTCCTCCCAGCCCTGGCTCGCCCGGAGGTTTCAGGCACTCCCGGAGGGATGCAGTGGCCCGAGGTCAGGATGTGGCCCGTGTCTCAGGACGGGCAGGAACAAATTCCCAAAGCCTCCTGGTCCCAGGTGGGATGGAGGGAGAGGTTGTTGTTCCTGGGTGCCACCCACCAAGGGCTCACGGCAGGACCAAGGAAGTCAGGCGTGCTGTCAGCCCCTCGTGGCAATCCTAGCCACACACTCTCTTTGCAGTAGAAGCTTCCCCAGGACCATCCCAAGGCTCTGCACATCGCTCTGTTGTGGCCTCTGCCCACCAGCCTGCTGCTGTTCCCTCCTGGCTGGCTCCTGAAGCTGCCTCCCCAGCAGAGCCCTTCCAATGAACAAAAAATCCAGGGGCCTGGGGATGTGGAGGTGAATGAAACTGAAAATTGGAAAAGATGTTGGAGAGCGTCTGAGGGAAATCAAGGAGGAAAGCACAGGGACCACAGCAGTGGATCCTCTCTTCCCTCAAGCAGCACAATTATTTTTCTCACTGGTTAGACTCTGCTTTGAGTCAACAGAAAAACGCCACGTTTCCACTGCACAACCCTGTGCTGTGCAACTGGTACTGATTTGGCTCCCAGACTGGAAGCATCTCAGCAGCTCCAGCGCCACCCTGACATCCTCCCTGACAGCCAGGACCACCGGCTGAAGACTCAAGACCACGGCCATGCTGCCTGCGGTGCCGTCCGGTGCCTGAGGCCAGCAGCACCTCGGGATGGCTGGCACAGCTCCACACTGCAAGGGGCAAGCTGGCCCCAAGGGCGAGCACTGGGAACCAGCAGGGCTTCACCAGAGCCACCTGCACGGGCTGAAGGGGAGAGGTGTGAGTGGAATCCGTGGAAATAGGGCAAAGTCCTCACAAGGCAAGTCAAAAACGCTTGTGAAATGACTCCTTCTTCAGGAGAAAGGCACAAGGTGGCACATTCAGCATCAGGTGGTGCTTTGCTCACCAGTGGTGTCATCAGTGACATGCAAAGAGGCGCCAAGAACAGCGTTTGCAGGGTGCAGCCCTCGTCTCCCCACCATGCAGCAAACCAGGCTGCAAGAAGGGAGTTGGCGCACTCGGTCTTGAGGTCCTACCGAAGAGTCACAGCCCACGAGCACAGAGGAGGGCCCATGCTGAGAAAGGAAGGTACCTTGCCTGCCCACAGCTTCCTCAGCCCCGCATCACAAGTTAAGTTTTTCATCAACAGCCTGAGAGTCCTTCGTGGACTATCCCAACCTTTCTGTACATTACTCACACTATTTCGTTTCCCCCTTAACACCAACCCTCAGCGTCACTTTTTTCTACTCTCAGTTTTGAAGGGAGAAAGGGAGAGGAGCCTTCATACCTCGTCCATGTGCATCAGTACCACTCGCATGCTGTCCTGGCCACTATGTCTCAGAATCCTCCCTTGAAAGCTTCCCAGGATGTTCGCTGGAGAGAAGAGAGGAGGGAAAAAAGAAAAAAGAAGAAGAAAAAAAAAAAAAAAGCATCCTGGCCCTTGATACTGGCTGGATTGTGGTGTGCCAAGAACAACTGTGGCATTGCTGCTTCCTCATCCTCCCCTTTCCAAAGCAGCTTTCTCCAAACATGCAGCCACACAAGGCTTTTGGCCAAGCATACGTGCTTCTGGGCAGCCTCTGGTCAGGCAAGCAGCACTTAGGTAGCATGAGAATATATGTATCAAAGGGAATATGAGAGAGAACAGAAAACCTCAAGTACGTGAGGGGAAATCCATGCGACGGGGGCGAAGAGAACACACTCTACAAGCACTGGTGGCCATAAGGACTGGCATCTGCACACACAGGACAAGGACAGGAGCACGACCTGGTCTGTGACGGCCAGGCTCCCGTCCCATGCTCCCAGCAAGGCTGCCTCAGGCCATTGATGCCTCCTCAGGGTCGTGGTGTCTGCCTGTGGGTTCTTTTTAAATATCCAAAATGCAGCGTTACAAGACCACAGTAGGATTAATAGAAGTGAAACCCAGTTGAGGACAAGATAAGTTACTTTTCACCACCGCCCCCCTCCCCTCCCTCCTCCTCTTTTTTTTCTTTTTTTTTTAAACCTTGAGTCATATCAACTAAAATACCATGCAGAAACCCCAAGGTACTATTTTTTTTCCCCTCTTCTCCAGAAGATGCACAGTTTTTTTCAGCCAAGACAATCCTTAGTTTTGATATTTAAGGGATAGGCAGAAGACCAAGCAAAATTACCCCTTTAGCCCTTCTTTCCATCTTTGGTAAGATTGCAAAAATACATACAACAGGCAAAAAAAAAAAATAAACCTTTTTCCTGTTGCCTCTGAACAAAAGCAGCACCTGACACTCTCCGTAGGTACATTCCCTGCTATCAGTATAAATAGATTTAAGAGTAAATGTTTGGGTTTTTTTCTTCTTCTTCTTCTTAAACACCAATTGAAAATGAACATATCAAATCACCACTGAAATCGACAATCTTTTTCCATTCCGGTATTGTGAAAAGTAAGAGAAATTGACAGCGATAGCTCAGGGCTCAGCTTAAAGCACAAACATTTTAACAGCTAACACTACTCACAGATGTTACACATAACACATAAAATCCTGTTTGTAAAAAAAAGAATCACAAAGGTCTGCAGGGCCAGAATTCCTTTCTCTGTTACCAGAAACTGTTCTGAATGGGTGACTCACGGAGACGCGAGCCCCGCAGAGCATTCTGTTTACATCCTTAAATGAGCTGTGTGTGACACACTGCGTACACAGCACATCCGTGCAGTCAGCGTGGGGAAACCATTGCTGTAACGGAAGCGTGATGACATGAAAAGCAGCAGCTCGTCACGCTTTCTAACATCAGCACTGAATGTCATTTTGCATGCAGCTCACTCCACAGCCTTCAAAGAACACATGAGACTCAAGCACACTACAAGCCAAGAAGGAGAAAAAGTCCCGGAACTGTGCTACAGTGCTACAGAAAGCCCAAAGGTAAGATGACCAGAGATAGTATTTCACTGTAGGGAAACCTTACCTCATAAGCTTTCTTTTCTTCTTGCTACAAGATCTGGAAATTAAATATTTTACATAATTTGGTTTCCTTATAGCGTATTGACTTTTTTTTTTTTTTTTTTTTTTTTTTTTAAGAATGAACAGAGCTATCCATTTTCTTCTTTTGTTTAGAAACCAACATGATAGACTATGAAATGCTTTTTTATCATAACTAAATTTTTCTTAAGTAAAAACCTTGGTAGGAAGCTGAAATAAAAGGAATGAAGGAAAAAAAGGACTAATGAAATCTCCTACAGGGGCAATGAAGGGACCCCACCTGAATCTGAAGGCTCAGTGACCCAGCACAGCTCCCAGTGAAACCCCAAGCCTCAGGGCTGCAGGAGGGCTGAACATCTCTGGGGATGCTTCTCCCTTCCAGCCACTCAGATGCCCCCAGGCGCAGGCTTTCCTGTACTTTTTTATTTGGCCAAGGGATTTTCTTCATTTCCCCTCAAACTTACCTCAGTCCCTTACAGACGGCGGCAGAGCAGGCGCAACTGATGGGGCTGCTGCCCCTCTGAGCCATGTCCCCCCATGCTTTATGGGCAGTGGTGCCCTGCCATGAAGGGGGCCACGGAGAGCTTTACACAGCCAGCAGCACTGCCAGCTGGGGCTGCACACCTGGGCAGGCAGCCTGAATAAACCCTGCGCCTGCTGCAGCAACACACAGCCTGCAGACCCCTGCGTCTGACCCCAGCAGAGGTGTGCTTTCCTGCAGCCCTACCAGCAGCCTGTTCTCCTCATCAGGCTGGGTTTCTGGCACTGGTTTTCTCATTTCTGTAGCATAAACTAGCAAGCTTACAGAATCATATACTTGGCATCGGTGTGTCCTCAAGGAGCAAACTGCCAACCTCCTCTTGCTTTCTAATTGCTAGTTTTTATCCAAGAACTACATTTTCCCTATGCTGATCTTTCTCCCAAAGCAGAGCACAGGAGAGCTTACCTCTGAAATATCAAGGAAGTGACTTGATCTGCAGAACAGGAGCTTTTACTGCACAGCTGATGACAGGTTTCCTAATCTGAAATTAAAAAAAAAAAAAAAAACATCAAAATCAGTAACTCCTGTAGGAAAGGCACCAGGTCAAAGTAATAACAGCTATGGAGCACCTGATGAAGGTGATTTCTGAGCACTAGCAGAAAGATCTTTAAAAGGATTTATTTACAGGTTACACTTGCTGTGAGAGAAATGGCTAACAAAGAACTGGGTATCCCCTTGTATTTGCATTTGTAAGTGACTCTAGCTGAGACCAGGACTGCAGAAACCAATGAGAGCCTTCGTGGTCCTTATCAGCAGAATCTGAGGGCAGGATCAAACCAGCACCCTTCCTCTAAAAGAGAAAATTATTTTGTGACCCCTGCTCAGCTGTGTCTACCTCAACATTTTTAGTCCCCTCTTTGTGGAGGAGGGAAAATCTCTGCACTTTTGCTGCCACCTCTATTTCAGCAGACAGCAGTTTATCAGCTGTGGTAAGTCTGGCTGACTTAAGCAAATGCTTGGGTTCTTAAGGCTCATTTTTCTTCTGAAGACTTAACCTCTGCAGGTTAGCTATAACTGTTCGAGTTCTTCACATTAATAAATACAAGGAACCCTTGTGCTCTCGGCTCCCCAGGGTCTCTTGTGATAGCTTGATCCCAGAAACCTGATGTGGCTAATTGCCTCCATTTCTTTAGTCCATGTAATCCTGAAAGGAGGGGCTGGTGCCCTGTGTTTGCACAGGGATCTCACCGTTCCGTGGGGATGGTGCAGACACTTCCATACTCTGCCTACCCTGGTTCAGGGTAGTGGGTGGTAGTGCAAGCAGGGCTTGGACCCCAAGAAGCCTTGCTTCTCCTTGAGCTACAACCTTGCTCTAAGATCCCTTGGGCACAGTAACTCCACGTTACTGGGAGCTGCAATTCAGCACGCACCAGCCCGAGATGAAAAAAGCATCTCCAGGTCTGTGGACACCTACAGACCTCACCGGCCTTTGTACCAGGTCTTAAATGTGATCTTCATTCTTCCTCGTGGTGAAGGTGACTTTCTTCTCTTGCAGTATGCCTGGAGATATGGATTACAACAGTACCAACAACATCAGCCCCGAAGTAGAACTGTTCCAGCTGATCATGTACACTCCCACGTTTACCCTGGGATTGCTGTTCAACGTGATGGCATTGTCGTTCCTGTTTTTTAAGGCTAAGAAGCTGTCAGAAGCTACAGTCTACATGATAGCCCTCATCTTCCTGGATACTTTGCTGCTGTTCACTCTTCCATTTAAAATCATTTCCTATCACAATCCAAACACGTGGAAACTGGGGTCTGTGTTTTGCTCCATCTTGGAGAGTCTTTACTTTGTAAACATGTATGGCAGCATCCTCATCTCCCTCTGCATCTGCATAGATCGCTACATTGCTATCGGGCACCCTTTCATAGCTCCCACCCTGCGATCCACCAAGAAAGCTGCTGTGGTCTGCGCTGTCATCTGCCTGGGGGTCTCAGCTGGAACTGTCTCTACTTTCCAACTGCATGAAGAGGGCCACAACATCTCATCCTGCTTCCACAACTTCTCCAAAAGCACATGGGAAAACACAGCCCTGTTCAGCGCCCTGCAGATCACCTTCTTTGGCAGCATGACAGCCATGGCCTTCTGCACCGTTCAGATCGTCAGGTGTCTGAGAAAGCGCAGGAAACCAGACAACCCCCACACGTATGCCACCAGAGCAGAGAAGATAGTAGTGGCAAACTGCATCACGTTTTTGGTCTGTTTCACACCTTACCATGTGACATTCTTCCTGTACTTTTTGGTGAAGAATGGCATCATGCACATCGCTTCTCAGCCAAAGCTACGAGACATCCTTCAAATCACCCTTTGCTGGGCAAACCTGAACTGCTGTCTGGATGGGGTCTGTTATTATTTTGTTTTAAAGGAGTCCTTGGAAAGCCCGTTACAAAAGAGTGAAAGAACAGCCAGAAAAAACCTTGATCCACATGCTACATTTGGAGATGCTTTCATGAAAACAGGATCCTGAACTACTTATCTAAATTATTTAAATATCCAAATTTGAAAATATTTCACAAAAAAAAAAAAAAAAAAAAAAGAAAGAAAAAAAGAATGAACTCCGTTCCCATGAGGCTGATCCTAACTTATTTCCTTCCCATCCATAATGTTTTATGTTGGCATTTCTGGAAAACAGAAACGGATTTTTTCCCATAAACGGTTATGCATATCTCTTTGGATTTTATTCCTCTTTATTTGGGGTGGGGGGAAAAGTTGTCTTATACATGGTAGCATTTTTCACCCTCCCTGTCCACACCACACCTGTAACCCCCACAAGCCTTCAGTAACTACAGACTTGGGTTGCAAAGAAACAGATTTGGAGTTATGGCAAAAGGCTGCCGACTAAATTTTGTTGCCTCTCCTGCCCTGATCACATTGCTTACATTCACACACACACATGCATGCCAGTTTTAGATTTGCATGTTATTTTAAAAATGTGATTGTAACTCTAATCCAAAGGCAGTTTTAGGTTAACATGGGCACAGCAAGACCTCTGTGCCGTTCTTCCAATGGCTGACTTGCTGCACAAAGTGGAATCCTTTTTGTACAAACCCTGCCTCCACCACTTTGCACTTCTAATATTGCAATGACCCCAAGTACCAGGAAACCCAGATTTACAGACTATCCCAGTTCCAGATTTCCTCACCAGCTCCTCTCCTTGCAGACTTTTCACGTATTTGTTCCTTCCTGCTTGACTACAAAACTAGTTTCATGAACAGAGCCAAACCAAACAAGAGTATGCAATAAAAAGCCTGAGCCCAGCGTAGCAGCAAACACATGAATCTGAAGAAACAACCCCCACTTTGCTGGGGAGTAAGATAAGAGTAGCTCTGACCCCCAGAGCAGCAGCCTGCACCGTTGCACCCCAGGGAAAGCAACCTTTCAGACCTCAGAGGAAGCTAAGCACTACCACTTCCCAATCAAACAAGGCAATAAAAAATAATCCACTGGAAGTTGCCTCACACATCAGTCAGTTACTTCTTATCAGTGCTCACAGGTACCCAGATAAACCTAATGACAACATGCTCCCAGCCTGAGAGAGGCAGCTGCTAACGCTGCCCCTGGTGCTATTCCGGGAGCCAACGGCCCCCTTCCCAAGGGATGAGGATGATGACAACCAAAGCAATTAGTTTTCATACTCACATTGTGCTGGATCCTTGCAATATATCTTCTAGGCAGGGCTATTAATCCCAGCCTTAGAGCTGTCTTTTCTCTGTACGCTTGTGAGAAGGATTATGCACAAAGCGTGTGTTGATTTCTTCCCCGAGCTGGCAGCTTGGTATTGGGAGACCCCAGAGTATAGAAGTGGAATATTCTGAAGCTGATACATCTATGTGTGAGATTGCACCAAAGAAATCCAGTTGTTGAACAGAGAAACAAGAACCTGACATAAACATAAGCGCAAGCATCTTTTTGATGTTCGGCATGTAAGTCATGCTTCTGAGGGTGCATGTCCTCGTTATGTCCAAGTGCATGAAAATAAAACCAACCAGGATACTGCAGCAAGAAGTCTCTCTCCATAATATTTTCCACTTCCCTTGACTACCCCAGTAAATTCAGAAAATCTGGCTAGATTCTCTGCTAGCAGATACTGAATCCTTATCACCTTCTTGTTCATAACTTACCCCTCAACAAACTGCACTTCAATAGACACAAAGGTTTTACTACTGAAATTTCAGAGTCCTTTTAGAAGAAGAGTAAGCGCATAATAGAAGAAAATAGTGCTCAGAAATAGAAGAAAATCAGTGGGCTATGCCAAGAGGTCCTCCACTTTAACTGATAATGACTGAACACAAGAACAGAGATATTTTCAGCACCTCACAATGTAGAAAATGCCAAAGTATATGAGGAAACCAATTTCAATTGCATCTCTATAGCCTGAGGCATCTCTATTAGTTTTACTGACATTACTTTGGGCTTACACTGCTGTAACTGAGACTAAAATCTGACCTGTAGTTTTGTTTCCTCCGTTGATCAGCTTTCCCCCGGCCCCCCCCCCCCCCATTTCCTGCTATGCCTGCTCCTATTCATTTGTTGTTCTTGGTCCCACAGATCACAAAGTAACTTTAACAGTAATTTCACTTAAATTGCTGTGGACAACACAGATTAATATTGAATGCAGAAGTTTTTGGCTTCTTGGCTATCACCCTCGGCAATAACACGCTGCACAGAAGAGATTTTGACCAAATTAAGAATAGTTAAAACTGTATGGACAAGTTAAAAGTGCCTGTGGCATTTCTTCTTCTCCCAAGCCCCATCTTTTTCTTCTTCTCCCAAGCCCCATCCTATAAGTTTCTGTATTGATTTCTTCCCCCCTAAAATAAAGAGGAATGCAAGAGCTGTTGTCTCCCCACAACCAGTACAGAGCCAGCCACTGCCTGTCTGAGTTCCCTGCCTCTGCACATGACTCACGGTGCCCCTGCCAGCTCTGTGGAAGCACTGACTACCAGGGTAAGGTGACAACTTCCATTCAAGATTTCTGGGGGGGAATTACAGTTCTGCAAAGGCAACATTTTCCATTCTAGAGGTCTCAACTGGATCTTCCAGGCCTCTGAACAACCTCTTTCCATCTCAAATCAGGTATGCTCTGATCCTTTCCCTTTGCTATGGTGGATAGCTGTAACAGCTTATTCATCTGTAGAGCTTTATATCCAAATCATGACACTGGGTATCTGGTAAGAAATCTGCAGAGACTTCCATTTGCACCAGCAGGATATTGAAGACACACACTGCTAAGAAATAAAAGGAAAAAAATCTGAAAACCTGCAATCTAAAGCCATCACAGGCTTTCCAGAATACTGCTAATGATTTATCTGAGGGAAAAAGAGCGCAAAATCCAGGATTTGTTTGGAATTAATTCAACCCTAAGAACTGAGGATTTATTCCTAACATGTACAGTTCTTCGCCAAAAATCGTTAGTTTATTTAGCAAGAATGAGAGTGGGGAAGGGAGACCTGTTGCACAGTGTTTTTTATCCCCACTTGCACTTCACTCTGCGTTTGGATAGTGAAAGGGGAAGGGCTTAAAGCAGCACTGAAAGCATAGTGGGTCGCAGGATGGGCAGGTGAAGCTGCTCTGTTGAGGGACTTTGCCCAAATCCCTGGAATTCAAGCTAGAAGGAAGCACCTGGTAAGCTGGGATGAATCCTGCTGTGGATTGCCCAACATTTTGGGCCCACCTCGCCCGGCACCTCACGCCTCTTCCACCCGGCCATGGGGGTGACAGCTCCCACCCATCTCCTCTTATTTCAGTATGTGTCTTAATTGAAATAATTGCTTTCCTTTCCTAATATTACCACCCAGATGTATCTACAGAGGTCAGTACAACTCCTGCTTACATACAGTTTTGCAGACCAGTTATTATATTTGAGAGGCCTTTCACAAAACACAGTTTGAGGCTTCCAGATTTCTTGCTGAGACACCTGTCTTGCAGACATTCATACGGTTTATACTCACGGGTAACTTTCTTACTCACTCATTTGCATGTCTCACTAAGAGGCTGGACACTGTGTTTCAGCAGATTTGATATTTCGTACTTAAGTGAGCAAAATGTCCTATCTCCTGCAGCCTTACTCACCTGGGAAAGAAGTCAGGCTTTAATTTAGGTGTCTACCAGCTCTGGGCATCTGTCCTCTGCCTTCTAAACTTTCCTTGTAATACAGCTATTAGCTTGTGCTTCAGGCTCAGGAAGTATCTGTTTTGGTAAGGAAAGAAAAATATTTATTAGAAAAACACCAATATTTGCACGTAAGCGAGAAAATCCCAGCCAAAGATTTTATCTTCCCAAAAGAAAGGATCAGCCCAGCTTCCAGACATGCAGTATGCCCTACAGATTTCACTACTGCTTTTTGTGATTTATCCACATACGGTGAAAGGAACAAAATATTTGCCATGAGCAATGACACATCTGTGGTCAGAAAGTTTTGCATGCATACACTCCTCTCAAAGTGGTTTTAACATTTCTGTTGACAGTGAATTGGTTTAAAATTGTCCTGTTTTCTCTGCAGAAAGAAGTCACCATGAGACAAAGATGTACATACAGCACACTAGATGCTAGGGAGAAGGCATCTGAGAAACCCCTCTCTCAGAGAAGTGTGAAATAGCTCACTTTGCTTTGCAAGCAAAATTGTACGAAAGAGCACAGGCAGAAATCACGCCCCACCTCACTCCACAGTTACATCCCTACACAGCAAAGCTGTGTGTGTGCTGTCTACATCAACTGCATTCACTGGGGATAGAAGTCCCCTGAGGATACAGTAATGTCCTGAGTGCCATGACACAGTGACAAGAGCACTCCCATTGCTGACTACCATGATGGAGACAGACACACAGAAGCCTGGCCGAGCCTGGTTTCAGTGGGAGGATGCTCTGCCTTTCAGATGTGATCCCTGCAGCTTGCTCCTGGATTTGCAGCTGGCCAGTGTGCAAACTACAACGCAGCTGAGTGCAGCAGCCTGCCTTACTCAGCCCTGTCTCATCACAGAATTAAAGAATTGCCTAAGTTGGAAGGGACCCCAAAGATTGCCCAGTTCCAACCCCCTGCCATAGGCAGGGACGCCACCCACTAGACCAGGTTGCTCAGGGCCTCATCTAACCTGGCCTTGAACACCTCCAGGGATGGGGCATCCACAGCCTCTCTGGGCAACCTGTTCTAGGGCCTCACCACCCTCTGACTGAAGATTTTCCTCCTAACATCTCATCTAAATCTCCCCTCTTTTAGTTTAAATCTATCCCCCCTTCTCCTGTCATTATCTGCCCAAGCAAAAAATTGCTCTCCACCTTTTTTATAAGCCCCCTTTAAGTATTCAAAAGCTGCAATGAGGTCACCCCAAGGCCTTCTCTTCTCCAGGCCGAACAGCCCCAGCTCTCTGGGGGAAGCTCTCTCAGTCCTCATGACTGAGATTGCCCCAGCCCAGGTGCAGCACCCTGCGTTTTGACTTGCTGAACCTCATTAGGTTCACGTGGGCCCACTTCTCAAGCTTGTCCAGGTCCCTTTGGTTGGCATCCCTTCCTTCTGCTGTACCAACCACACCACTTCGCTTGGTGTCTTCTCAGTGTCTTAATACTTCCTTCCCTTTTACATTTCTGTCTTTAACTCCAGAATTTAGAGGCACTGAATTCTCTAGAACAACAAAGACTTTTCCCTCCACTGAGTTTGCTGGCTGAGAAACCTCTGGCAACAAACTCCAGTGAATAGGTGCCTCTTAGCTACTACAGAAGGTAAAGCACACCTACTATGTCTCTGTCTGTCCTTCCTTGCATCTCAATCATTCCTCTTATTCCAAATTTTATACTCTGTCACTCCACAAGAATGACATTTAACACATTTTCTAACATGACAAAACAATTGCTCTGGGATATCAATACAGCCAAAACTCTACGAAGAATCACAAATGTTTCCCAGGAGGAAAAGCTGAATCAGTGCCATTAACAGACACTGAAGGACATAAAATGTCTCATCTGCTTTATGCTACAAATTCCTTTTAATCCTTCTCCCTATTCCAAGACCAAAAAAAAAAAAAAAAAAAAAAAAAAAAAAAATCCCAGGCATTAAACTGGGATTATACCTGAGAGCAAATATTAGCATTTTAGAGCTATAAACATGGCAGTTGATTGTTAATCCAAAACTAAGCACTGCAAACCCAGGAAATCCAGTTTAGAATGCACTTCAGAGTGCATCAATGCAAACCTGACCGTTCCCTGTCAGTGTTAACTTTGTGACTATGTCGTGGTTTAACCCAGCCAGCAGCTAAACACCACGCAGCCGTTCGCTCACCCTCCCCCCTCCCTCTCTGGGACGGGGGAGAGAAACAGAAAGTGAAGCCCGTGAGTTGAGATAAAGACAGTTTAATAAGACAGGAAAATAATAACAACAACAACAACAACAACAATAATAATAATAATAATAATAATAACAGCAATAATAATACAATTATGATAATAGTACTACGACTAATAATATGTACAAACAAGTGATGCACAATGCAATTGCTCACCACCCGCTGACTGATGCCCAGCCTAACCCTGAGCAGTCCAGCCCCCTCCCCCCGGCTAGCCACCCCTATATATTGTTCAGCATGACCCCAGATGGGATGGAATACCCCTTTGGCTAGTTTGGGTCACCTGTCCTGGGTCTGTCCCCTCCCAGCTCTTACTGCACCCCCAGCCTGCCTGTTGGCAGGACAGAGCAAAAGGCTGAGATGTCCTTGGCTTTGGTGTAAGCACTGCTCTGCAACAATTAAAACATCGGGGTGTTATCAGCACTCTTCTCATCCTAAGCCAAAACATAGCATTCTGCCAGCTACTAGGAAGAAAATTAACTCTGTTCTAACTGAAACCAGGACAGACTACAAGTAGAGCCATCTCCCAGAGAGCAGCATCTAACCTGGCCCACTCGGCCAGCCACAGTAACTGAGACAATGAAGGACACTACTTGAAATAGCTTTATGTAGTTTAAAGAGGAGCTTAGAAAAGCATGAGAAATTGAAGATGGCAGAGACCAGTCCAACTTTATTCATGACAATAGGAAGTGCAGTGGCTCAAAAACATCACAGCTGGAAGAGGGGCAAAAATAATTGACCAGGACTTTCAACAGACCAAGGTTAGAGAGGCTATAAACCTGTGCAGATAGGTTTCCATCATCAAGAGCAAAATAACTTGGTATTAATAATAAATATGTTTATGCGGGCCATTTTATGTGAGTAGTGAGAAGACAAAAGAAAGGCTGATCTCTGAAATACATTTCTCACTCTGAGCTCAGGCTCTTGCAGCCACTCCTGCCTGCAGCTGCCCAGGAGGCACAGACCTACTGAGGATTCTAAACAGTTCCCCTCGAGCAACAGCCAGAGTGCATTGTGCATGCACATCCAACGACATCCGTCCCAGCTGCTCTGTGCCCTTGCCCCCACCACTGCCACTTAGAAAGGGTTGGGTCTGCCCCAGCCAGGACTGCAGGGAAGAGACAGGCAGTCTCTTATTTCACCAGTGAGAGCATCCAGATCAATGACAGAAAATAATGCAAAAATCATAAGAAAGGAGCTAGGTCGTACAATTTAAATCTGACGCATTTTGCCTTGTGATTCTTCAGGGGAAAAACAAACAAGCAAAACGTGTTAAGAGGAGTAGGCTGAAGTAACATAATGGGCTGGAATGCCATTTGTGTTCATAAAGCACTCCATGCAATAACTGCAAGACAAAATTTAGCTCTATACTCCACAACAACAGAGAGATGTTTAATACCCCCCACTTTTGCAACAAAAAATAGAGAGACAGAAATAATATGTTAGGTTGTTTTGGAACAACAAGGCAGAAATCATGCAGTAGCACTGAATCTTACCCTAGACTTCATTCCGGGACATAATCACAGCATTCACATTGTTTTTATATTTCATGCTATGCTATTATGTGGTTTTGCTCTCTTAAATCAGCCTGGGTCACTTGCCTTGGGATCCCCACATATGCCTATTAAAAAACACCTTTAAAAGTTGTCCAAAATCTCACTCCTGCTTTTTGACTATCAAAAATCTGATCCTGTGGGTAAATATTTGGACATTTAGTCTACCAGCTTGTCCAACTTGCACAACAAGGCAGCCAGTCTCCATACTAAACGTTCATGCTAAACAAAAAGTATTTTGTTTGCATCAGATGAAGTGGTTGTTTCTCCAGAACTCAGCTGCATACACACAAGAACCTTATTTTCAACACTCTTACAAGTCACATTAGGTCTATGGTCCAGCTCATACCTAGTGTTTACATGTCCATTAAACACAGATACAAACAGAACCATGTAGGTCACATTCACTTACCGAAGTTTTGGCAAAACTGTCCATGGTACAAATTATTTTCTTAGATAAATAAAAAAAGGTCAAAGCAGCAAAGCTTGAAGGTCATCCTGAAGGAGCTGGGGGAATGGAAGAACTTTGCAGATCAACTTGAGTGCACCTAGAAGTCTTGTAACATTCTGACTGTTAATGAAGTCAGAGAGAAGTATCAACAGGCAAGTTTCCCAGTTTCAATGAGATGAAGAAGAGGTGCTGCAAGCCTATTACATGTGACAAACATCCTCCAGCAGGCAGCCTCCTGGAGCGAACAGGCAGCAGATCCAGCATCCATGGCTCTGCAATTCACAGCTTCCTGGGAAGAGGCAGGGTTACAAGCATGGCTGCAAACAGCACAGGCACATTTTAGTTCTTAAACAGATATATTTGCCCTCTTGGAGAGATGCTGGGGCAACATCTCTGTTGGACAGGTAATTCACTGATGAAACTTACATTTTGTGTATTAGTGCACCCCGCTCTCATTACAACCGTGTTCCCTCAACTTCTGCTGCATACTTAATCCACCTGAAGTTAGTACCCCTTTTCTATGTCATAATCAGTAGCTGTGGAAATGCAACCAATATCCCAGAGGATTAGAGTCTGGAGGGTCTGACTGAATACCCAATTGCACTCCATGGGTAGACTCTAATGGTCGATGTCCAAATGAGGAATAAGTAGTAGAGATGGATCAGCTCCTGATAAACAAAAGGTATTGTTTTCATACAAATAGCATTTGTTAGGAAGAGCAATGAAGGAGAGATAAAGGAAAGTTAGAGATAAAGCAGCAGAACCCTTTTGGGCTGAAGGTTTTTTCAAGAAACATCAGCTACTCTTTAAACTGTAAACAAAACCTCAGAGCGTTTTGGGATTTGCTTTTGCAGCCCTAGGTGGGAGCTGGTAGATGCAACCAAAGCAAGTGTCAGATTTGCTCTTTCTTTTTGTCACTAAACTCCTATTCATATGCTCAGATGAGGCCGATTTTCATCATCTGTTACTAAACTGTTAAAGGAGAACGAAATTTTAAAAAGAATAGAGAAAGAAGAAAAGAGAAATGAGGTAAAAAGCACAGCAGTAGTAAATAACAGCAGTTCTCCTTGGCAGGTGCCCGGCTCTGAAAAGCTGCTTTGGGAGAACTTGGCAGCAGCACCCTTGCCCCAGTGCAGGGAGTGCTGGTTGAGGGAAACCGTGGAGGGCTGAGGCAGCATCCCGTGGTGGCTACAGGGGCTGATGAGGGCCAGCTGACGAGCAACCCGCCACAGAGGCTGAGAGCATTCACAGCCTTTCTCAAAGCACTGGTAAATCAGTGGGGAAATACTCCTGCCCTTGAACTGGCACAGAGAGAAAATGTCAAGTGACAAAATGCAGTGACAGTGCTTTGAATAAATCATGCATTTTGCATGTATTTCTCTTCCTGGCTTTGCAGGTTTTTTTCCATGTTAAGCCCTGATGACATAAGACTTTTTTCTTTTTTTTCCCCTACAAACTGTAAATTACACCACTGACGTCAGGGCACAGCAAGTCACACCCAGCACCCACTGCCACACAGCATTTCACTCTGACAAGGGCGAGCTGCTGCTTTAACCACATTTTTGAAAATGACAAAGCAGTGGCAAGTGACAAAGCAGTGACAAACAACAAAGAAATGTCACCCTGCGTGGTGCTGTACACCCCCTGAAAGCACACTACAACATCAGCCCTTCCTCTTCATGCTGCCCTCTGCCATAGCCAGTTTGTTCAAAACAACAAAAAAAATCATGAAAACCAGCAATGCCGTATCATCCTCTCCCTAGAAAAGAACAATTCTGAAATACTTTCCTAAATACAACTCAACATTTGGGATCTTGCCTCCACAGGGAGTCCCAGGTGCCTGACAAGGGACAGGCCCCGGGCAGACCACACCTCAGCATGGCTGACAGTGGATTTCTTCTAAATACGGACAGCAAAGAATTTCTCTTCATTCTCCTCAAAGCTATGTGCAAAATTCAAGAACAGTTTCAATCAAAACCAAACAACCAAACAAACAACAACAAAAAACACATTAAAAAACTTTCTAAAGGATCCTCAAGGGAGGATTTTGCACAGAAACACTTGCGGCTCCCGTGACAAAACACACCCACCAAGGCTGTGTTTCTGTGAGGAAAGGAGGCAGCCTTTGGCACTGAACTACTTGTTTTTAACTTCCCCACTTACTTCATGCTTGGGTGAACATTTACACAGGAGGTTTCAAAACCACAAGTGAGGAAGATAAGGGTACTGAGAGAACTGGCAGAGGAGCTGGCCAAGCCACTGTCCAACATTTATCAGCAGTCCTGGCTATCGGGGGAGGTCCTAGTTGACTGGCAGCTAGCAAACGTGACGCCCATCTACAAGAAGGGCTGGAGAGCAGACCCGGGAAACTACAGGCCTGTCAGTTTGACCTCAGTGCCAGGGAAGCTCATGGAGCAGATCCTCCTGAGAGTCATCACGCAGCACTTGCAGGGCAAGCAGGCGATCAGGCCCAGTCAGCATGGGTTTATGAAAGGCAGATCCTGCTTGACGAACCTGATCTCCTTCTATGACAAAGTGACGCGCTGGGTGGATGAGGGAAAGGCTGTGGATGTGGTCTACCTTGACTTCAGCAAGGCTTTTGACACCGTCTCCCACAGCATTCTCCTCAAGAAACTGGCTGCTCTTGGCTTGGACTGGCGCACGCTTCGTTGGGTTAGAAACTGGCTGGATAGCCGGGCCCAAAGAGTCGTGGTGAATGGAGCCAAGTCCAGTTGGAGGCCAGTCACTAGTGGCGTCCCCCAGGGCTCAGTGCTGGGGCCAGTCCTCTTTAATATCTTCATCGATGATCTGGACGAGGGCATCGAGTGCAGCCTCAGTAAGTTTGCAGATGACACCAAGTTAGGTGCGTGTGTCGATCTGCTCGAGGGTAGGAAAGCTCTGCAGGAGGATCTGGATAGGCTGCACCGATGGGCTGAGGTCAACTGCATGAAGTTCAACAAGGCCAAGTGCCGGGTCCTGCACCTGGGGCGCAATAACCCCAAGCAGAGCTACAGACTGGGAGAGGAATGGTTGGAGAGCTGCCAGGCAAAAAAGGACCTGGGAGTGATGGTGGATAGTCGGCTGAATATGAGCCAGCAGTGTGCTCAGGTGGCCAAGAAGGCCAACGGCATCCTGGCTTGTATCAGAAACAGTGTGACCAGCAGGGCTAGGGAGGTGATCGTCCCCCTGTACTCGGCTCTGGTGAGGCCGCATCTCGAGTACTGTGTTCAGTTTTGGGCCCCTCGCTACAAGAAGGACATCGAGGTGCTTGAGCAGGTCCAGAGAAGGGCGACGAAGCTGGTGAGGGGCCTGGAGAACAAGTCCTATGAGGAGCGGCTGAGGGAGCTGGGCTTGTTCAGCCTAGAGAAAAGGAGGCTCAGGGGCGACCTTATCGCTCTCTATAGGTACCTTAAAGGAGGCTGTAGCGAGGTGGGGGTTGGTCTGTTCTCCCACGTGCCTGGTGACAGGACGAGGGGGAATGGGCTTAAGTTGAGCCAGGGGAGTTTTAGATTAGATGTTAGGAAGAACTTCTTTACTGAAAGGGTTGTGAGGCATTGGAATGGGCTGCCCAGGGAAGTGGTGGAGTCACCATCCCTGGAAGTCTTCAAAAGACGTTTAGATGTAGAGGTTAGGGATATGGTTTAGTGGGGACTGCTAGCGTTAGGTCAGAGGTTGGACTCGATGATCTTGAGGTCTCTTCCAACCTAGAAATTCTGTGATTCTGTGAAGATTGGAGCACTGGGAGGCTGGCGCATGGCTTCCAGCCCCCACCTTCCTTCAGTATGGCAGTCATGGCCGGGCTGCAGGGTGACCAGGAAACCTGCAGGTGCCGGGGCTGTTTGGGGTGCTAATGACATGCTGATTTATGCCCTCAGCCCAGCTCCTTGGCTCTTCCAGTTATGCAAAGATAGCTGAGCACTTGTGGCTGATGAAAAACTGGGGGGCAAAAAGCAAACTGAAGATTTAAAGACCCAGTTATTTCTTATGGGTGAGCACAAAGTCCTGCTCTGGGGAGAGGCAGCATTGCAGAAACAGCTACGCTCCATGCTGAATGAGTTCAAATCGTCAAGGAGATTAATGCCAAATATTTACCCTTTAGTGTATTTAGTGCAATTAAACAACTTCATCCGAAGTACTGGATGCAATCAAAGTGCATTTCCTTTGTAAACCTCATTACCGAAGCGACGTGCTTCCTTCTCCCCACTCAACATCTCAGCCAGCAGATTTGTTATTTGGTACCTGCAGTTGTAAAGGCAGTGTGGTTTGTTTTGCTATTTGCTGGTCCATTTCATGGGCTGACACTAAAGTACTGTGGTGGGGAGGAAGAGAGAACATTTATATCCATGACATCTTAATTGAATTTTTTTTTTAAGCTGCTATAGAGCCCAGAGAGGGATAGTCTGAAATGCTTACTGCAAACCTGCCTCATGTTTCAAAGGGGCCTGCACTTCGGTAGTGCTCATTTTCCTCAGAGTGGCAGATGGGCATCAGTTTTAAACACCCTCTTTCCAAATACTGCCAAACACCCATCCAAGCGCTGTTACCAGGCGATTCACCGGTGCTTCCCCCTGACACCCCACATGCGCACACCCAGGGTGGAATTGAGAGGCAGCCTTGAGACAGGTCCTCACCTACACAGATCAAAGTGACCAAAACAGGGAGGGAGGCAGAACTTGCTCCATGGGCCTCCATGTCCTCCGTGGATCCTGGGCTCAGGCAGGTTACACAAGCATGCTGCAGTGACCTCCACTGTTTATCTGTAGAATGTCTAACAACAACGCAGCAGTCGGCTGTACTGAGAGAGATTTGACCTAGAAAGCAATGAGTCCATTTGGAGACCACACTGGACTCAGCCAACCCATACAAATTACTGACTGAAGCTGCTGCTTTCAGCACTCAAAACCCAACACAGAGCCATGCGTGAAGCAAGGGTGTTTCCAGAAGGCATCCACAGTGTCAAAGCCAGTCAACTCACATCTGTTTCTCTAAGTTTTAACATACACCAATTTATGGAGAAGGGAGAATAGCCCATGTGGAGTGACTTTTGTTCTAGCAGGGGCAATCGCAATACCACCATCTGAAAACAGTAAGAAGTAGCTGGGGCCTGAGCCAAAGCCTTTATTTGCTGTTACTTCCTTAAAAGAAAGGAGAACAAAGCCTTCAGAACAGCAAGACTAAAAAGTAGTTGTTCCATGAATAACAGATAGAAGAACAGAGTGACATCCTGGGGAAATTTCTTTAGAAGACAGTGAATTTTAATTTGAGAGATTTTCTTCAACATCCTCCAATCAGTTGTTCTCCGTTTTGAAGCTTCTTTCTCTGGTCAGACTATGAGAATATTTCAATCATTGCATGACATGATTGCAGCTCAAATACAGATCTAAAAGCTCAAGTATGAAATTACATAGTTGGCCTTTTAGATTAATTAATCCAAATGAATAGAACAACATCCTGGCGTCCACTGGAGAACATCTTTGTGCTAGCAAGAATGGTTAATTAGAGTTGGCACAAACACATCCCACATTCACTATGAATGATAATATTCCCAGAGCAAATATTCTCAGCCATTTTAAGGGAACAGCTGATTCTGGATTGTTGATCCCCACCCATTTAAGGGTTCAGCAAGACTGAAGGAGTTAAAATGTCAGCAACTACAGAATCTATAGACCACATGCTCTTCCTGGTTGACTAACACACTCTGCTCCAGCCTGTCCTCTGACGTGACCTGCCTACAACAGGGGCATATAAGCATATATAATCAGTCCAGTTCAGCGCTGCCTTGCATGTTTTATCAGCTCTGCAGCATCCTCCCATTTCCTCCCAGTGCAAACCGGTTGTGAGGATGAGGCTCTGGGCTGCACTGCAGCACTCTGTTTTGCAGGTGTTTCAACAAGAGACACTTCTTGGGGACCATCCCCTGTGGCGGGCACCACACGGCACCCCTTAGAATAGCCTTCTCTTGGAAGAGGGGCTATACAAAAGGAGACTTATGTGGATGGGGAAAGCCACTTAATGATCACCTGGAGCTGCTGAGGGGGTGGCTCTGGCCTAAAACAAGATTTTCCATGAATACCAACAGAGACAATGGAAGCAGCAGCCCCAAGCCAGCGGGCGGGGGTACACGGCTGCTCAGCACTTACCTCCTTAGCTGCAGGCACAAGTCAGAGAGCCTATTGCACATCAGAGCAATCAGTTCTAGTCCTCTTGCAGAGAAACAGAAATGTTCTGTGTACATGGAGCTGTTACATAGCTGACAGGAAAAGCAACAGGCAGTATCGCCCTGTCCTGAAGCCAATCTTGTTTTGTAAGATACCAGTCATAAAAATACCTGCTACATGGGGGCATTCACACTAATTTAGGAGGCTACAGTATGAGCGAACTCTTAAACTGAACACGGAAAAATCACCCTCTAGAAATACCCTTACCCTCTAGAGCAAAGGCTCCAGTTTCAGTATGACAAGTTGGATGGGCCAAACACCACCTCAAGCTCCAGATCCCTTTCCAGTCTCATTTGGCCCTACTAAGAGTAAGGCTGGATACTAGATAGAAAATAATGGACTTTTCCTTTTTCTTTTAATCTGAATACATTCAGCCAATATTTGTGAGGGCCTCTCTCCGCTGGAACTTTGCTTTCTGTACATATAACCCAGAAAACCTTCCCTCTGATTGAGCTCCAGCACCTCATTGCCTTCATCGGGACTTGAAAGCCACCATCACAAATTGTACTTACCAGAAGGTCAAGAAACGGGCAGTTACCTGAGACGTTAGTTTGGGAAGCTACATTTGATGAGATTATACAGCTGTCCAAACATGCCTGTGTATCCTTTTTCCCTGGGAAGCTGCCCTGGGAAGCTGTGACAGTGTCCACACTTACTTGTATAACATCCTGGCTGGAATTCAGAACAGGAGCAAAATGTTCAGGAACAACTTGGACATCCTAATTTAGGTACGTAAGTATGCACAGGAGTGAGAAGAAGCTTTTTATTTTTTATTATTTTTTTTTTTTTAAGCTTGATGTGGCATCAACCTGGAGAAAAGGAGGCTCAGGGGCGACCTTATTGCTCTCTACAGGTACCTCAAAGGAGGCTGTAGCGAGGTGGGGGTTGGCCTGTTCTCCCACGTGCCTGGTGACAGGACGAGGGGGAATGGGCTTAAGTTGCACCAGGGGAGTTTTAGATTAGATGTTAGGAAGAACTTTACTGAGAGGGTTGTGAGGCATTGGAACGGGCTGCCCAGGGAAGTGGTGGAGTCACCATCCCTGGAGGTCTTTAAAAGACGTTTAGATGTAGAGCTTAGGGATATGGTTTAGTGGGGACTGTTAGCGTTAGGTCAGAGGTTGGACTCGATGATCTTGAGGTCTCTTCCAACCTAGAAATTTCGTGAAATTCTGTGAAATAGTGCATCAGCTCTTCATGTTGAGGAGAAGGGGCTGGGTAAAAACACTGAAGCAAGCTTTGCAGGATTTCACCCCCAGACCCAACTAACTGTCCCAGCCGTATCCAAATGCACTTCCAAGGAATGCACTCGAGGGTGTTAGGATGGGCTGCTCATGCTACATGACAGGGAGACTGGTTAAAATTATAGTTTAGAGGCAGTTATTCTGTAAACTTGTAGTCACACATGGTCGAAACAAATGAATTTAAAATTCATGGTAGGGGCAGATCTTACATAACTACCTCTGTTATTCTTCCAATGTTTAGCTAGATGCAAAAGAAAGAAATCAGAAGCAATGATGAAGGGTATTCCAGGCACTGGTCATCAACAGCCAGAATATGCCCATTTCTTGTTCTAATGTTGTGACAGATGGTCCTAAGGGGTGCATACTGAAATCATCTCCTCAGCATTTATTTCTTAGAGCAACACATTTTCATTTTCACAGTAAACAATCTCATGACAGCGCACAATCCAGGTCACAGCTTTCTCCTCATTGGTCTCTCCTCTGTAAGAGCCACAGGAATTTTCTGAGGCATGGACACAGAGGAACAGTGTATTTGTCAGATACTACTCCAAAAAAACACCTTTGCAAGCTATGGTGTTTCCATCTTTGCATCAGGCCAAATTACTAGGTTTAGCTGCAGAACAGGCTTTGGCAAACACAATTATTGTAGAACACAAAACTCTTCCACAGAACCCCAACAATGGAAAAGGCATCCAGGTACTGAAGAAGTAAATACAAACACTGTAACAAGCAAAATGCCTTACATTGACTTCCTTACTGATCGACTAGAGACTGATTTTGGAAAGAGCTCCAATGTTCCAGCTCAGGAACACTGTTTAGACATTTCTTCACCGGGATGGAAGTGGGGCAGACAGCTCAGAAGAGTCCTGCCTGGCTGAATTCGGCATGGCAAGGAGGAAGCCCTCAAGCCTGCAGGTATGGGCAGGCTCTGGCAGCTGGCAGCTTGGATGCGTCCCTGCACAGCAATCCCGTCGCCCTGGGGAGAGCCTCCACACCTCGGGGCATGGGCAATAGCTTCACGGAGGGGATGTGCTTTCATTCTCAACAAACACACACTTCACATATCAGAGGTAAAAGATTTTATTATCCCATGGATGTTTCCTAAAAGGTAAGAGTCCTACCAGACAAAATATACAAAGCATTTTGTGTTTTCTTTCTAGACAACTGCATTCTCACCCTATGAAACAGTGAACGTGTCAGTTCATCGTAAAGAACCAGGGCTTGTCCTTACAGCTGCGGGATTGCACAGAGTTAGCATATTCAATGACCAGTTAATTCATGCAGAATCAGAAGGAATGGGGAAAAGGTCTGTGTGCTCACCTGAGTGCAGGCTTAGGTGCCCAGAAACAAAGAGAAACACAGGGCTTAAATTTACCAGTTTGTGGTACTTCCACCAAGCAAACCAATTCTCTGACTTGCTCTTCATGCACTTCGCAAGGAAAGGCTAGGGCTGATAGCAAGTTATATTTGGAAAAACACAGCTGTACTATAAAAAAGCAAATACCTTCTGGCAGTAGGAAACTTTCCTTACCAACCTGCATGAAGTACATGCAGTTCTTCGTTTTACATCCAGCTTAAAGCAGGAGACCAACATCTCCTCCTATACCTGTTAAAATTTAATATTTATGGTTGACTCTACATTTATACGAAAAAATAAACTCTCAGCCTCTAAGGACATACTAATTCCTCTTGTTTTAGATGACTACTTTGAGATACTGTTTTGTTTTCATGTAACTAGCTCACAGTATTACTATTAGAAGTTTTACTCTAAAATATATTCACTTTTTGGTCCTGCTGAATTAATGATTGTACTTGCATTTACTTTATCCTTCCCCTTTCTAAAACAACAAGCTCATTTCAACAGATGAACAAGTCCAGATTTGCTGGAAACCAATTAACAAGAATGTGCCAAGCTGAACTTCATGCTGTTCTTTCAAGCCAAAAAACTGCCTGCATTTTAAGAACCTAATTAGTTTTAACTATATTTATGGATCAGAGGGAAGAATATTGAATTACTCCGCAATTCTTCTCTCCAATGATCAATAGAAATGCAATTTTGTTCACACAATTTCCCTGCAGCATATCGGTGCACTGAATCTTTCCTTGTATCAATATCTGTACTACAACGATGCCCTCGGATGATGTGATATACAGTAGGGCTACAGGAATTATTATCAAAACTGCCTTCATCGGAGGAGTTATACAAGAAAACTCTCTCTCAGCACAAACAAAAAAATCTGCTTCTGTACTCGCCAGTAACTACCAACTCTGCTGCTGACACCACTTTGCACACAGGCATGGCAGCCTCTTCTGCAAAGAGACAGTAAGGCTACGCAGCCTTGCATGTGGCTACGCAGCCTCCCTGCTCTGTGGCCCCTAAGCAGCACTATGATCTCCATGTTGCTGCCACCCCACACCAGCCCCGCATACCCACCCTCCAGGGGCTCACCCCAGGGCACCCCACGCTGCTCCAAGGGGTGTGCCAAGCCATGCCAGGCTCAGGAGCAGACTGCCATGTGGCAAGGAGTACTAACAGGGGCAGCACGGGCAGGCTGCTTTCTCTGTTTGATAACCTGGCCTTCAGGAGGACAGCAAGCTGGGAGTACCAAAGCACAGTTTGGGCAGAAATCTCCCTCTGCTGAGTTTTCTGAGTCACTGTTTGTAGCCTCACATCTGTTCTCTCCCTAAGGGCATCTGATTCCATATTTCTGGTAGTTACGTCAGCATCAAACTGGTAGCCCTCCTCCTGTCACACACCTTCTGTCCTGGTGCCAAGGCAGGTTCAGAACACTGCCAGCAGGAAATTGCTCAGCCAGGAAAAGAGCACCTGTTTCCAGCATCCTATTTCTTTGCCATCCCTTCTACCCCAAGCTTGCTCCCAAAAGAGATTTCCGTCCTGTGGCACGGAAGAGGCTGCATTCACTCCCAGGCTGTGACCACTGTGTAAATTTAAGCCCAGTGAAATGTCTCAGGTAGGCAGGAGGGAGAAAAAGATAATCAGCTGTGAGGCCACGATGGACCCAAGAGGTTAGAGCTTCACAAGCAAGGGAAGGAGTAAAAATAAAAATTAAAAAAAAGTAAGACACATTACCATGTCTAAAAAGAGGGCTGAGAGCATGTGTGTGCAAGCAAAGCCAAGGAAGGTTACAACAGGACAGCAGCCTCATGATTTTTTGCAGATAACAGTTTCAACCACAAAAGTGTTTTCAAAGTGACGAATACGATGACAGTTCCCAGCCTCACGTCGACTGATACCTACAAGGGAATAAAAGAGAGAGAGATGGGGAGAAAACTCAACAAATGTTAGTTTACAAGAGCTGCAGTAAGTGGGGGAAGGAAAGCAGATGGGATGCAACCACTGAACACTGAAATGCAGGAACAACACAGCCTGTATGAAAAGCAGCACAATCTCCTCTTTGGAAGAATAACCACATTATCTAGGCCTTAGCCCTGCAATAAGAGCTGCCATGAGCTGGAGAAGCCACAGGGAAACAGCTGATTTTAGCTGACAGCATCTCAGTGTTATCTCACAGACCAGAAAGCCTCACAAAACCAGCAGAAGTCACAGGCTGGTACAGAGCACAGCCCTGATCGCAGTCAAGGAAGACTTAAAATCATCCTCCTCTGGCTGTTTGAATCATCGGGCGCACTGATCCTGCCATGGCTTCAGCCTCTCTGGAGAACAAGGAATGTTCCCCGTGTCCTTAAGCTGTTTCAGGTGAGGCTTTAAATGTGCCAGTATCTGAGAACAAGTAACTACAGATACTGAAACTATGGAGTTTTTTGCAAGACATTAGCGTTTGTATGGAAGATACATACATAAGATTTCATGAAGTCATTTTAAGGTAGTCTATTGTTCCCTCCTCACAACTTTTTCCATATTATTGAAAGCTTAATTAATTAAAGGCAATTTGCAGACCTAATCTGCTCTGAATAGCTGCCACTGAAGCAGGTATCTACATTAGGGAAATTTTCCAGACCGTTCCCCAAAGTACTGCTATTAGTTCAGCCCCAGGAGTCCACATGTAAATGAAGTGCTAGCTCCTGCAAGCGTCTTTATTAATGTTTCGATTAGGGTGAGAGAAACAGCAATAGAAACACTTGCAGCAGCCAGCACCCATTTGCAGCAGCACCATCACAGGCTGGGGTTCAGCTGAACTAAACGGGGAACACCTCAAAACAATCTGTGTGCTTACACCCGCAGGGAAACCTCCCCTCTTGCCACAAGGAGGCCAGCACGGCTGTTAGAGCAGAAATAATGACTGGGATGAAGGGGGAAGGCGAGTTAGGGTGGCTGAAAGCTGCTGGGCTCTTACGTCTCCTGGCGCTCCGCCGCTTCAGCCGGTAGGTCTCCTTGCCGCTGCAGAGGCGGTAGATGAAGGAGCCGAGCTGCTCCATGTCATGGACGTGCTCCGTTGCGATCATCTCCTCCTGGATGATGTATGTCTGAGGCAGGTACGTCCCTTTCTGAAATGACAGTTTCCACGCACAAAAAAAAAAAAGCATGATCAGCGATCTGTTAACAAAGCCCTGGTTCACAGGGAGTGCCAACGATGGCCGCACCTGGGGGAACTCGCTGCCTGAAGGCTCCAGCTGCACTGAGCAAGGCTGGGTAACGTGCTCGCCTGTCCTTGCATTCAACTCTCCCTTGCTACTAGCACAGGGCACGCGAAACAGATTAGCTTCAAAAGCTGAATACTCAGACAGGGGGTAAAGCCAGTGTAGGACTGACCCTGTTAGAAACTAAACCCAGTTTTACAGGAGGGCGTGCAAAGCTGTAACTCTAAGAGCATGGCAAACCCATCTGGAGGGGGCTCCAGGCTCAGGTGAAACACCAGAAGCTCCACTGAAAATGTGGATTTTACTTCTGCTTCAAAAGACAAAATCCCCCAGCCCAGCCCTGCTGAGATTCCAACAGATTCCCAACTTTGCTGCAATTCCCCCTCCTGTGTGACCCATTCAGCACAGCCCCAGTGACCTCCTGCCCTGACAGCCTGCAGTAATGGGGACGGAGACTAGCAATGACCACAGACACACACCCCATCTCCCTGCTGCTGAGGTTGAGGTGGCTTTGAAGACCAGGGTGGTAAGTGCAGTGCTTGGTAGGTGAAATGTAGGAGAGAGCCACCAGGAGCTACAAAAAAATGGGAGAGAGGAAATGGAGGAGCTGGGATGGAGCTCCCAGGGATGGAGGCCACCTCTTTTGCTGCAGGAAAGAGATCTGGCTCGGCAGCAAAGACTCTGCAAGCTGTGCCTGACCTCGTGAAGGCAGCAGAGTGGAGGGGCCCAGGTGCTCAGGGCATCTCACCACTGCCTGGGTACCACAAGGGCAATAGGGAGCTGTGCTACAAGTCCAGCTTGGGGTGGGGGCCACTTCTGAGCAAGCCACATGCTAACCAGGCCATGAAGCATAGACTCATTTATGGTCCCACTTGCTTAAGACGAGTCAAAGGAATAAAAGAATCAGCAGATCCACAAAAAGGGACCAATATCAATACAAGCAGGGAAAAAAACAAGCAACAGCAGCACCATTTCAAACTTCATCTCTTCAATTTCCACAACAGGGCTGGTTATCTCCACAGAGACACACCTGGAAACACACTGCCCTAAGTTAGCGCTGTGCTGTTGGGCTGGCACAGCCTTCTGGATCAATAAAGCTCTCCTCCAGCGCTGAGGCACTAGGCTATTAGTGGAAGTCTGTATTACACCAACACAACAGTTCCACAAGAAATTCAATTATTGATTCTCAGCGGGAGAGTGCGGGAGAGGGCACATGATACGTGCAGTTACTGACACAAGCTGTCATGTTAACGCGTGAGATTGGGGCTCAGGATTTGTCACATCCTTGACAAGGCAAGAGGTCTTAGAAACAGACACACACGTGTGCAACCCGCTACGTTCATTGTTTTAGGTTTAAATAGCTGGGGGAGCTGAAATGGTCAGGAACTGTTGCTCCTTCATCACAGGACTGTGCAAAAAGTATGTTACCTTCAATTCTCTGCTAACAGTTTCAAGAAAAGTAGAGCTCTGAGCATCTCCATAGGGAAATTAGTCTTGGGCTCTACAGAAGATGTGGATCATCCATCATTTAACTGGGTCATCTCCAGCTTCCTGCTGCCGCACAGCGGGAGCATCCCTCCCTCCTCTTCTCTCGGATACTCACACAGCCTTGTTCACTGAGCCATTACACATATCCACACGTAAGCCTGCAAGAAGCAGCACGACTGCCATTTGCAGGCCAAAAGCTGAGAGAGGAGAGGCCCAGTAAGGCGTAGAGGTGACTGCAGGGCTGAAACCTGAGCAGGGTCTGGCACAGCTTTGGCTGCACGCAGCTGGGAGCCCAGGGCAGGCACAAGGCACGTGCAGCACAGGGCACCTCGTCAGGCAATGAAAAGGAGAAACATGCCCTCTCTGCCTGACACAGGCTGCTGCCACGGCTCACAGGATAATTCAGCTGGGAAGGGAGCGCAGGAAGAGTCTGGTCCAACCTCCTGCTCAAAGCAGGGGCAGATACGGGATCGGGCCAAGTTTCTCGAGGCTATATCCAGTCTTGGTTTTGTTTTTTACCCCTTGATGGAGGTAGCACAACCTCTGCGTGCAGCCTGTTCCCCTGCTTCACTGTCCTCACAATGAGAAGCTTCTTGTGAGCTCAAGAGCAAGCTAAGCGCTTGAAAACAGTGATTCTAAAGTGCACAGACAGATTGGACATGTGTCTGTCCCAATAATCAGTTATTTAAACCCACATCTGCTTTTACACTCTTTTTAAAGAATTAAGGTCATAATGGTCACGAGACCACTTTAACCATATTTTTATCCCCCTTTTTAATTCAATTTCTGATAAAGACAAAGCATCATTTTCACTTCCTGTAATTTTATAGCCGTTATTTTAGAACATGACCAGCATTTCCAACCTCCTAGTTTTTTGCTAAGGGTCTGCTCTTTTCCATTTCCTCTCTTTTCCATTTCCCTTTGCCCAAGGGACTGGTCACCTGCCACAGTGGCTGGTTTGGAGAGACGGTAAATAACCGTGTGTTGTGCCCCAGTGGTGTTCCCAGCACACTTAACGGGTGGTCAGAGTGCATGAAATTGTGAGGACTGCTGAGAAACAAGCTGGGGGTTTGACATGTACGGGAGATCAGGCATCTCTCAAGCCCAGCCTTTCACCTCTCAGCTTAACCCTGCAAAGTTCATCACACTGCATGCAGCAGCACTGACTGAAGGGAATTAGAGAAAGACTTGCACTGTTTTTCTTCTACACAGGCTGTCTTGGAAGGGAGTTTGAGAGCTAAACTCAGTGCTTTGCTTTATCTTCTTCAGCCTTAAAAATCCTGTTGTTTCTTTTTTTTTTTTTTTTTTCCTGCTGTTAAGATTAAATAGCGCTCTATTTTAAGGCTGTTTTCAGTCACTGCAACACACCAGAACGGGCTTCTGAACTGAACAAAACTGCTGGTACTAGACCCAATTAATGCCTGCTGTGCGCAAAGCTGCATCACACCAAGTGCTGTGCTTCAGCCCTCAGCATGGCGAGGGAAGCAGCAGAGATTCCACCCCCAAAGGGGTAACAGCAGAAGGCCTGGTGCTCCCCGCAGGGTACCGAGAGCTCTGCAAATGGCAAAACACAGCAGCAAGAGTGAGAAGAGGGTAATTTTCTCCCCACTTTGACTCCTATCAGTAAGCACCAGGGGAAAGGAATCTGCTGCTTCTCTGGGCTACCCTGGTCAGGTTCATCCATCATGCCAGTGTTACCGTGCTGTCTGCAGAATTAACATTTCAGCTGCAGCCCCTGAAGCTTTCCCTCTACATGAGGACTCAGCTCTGTCAGAGCCAAGGCTTACTTCCACAGACACTGCTTTTTGTTTCCCAAGAGATTCTAACCAGCACCCAGGAGCAAACTCAAGGAAAGCACACAAAGTAAAGCAGTACTGCAGCTGTACCTTCACGTTAACCAGCAGCTCCCACAGGTTGCGTGGAGGCATCACGATAGTGGTGTTCAGCTCGATGACGTAGCATTTATCCAGCGTTATGTCATGATAAGCTGTCAGACCCTGTGTTCCAAGCAGAGAGATTAAGGAATTGAGCCCTTCTCAATAAAATATGGCTGTGAAAGTAGCTGAAAAGAGGCTGAAGTGAGGAGCAGGGCAAAAAAGCAAAACAGGAGCACTCCAGGCTGAAGCACCCTCAACCCGCCCTGGAGAAGCCCTTGGTTCTGCTCATTGTCGGAAGCACTCCTGGTGAACATTAGTTTCCATTTCTTTTCTGCATTTTCCCTCCCCTCTCCATGCACTTCACCACCTCTCCTCACGTGGCTGCAGGCACCCGACTCTCCCCTGAAGGCTGTGCCAGCAGCTGTCCTGCATTTCCAGCAGAAATACCCTCCAACCCCATGCCCAACACCCAGCCACACTGGCACATCCCACCAGCTCACAGGAAAGGCCCTCCTGCTGCCTCCTGACTTCAGTGAGCACCAACCTCACACTGACATTACACAGCCAAAAGAAAAATTCAGGGAAGACAGGAAATTCTTTTAAGCAACAAACCTGCCCGAGGACCTCCCTAGCAAGGCCTAACATGCAAGACGAGCAGGTTGGAAAAGCTCAGGCAGGGCCCTGAGAAGGAGGAGAGCTCAAAAACAAGATCATCGTACAGATATGCGACAACAGCAATAGTGCTAGGCCATGAGAACCGTGCTGAAGCCCCCCAGCTCAGCTCCATGCTACGCTCAGAAAGAGCGCCTTACTCTCTGGAAATCATGGATGATATCTGCAGGGTCACTCCCCCCAAACTGTGGCACCGGGACATTGATCTGCTCGTAGTTCTCCTCGATGTAAATCTTGACGTCTTCATGCAGCTCCAGCTGCCCCTTGAATGGGGAGTACAGCGAGTCTTCGTAAAGGACGCCGCAGTGAAACACGCTCTCGCGGGGAAGCTGTGGGGATGACATCTGGTTGGAGACAGAACACACGTACACCCCACACCCCATTAACGACGAGAGCCAACACAGAAAAAAAAAGTCCCCAAACTGGGTAAAAATACTTATCAAACAAGCACATAAGAATATTTCAAAATCTGTTGGCAAAATTCTCAATGAAGGGAGCGCAAAACACCCTTGTGAAATGACCATGTCTCCCTTTCTGCTAGCCAAGTCCAAAGGGAAGAAAGGATCCCTTGTGGGATTTCATATGGAGCAATTCAGAAAGGTAAAATGTCTGTCAGTAGGCTCTTAAATTTCATGACTAGCCTGTTCAGATCCTTTTGTAGATAGAGCTTCTGGCAACTGCATTTTTCTGTATAAGGCATGTAAGCTTAAAGCAAGCCAAGCATCACTTCTAAAGGCACTTGTAGCTCGTCTGTGGCAAATGCACCAAGACAGCATCAGGAGCTGCTGCCCTCTGGGACTCCAGAAGCACAAACTACAGGTAAGAGAGCTTCCCCAGGGTGAGCAATTAAGTCTGAGCACTAGCATCACGGAGACAAATTGCAGCCATCGGGGACCTGGAGCATAAAGGCTCCATCACCTTGGTCCCCGGACCATCTCTGACTATGTTGAAGGACCTCTGCCATGTAATGGCACAAAAGCTTTCATTTGGTATCACAGGCAGGCAGTGGGGTAACAACAGGCAGCCCCAAATTGAGCAGCTGACATTTCCCAGTGCCACTCAGCACGCATTGAGGGTAGGTTATCGACTGGTTGATGGACCAAACACTGTCCCTCACCCAGTGATAAACCAGCCCTCAACACCAGTGGCTGCCACCCAGTCATAAACAAATGCCTGCACCCAAATCCCTGCGTATGGGCCCATCATATTCCTACTGGTGTGTAGGAGGGGTGAGCAGCCCTACCGTTGCCACAGGGATTCCAGACCAGATATAAATGAGCACAGGTAATAAAGAATTGATGTATCTGAAAACAAGGACTGCAAATTAATTTGACAGCACAAACATGTATGGAGGAAGGAAGTGTATAAAAAGCCTGTATTGCTGAGTGGATAAGTGCTGGCTGCAGAGCTGAATGCAGCCGGCAGTCCTGGGAGAGCTCACTCACTAATAGCTGCTCCACAGCAGAATGAGGTCTTCAGTGCAAATCAATGCTCTGGGCTTTCTTAGCTAAACACTCAGCAAGCCACAGTGCTCAGCAGTTTCCTGCTTAAAAAGCAGCTCTACCGTGTCCCAGGCCCCACGCTCTGACCCTTGTTACTCAAATCCACAATGCTGCAAGCCCGGTGCCTCTACCAGGCCAGGCTATGCAGAGCCTGAATGAAGGAAAAGGTGCTGAATTTAACAGAGGCTGTAGGCCCACCTGCCACACCGTCTCCTGCTCACTTTTCTATTCATTGCTTGCTTTATTAATAGCAGCACCTATTTTTGTTATGCCTACAGTTTCTCTGTGCTAGAGCCTAAGAAAAAACAACAACAAAACATTGCAAAAAGCTGTTTTGTCTTGCCTGTCCCCCCTGCTCTCTCCAGGGCCTGCTCAACCCTCACAGCCAGTCATGCTTGAAAGCTGGCTGACCGCAGACCACAGTAATGTTGGGTTCACAAAGCAGAACTTGCAGGATATTTTTATACGAGTTAAAAAACAAAACACAAAGGAGGAGAAAAGGAGGATTTCTAGAAGGCCCTTCCTGACGGTCAGGATGGAGGTGAGTCTGAACCCACTGCTTCAGACATGCCCATCTGCGGGGCCCAGAAACACTGGCTCCTGAATCACCACCACACAAAGGCAGAAACAGCAGCAGCAAAGCAAAGGTTGAAGCAGCTTGTCTGCTTGCTCTGGGTCAAGGAGCCAGCAGCCCTTCCTCGCTCACCCATACCTGGGTGATGAAGAAGTATCTGTAGACATACATCGAAGCGAAGACCAAGCCGAGGAGCAGTACGAGGAGACCCATGGTCAGGTAGCACACCCCGCTGAGCGATGACCTCCGGCTCTGCACCGCAGGAGCCTGCTCCTCCTGCAAGGCAAAAATGAGAGCATCGGTCAGCTGCTGCAAGAGAGAGCAGAAAATCAGCAATATTTCATGTAGAGGCCACGCGTGAGCTTCTGAAGTGCAACTGAAGAACAAGGGCAGTGTCCTGTAACTTGACTTCACACCTAGCAGCACTCCAGCAAGAGTAAAACACTTTTTATGCACTTTCCTCTCTTGCCACCCTATATATATATATATACACACATGTATATACACATATATAAGGATACGTGTGAACATACAAACACACATGTATGACCTGGTTCCTACAAACGGCTCAGAACAAAATCCAGCTTTGTTTCAGCAGTGATAAGGATCAATCAGAAAAAGGCTATCAGGAAGAAGGAACAGGGATGCAGAAGTTACAATTGGATGGCTGCTGGATAAAAGTACATTGCTTTTGTATTTTTACTGTTTTTTTGTTGTTGTTGTTGCTGATATACTGATACCGTTGCAGCATTCTTCAGGGGCAATTTTCGATGTGGAAACAACTGGTGAGAGAAGTACCTGCTGGTACCTCCCTGGTGGGGTGAGCCTACCCAAACAGCTGCGCTGATCGCCTCATTGTCAGGCAGACTCTGTCACACCTTCCAGGAACACACAAGCTGGTCCGAGGATCAAAAGAAAAGATACCTGCTTTTTTCAGAGTGCTGTCTGACTGCAGGCAGGAGTCAGCTCACCCTGTTACACCCTTCAAACAGGAGGGCAGTGCGATGGCAGGGCTACCTCCTGGGAAGCATGCATCCCAGCCCACAAGGCTCTTGTTTTTCCTGCCAAAATAACTCTCTGAAAACTTAAGCAGGAGGATGTAAGGGCTTTCAGAAGCATACGAAAGAAATCCGTTCACAGATGCCCCAGTTTCCACCCAGAAAATTGGAAAGCTACCCTCAGATGAGCAAGCAGACAGAGGAGCGACGCCAGGGAGGGCTCCTGCAGCTCATCTCCCTCTCCACAGTCTGTGATCTGAGGCGTTTGATTAGAAAAACACTCTCACCATGGCTAGCTGGAGATTGATGCAAGCTGGAGGAACAGATTTGAAAGAAAACAACAGCCACTCATGTCTGAGATGCATCACTAATATACCCATGACAACAGCAGAGGAGGAGGTAGCTTCTCCAGGGTAGCATGGCCAAGGCTCACAGGGTGGTGGTGCAGGAGCTGAAGCCCCAAGGCCTCTGACCAAAGAGCTCTAGGAAAGCTGCAGCTCTAGCACACCTCCAGAAGAAATTAATCTCTATTTATTTCCTCTTCATCCCAGCTTTGGAAAGACCTGTAGCAACTCTGCCAGCTCCCTACACTGAAGGATCAGTGTTTAACTAGATTGTGGCCACTCCTCCAGCAAACAACAGGATGAGCGAACTAAAAAATAAAGCATCTGAAGTTCATCTCCTCTTATTCCCTCCCCCTCCTCCTACAGATGAGGGGTGGCAACTGTGACAAGCCATGAAGAAAAGAAAAATCAAATCACAATTCTGTTTAAAGGCTCTCTGCCATGAACTGCTCGGATGGGAAAGTCATGCTGTATGTCAAGTATTTCACAACAACAGATTTCCCCAGATACTTGCCATCAGAGAAGGCGTGCGGACACGGGGGGTGAAAAGGAACAAAAAGCTCTCCTGCTACTAACCACTGAAGCACAGCAGAGAAAACGCTTAATGCTCAGTAAGAGAAGCACATCCAAAAGGCGCCGGGTTCCCGTGATGGATAACGCGCTGGTTGCTGCCTCGAGGAGCTGCAAGTGCTCACTCCCCAGTGAGCCTGGGGAGAGGGTTGAGAGGAGCCCTCTAAAAAGAAAAAAATTGTCTGAAGAATGGCAGGGAGGGAAAAATAAGCCCTTGCTGGTTTGCCATTTGCTAAGCAGGTCTGTGCTCTTTGCACAGCCAGGAACACAGTGAGACATCTCAGCCCTTGCTGCAGTAGGAGATGGGTTTGGCTCCTTGCAAAGCCTTCGTGGCTTAGGGAGAATCACCTGAGCTTCGTATCTGGGAGAAGCTGGGAGAAGCTACTCAGGGCTTTGCCTTGGGAGAAGCTAGGAAATACCAAGGTGAAAAAAAAAAACCCTCAAAGTATAAGAGAGAAAAAAAACAACTCAACAGTTACTTTTCTGATGGAGCATCAGCGAAGGCAATGAGGTTCAAAACGGTGTCATGCAGTCCGAGGGGAACAATTAACCACAGCCCTGCAATACAATGTGCAGAAATCACCAGCACAAACCTTCACTGAAATGTACTTCTCCTTCCAGACCTAAAGGCCACCGGCCTTTGTCACTATGCATGAGCCATAACTAAAAAGCAACCAACCACACATCAGCCGGCAGCTGAGCTTCGGGCTGGAGGCATTTCGGTGCCGACAGATGGTGGAAGGAGCTCTGCCCAACCTGCTCTAGCAGCATTTCGTTTGAGATAAGGAAGCTTCACCAGGCTGGAAGAATCCAGGAGGCTTCTTCCCTAGGCCGCTCCCTCCCCGTGGTGCAGCACACGTCCTTTCCCACAGGACAGCCTCTCCCTGCTGCAGAAACGGGAATATTTCAAAAACAGAAAATTCATCGCAGTTGGTTTCCATCCATTCTTGCCGTAGGAATGCCTGGCTCCCCGGCATGGGAGCGGTTTTCCCTTATGCTGCCCTTGTTATAAAGGGAACCAGCCTGTCCCAGCAGCAAGCTGCAGGGAAGGCACCCTGCCGGGAAGGCCCGGGCCACCAGCGGGCCAACAGAAGGGCACGCCACGCTCATGCAGCACTGGGGTTTTGCAGATCTAGCAGACCCCCTTCAATTTTGGCAGTGGGAACGTGAAACAAGACTCAGCAGCACAGTTCTCCTGGAGAGCAAAGAATGCCTTTGAGACACGTGTTTTCACTGAGGGCAAAAATCACAATATTAACACACAAAAGCACTGTCTAACAGAGCTCACCAGATGTTTAACATTTTGTCAGAATTCGTTAGCCAGATGCTCCTCTTGCAACAAGCCACCCCGCTGATCTTCTGCCTCAAGCACATACGGTTTCTTTTGGTCAAGAGAATCGGAAAGGCTGGGGTCAAAACCATCTCTGGGCAGAGGCAGGGACAGGTATTTCAGGGCAACAAGAGAGGGCCGTGGCCCGTGGCCTGTGTGTGGGAGTTGGCAGAGCTCCTTCCCCGTGTGGCCCGAGGGAAAGGCACAGCTCGCTCTTCCTCCATATGGGGAAAGCATCCATCTCTCAAGGAGAGCGCCTGTGTGCCTTGGTTTTCTGCCAGGCATTGTCCTGCTAATACTTCATCCCACCGGGCGAGAGACAGAGACAGCTCCAGCATGCGAGCTTGAATACCCAGATGTGCTGAGTCGGCTTCAGTGTGCAGGCGTGATTGCTTTGCAGATGCTCAGACCAGCACTCGGCAGCAGGCAGGACACTGGAATATAAAAAGGAATTCCTTTTCTTGGATAAAACAGGGTATTCGATACGCTTCAGCGCCCTGCCAGCTTGCAGGGACAGAGCAGGAGCAGAGCACAGGCAGCAGATACCCAGACGGGAGGAGGTGAGGTTATGCTAGAGAGCGTTTGGTAGAGGAGGCTTGAAATTAGTCTGGGAACAAAAATATGTCCTAATTCAGTCTTTCAGGATTTTCTTCAGAATTTCAGGGCTTGCTGAGGACACGATGAAGAGAAACCATCGTGCCTGTGGGGCACTGCCGAGGGCTCTCACAGCTGAGCAAAACCCCTCTGGATCCCCAGCTCTGCAGGGATGGGGTCAAGAAGAGCCTGGGGTCAAGCTCCGAGCCAGGAGGTCAGCAGCAGCTCCAGCCCTCCATGGCCAGGGAAGGTGGCAGCCCGTGAGCATTTGCTCTGGGCTGGAAACTGCTCACTGCCTCTTGCTCCCAAGTGCCAGCAACTGGGCTTCAGCAGCACCTCGCCTGCTCTTCGCATCCCTCCCCAGCCCGCGCAGGGGACTGACATCCACACGGGAGACTTTCTTAAAGGAAGGCCTGTGCAGATGGGAGCAATGTGGCCTGGTATCTTCCATCTTCTTGAATAACTTTAAAAATATATATATACAAGTCCTTGAAGGTCCTGGGCCACTGGAAACACAATCCTAGCGCAAGCTGATAGCAAGAACTTGATGAGGTGTCATCTTTGATACGCCTTACAAATACAGTACAGGCTTATGAAAAATAGGTACTTGATTCAATCTCTCTTCCTCACCAGCATCTTGCTGAAGATGACAAAGTGCGGAAATTAAAGGTGTCATGTCATGCCTTGCTCCTTCCTGACTCGCACACCACCTCTGCAGGGATGGGCTCAGCTCATGCCCTTTTCCTGTTTCTTCAGCTTTTGAAGCAGCTCTGCCTGCCTCCCTTCGTCAGCCGCTGCCAGGAGATCAAAACAATATAGCAGCTTCTCCAGGAAAAGAGTTAAGGGCATGCAGCTTTTCAGAGCTTATCAGCTTTCTCTACTCCATTTCCCTCCAGAATGACATCTAATTACTTAGATAGAGAAACATCACAGCCATCACTTCTCTCAGTCTTTCCCCCTCTGGTTGCTCTAAGATTTGAGGCGTTCTTCCCCCATTTTTATGTAACTTGACATGAGTGTAAAATAAGCACATATATTTGTATCAATAACATAACATCCAAATAAGCCTAAAGCCAGATTTGCTTGTACACAGCTAGTTGATTAAAGGATGCATTTGTTGAGTTTTCCATGAACCATTTTCCCCTGCGTTTAGGAATCACACAGACTTCAAATCTTTCATGTTAGACATAGCAGGGCCTGATGAGCAGGAGACAAAGTTTGGCAAGTGTCTTAATACACACCCCCAACAGGCAAAGAAGCTTGGGGCGACTAAAAATAGTAGATGTGGTTTTGATGACTGACAAGTGAGGAGAGAAATATGATGCAGAGTAAATACTCAAAGGGATCCAGTTTTGAGAGGAGCTCTATCTGAAAGGCAGTAAAAAAATATCAGCCATCTCTAGGAGGCTGCTTGTTTTAAGGAAGTTGCCTGAGCTCTTGATGTGGAAGATGTGCTTACGTAATTACAGCCATTGACATGGGTAGTTGTGGCTTCCTCAAAGGAAGCATGCTCAAACCCTCAGAAATCCACATCAGAAAATCTAACTGATCTAGCTGGTTAGTACTTTTTGTCAACCAAAGGCCAAAATAGAAAAATGAAAAATAAGTTCAAGGTCTCTACCTACAGCATACAAAGTCCCATGTACGTGGTACTGCTTCACAGAATGTAAGGACCTGCAGTTAAAACACCTCCACTGACTTCAGACTGAGAAAATCAGAGCTGACTGCTGGTAAACTGCAGTGCTGCCACAGTGGGTATCAGCTGATAGGGACCGACCTGTCGCCAGACCTGGCTTTGAGCATCAAAACGTCTCAGGAAAGTGAACCCCACCAAAGCAGCCCGTTCTTCCTGCAAGCAAAGCAAAGTCACCCTGCAGGCAGCACCCCTCATGCAGCTGCTGGGCACTTTCTGCCGCTGTCTCACACGGTAAGCAGTAGAGTTTGGTGGGACAAGGAGATGTAGACCTGCCTCCCAGAGACAACTGCTCCCACGTGGAGACACTCAGACCCAGAGCAGCTAGTGCTGAGCAGCTCCCAGGAATGAGCAGAGCAAGCAGGAATGGTTGGCCAGGGCTTGGGACTGGAGTCAAGCCCTGACCAAGCCAGAGCCTGGAGAAAGGAAAGGGAGAGACAATGTACAAGGAAAGGAAGGTGGAAAACAAGAAGGGAGAGAGGGTCAAAGAGGTAAATCATCGCAGCAAAGGTAATTTGCATCCTGTATGCATGTAAGCATCTCTCATGTCCCAAAAAGGGCTTCTCTGCCAGATGACCTCCCCAAAATTTTTTTAAAAAATTATTAAAGAGACTCTTGTCTTCAAAAGCATTTATGCTTGGAGGGAGGAGAGGGAGTGAAGTGAGGAGAAATACCAGGTGACACTATGTGGAGATCAGTGCCCTGGAAGAGAACCACAGGGGTCAGTGTGCAGCACCAGAAGTGGCAGCTCTGAACAATCCTGGGACCTGGAACAGAACAGAACGGGACGCTCCTTACAGACTGACGGGCCCTCCCGAGACTTTAGATCAGAAAAGAAAATAGCGTGTGCATGCATACACACACACACACGTATATATATGGCACACAGTTTCCAAGGCAACTTCTGCATGCTGTATTTGAGCAGTGCTTGTGCAGGGCCATGCAGCAGCATTTCCACGGAGAACACAACTGATGCCTGAAAACCAGAGGGGGATAAAAAAAAAAAAAAAAAAAAAAAAAAGAAAGGCTGTAATTAAGAGACTATCACAGCTGAAGGCAAAAAGGTTGCAATAAATGAATCTAATCACATCTTTAAACGATACCACCGCACATGACTAGCAACAAAGCCACCTGCCTCAGGAGTCACTCTGCAGCACTGGAAATTAGAATATCAAAAACAACCACTGGCTAATTAAAAACCACACTGTTGTTGCTATACGACAAAGCCAATAGGATGTTAAAAATGCAGCCTAGCATGTGAGACCTCCTAAGCACCCAGCAATCATATTTTCCTTCTCCTCCGTCAGCAAGAGAGACATAAACCTTCTCTTTTCTCCCTTTTCCATCTGATTTTTGAAGTAAGGGGCTGTTTATTCTCCCCTCTTTGCGCAGGGTTGAGGAATTCATTTCTCTGTATTTTATTTTTTGGCAGAGGCACCACAACTTCCAGCTGGAGGTTTTCCAGCCTCCCTCTTCTATTTCCTGGGAGTAAAACCATTCAGGGCATTAGCAGAGCCAACAAAGCCTGTTGTAAAAACAAGGCTGTTCTTACAAGGCACTTAGCTAGAGACCCAAGTGTCACACTGAAGCGACAGGCAGACAGAGCAAAAATAAACAGTGGTGACAAAGAGGCAAAAAATGTCCCAACCTGTTTAACAGTCTGACTGCCGAAATATGGATTTGGGTAAACACAGCCTGATTTCCAGAGATCAACAGGAGCTGCAGCCGCTCATGGTGACACTGGGGAAAGCCAGCCCTGCGTCACTGAGCCGCGGCAGCATCCCCAGCAGCCCTGCCGCTGCAGCCTCTGGGGCACCTCAGCACACCTCACCTGGGAGCAGGGAGGAGCAAGCACAGCCAGGTGAAAGCCAGGAGTGAGGAGTTAAAGAGAAGGGGATTTTCCTCAGGAGCAGAAAACAGGCAAAGCTTTGGCACTGGGTCTAAAACCTAACCAGAGTAATTAAAGACAAAAGGCAGCTCAAGCAAGAGCGAAGCAGAGGGCTGCTTTAGGAGTACAGAAAGCTCGTAAATCCAGGGGTTGGCAGAGTTAAAGAGAGAGACTTGATTCAAAGGTGAAGACACATGCAGGTGGGCCGACACCTGACTCCTTCTAAGACCTCTGACCGACATCAAAAACACTTAAAAACATTGAGAAACTGAGACCAGGAGGTGCCAACAGCTTTCAGCTTGTTCTCAGCATAGCCGGGCCTTCCTCCTCCTCGCCGACGAAGGCAGCCTGCTGGCTGCCAGCTGGGACGTGCAGCTCTGGGGGACGCAGGCCACGAGCCTGGCCGCCACCATGTCGGCATGGCTCTGCCCCCTCCCGTCACCCGCACACCGCGGGGAAGCGCCTCTGCCTTGGGGCCCGCTGCACTCAGGGAACAGCTCTTGGGGATTATTACAAAGGGTTAGTCTCATGTGTATGCTCAGGCTGGTGCCAAGTGGGTATAAAATCCAAGTCTGCGGAGTAAGACACCTCCTAACGTGCCACACATGCCGCCAAAGCGAGGAGCCGCCACACGGCCGGACAGCGGGCCCACGCGCTCGTGTGGACAGGCTTCCATCCTGACAGCCACATACTCAGCACTTCCCACACTAACATTGTACAGCTGCTCCAACATAAAACAAGCAGGGGGAGACAACCATGAGCAAATTAGCCATTTTGGATGTCACCAAAGGCAAGCTAAACCCTGCTACCTGGTTGGGACAAATTAAGCCATGTCTGTCCCTGGTTATCTACCTCAGTCTCCAGCTGGAGGTGGCTGATTCTCAAGAAAGGGCAGCAGAAAGGAAGACGTGGCTGTGCCCAAGATGCTTATGAGCTGGACCAGCTGAACACAGTAACAAAGAACTGGATTTCAGGTTACAACACTTACCATACCCTGAAAATCAGTGTCACAACATGAAATGAAATTACAGCTCCCTTTCGGAGTGCTCACCTCTTCCCCCCAGAGCAGCATAGGAAAACCCTGACAGTCAGTCCTACACTTGAAAATTCACCACAAAGACATGGTGCGTAGTTTAACAATAGCAAGAGAGAGAGAAGACAAATTTGCCCTTCTCAGCTTTATTGTTTAATCTGACTTCAGTGGGTGGCCACAGCAGCAAGGAAGAAAACTCTGCAAAGTATATCTAAAGGGATGTGTTAAACAAACAACAACAACAAAAAAGCAAAAAAACAGCCCCTACCTCACTGTCCTCCCTCAAAAGGTAACACTGGTATTAAATATACATGTTTATGTTCTCACACATCAACTGGGAAGAAAACACCAACTCAGAAGTGAAAATGCATTTTCCACCTCCTGTAAACCCATTAATAAGCAAAGATTTGGTAGCACAAAAGCAGGAATCGCAAATACACATGCAAGAGCAACCCCTTCTTTAGAAGTTGTCTCTCCAGCTGTGCAGTTAGTGCTTGCTGCTGTACAGGAGAGCAGTGATACACAACAACTACCAGCAGACTACAGCAGTACAGTATTTTTACGTGCAGCTTATACAGAGAAGCTGCCACTTGCTTGCATTTGGCAAATGTTCATTTGTTCCTTTCAAATCTGCTTCTTTTCAAAGATGTTTCTTAGTTTTCTGTGTTTTTTTTCCAAAGACTTGACTGTGCCCAAAACAGGTAAGCACAACAGCTTCTTTCCACACCAAGAGCACCTACATGCAAAGCTGAGCTGGCTTCGGCTCTCTTCTAGCTTTGGGAGAATACACATCTCAAGATGGAGACTACATGTTTCTCCATCTGCAGCTCTACAGTCTACACGTCTTCGGTGAAAGAGAGCTCTGTGTTTCCAAATTCAGTCCCATTTATAACTTTTCTGCTAGAAGCAGTTATTCCCTCTCTTAATCTCCCCTTCCAGTTTTAGCCAGATCCTTTGTCATGCTCAGCTGGATTATCAAATATTAATGCCTGGAGTCTCACATTTCACTACAGCAGATCCTGTAGGGGTCCAGAGATGTATTTCCAATTCAGTCCCCACCACCCCCAAACCATGGCAAACAGAGATGAAGCGACAACAATGCTTTCAGCCCACGTGGATCCAGGAGGGCTTGGGAAAGGCCAGGAATATCCCAAGACACCAGGGTGCAAGCTGGGGCAGCCCCGCTGCAAGGAGGCTGAGAAACCCCACTAGATAGTTGGGCTGATGTACGGCCTACAGAGAGACCACACAGACAGACAGAAGGGTTGGAGGGTTCCTGCTGTGGGCAGCAAACCAGTCCCTGTGAGCAGCATTTTCTGCCTCCCAGACTAACAGGAAGGGCCCACCAAAAGGAAGAGTCTCAGGGAATGCAGATGAGATGAAAGGCATTAAATCAAAGCTATCTGTGACTGAAGCCAACAGTGAAACATCGATCACACCCACAGGGCATTGCTGCGTGCATCCCGGAAAGCCCCTCAAACCCTCGCGCTTTGACCTGCTGCCAAGGTGTTCCCATGGGCTCGACAGTATCTGCAGGCAGGGAGAGCTCTGCCCACCCTCCTGCCTTGGTCACCAAGCCCTCTGCTCCCACCAGGCAAAGCTAGCAGCCAGGGCCTGAGCAAAAATACTGTCCTTCCCTCCACATTCACCTTCCCAGCAAGCAGAAGATGAAGGACTGCATGCACTGTCTCAGCACAGCCTTTTCCAGACTCACAACAACAGGTTTGGCTTTCTGCTTCCTCTCCCCAAAGCTTTAAGCATGCCCTGATGCACACAGACATCTCCTCATCCTCAGCAAACTGCCCTGGTCCCCACGGGCCCCGAGCCTGTGGTGTTGTGCTTGCTGTGAGAGATGCTGCCCTCGGGTCGGCAGGGAGGCACGTTCAGCAGGGGTCTTGGCACAGAGCTGAGCAGCTGGTCTGTTATGTACGGAACGAGGGGGGTGAGAGAACTCTCCTCCCTCCAGCTCTTATCATTCACCCCTCACGAAGCAGAAGACTTTAATGAAATACAATGAATCACAAACACATGAAGCGTGTATCCCAGAGCGTTTAATGATACAGCAGATATATGTATTTCCACTCCAGACTCTAAATCTGGAGTTCAATTAAAACTCACTGAATACTATTTTGCATCCAAGAAAATATTTTCCAATAAATACAACAAATTATTTTACTGACTGCATAACCTCAGACTGCCTTCTGCTTGAGGCTGCTATGTCCTCCCAGCTTCTACTAATGGCAGCAGGACAGTTTCTGGTATAAGCCCTTAAAATGTTGCAGTTGCCTCAAAATCACATGGATTTTCTGGCTGAGTCCAGATTGCACGTTCTTTCCAATTCAAAGCGAGCTGCACAGCAGAGAAACACAAGGCTCATCACGTGCAAGCTTGCTGTCAGGGCTCCTCACCTACCACTTTTCAGGACACGTTAGTACCACAGACATCTTCCTGCCTGCCGCATCTTTGCATTTACGAAGCACCTGCCAAAATTCACAGGCTGTGGAAGCTGCCGCTGAATCATTTCCCAGCTCCCGCTCCTATCATTGGGATTGAAGTTGTGAGATCAAAGAGGAAAGGAATGCAGAGCATCTTGTTTGCATGTCACCAATGCCATTTTGCTGCGAGGCAGCTAGAGCGAGGCACACACAGACAGGAATTATTGGCAGCAGGAGAGAGCATGGCTAGAAAGCCTGACTCCTGAGAGATCAGCCTCGCAGGTCGGATGTTTCACAGAGCAACACCCTCTCGGTCCAGCTCTGCGCAAACTACACCCAAAGGACCACTACTGAAGAAACCAGAGGCATAAATACCCTGAAAAATAACATCAGGAGGGGGCCACCTTGTCAGTGGCTGTGCTCCCCGAACACCCTCCTGTTACACCAACTCACCGCAACCTGCTCCTGCTCTGCTGTCATGCTCTGATGCTGATTTCCTCACAAGCCCATTTGCTGGAATTAAGAAACTGTTGAAAAGCCTTTGTTTTAAATTCATATTTTTACGTTCCTTTGTAGCTCTTGTGGGCTTAAAAGAACAACACAGTGCTCCCCAGGAGTCAGAGAAACGCTCAAGGAAATGACAAGAACCCCAAATATATAATTTGCTACTTAAAACAATTCCATTCATCCAGCAGGACCTGAATCAGGGTAATTTTGATTGCTGGGATCTGGCAGCACTCACAATGGAAATAAGCTACTGCTACTTTTATTTTTTTTTTATTTTACTGGTTTTAAACTGCTGTTTGCACACTGCTTGTGAGAAGGAGCCAGATCCTGCCTGAGCTTGTGCAGGATCAGCAGAAAGACCAAGTTCCCAGCTGCAGGGAGCTGGTTTGTTGGCTGCGTGAGCTTGAGGTCCAGCGTGACATTCAACTTTCAGGCTGCCTTTTCAGAGCTTGACATCAAAGGTGGGAAGAAACCTACCACCTTCTTTTGTTCGTAACAAGAAAAGACCAAGTCTGGAAATCACTGAGAACACAGTTGGCCACGTTCCCCATTACAGGTCTCCAGAGAGCTTCTAGGAGCTACATTAATAGGTGCAACGGCGACAGACTGAGCACATTCAGACCCTGACAGCACAGGCAAGCGTGCTGGAGCACACCAGTGCGTGATGGGAGAGGTCGCTGTGATGGAGGTGACTCCCTGAACCCTGCCTACAGCTGAGCAGCCTGCTGGCAATCCTACAATTGGCTCTCTGGGGCAGGTAACTGCTGCTCCCCTGGCAAGGCACATGAGGAGGAATGCTCTGCGGTGCTGCAGCAACACAGCACAGCCACAGCCCCTCCTGGGGATTTTGGGTCAGTGAGATACTGGGGCTCTGTAAATGATCCAACCGCGTGCGTAGTGTGAAGCATTTAAGAGGAATCCAGAAGTGCTGTTCAAACCTCATCCTCTGATATCAAACCTCTGGAACAAGACGGACTTGGCCCAGCTCTCTGGTTGGAGTCTTCACCCTTACCCACAGCATTGCCTACCCTGGCAGGTCTGACCTCCCAGAGGAGCTTGGCAGCTGGGGGTTACCGGCAGGAGAGACCTTCCAGAAATGCTCAGCCCTGGCCGGGCAGGACAGCGGCCACACCATCCAGCAGCGACCGCTCCCTCCTGGAGAGGGGCACCAGCCGCACATGGCTGGGGCTGGAGGGGTCCCTGCCCTGGGCCTCGGCCGCTCTCGGCATCTGCTGGGGCTGCCCTGACGCCTCTGCCCCTTGTCCTCTCTGACACCCCCTGCCTGAAGCCAGCAAACCCAACTTCTGCTCATCAATTCCCACCCCGGAGCCTGCAAAGCATCCAAAGAGAGCTGCCTGCGCTCTCAGCCCTTGCATCTCATCCTGCTCCAGCACCAGCCGCCGCGTTCCCATCACCTCCTCTCCATGCCAACCCTCAGCCTCCCGAGCTGTTACGGCGTGAAACCCGGCTGTGACCGCCAGACCCCAACCACATTCCCCCAAGCAGAACCCCGGACCGGAGGGACGCGCCCCGATGCCCCTCATCCATGAAGCCTCTCAGCTTCACACCGTCCCCTCCCCACCCTCCGGGACCTCCCCAAGCACCCGCACGCCACGACCACCCTCAGCGCGCCCCTCGGAGCAAACCCCAAACTCGGGAGGGGCGTAGATCAGACCCTGACCTGCTGAGCGGGGGGGGTCCCCGAACAGCAAAGCGTTCCCGAGGCCACCCACCGTCCCCGGCTCCCCGCAGCCCCCCGCACTCACGGTGCCCGGCGGCAGCAGCACGGCGCCCGGCGCCCCATCGCCCCCCGCCGCCTTCTCCTTCTCCTGCTCGGGCTTGAGCGCCGCGGGCGGCTGCTGGACGCCGATCTTCACCATGGCCCCGCCGCCGCCGCCGCCGCCGCTGTCGGCACCGCCCCGGGGAGGCGCCGGCACCGCCCGCAGCCCCGCGCCCAGCCCGCCCCGGCTCCCCCCCCCCGGTCCTTTCCTTCCCTCCCTCGGCCCCCCCCTAGGCTGGGAGCTTCGGCCCAAAGCTTCGTGAGATGCTCGGTGCGGTGCAGACCGCCCCGGGGAGCCGGCCCCTGCCCCGCTGGAGTCCTGCTGGTTATGATCCCAGCGCTGGTGGCAGCCTCGGGCAGGGGATGCCACCACAGAGCAGAGGGGACACGACGCCACCAGCCAGGTGCACCCGCAGGAACCCCATGGAAGAGGCAGAAGTGCAAGGGCAGGGGGCACCTGCCCTCATTTCCTTCAAACTTGGCCGGTTTCTTCCCCCCGCTGCTGACCGCAGGTGCCCCTGAGGCTGGGCCAGCCCCGTGCAGAGGCTGCAGGAAAGGGACGCGAAGGGAAGGCGCAGGGAGAGGGGGGCACTTCGGGAAAGCTGGGGGAACACAGCTGCCCTGGCCTCAACCTGGTCTCGACCCCAGAAAGCAGAAAACAGACGGATCATCTTTGTCATGGGGACAATAATCTGAAAAAAAAAGTAGAGCATGGCACGCAGAAGAGAAGGGGGAGAGGGGGTAGAGAGCTGCTGTTGTGCTGCTGATGCTGGCCTGGTGCCGTTTGGCTGCATTTGGGGAGCAGCAGGGAGCAGAGCTGCCTGGGAGGGCTGCGGATGCACAGGCTCTCTGAGCTGCAGAAACAGCGGGGCGCTACCTGGCTGGATGCAGGGCTCACTGAGGCACTCGCACAGCAAGGAGCAAAGAACAAACGCTGACAGTTTTGTTAAGGCGATAAAATTAGGAGAAAAAAATAAAAACAACAAACATAAAATCTTCATCAAACCCCTCTCGGCCTCCCAGGCAGACACAGGTAGTAAGGAATGCAGCGAACTGTCAGTGGTAAAACACAGAAATACCCTACATCGATTTTGTCCACTTAACCATAGTATTTATTTATAATAAAAGTCATTATAGGCATTTTTCTTTCAATCCAGAAGGATTCATTATATGACTGAGTGCTTTACATCATATTACAAACTAACCCATTGACAAATTAGTGCTAAATTTTGTTTGCAAAAGCCATCTTTGGCAAGGATTCAAAGTTGACTCACACCACTAGCACACAGTGCTGACTTGTCATTGTCCAATATTTAGAACCATTAATCCTCCCCGCACCCCACTGCGTGGGTACAGCTTGCATCAGGATTGCAAGTTTCAGCTCACGCAGAGATAAGGGGCAGACTGAGACAGTATGGTCCCGAGCTTCTGCCGACAGGAGCACTTCCAGCCACATCCAGACACTGAACATGCAGAACACGAGACACCGATGGCTAACTGCAGTAATAATGCTTATCTTAAATGACACTGCTTGCAGCTCCAGGGCAAGGAAGTGTCCAGAACGGAAGCAGAGGGGCAGAAATTCCTCCTGTGCCTTACTCTACAAAATCCACCAGCTTATCCTGCTTTCTACTACATTCACAACTGCTGGGCATAGACTTGGCCCTACCTTAAAAAAAATATATTATAATAATAATAAAAGTTGTTTTAGCTCTGCTCTTCCTGGCATATAGCTTTCTGTACGAGAAACGCTACGGTACCTCATTTTTCTCCCACCCAACAGTCCACAGAGCACTCTGCTCTCATCAATGAGAAAAGACACAAACCCAGGATGCCAGCTGGGGGAATAGGGACGGAAATCTCTCAATACTTCTGGTAAGCAGCAGAGAAAGCTTGACACACAAATCTTTAGTTTCAAGGCAGAAGGTGTAGAAAATTGGGTTTTCTTCCTTCCATTTGCAGCAAATACACCTCCAACTCCCATCCCCAGTCAGTCACTCGGTCAGGCTGGTGGGAAAAGCCTGCAGGCAGGGGGGCAAAGAATGCTCAAGTAATATTTGGGTCGTTTGTGAAAGAAACAGAGAAATAAGCACAAGTCCTCTGACATTCACCAGGGATCCTGATGGAACTTGCCTATTGATTTTAGCAGAGGGAAACAAAATAAAAGGCAGCATCACCCCATGCCAAGGCAGCAGCAGAGCACCAGGAAGATGTGGCAGTGGCTCTTCCCTTTCCATGCAAGTCAGGTGCTGGCCTGCCATGGCCTGAATCAACCCGGGCCTTTCTCTGGAGTAAAACAATTAATTTCCTCTTTTAAATGGAAAGTAGTATTGATCAAATCCACAAGACTGACACCAGAGCGTGTGTGTCAGGGAGTCCCCTGTTTACAGCTTGGAACCAGCAGCTTGCTTGCATCAGGCTCATTATTCTCCAAAAAGCAGCCTCAGGTGATGGCCTGCTGCCCTTTGTTAATGGAAGTATGCACAAGTGCCTCAAACAATATACAAGTTTCAGTATTTGCAAATAGAACTGGAATACTCTCATTAAATAAATAAATTAAAATAACACAAAACTGGCAATAGTGGTAGGGAAGGCAAGTTACTCTCCAAATTCCAAATATGTCATTGAAAATGTATAGGAAGGCATCCAAATGATTACAAAATTAGTCACATTAAAGGTCTAAAATTTTAAGCATCTTTACTTATTTCACGTTTCAATATTTAGTAACAGTCGCAGTCATGTTATCCTGAAGCACCTCCAGATTTCAATTATTTATCTGGATAAATGGCTTCCTTTGCAAGTATTAAGAAAAATCACCCCAGTTATTGTATGCCAAGTTTCAGGCTAAAATAATCTTTCAATAGTAAATCTTCTCCAGGTGTGGGCTGTGTAGTTTGAGGCTTAGAGGAAAAACACGGACAATGAACTTAGGGTTTCTCACTAACACAGCTTAAAAATTGTGACTCTCACCTTGCAGTGGAGAAATTACATGCTGTCCATAAAACGCCGTGCTCAAATCCGCTGTCATCTCCATTATTAAGCAAGCAGATTTCAGTTTAAAACTGCCACCTTACTGGCTTCATTAAAGCCACCTGATATTTTATTAGGCCTTTGTAACAGAGGTTCCATCTCTTGCAGGTAATTAAGTTGAATCCCAGGAACAATTTACATGACTGATCTTTCATTAAGCATAGCAGCATGATAGCACTTCTAAAGTAACAGATCAGTGGGAATTTTATGACCCCTTATTAGAGGAGCCGTCTGCTACCTTGCCTCTTTTCACCTTTTAAAAGTGTACCACTTCATGTAGAGGAAAAAAAAAGTCAAATGATTAAGAGAGAGCATAAGAAACATGCCTTAATACATGCTAAACCAGCCAGAATGTGTTTATCTTTTACTGAGCTGCATCTATTCCAGAGTTCAGCCCAGTGTATTAACAGTCCATAACCATATCAGGCTGGAAGAAAATGCGATTTTAAAGTCCTTATATCATCTGGCTTTTCCAATGCAGTTCCAATAATGGCTTGCACTAGATACTGTGCTATAAAAATGAACAGAACACAGCCATGTGCTCAAAGTATACTTTCATTTTCCCTTCCTATTCCACACTGGTAACAGATCAGCTAGGTAGAAAGCATGAAGACAAACTGGGCCAAAAAAATAAATCATAATAATTTCTAAAGGAAGAGACCACAAAGAGAGAGGATGCAACAACAGTTTTTGCTAGTCTTAGTACAATCTTCTTCTAAACACCCCAAAATAACTACAAGAGGCAACGCAATTACCTGTAGCCAAAGGTAGAGGATCAATCCAGTAGTTTCCAAGGAAAGTTGCAGTGCTCATCCGTAGCTGAGCTGAGCTGAATTTGTTGCCATTCCTGGGAATTCATGCTGCACCCAGCCGGGGAAGCATGTCGATCCCTACTACAGCTATCATGGATTGAGCCTTTTGTTCCTTCTCCCCTCTCCTTAGGGACAGAACTGATGGTTAGGCAGCAGCAGGAAGCACTGGGCCACCTAGGAAGGGGAAAGGAAATCTATTACCATTATGTTCTTCAAAAATAACAGGTGAGTAATTTTCCCCTAATAGTAAGAATTATCCTGGATTAGTCTCACTCCTGGAAGGCAAGCAAGCTCCAGGTACCTCAGATGTATCTTTTATAAACAAACGCTTATCATCCTTCAGTCAGTATTAAAAAATAAAAAAATAAAGGACACACATTTCAAAAAGGATGCAGAGACCAGACATACAATTGATAAATTTAGTTGCCTGTTGTTGCACCCACCCAGACCCCCAACAGATATATGTGAAAAAGTGGGGAGAGACAGTGAAAAAGTGGCTTGCAGACAGCACTGTAAATACCTGATCTATATTTTTATGTCACAGGATAAGCAGGGAGCATACCTGAAACAACAAGATTGCCAAAACTGTTTAAAATGATTTTTTTTTTTTTTTAATGACATAGGGGGAGTTTTTCTACAGAGGTGTCCACAATTTAACTGGAAACGTGTTGGGGGTCTACAGCTCAAAACACTTGAAAAACCCTGCACAGAGTACTTTGTATGCCTTCTGGAAAGGCTGTGGCTGGTAGGGAGGACATTTGAGTGAGTGGGAAAGCACTAGTTAAAAGAGCAGGATCTAAGCCCAAAATCTGAGGAAGCCCAGGAAGCAGAAAGGCTCTAGTTCTTACCTTTACGTTTGAATGCAAATGTTAGGATAAAGACTACAAACAAAAGCACCAGAGAGGGAACACAGGGGAGACACTGGTTTAAGGTACGAGGCACGGGACTAGCTTTAGGTAGTGCTGTGGCACAAGGCAGCTGGGGGGCTACAGAGCTTAGCTCCAAGAAGTTCTACCCTTCCCCAGTTCCCAAAGACGGACCCCAAAAACAAGAGAAGATGTAACCTGAGCTCTTGCTTTCCCTTTGCTTTCTCCATCTCATTTCCAGTCCTGTCTGTATTCAAGAGCTGGACTTGAGCAAGCTCGCAATGTTCTGCTTGTCTGATGTTGAAAAGACCAGCTGATGTGGAAAAGCTGAGGGCACGTGTCTTCTCTGGAAGCAAGAAATTGAACCAGAGCCCCCTCCTCCTTCCTGCTAGGGACCTGTAAAGAAAGAGTGAAGAGGAATTTTGGGAGGCTGGCGGATAGCCCCCTTGCCATAAGGACTAATATCACAAAGTCATTAGGCCTGGAAAAAGCTGAAGGAATGGGTAAGTGTTCCTTCGTAACGCACACTGTGATCAAAGGCACTCCATCTGCAAGCCTAGGTACAAATCACTGCCAGCTGGCCTGCAAACCACAGGCTGGGGGCTGTTCTCTTACCCACATGCCCCCAGCCTGCTAGGACAACAGCAGTCAGCTCTCTACCTTTGTGACACAAGCCGAGCACTTACCACAAGCCAAAGAAATGTTCCCTGCCCTCCAGACCATCATACAGCTATCAGATGCATAAAGCTCGAGCGAAGGAGTTAGCTCAATTCAGTGAGCATTAGGCATGAGGCTGAGCCACCAGAATGGTCTGGCCCGATCGATTCCTGTTTTCTTTTTCCTTATCTCCCAGTTTTCCTCTTCTTTCATGCCAACAACTAAATGAGGCACAACAGTATCACCATCCTCAGTTTCTACTTCAGGGCTTGCTAAGAGTGAGCGAGCATGCTCAGCCTGAATAAAACACTTTCTGGCAAGAGCAGGATGTGCTGGAGAGAAAGGAGCATGACATTGAATATCACCACTGGAGGATTTCAGGCAGGGAAGAAGGCAAGAAAAGGTGCTCTCTGTGCAGGAGTTCTCTGTAGGACTGTTTTTCAGAGCTCAGAGAGAAGTGCTGTGGTGTTTTGACAGCCATGTCCTCTGAAACAAGTCTGCTGTCTCTTCAAACAGCAGATCTTGATGAGCAACTCAGGGTTTCATGTTACATGCTTAGAAAATTACCTCGAACCCAGGAGGGATGAAGAATCACAGGACACCATAATACTATTCATAATCCCTAGGAGATAGAGACTTCAATATTAACCAGCTGCAGGACTGGGAAGAAAGAGCCTGAATCTCCTTTCATACCTCTTTGTCTCTTTCATCTTTACTGAAATTTGTGCCTGGTGCTAGGTCACTGCCCAAAGCACAGCAAGCACTATTTTTTTTTAATTATTATTTTTTTAGTTTTGGCCATGGTTCCTTAGATTTGATAGTGCTTCTTGGTTGCTTGCCTTTGAACCCAGTACTGAATATACACAGCAGAAAGAAGAGGAAAAGCAAGAATATCAAAAGCATGGCCAGCAATGTTAGACAAACATGCAGACAAAAATGTCTCACCAAGAACCTAAGCCAAACAACTGCTTGGACATCCTCCGTTCTCCCCTCTTTTGTGGGGGATAATGCAGTGAATAACCCTTTTGTTCAGATACTTGGGAAATTGCCCTTGCCTTGGTTTGTCATACCCAAGCCTACTGCAAATTGGACCATGCAGGAAGAATCAGCTGTCCCTCCTAGCAACACGCAGCATCCTATACATACGCCTAACATAATTAGCACCTAACCAAATCTCAGTATTTCATGGTTGACAGAGTTCTCAGTGCAAGAGACAGGGGCGCTTTTATTTATAGCACCAGCACCTATTATACAAATTCAAATAAACTTGGAGTCAGCAAATGGCAGAAATTGATCTAGCCTTTGCTGTGTAAGTATCCTCTGTTTTGCAGCCCAAATAAAATAAAAGCCAAAGGAAACAAATTCTACTACATACAGGAATTGCAATGCTCCTGTTCAGAAGGGCCCAGGGACAAAGATGGGATCTAAGAGGACCTTCACCAAAAATAGCATTTGTTCAAACCCTGAGCGTGGACCTCTGTACCTAGGATCATTGACTTCTCTTGGCTCAGCAGCCTCTTCACCCTGAGGCCAGCTACCTGTGCACAGCACTCAGCGTGGCCTCAGCAGCTCCACCTTCACCCTGGCCTACTCCCCAAAACCACTCTGCATCCTGCGCAGGAGGGCATCTAGGTGGGGTTTGAATATCTCCAGAGAAGGAGACTCCGCAACCTCTCTGGGCAGCCCGTCCCAGTGCTCTGTCACCTTGCAGTAAAGAAGTGCCTCCTCATATTGGGCTGGAACCTCCCGTGCTTCAGTTTGTGCCCGCTGCCTCTCGTCCTGTCACTGGGCACAACTGAAAAGAGACCAGCTCCATTCTCTTGACACCCTCCCCTCAGGTATTTATATACATTAATGAGGTCTCCCCTCAGTTTTCTTTTCTAGGCTGAACAGGACAAGTTCTCTCATGCTTGTCCACGTATGAGACGTGTACCAGTCCTCTAATCATCTTCATAGCTCTCCTCCGAACTCACTCCAGTAGTTCTGTGTCCCTCTGGTACTGGGGAGCCCAGAACTGGACACAGTGCTACGGATGTGGCCTCCCCAGGGCTAGGAGAGGGGCAGGATCACATCCCTCGACCTGCCGATAACACTCTTCCAAATGCACCCCAGGATACCACTGGCCTTCTTGGCCCCAAGGCCACGTTGCTGGCTCCTGGTCAGCCTGCTGCCCATCAGGACCCCCAGGTCCTTCTCTGCAGAGCTGCTCTCCAACAGCTCAGCCCCAGCCTGTGCTGGTGCTTGGGATTATTCGTCCCGAGGTGCAGGACCCTGCAACTTGCCCTTGTTGAATTTCATGAGGTTCCCCTCGGCCCAACCCTCCAGCCTTTCAAGGTCCCTCTGAACGGCAGCACAGGTCTCGGGGGGTTCAGCCGCTCCTCCCAGCTCTGTGCCACCAGCAAACTTGCTGAGGGTTGTGAGAAAAATCCGCAAAAAATTCTATCGTCCAGGTTGTCGATGAGTGAACTGGACACCTGAGTGCTGAGCTGGGCACAGCACTGACCCCTGGCGGACACTGCCAGCTACAGGCCTCCCACCAGACCATCACCGAGCACAACCCCCGAGCTCTGCCATCCAGCCAACTGCCAACCCAGTTACTGGCCTGTAGTTGCTGGGTCCTTCTTCTTGCCCCTTTTGAAGACTGGAGTGACCTTGGCTCTCTCCCGGTCCTCAGGCACCTCTGCAGTTCTACACGACCTTTCAAAGATGATGGAGAGAGGCCTAGCAATAACATCGGCCAGCTCCCTCAGCACCCATGGGTGCAGTCCATCAGGGCCCATGGATTTGTGGATGCCAGGTTTGTTTAGATGATCTCTGACCCAATCCTCTTTGACCAAGGGAAAGTCCTCCTTTCCCCAGATTTCCTCTCTTGTCTGCAGGGTCTGAGATTCCTGAGGGCTGATCTTAGCAGTAAAGACTGAAGCAAAAAACACATTCAGCACCTCTGCCTTCTCATATCCTTTGTCACTAGGGCACCTGTCCCATTCAGCAGTAGGCCAACATTTTCCCCAGTCTTCCTTTTTCTACTGATATATTTGAAGAAGCCCTTCTTGTTGTCCTTGATATCCCTTGCCAGATTTGATTCCAACTGGGCCTTGGCCTTCCTTGTCGCATATTTGCGTACTCTGACAGTATCCCTATATTCCTCCCACGTGGCCTGTCCCTTTTTCCACATGCTGTAAGCTTCCTTATTCTGTCTGAGGTTTGCCAAGAGCTCCCTGTTCGTCCATGCAGGTCTTCTGCCCCCTTCGCTTGCCTTCTTATTCATAGGGATGCACTGATCCTGAGCGCGGAGGAAGTGATACTTGGATACTGACCAGCTGTCTTGGACCCCCCCCTTCCTTCCGGGGCCATAACCCATGGAATTCTTCCAAGTAGATCCCTGAAGAGGCCAAAGTTTGCTCTCCTGAAATCCAGGGTCGCAATCCTGCTTTTTGCCCCGCTTCCTCTTCTCAAGATCCTGAACTCCACGTGGTCACTGCAGCCAGTGATGAGAATGATCGTTGTGTTAAAGACACTGAAAGCAAACACCTGGTCTAGGAACCTTCAGCTTTCTGTTGCTTCAGTTCTACAAAAATATAAGCAACTCAATACAGGCGAGAAACATTATTTATTCCCACCTATTACAGTTGCCTCCTCTTCCCTCATTTCTGTTTTTTACTATCCTAGACAATTTTAAGATTAAAGTTACAATCAAATTCAGCTGACATGGAAGTTGGGTTTATCTCCCAAGGGATTAAGGCAAAGCAGCTGGTTTTCCTTTGGGGAAAAAAGAAGGTTTGTAGTTACTCACTCCTATTTACAGCACATGGTACACACACACAGCAGTGCTCCAGTTTCATTAACATGTCTGTAGTATCTGAGCCTCACGATCTTACAGACCAGGAATTGAGAGCTAAGCCCCTTGCAGACTTCAGCCGTGAAGGATGTTGTTCCAGACTCTCAACTTCAGCCAACTTGCCAGCAGTCACCAAATTCCGTCTGCCAGAGCAGGCATTTGCCTTGTAAGGGACTGACAAAGGATGATTTAATTATACATGTAAAACATTTAGAAGAACAGGTTGCTATGAAACCTCTCTCACACACACCTCACACTTTTATTTCTTCTAAAACTGGCCTAATCTCACACGACATGCAGGGCAGCTGTCCACTGATTAGAAGTGACTGATCCATGAGGTCAGCTGGATACCACAATTAGGAGGCAATAGTGCCAATGGATAAGCAACAAAAATATAATTAGATTAGCTCTAACCCAGCTGTATTACATTACCCCCATTACACAGGCCAGATAGCCTGCTGCTAAAGCAAGCTCTCTGAACACCCTCTTCTTGTCCCCATACACCCCTTCACACCTTTCTTCCCAGGAGCAAAGGCAACCCAAATGAATACAAGCAGATGCCCCAAAGCTATGCTGCAATCTGTTTCTCTGCCCACCCTTTCTTTGTAACGTATAGGTAGCAAACCCAGACGCCTTTATGTATGGAACATCCTCCAGCAGCAGCCTCCATTTCCCTGTGTTTCGGTCTTCAAGGCCTATTAAATTGCATCCCTCTCCACAATTTCACCTATTCACGAGGTTTGTGAATTTAGTCTTAAATCTAGGAAAGTACTGGCTAGCAGATTGTGCGGCCACAGCTACTCCCTGTTCTGCCAGTGAGGAGGCTGGTCAGGAGAAAATTTAAAGGGTCTCATTAACGTCCAGAGGAAATATGTTTGGGTTTAACGTTACAGCTGAAGCACCACTAACATACATTTTTCTCAGGATTTCTCAAAACATCTAAAAGAGGTGCATCAACAGCCGCACAACCACATCAGTTGACTGTGCCAGGAGTTGTTGAAAATTCCTTACTGCAGAGGACATCAGAGCACACTTCTGATCAATTCAAGCATGACTCTACAGTTAGCCTCCTGGCAAGCAGTATTTGCACAGATCTGCTGATGATAACTGGGCTGCCCTATCCCACAGCTCCCCATTTACACGGGGATTTGTCTTGCTGTCTCTGATGCACACACAGGCCCTGCTGTCTTCGCAGTTAGCCTAGAGTGCTCTGGGTAAGTGGGACAGGAAGTTGGCAGAAGAGTTTTTAATCACACAGGGTTCTGATTTCATTGGTATTCTTTCAGATTTATGCTAAATCCCTATAAAATCTCACAAAGAACAGAAAATCTGGTCTGTCAGCCATGTCAGCTTGTCCCCCCAGAGTCAACAGAACATACTCCCCTTGTCCCATCCCATTCTGATCTCTTATGTTAAGTACCTCTATATGAATCTAAACATCTTCTACTATCTTTACTGTCCAAATTAAATACATGAGACACTGTGGGTAGTGGAGGACATACACTGTGCGACTACTGGTAATAGGCAATTTGTATATACAAGTCACTTAAAAGAAAAAAATGGTACTCTTCTGAGCTGATATGCCAATCTGTGTTTTGCGGCTTGTTATTTATCACCTCTCTCAGATCTCAAACGAACCTGGTGGTTCTGAGTGCAAGAAAGCCTGGCCCCCAGCAGCACCTAGTACTGCATCCCTGAATGAATGTACTAGGCTGCAAGCAGGAAGCACCTCTTGTATTTAAATCACTTTTAAGTCACAAAAGAAGTTAGTGTCCCACGACCTACCCCAAGCCAACCACAGAACATCCACATTCCTGACATGCCCCTGGCACATGGCTGTGGGTATGACGTTGGCACAAGTATATGATGGATCCATGGGGATGCCTAAAGATGTACATTGAGTTGGCTCACACTCCCCTGATACAAACTAAAATGTCAGCTTCCCTAGCAGGGGAAAAGCAAGAGGTGTTGGCCTCAAAAGGCCAGCAATAAGCAATAGCATCACCTTTCTTCAAAAATCTCTAGTGTAAGTTTGGTGGGTCGGCATATACATTTCAGGTCTTTTTCAGGGCATGTTTGCAACAAAAACCTTTACTTAAGAGTCTTATTTTATAGTTCCTGGAAACATTTTTCGAGGGCAGCAGACAGTTACAAGAGACAGAAGATACAAACACCTCAAAACACTCCTGTTTGTTAAAATTCATATTTGATGAGTAATGCAGCCTTCGGGTTACTATGGCAGCAAGATCCATCTCCTAGGTGACCAGGCACTAATGATGTCAACATGAACCTACCCCTCCACACACAGAGAGCACATTATTAGACTTCCATTTCTTGCAAGACCTTTATCTTCCTACCAACAGACAAAATAGTAACAGACCACACGGACAACCTCCATGAGGACTGAGCTCTCCTGACAGCATCAGCCTGTGTTGTTTTGGACTGTTTCAGAGGGCATCACCTGTGTGAGAGCTGGGCAGTGTAGGCATCCAACATGTGCAACCTAATTTACTAATAGAGTAGGAAGCAGCAACAGAACTTACATAAAAGCAAATTCTTGCATAAAAGGCAAAGATTCTCATGAGCAAAGAGGCAATTTGAGAGGGCCTGGAGTATAGATCAGCAGTAATCTCTTGGAAAATGCATTAAGCATCAGCCCTCCTGTGCCACGCCTTGGCGAGAGGTTGGGTGTCTTCAGACAGCACTGCATCTGGCTGAGAACTTGCTCTCAGCGACAGACACTGCATGGTTTTGCTCCTGCTGTTTAACTCTGGATGTTCGATATATTTGTGAGAACAGATGTGTTTGTTTCCAACCAAGCACCATATCGCTTTGATTCAAAGAAAGGTTAAACCTGAGTCTCCTGACAAACAAATACTGATTTTTTGGTAATACTACATTATCAGTAACTTCCACAGTGTAAGGGGATTTTGGTTGATTGGGTTAAAGGGAATGGAGTGGAACTGGGATTTTTTCATTTTGTTAAAGGCTGCCTTTATATCTCACTAAGAAATTAACTGAGGTAGATATGCATTTCCCTCCACTTTAATAAAAGGGCATGACTCATTTATTTCTGCATTTTGCTTTAAATATCCTGTCTTCATTGTGGTTTGCTTTGTTCAGCTATTCTATCAACTTCATACATCACCTGCTGTAATGATACAGGAACTGAAATTGGTCCTCTGTGGTTCTTTCACGCTTTCAATACCTCTTATCAACAGCGTGCTCTGACCTTTAACCATCACTCACTTCACTCGCCCAGCTCACGTACTTGAAACCCCCAAAGACAGTGTTTCTTTGATCATGCTTTCCTAGATAGTAAGAGATTATGCTGTCTTGACAAAAACAAAAAAAAATTACTTTTTCAAACCTTTACCCTTACCAACGCACACATGGATTTTGTACTGCAGCTTAAATTTTCACAGGTAGAGTAAGCTCTTACAGCGTCACTGACACTTCAGTAGTTCAGGAAAACTCTTCAATCCAATTTATTTGTCTGAAATCTGTTTGCTTCCTTTTCTTTTGACCATCTTTCACTGCCTATTGCCCCATGTTTCTTATGTTAAGACCACAGTGTCTTTTACCTGCTTACCTATGCATAAGTTGAGCAAAGACCATCAGAGGCCAAGTCAATCATAATTTGGGAGAATGAAAGAATAACTCTCTTCCTGATAAAGCCACTTTTCTTGCCTATCTCAGTGGCTGACAATGGGATATCACTGCAAGAGGAAAACAAGGCCAAATTAGTCCTAGGTCTGAGAAGAAAAAAGACAAAATTCAAAGACAAGGGAACCTTGGGCAGATGAGAGAAACGAGAAGCCTATTTCTACAGCAAAAGTTACTTTACACTGAGGCTAGACAAGGACAAAAGGCACTAGGAGAAAACAGGGACTCTCTGTTTCAGCAAAGAAGACATCTGCTGGCAAACAGCTGCTGGGCCCCAAAAGATTCAACCTCAGCACAGAGAACACTTGAGCAGTGGAAAACAAAAAATAAGGGCACGAATGAATCAATGTTTTATTGTTTGATGAGAACTGCACATGCTTTGTTGAGGATAAAAGCAGATTGAAGTTTGTGAAGCTTTTATATCTGCAGGTCTCCACCACAAAAAGGCCCTTCAGAGGTGAACCGCAAACCAAAAAGACCCACAGGCCCCCACTGTGGTCAAAGGAGAGGGACTGAGACTCAGCCCTGGCCTGGCCAGCAGCAGCAAAGTCCAAAGCCCATAGAAGAGAAGCAGCACGACACACATGCCCTGGCTGGTTTGCTGGTATCAGAGAACAGTGTCTTTTTGCCATTTTCAGATAAAATGATGGCGGTAAACTGTATACATCCACATGGTTAGCTGGCCAAGAAACTTTTTTTTTTTTTTCTTTATTAATTACGAAACGTTGTCTTTTCAACCTATAGCCCTATCAGTCCTCCTGAGCCAGAAGGCCTTCACCCAAGGTCAGTATGTCTTTCTGGATAACTGGGTACCTTTAATGAATAACTGAATTTTAAACAGTGAATTTAATTAAAATGCATCACCTTGCTAGAGAAAGTACACGGCACTTGTGACTATGCAATACTGCACTCAGTGCAGAGGTACGAGATAAACAAGGTACATTTGGGGCTTGCGTATCACTCTGCATGACTTAACTTCCTATTACTTTCTAACTTTTTAAGTGCATCTTTGTATTTATATATTCAGAAAAGATAACGCACTAACCAAACATTTCAGAACTGCAAACAGCAGTGGAAATCTTACCAATATGAGACTGGAAATGTGGTTAAACTGTTCAGAAACAAGACTTCCTTCATTAAGCATTTGGTTGGTCTTTTCCACAGGAATGGTGAAGTGCTGAGTGCTTCTTACTCTGTAGCCCTGAGAAACAAAATGGATCCTAAATGCTGCCATTCATTTTGACTTCCATCTTTATCACTCTCAAAAATGAGATGCAACAACAAGGAAAGCCAGCAAGAATGTGCCTTTTGTTTCAAACTGCAAGAGAAGCTTATAATGGCATGTGACAGGCAGCAATGTAAAGCTTCATATTTTACATAATGAAAAACAAGAGAAACTTTCTTTGCAGGGAAGTCCCACACCAGAGAAGACCTAAAAGAAACCAACAAGATACAACCGCTTGAAAGAATCATCAAAGGAGACCAACAAAGAAAGGGGGCACAGAACCTTTGGACTTTTTTTTCCCCTTTTCATAATGCATAGAGGACACGAAAGGTTGTTTTTATGGTTTTATGGTTGGCTTCTTTGTTTTGTTTTGTTGTGTGTTTTTTGTTTTTTTTTTTTTTTGTTTTTTTTAGTAGTTCTTTCTTAATCTAAAAACAATCTGTTGTTCCTACTTACTTTTTACATTAAATTTTCAAGTCTTGCCTAGAAGCAAGGCTCTGAGGCAAAGAGCAAAGATATGCACAAGACAGGGTCAAGCACACTGTCAAGGACGTTTGGTTATTGGTCCATCTTGCATCGGATTCTCAAGGCTGCAAATGGAAGTCAACAAATCCGAGGATTCAAAAACCAAACTAAACCAAAACTAGTCTGGCTGCAACAGAAGTTTTCAAATTGGAAAAAAAAAAAAAAGTATCACTACATTGCTAAGGGTGAGCTAATGGTGGCGGCCTGCAGCTCCCTCCCGAGGGGAGTGGAGGGGCAGGCGCTGAGCTCTGCTCTCTGGGGACAGCGACAGGACCTGAGGGAACGGCATGGAGCTGGGACAGGGGAGGGTCAGGCTGGGGGTTAGGGAAAGGGTCTGCACCCAAGAGGGTGGTCGGGCACTGGGACAGGATCCCCAGGGCAGTGGGCAAGTGGGCATGGCACTGAGCCTGCTGGCATTCAAGAAGTGTTTGGACAACACTCTTGGACATAGGGTTTGGATTCTGGGTGGTTTTGGTCGCCGGGTGGTTTTTGGACTCGGTCCCTGTAGGCCCCTTCTAACTCACGATATTCTATGGTTCCATGTTAATGGCCTCCAAAAATTCACAGCTATTTTTGGGCAGAGGAAACCTGTCCTTGGTACCTGTAGTGAAATTGGTGATAAATAAAATGCCTTTTCATACTTTTGACAGTAATTTGCATTGATGGGTCTGTGACTGAGTATCTTTTGCATTTTGGTTGTAGACAATCTCTCTAGGCATGTCTGGAAGAAGTCACTCTTAAGGAAAAGAAGCAACCATTTTGTGCATCCAGTGAGAACTCCCGTGCTATTGGGATTTCAGTAAGCAGCAATGAGACAGTGCCTCTGTAAGGCTTGGCCTGTTCTCAGGCTCCAAGAAACGCTATAAGCTAACTTCCATCCCCATACTAAGTTTCAAAACTGAAGTTCTGCCCATAAGCTGTGCTGATGTAGCAGTGTCAGGCTGCTGCTGAAGACCAAGCGCCAGACCATGATATCAGGCACCCATGTCTGAACCACAGCTGCTCCTTGCTCAGCTCCTGTCAAAGGCAGGCAAGCAAGCCAGCACTTCACATTGAAACTAGGAAAGTTCTCCAGTGTCAGGACACAAGTTTGAGATACCTGATTAAAGCCTGTGAGCTAAGTTCTAAAAGGCAAATCTGCATAGTCTAGACAAAAAGACCCATCAACAAATCATGGAAGGTCACTAAAGTTCTACCACATCTTGAAGCACTTCACCTACCTCTCTCTCCTTCCCTTCCCAATGTGATACTGTTTACCACTGCCAATCCATGCTGTTTCCTGTCCAGAAGCCTGAATTTTTCCCAGGATGTCTGCTAAATCAGGCAACGTTTCCATGAATAGGCTTTAAGTTACCTTTTGAGGCAGGCTTGAAGCCCAAATCCTTTTTGCTGCTGAAGGCAACAGTACTTTCTCAGTCAGCTGGTCTCTTTTCTGAGTAGAAGAGCAGCAGCAGAACTGTGGGAGAACTGGAGGCTATTATTTCTCGAGCATCAATAGAACCAACTTCAACATTCAAGTCTGTTGTACCTGTAAACATGCCAAATAATTCTCTCTCCACCATTCTTTTTATAAAAGGAAGAACCTTTTTTCTCTTTCAGATTGGTTGTTGGTGAAACTATCTGCTAAGAAAATGCATCTTTTTTATTTATAAAGCAAACGCATCACATTTGGAATTCAGTAAGAGGAAGCAGAAATGGCACATCTGACAACATTTTGCCAGTTTCTTTCTCAGGGTAGAACTAAGCTTTCAAAACTGAAAAATGATTGTAACTGTTTTCCCCGTTCCACGTGTATGTTTTTGATGGATTGCCTAATGCATGTTGAGTTAGGGATGCTGAGTGCTGGCTCATGTTCTCAAACTCATGTAGCTATGGTGCCCTAGTTAGGATTAAATGGTACATTATACCCTAAAGTCACCCTCTGCTAAAGCCTGCTAGATATTTTCTGGCATCATGCTTTAGGATTGGAGCTGGCTGGGAATTTTCCATAGGGAAGAGATGAAAGAGAATTCTGTTTTGGGGAAAGAGGCAATTTTCCATTAGGACTTTTTTTTTTTCTGCCAAAGAAGTCATTAAAAAAAAAAAAAAAAAGGTTGGTTCATACAGAGGACTGACACACAGTGCTTCTTGTTGAATTGACTTAGGCTAACCAAACTGCTCAGTGTCCGAGAGGAATCACATCAACTCTGGGTACTTTCAGACAGAGACAGCCCAGAGAGCCCAGCCCCAGACCAGGCCAGGGCTGGGATGACAGGTTTCTCACGGCCCAGCCCCAAGCTTTCTAGCAGCAGGGGGGCACTTCCTAGTCATCCCCAGATGCCTTCTGAGGTAGCATTCCCACCTCCACGTCCCTTCCTCCCTGCTGAGTGTCCTCATCCTCCTCCCATCCCCTTCAGTCCCACCCCCCTGCAGGACAGCAGTCTCCTTTCTGCCGACCCCTCCCTGTCTCAGCTCCCACCTCTGCCCCCACCCTGGGGTAACATACCTGCTGGCTGCTGCTCAGCAGCTCCACTTCCATGCTAGGAACAGTCAGAGCTCTCTCCTTCTCCTTCACTGGGTGCCTGCATCCACTCACGGGCTCCCCATCCAGAAGCAGCAGTGAACTGGGCCATGGGCAGAGCCAGCGGCCACCTCCGTGCTGCTCCCCGTGCCATGGCAAGAAGAGTAGGATACAAACCCACTGGAAAGCCTCCAGTCCTCTGCTCCTGCAGCAAAAACTTCTCCTACAGCTGTGAATGTTCCCAGGCTTGGATTTTGCTAGTCCTCTTCTGCATTACAAACGAAAGGAACCCACTCTGAGGAACACCACCAGCTCACAGACGTTCCCAGCCATAAGCACAGGGAACACCACGGGACTCGAAGACATCTGCAAAGTGGGAATGATGCCCTGCTTGGACAACAAACCAAAGTTAGCCCAACTCTTTTACACTCCCCGCAGGGAGAGAGGAGGATGATCTGAGTCACATTTGACTGATGTCTTTTTGCCTAGGATGACTAATTCTTGGAGCTTTAAAAAAGCTGAAATCAGCCAAGTTTCATTACTTCCATTTTTGTCTCCATCAAAGCACCCCAAATCGGGGCCCTGATCACAAGAAATAAAAGCAGTTGCAGCCTTCCTGGCAGCAGGTTTGTTGCACTGCCTTTTGCTGACAACTGCTGTCTGTTGAACTTGCTGACCAGGGTGGACATTTCAGAGTCCTCTGACTGCTGCTGTAGGGCAGACTTTCATTTCTCTAGCACATGCATGTCTAGCTGGATACCGCTGACCTACATAGCCCACCGCAGCCACAAGAGGCTTCCTGGACAAGACCAAGACATTTCAAGCCCTGAAACCGATGTGACCATGAACAAGCAGTATCTGGCCCAGATCTGCTTCCACGCCGTCTAATCCTGTCGAGGCAAAAACCAACAGAAACTGACAGAATTTTCTTCAAGGTATGAAGAATACCAGGTCAGAATTACCAGTCCTCTATCTGGGTAGAGATGCCTCCTCACTTAATCTTCTGCCTCCTACAGGTAAAAGCCACACTGTAAGATAAAGGCAATCAAAATTTAAACCATCTCCTGGCAGTCAAAGGCCTTTAGACCCTTGATCTGTGGACTTTCTCCCCACCACACACAAAGAAAACAAAGCCTCCCTGTACAGTGAACATAAACCTGGAGACACCGCAGACCTTTCAGAAGCAAACCACACAACTCCAGAGGTTCAACAGCCAAAGGCTGACGGATGTCACTTTAGCAGCTTACCTCTGACAGCATTATTTCCAGCAGCCTTCAAACTGCACAAAACTGTGGCCGAGGGTGAGGTTGAAGAGGTGTGGAGAACGTTGGCACAAAAAGCAGTTTCACAGGCAACAGTGCCACAGGTATCATCACCACCCGGTGCTCTTCAGAGGAGGCTCCAGGCCAGCCCTCGGAACAGCCTTCAGATCAGGCCATGAAAGTCAGTTGTCTGGGCAATGTTTCAAGCTCATTTGTCCCTTTGGTGTACCAATTTAAACAGTCTTTGATTTCTAATTGCCTTTTCTTATCCTGAGCATGCTAATGAATAAGACACAAAGCAGTGGAGGGGAACTGGGTCTGGCTGAGATACTTGCCGTGCATGTCAATTGCAAGGGTCAGTCTGAACCTGGGCGCTGGGGGCAGAGATTAGTCCTCAAACCTGTCACTTCTGGTCGTGGCACAGCAAATCAAACGGCTGCAGCAAAAGCAGTCACTTTAAGTCTATTGGACTGAGAGAACAGAAAATCTAAGATCTCATCTCCTCTGCAGTGTTTGGAAGATTCAGTGCAGGCTGTTGCCTAGTCACAGGATGATATGAATACAACCTACGTGAAGAGCAAGGTTCACCTGTAGCAACACCCTGTTGGCTAGCCCTAGATCAGGAGGAAGGAGACTGCACCAGCCACCTCCCTACTGCAGAGAAACGAGAAAAGATTGCAAAAGCTCTCTAACTGACAGAGCCCATCACTGACACCAGAAACCCAAACACAAAGCAATGCGTCCACCTCTGGCTTTAAAAAAACAGGAAGCATTTCCAAAGCAGAGGTGAAACACCAGCTGCTTTATCAACCCGACAGCAACGGCCAGGTATTTATTCAGTGCCCTGCATAGCTGTGCGTAGGCATTGATAGCTCCTGGCTTCCTAACATTACCCCGTCAGCCAGCCCTTAGGCCAAAGCTGTTGCACCTCAACCATCAGTGAAGCTCACCCTGGTGAAACCAAGCTACTGCTGCTCCCATCCTTCTCCAAATCACTGTCAAAATTCTCATGTACCTGATGCGGTGCTGTGAGCCCCATACGTGCTGCAGTCATTACCCGTTCTCCCTTTGCCCATTTGTTATTTTCCAGTGATAAACTGATAGGTGCCCACAGGAAACCACACAGTGCCTGCAGCAATGATATTGGGTGATAAACTTTAGAACTGGGAAAAATGATTAGACATAAATAACTGCACTTGTTATGAGACTCAGCAATCAGAGAACATTTCCCAAAATATCCAAAAGAGCCCTTCGGAAGAGGACTAAGACAAACAGCAGAAATCAGAAGGGATGGGCAGCAGTTGAAAGAAGTGATTTGTCACAAGGACTTGGATTTTTAAAGTGAAGAATCAGACTCCGTAGGAGAGAGATTAACTAATGGGAAACAGTGCTGCTGAAAATAATCCTTTATAGAAATACATATAAACTGGAAGCACTGGAAGAGATTAAGATTTACAAACTACCATATCCCCAGACCAGAAGCAGTTCAGCTAACATGGTTCAATTAACATAGTTATCTGAGTCAGATGGGGAAGAAACCTGCTGTTCACACTGCTGTGTCAGGAAAATGCTGGCAGCTCTGCTGCAAAAATGGATCTTTTCTGACCTTTTTGTCATTGCCCTGTCTTGCTCCATGTTCCCATTCTCCTAGAGGGTTGTGCCTGCTGTGGAAGAAGCAGCGTGTGGGATGAAGCTCAACCAAGAGACTGCAGAGAGCTGACTCCACAGCAAGGGGCAGCTGTACTGGCAGCAGTGCCGCTGCTCTACTGAGCAGGATGGAGCTGGCAGCAGAGCCCACAGAGCTGGAGAAATCAGCTAAACCCAACAGTTACACAGGAATATTTCACCTTGGGTGTTACCTATCCCACAAATTTATTTTTATTTTTTCAAAACTATACTGTGCTTTACTGTTCATTCTGAAGAGCAGTCAACATCAATATCAATGCACTTACTAGCAATACCTAGGTTTTACAAATCTTTATTGGTTAAAAAAAAGAAAGGACTTCATTTTTTTGGACTGGTATTTTGAGTACTCTCAGTAACTCACCGTTCTCACGAATTCAGCCTACTTTGCTTTTTCACATTCAAATCTTGTACCAAAGCAGATTACAAACTACAAAAACACCTGTGCACAGATGTCACACGTCACTAATTACCAAAAGTGCAATGTGTAGTCAAGGGAAATTTAATTTATACTAAAAGAAAAAACATCTCAGAAGAAACATCCAACTAAAAGAAATTAACTCACTCAGAGCATAATGCTCTTTTATGAGTTTCTGTACAGAAATGTAAACTACCCCATGCCAGTTTTCAGTTTATTCCATTGTTCCAAAGACATAAAGGGGGAAACAGTCAGACTGAAAAGTAGCTGTGAGAAAGGAAACATGCTTTTCCTTGGTATTTTAGTAAATTCCTCTTCACCACCATTCATTCCTCTCCCCTTCCACCGGCAGGTTCTGCTCAAAGCAAGTGGATAACCAAGAGAAGGTGGGCATTATAAACTTGAGTTTATACATACTTACATACAAATACACAATAGATATCTACAAGCTAGTCACAAAATCCTTTTTAAAACAAACTTATCCCATGTTTCCCTGCAGGTTTCTAACTGTTGTGTCACACTGATGATGGCTCTAACTATGCTTTTCTAAAGCACTGCTCTGATGTGATGTCCAACCAAGACTCAGTGCTGATCAGTATTTCTGCATATCACGAGGGCCCCTCAAACACTAAGGAGATGCAGCGATGCACACTTGTGATTGCAGTTCAGCCCACTGCGTTTCCAGATTGTTCTACAGCCTGAACAAACACTGTAAAAACCTAGCTCAGCCAATAAATTGTTTTTCTTTAAGAGATTTTTCTCCTACTTCTTTAAAAAATGTTGTAACTTTTTTTTTTTTTTTGTAAAAATGTATTATTGTAAATCCTTAAGTGTGGCTTTTGCGTAATTGTCTGGACATTAGCTGGCACAACCCAGCAGTCTGTAATTCCAGAGATGTACAATAAATGAATAAAAAACAGGGCATTCAGCTGCTGCAAACCAAGTTTTATATCCACGTGAAGCTTTTGCAACTTTTGCTCTCTCCAGAGTGTATTTCTCAGCCTCTCTAGGTGCCTAAAAGCCTGCAACATATTCCAGTTTCTCTTAGTGATGGGCTTTCTTTTAATTCCACTCAGCTTTACAATCTGTTAAAGAGCTGAGACTAAAATCATGGTTTATTCACACCTCAACTACGTAAACACTGCACTTCCAGGTATTGCATTCCTTACCTAGATGCCCTGAATTACAGTCATGAACTCTTACTTTTCTGTTTCTTGTCCAAATTTAAAGGAAGATTAGTCCTCTCCTTTAAGTCTCCAAATAAGACTAAGCAGTATTAAGCCCTGTTCAACATTTGTTTTAAGAGTAGAAGGTTTTCAGTCAAAACTTGCATTTATGTCTCCCTGAATGTCATTGTGGTAGGACATGAGGCACTCCCAAAGACTGCCACAATAGGAATAAACAAGAAACTGTAAGGGGAACCTCCACAACAGCTTAGCACCAGGCACCTGCTGTGGAAAAAATGGAAAAAGGCGTACTGTTGACTTAATTTTGGGCCAGACAGTAGGCAACTCCACTCACGGGCATTTATCTGAAATGGTACATACAAAGCTGTTCACATGGATATAAAAGTACCATAAATATGTCTCTCATTTTTTCCAGATACCACTCCAAAAAAAACAGAATGTACCTTCACATTAGCGCATATTTTTTTTTATCTTCCCTCCTTCTGCACAAGCCCTCTAGATCAATCCTTTAGTTTTAACATTATTAGCAGCATGTAAGGCAGTTAGGCTAGCATCACATCCAGATGCGCGATGCTTTCCCACAGCAGATGAAATACTGTGTACTGAGTCACACTCAGCCTCAAGCCTACATAGTTGGAAAATTCTCCTGCAGTAGATGGTGGAAGTCTATAGCATAAGCAATCCATTTATGCTAAGTGACAAAAGACCAGTTCTGGGCAGTGCACTTCTGAGCAAGAAAAAAAAAATCCTTATTTTTGCAGTACCTTATTACCTTATAAAAATCCTTATTTTTGCAGAATCTGCAGTATGAGCCTTCTAAAAATAAATTAATAAATAAATAACTTGTCTTTTTTAGACAGTATTTTGTTGTGAATGAAACACACTTGCCAAAAGTCTAATTATACGTTGGCTGTATAACACAGGGTGTTCTTTTCATTGTATCAGCAGATAGCTTTAAATGGGAAGCAGAACAGGTCTCTCTTCCAAAAATAACCAATTTCGTTCAAAAAATGCAATATACTGCTGTCCCTCTCTCCTCTCCTTTCTAACCTAATTCCCATTTTGATTCCTGCCTCCAAATTTCAATCGGATCCAATCAGGTATGCTTGTAAGTACAGCTTTCAATGCTGGCAACAGCTCTCACAGAATAAGCTCAACGCTGATTTAAAGAGATTACATGTGAAGTAATAGGGTTAATTTTTCTCACATACAAGACTAATAATCAACTGTAATTACAATACGCTGAAAAACTAAAAGAAACTTATAACAATTTTAACAAGTAACTTTTGCAATTGCTAAAACCTTTGAAGGGTGTCACGAGAACCAATCAGAAGGACAACAGAAAATCAAGCCACTGCACCCACTGAGATGGCAGCAACTCAAACAAGCAGACATGTAGGGGACAGAAAAATTATTCAGCCGAGTAGCTAGCAAAAGTCCAGAATAGAGAGAGGGCAAAGGCTGGGGAAAGAATAGCAGCAAAAGGAAAAACAGATGAAGTTGTGGCCTAGGACCAACTTGGCAGGCCAGAGAGGCAAACTTACTGCACGCAGCTTTGTGTGTGACCTGGTCCCACGTGCTCCAAGGGCAGCTGGTACTCTGGCTCTGAGATGTCAGCTCACATCCCTATGATCAGGTCTGCTGTGAAAATAAATTTTACAGGTCAATACAGTATCTCTTTGCTTTCCCATGCTTTTCTCCCTCATTTGTTTCAGCCAAACACCCATTCAGGTATCCAGCCTGAGCACTATTTTTCATTACCTACTGGAGCACCTCTTTTCATTAAAGTGCACAAGTTGACTACAGGTATAAATTAGTCCTTCCCTTGTAATATGTGGTCTTAGTCTCAGAAGAAAAAAAAAAACATGCTAAAACTATGTATAAAGGCTCCAAGAAGCGTAGCTGCTAGTGCAGGCTGTAATAGACTCAGTATTTTTGTCTGCAGCATTAGTACGTTCCCAGCAGGAAACCACGTTTTTCAGTAATTTTGCTAAACAAAACTCTGAAGAATCTACAACAAACCCCCCTGAATGTTGCTTTTTTCAATATAACACAGTGATCCTCTTGACATCGCTACTTAGGGGGTTACCTGTGAATAACAGAGGCAGACAGCTTCAGAGATAAAGAAACCATAATATTTCCTATGGAAAGAGTTAGCGGTCCCACAGACTTTTGCTCTATAAATGTGGAGAGAAGGCAAGGGGCTAAAATTATCAGGGATTCACTTCCACTAATCCTGTCTCTGGATGTGATGCTTGACATAGCATCTCCTCTCCCTGCCCTTGGTCATGCCAAGAGGAATAAAATCAGAAGATAATAGTACATATAAGCAAGAAAGGCTACCTACAATTAATTAAAACTGATTGTAACTCTAATATAGCACTTCACCTTAGTTCCTTAGAAATGTTTTTTCAACCCAGAGTCGTTCATGACTTCGAATTATTTCCTATTCAAAAGCGAGAAAGCTGAACCCTTCTAAGGCAACAAAGGGAAAAAGATTCATATCCACGAGAAACTTACGATCTTCACAAACACAGTAAAAGCACACACGTTTTTCTTCAAAATTTTATTTCAATTTAAATTATGGGGCCAGCCAGATTTTTTTGGATAAGAAATGCATTTTCCTCAGGGGAAATGAAATGCTACCATGGAAGTAGAATTACAATTGTATACATCTCTTATTTAAAAAAAAAAAAAAAGAAAAAAAAAAGAAAAAAGAAAGAAACACACAAAACCAAAAACCGCTCACATTTAAATAACTTGTAGTAATATCCTTAAGCCTTCAAGCAGATAAGAAACCACTTCCAGAACAATAGCTTGTTTTGTTTTGTTTTGTTTTAATACGAAGAGCACGTCAAATGAGCTTTAATTTAAATACAACTTCTTTTCGAAAGCCAACATTCAAATGTTTTCACATATTAAAAAAAGTTACCATAGCCATTATTTCCAAGACCTAATATAGAGTAACCTATAACCCAGTCCAAATGTTCTCACTCCTTTACAGACACAAATCTTTTAGCACTTCTACATTTTTCTAGAGAGGAAGCCTTATATGTTATGGTGAGTAACTTGGCAAATGATGTTTTCTTCCACTCAGCTGTGATAAACCAAAAAAAAACAGAGACTGTTGGTACTGAACTATATCATCATCTCATGGCCAATTTTGCCTGCCTCTGTAAGTGATCTCCACGAAGAGCAAGCTATTTGCTTTCCAGTAGGCAAAATGAGTCTGTTTGCAAAGGACGCATTAAGGAATTTGCAAAGGCCAATTCTAATGTTAAGAGAAATTTTCAACTACTGAGTGAAAACACTTCGTTTTCTGGAGCTGACTTCCCTTGTGAAGGCTTTCAAATCAGCTTAAATGTCACTTAGGAGTTTCATTTTGCTGACTGCAAAATATTTTAATTAGGAAAAGGACAGGAAGCAACAAACATTTTCTATAGCATTCTCAATCAGATTCAGCCATGCAGAATTTGAACTTTCAGACTCCAATCCATATGTTTGGTTGGTTGTGATCTTAACGTTACTATATGATGGATAAATACAACTTTAATAACATTGTTTAGCTATATTTAGTAGATTCCTTTTGTATGGTCACAGTAACAAAAACATGGTGCAAAATCAAAATTGTTTTTTTGTTTTTATAAATACTGATAGTTTGCAGCATTAAAAAACAAAATCAACAAAATTAAGTCTTTTGTTACCCTAGGATATCTATGTAATTATGTTTATTGAAGTCAGAGGGGATTAAATCATTCACTTTCATAACTACCGTACTGAGTTACCTACTGTAAGAAAGAAATGATACACTGCAGGCTCCCCAGAAGTAAGAGGAATCAATATTAATTTAGCATAATCTTTGCCATTTGCAGAGCGGGTGAGCACAACACTAGTTTAATTGAATAAGGCCAATAGTATCCAGTAAGAATCTAGTATCGAGGGTTCCAGTTCTCTATTTCAGCCTACTCTAATTGATGGCACCCCATTAGATAAGTGAATACAAAGAATTTGTTGTGTTTTTTTCTTTTAATGCTGCAGTACTTAAGATCGTTAAATCAGCATTTCCATGTGATCTGAAGTATTCAATTACATATGAGCATTCATTTTGCAAAACTCAATATTAGGTAATAGTTACAGACTAATACAATAACATTCCTCTGCTGTACAAATTAAATCATATTTTAAAGAAATGAGCAGCCTAGGAGTTATATACAAAAGAAACCAGCAAGCACTGTTGAAATGAAATGCAAAATGTCACTGCTAGGTCTACTGTCTGAAATACCTTTAAAAGTAAAATTAACAAAAACCCTTAGAACATATTTCCAAGTTTACAAGTCAATTCTCAGAAAAATCAAATCATGTCAAAAAATCTATAAAGCAGTGAAAGGCATATATACATTTTCCTTATGAACCTTGAGATTTCACTCTTTTAAAAGTTGCTAAGTTTCAATATCAGTTTATTTGCAAGACAACTGTTTATCCCAATAAGCTCACATCTTAGATACATTTCCCCTTTGATTACAAATAAAGCACTGCACTTTTTTTTTTTTTTAAATCAAGGCATATAATCTTATACTAGGGTGCCAGGAATGCACAGGTCACATTGTGCTCATATCTCAAACAAGGTAAGTGCAAACATACAGATTTATTCAGATTTGCAAGCATGCAACCTGTTACTTAACTACATTAATACCTTCTTTCCTAAACCAAACTAGTATCTATATGTTTGCGTTCATGAACCTAGAATCTTTCTTTTCAGGACTCCTAAAACAAGCAGTGTCTTTGAATTCTGAAATGACACAAATATCAAGAAAGTCCACATTGTGCAAGAAAGCAGCAGCTATGTTTTTCAACTTGGACTAAAAAAGAAAAACAAAAACCGTTCACTGAACAGCAGATTAGCAGTAATGTTCCTCATGAATCGATAAGAGTGCCTGATGCTGAATATCTAACAGCAAATGCTGAACTTGGGTTTAATATTATAGGGGTTTACTGGAGATTAAGCTTCTTGCTGTGCTGGTCTCTTCAAATCCCTGATCTGTTTAACTAAATAGGTCTTCTCATCATTAAATTGTTCATCCTCGGTCCTGTCATTCTGAAACTTGCTGAGGAACTCAATAAGTTTGGTCTGGTTCTTTAGAAGGATGTCTAATATAGGCTGTGTCTTGTTAGGATTGGCTACAAACACCTGCAAGAAAACAAATGGCATTTAGTGTAATAGGAAACAGAAGTTAAAAAAAAAAAAAAAAACAACAAACCTACTCAATATCCCAAAATGTATACAGAAAACATAATGGAATAAATCAAAATTTTAAAATAAAACTACCCACCATTTTTTATTTTAATTAGAACAGAAATCAAACATTACAGTACTGAGGTAAATCCAGTTTGTACAAGTTGATTAGTCACAATACCCTCTGCAGAATCCACTGAAAAACCACACAGTTAAATTCTGTAGCAAATACATCATCCTCTATTGTATATGATATCAGACGGGTATATTAAAGTTCACTGAAAACTTTTATACCTCAAGCTGTAACTCCAAGCTCTTAGTTATTTGCTTGTCTGCTGCAAAGTCAAAATGTATCTGTTTTAATATGCAGACTACATTTAGGCTTTGAAATGTTGCTGGCTTGGTTAAAACACTGCTATCCTTCATAGCATCATGCAGCATGATGAAAACACTTCTGAGCTCCAATATGCTTCATGCTTTCACATAAAATCATGGATTCCTCCTTGTCCTACTGTACTCCATCTTTCTTAATTTCAAAATTTTCCAAGAGATCACCCTGACCAATCATATGAAAGTTCTTAAGTGCTTTCCAAACAATTTTTTAAAGACCATAGAATCATAGAATGATTTGGGTTGGAAGGGATCTCAAAGAGTCCCTGGCTCCAACCCCCCTGCCCTGGACAGGGCCCCCTCCCACCAGTCCAGGCTGCCCCCAGCCCCATCCAGCCTGGCCTTGGGCACTGCCAGGGATGGGGCAGCCACAGCTGCTCTGGGCAGCCTGGGCCAGGGCCTCACCGCCCTCTGAGTAAAGAATTTCCTCCCAACATCTAATCTAAACCTAGCCTATTTCAGTTTAACACCATTCCCTCTTGTCCTACACCACTGCACTCCCTGACAGAGTCCCTCCACAGCTCTCCTGCAGCCCCCTTTAGGCACTGGAAGGCCGCTGTAAAATCTCCCTGGAGCCTTCTCTCCTCCAGGCTCAACAACCCCAACTCCCTCAGCCTGGCTCATAGGAGAGGTGCCCCAGCCCTCTGATCATCCTTGTGGCCTCCTCTGGGCCCGCTCCAACGGGTCCATGTCCTCGTTATGCTGGGGGCTCCAGAGCTGAATGCAGCCCCGCAGGTGGGGCCCCACAAGAGCAGAGCAGGGGGCAATCCCCTCCCCACCCTGCTGGCTGCGCTGCTGGTGGTGCAGCCCAGGGCACGGGTGGCTTTCTGGGCCACAAGCACACGTTGCTGGCTCGTGTCGAGCTTCTCATCCACCAGCACCCCCAGGGCCTTCTCCCAGGGCTGCTCTCCGCCCATTCTCTGCCCAGCATGTGTTGGTGCTTGGGGTTGCCCTGACTCGGGGCCTTGTTGACCCCCATGAGGTTCGCACAGGCCTCAGGCCTGCCCAGGTCCCTCTGGGTGGCATCCCTTCCCTCCAGCGTGTCAGCCCCACCACACAGTTTGATGTCCTCAGCAAATTTGCTGCGGGTGCACTTAGTCCATGCCACTGACAAAGACATTAAAGCACTGGTCCCCCCGACGAATGTCACTCATCACTGGATACAACGATAATTTGTAAAGATGGATGATAATAGCAAACAGTAGTTCTTTCTCATTTAACCACTTAGCAGACATTCAGATAAGCTTCATTTAGACTCAGTAGTTTACTCAACAATTCCTGTTTGGTTTTGTTTTGGTGTTTTGTTTTTTTTTGTGCATGTGTTTGTTTTTAAATTTACCTTAAACACGTGAAAGGCCTCAAACTGAATGTTACGACTCTTGTCTCGTAGAAGGTTCATCATTAGTTTGAGATTTTCAGGTTTACTGATGTATTTCGTCATAATTGTGAAGTTGTGTCTATCCAGTAATAATTCACCAAGAAGCTAGAAGTGGAAAACAAGGTGAGATAAGTGATGAGAGACAATTTATAACTGCTTTTAAACATGCTGGATAATTGACATCAGTCTGTAAAAGTAGAAAAAGTCACACTAAAACATCCTAACGTCCTTTTTTTCAACATGCAACTGAAAAGTATCCTTTTATTCCCCTTTTGTTATGAACTGGGATTGAAAGTAAAAAGACTTTTTCACTCTTTTTTTTCCACTCACAACTTCATTGTTTTTTCTATTTACACAAAACTTATATATCATCTGCAAGAATTTGGTAAGGAAAGGGAGTTAGTATTTCAAATGAGAAGTATCTGCACTTCTTTTGCTACCTACTTGGTCCAGAAGGGATACAAAAACAAAAACAAAAAAAGCAGAAACTTCAGTGGATTTTATACACTTATTTCCACTACCTCCTACGCTCTCAAAATTACACAGAACCTCTTACTGTGGGGAGCACTGTCGCAGGAGTAGTAAGATTCCTCATGAGTACCACCCTTGCTACAAGTTAACTTACGTTTGTATTTATGTTCAATATTTCTGATTAACTTGAATTGCTATAGTCACATTACGTGAGTCTCTTTATTAAACAATATGTTGATATTTGTTGAAGGAAATTAAATGATAAATAAACCAACTCTTGCAGATAGCCATTTCTGCATAGGGAGGGAAATGACTTGGTGTGCACCGGATGCCAAATAATGGCAGGACTGGACTAAAAGAAATTAAGTGATCCCAAGAATTAAAACATAGGTAAAAAGACACATATTATCTGAGGCAGTAACTTAAGTAATTTAAATTAGTCAACCCACCTTGAAATTGAAGACATTCTCTAATTTTGCATCTAAGAAAAAAATGCTTTACCTTAAGTGACTGTCTCTTTGTCACGTAATTTTCTGAATGCAGTAACTTCTCGTATTCACTGAAGAACTGAACACAGAATAAAGAGAATGGTTAAAACCTTTCCAAGAGACACAAGTGCTCTTCTTCCAAATTACTATTAAAAAATTGAGATGGAAATCCATGAACAAAAATGTAAACAAAATCTGAAATCTCAATAGTTTCCTGTAAGTCAGTGCTGCTTAAAATTTGTATATGCTTTAAAAATATATGTATTTACACTTTCAGTAGGCCTTAATCTCTAGACTGCAATGTACTGAAAGCATTTCTTGTTATTTTTTGAACTATAGTAGTTCTTGTCACTGAACACTATTCATTAATTTCAGAAGGCCCCAGATATCTTGTATTCTTGGCCTGATGTGCATTAACACAGACACACGATAAAGACTAGGAAAGAGTTCCCTCTAGTGGAAAAAACACATTTTCACAGAATTAGATTTTTGCCTTAGCCTACTGCTTTTACACTTTTTACATTCAACTGTAAGATCTTAATGTTAATTGTACTGCTTTGAAAGAAATTACTTTAGGTTCATTTGGCTTAATATTGTATATAAATTTCCAAAAAGGAATCTAAACAAGGTGAGAAAATACTGTTTTATTCAAAGATACGCAGTACTAGAAAATTCTGAATAATGAAATGTATTTGCTCACCCTATCATAATGTTGTTCCAAAAATTCTGCACTTAGCAACTTGTGTCTTGTAAGCAAATCCTGTAAAAGAGTAAAAACAGTATTTTCCATAAAAACTTGTATGATACATTATATGGTACATATGGTACATTCACATTCTGAATAAACTGGGAGTGCACATAAGGCATCCAACAGACAATGTTGCTATATTTTTAAACAAAGAAGAAACTTAAGATACGGAAGTAGTTACTTGTACATAGGAATTGCAAAGGACCTTCAGATCAATTAGGAAAAGTCTGCTACCTGTTAATTCACGCAGTTCTGTGGAACTATCATTGAAGAATGGCAGTTACAGATCAAGGGTTCTCTGCACAGAACTATACACAGTTGAGGTTGAGACCACTACTTAACACTGATAACTATTATGTTTGTAGTCCTGTAACTTTTTTTTTGTTTTTTTTGTTTGTTTGTTTGTTTGTTTTTGTGGGTTGGGTTTTTTTGGTTAGGACAACAAAAAATACCTCCAGAAGTAGTATCAAATGTACTCAATAAACAAACATAATGCAATGAAAATGAGTTCAATCACTTGAATAGCTGGAGAGACAGATTTAAAATTCCCTGGCATGAAAGTGTACGTGTATTAACATGGTAGTTTAAATCTTGCTTTCTAGAATTGTTATTGGGAACAGAATATGCATGTTTAAACATCTTGCATTGTGAGAAATAAGGAAGAACAATGTTCAGCTTACCCATTTTCACTAATATTTTTCTCCTCTCTTTAAACCTTTTTGCTTAAGAGTATAACACACAACATCTGGGTTCACACAGTGGAAAACTATAGAAATAACTTAAATATGGGGCGTAATTTACCTTGAATGTGGCAAATGCATCTGAAGCAATGTCAAATGTTGACATTTCCACATATCTGAAGAAATCATAGAATTGTTCTGACCACAAGATTATTTTAGCAAGTGGTTCATGTCTGATGCATTCTCTAAGCATTATCCCACAATTTAGAGCAATTTCTGGAGATTCGTACCTGTTTAAAAACAAAAGCCACAGATTCTTTATAAATACTTTCAGAAGTTACCATTGCAATTCTGCACTAATTACAGTTTTCTGTTCTATTATATAAACAAGAATTCAAAGAATGAGGTACTCACTTCTGTATTAAATTTCACCTTCTAATACTTGTCTGAAATATCACTGAAATCACTGCCAATTTATTGCCAAATCATTGCCAATATTCATTCATAAAGTGAGAAACAAGATTAAATAAAACTATTTTCTTTGTACTCAAAATCAGTTTTCTTTTTACATATTGGTACAATTGCAGACATCTGGAAAAGCAATAAGTGATTTGTCTTGAAAGCTATTTGCTTACAGCTGACAATAATTTACATAAAACTACCCTTAATATGAGTTTTGAAGCTAAATGGTTAATAACACTGGACATTAATTCATGGCCACTCTTTCATTAAACCATTTTCAGCATCACCGTCTGCTCTATACATCACGGGCTTCCAGCTTGACATGTTGGCAGCAGCATCCTCTAATTTTAAGGATTACACTCTCTGTGCTCGAGTCTTTATTGCCTCAAGTACAGTATCTGCAACTTCCTACCAGAGACCTTCTGCAACATGACCATCACTGATTTGATGAAAGTGATGAAGCCGTCAGGGACAGCTTCATTTAGAAATTGTCGCTACACTTTCTTGGCAGGCTTTCCTGCTCAAATACTGGTGTGTTCTCTCGGCTGATTTTAGCATATGCCAACAGCAGCTGCTAAAATCTCACAACAGTGTCTCTGAGACCTATTTGACAGAAATCCACCTCTGTACTTTCTACTACCTCCTTGAGTTCCCAAGCACACTAATAGTAGGAAACAGGATGAATAAGGGTATGTCTTTCTGACCCCAAAACTAATCTCAGCATGTTGCAACACAGGCTATCCCAATCCACAGACAAGTTGTGTCTGTTGTTTCCTACTTGCTTCTGAAGCAAAGTCCCTTACACACCTTCCATCTAAAAAGGTCTTGGACCTAATGCATCTGAAGCCAATTTAAATTCACCAGCTTAACTCCAGAGCAAAGCATCATTGTGAGTACTAAGCACTTACTAAATTATCATACAAAAACATTTGCTTATGAATAAATTTTCACATTAAGTGCTGCAATACTCTCTATTTAACTTGTCACGAAGACTTGGAATCTACTGGACTTTTTGTAATTTACCACATAGTTTAAATTAGCATAAATTGACTCAGTCGGATTCCAGATGTAACACTTAAGTCATTAAAGCTAATTAAATGCCCTTTTCAAACATCCTGACTTATGAATATCTTTCAACGATCCCTGTCAGAATAATGCTCTCTGAAGAGTGACAACACAGACCAAGAATTAGGACAACTGTGTTGCAATCCTCATTCAGTCACACATTAAGAAGAGCATGCTGAGAAAGTAGTTCCATCGCTCTGCATCTCAAATTCGTCTTTTTGTAAACTGTTTTCAGAAGTACTGAATCAATATCCTCTTTCATATTATGCCACAATTAATAATCGTTTTGCCCTTGTAACATTTAAATCTTCCTTCTCGGAATCATGGCTGCAACACAGGAAAAAGGAAATCAAAGCACCTCTGGCAGACTGTACATCTTACAATGTGAAAATAAACTAGCCCAATACACCATGTATTTGGCAGGTTTCACTCTGAACTCAGTGAGCATCTCTATTTACTGTTATGAACTAGGAGGAGGAGGAAGGAAGAACAAAGTAACACTTCCTGTTCAGATGTTAAAAACATATTTGATTATCTCATATCTCAACGTAACATAGGCAAATATCTCACTGAAAAGTACGTCCCTTTGCTTCATCTTCTAGCCAACCCAGTAAGTGGATTGAGTACTAACCAACTGTGGTCCATGGAAGCTTACTGAAGTAAGCTTACCCAGAAGCTTTAATATAAATTATATAATTAATACTTGAAATGGCTACAACTTCAAGAATAGCTTATTAATATTGATGAACTTTTCTATCCTAGAATTACATATTGGAGTTGCAACTTTCAGAACTTTCCTAGTAATAGAACTTTCCTAGTAATAGAAACATGAACAATTCTTCTTACATGTAGCACATTCTCATTTTTTTTAAATCTTATTTTCACAAGAAAATGCTAACAACATATTCTACTTTCATGTTTGAGATCCACAGCTCTACACGTGCAACCATGTGTTCGGTATGACATGATTCTCCAACACCAAGAACCAGAAATAATCATACAATGGCTTAGGTTGGAAGGGACTTTAAAGATCACACAGCTCCAACCCTAATACAAGAATGGAGGAAGAAAGAGGAGGCTAACATGCATGTGCTCTGAGTCATTCTGTTAGGCTGAGTTTGAGCTGGTGCATTTATGTGACTACAGGAATATGAATCACTATGAATAAAATGTCTAAGACAAACTAAGACCATGGGGTATGACAGCAAACTGGAAAGGACAGTGGTTAAAGGGAAAAAAAAAAAAAAAAAAAAGCAGCCTTTACTACTCAATAAATGAGTAAGTTCAGAAGGAAATAATTTCAATTGGATCAAACAGTATACCAAAAGGAAAATGTCTGCAGTACCCTAGTAATAATATTTTAGGTTACAATCAGTTCTCAATTTTCAGTTGTATTTCATGCAAAAGTTTATTTCTGGTGTTTATTACTCAAATATTCTTTTACTTAGGGGATTTACAGGCCCTTAGGAAAGTGGGGTGGGGGAAAACAATTATACTGCAAAAGAAGAAAAAGTGTTCCAAAACTCAGCACTTCTCCATGAATTTGAATTTACAAACTTCTTACTTCATTAAAAAGTGTATTTATGCCTCACAGCATACATACCCTTTTAACAGCATGAACAATATATTCTGTTGAGTGCAGATGTATTCAACTGTGGGAGTTCTTGTACCAATTTGCCTTCTGAGGATGTTGTTGAAAATTTGAGCAACATCTTTTTTGCCCTGTCAAAAACATAAGTAGTTAAACACATAATATTCAAGTTCACTGTTCAAGTAAGAATTAAACATTACCATAATCTCATACATTCATACCACAGTGAGTTCTGAGTTCAGTCAGCCTCCGTACTCTGATCTTAATCAGATCACATCCATAGTCTGTTTCTTTATACCCATTTCAAATACGCCAAAACATTCTAAACAGTATCAGCCAGATGTTTCAGCCAGATCACAGGTTATTTATGTTAAGAAATAAAGCCAGTTTGTATTTTATCTGACACCTCTGTGAAGCTTCAGTCTCCTGGACTTGCTTTATTCTTGTGTTTTTGCCAATAACGTACCAGTTTTCAACTGTGCTTCTGCACGAAAGTGTGTTTCTTCAATACTCCATTATCCTCTCCCTTTCTCTAGGGACGTTTAATTCCACCATTAGTTGTCTGTAGAGCACTTCTGACTGCAGTGTTAACATTCAACTTAAAGTTGGAACTTAAGGAAGTAAAATAAATAAAACTACAAAGAGAACTCACCCACTGACCTAAAATGCAAGTCTCACATTTTTCAACAGACAAAGTAGTATAAAAAAGAACAAGATGCTTGAATTCAGCACAGACTATACACAGAAAAATGCACAATGAAAAAACCAGGCAGCATGAAAGTGGCTGGGAACGTTCTCTTCTGAATAGATATACACCTCTTATTTATTTATTCTATGACATTTCAGACCACAGCTAAAGATGCCAAATTGGTATGGACTAAAAGCTGGTTATAAATATAAGCACTTCTCACCATCATTCACATGCATCATTTAAAAGCCAAAGTTCTGCAATTAGCTTTCCATTTCAGACTGCCATAAATACAACTTCACGACTATGTGTTATCAGATGTAAGTCAAAAACCACCAGGCAAACTTGTACTAAGATTGGGTTTGCTAAGAAAGGCCTTTTAAGCAATTCCACGTGAAGGCTTCCTGAATGTTAAACACAGACCACACGTAGATCATTTTTCTTGATGAACTCTACCTGGTACTATAAATTTCCAGGGTAACATTTGCAAGCTTTGGAGTAAAATTCAGACTGCATTTAATTAGCAAGTATTTAAAAAACAGCAGCAATTTTTCATAACTCCTTCATTTTTCCAATCACCATAAAGAAGATTGCATAAGGAAAAAAAAAATTGAATGTTTGTAAAAATGTAGGAGGATTGTAGTTTTACAAATGGCATGTTTGTGAATTACCACGGACGGTTTGAGGCACTGTTGTTTTCAGGACATAAGAGTTTGTTTGTAAATGCTTGTTTTCTCTATTACAATTTCACTGAACGCCAGCCTAAAGCAACACCAGAACTCTTTGTTCTGAAATGAGTAGAGCAGTGTTTCCAGAAACTGCTTTACTCCAACTCCACATAATATAGTCATCGACTCTCATTCACTAACATTGCCAATTTTGCTCTAGATCTCACATTTTGCTTTGGATTCCCCAGCCAGAACAACATTTTCTTATTCTCCACAGAAGTGAACTGCTAGTGGCACGCAGTAATACCAAGTCAAGTTATTGTTGAAAGCACTGCGAAGTGACCTCATGGGCTAACAAGAGCAAACAGGCACCGAACCTTGTGCCAATAGTCACGACCACGAGAGGTGAGAGTGAAACTGTGCTAGCATTGTCTTCCCAGCAGGATCCAGGCCCCCTCACGCAAAAGGCTTTTCTGTTTTTTGTTTTGTTTTGTTTTTTTTTGTGTGTGTGTGTGTTCTTTTTTTTTTTTTTTAGTGTGGTTTTTGTTTTTGTTTTTCCCTTCATTTAAAGAAGAGCAAGAACAGAAAATACAGTTCCAGAAGGGATGCCATCTCTCTTACAAACACGTAAGTCAGCAGGAAGATAAGAGCGGAGTTACTAACACTGGTAAATAGATGGTTTTGTTAGCTACAGATATAATTTTTACCAGGTCTTTCCACCCAGCAAGTTTCAGATAGGCAGTTTCCTATGCACAAGATTAAAACATTAAGTTTGTTGCGAAAGTTGAAGTGTCTGGGTAGACAGTCCCTGTCTGTAACCTCAGCATCCACCACAGAAATCTTCTTCAAGAAGAGCAAAGTTCTTGACAAAAAAAGGTGACATTTACTTCATTGCTGAATGGCCTCAAGCTTTAGGGGAGGCGCCAGAAAGAATAAATGCTGAACTCAACATTCAAGTTTAAAAACCAACAGGAAATCAAGTTTGTACCTCTCTCAGTGACAGAAAAATCATTTCAAATGTAGTAAGCCCCAAATCATAGAGATCTGGGACATAATAGCCAAAATCTGAATCTAGTGCAAGTTTGGAGCACAGGTGTGTTGACATTAATTCTAGGTAAAACAATAGCTGGACAGCCTGCCAGATCCCATCCTTAAAAAGCAGACATGGTCCAGCCTGGAAACCAAGGTGAATGACTTTTTCTCTCTCAAGGGGGAATGGTTATATCCCTGTGTTACAAAACAGCAGAAAATCTAAAAGCAGGAAACTACTTGCAGTCCTTTCCAGTCCCTTTAGAATAAAATGAATAGTTCTCTTTAATGAGACCAAGCCTGTACAAATTGTTATCATTCTCCATTACCAAAAGATAATGAAGGTTTCCTTCTCTAATAACCGAGCCGAGTAAATACCAAACTGATAAGAATCTAGAGGTCAGCAAAATCCAGATGACGTTTCATCATTTCCTTTCTTCGCCAATTAAAGGCCATCATATTTCAGCATTCACTCTCAACTTTCCCAGGTCTCCATGCTTATTTAATAATCTGAATGCTTTATGTTTGGTGTAAACATTTGTGTGGGTAGGAAAATAAATACCACCATGTTACAATTAAACACATATCAGAGGGACTTATGCAAGGAGTGGGGGGCGAGAGAAGAAAGAACAGGGAGGAAAGCTATTATTTTTGGAACATCATACTACAATAGGACTTTTGCAAAGTCTGTTCCCATCATGAACAACTTGGTTATGAACAATACCATCCTTAAGCAACCTTAAGTGGTATGGCCTTTATGGTCAAGGCTGTGGGGTGAGATACATGGGTTTTGGCTCCTTTCCTACACAACCACACGCTTCTTGTGGGACCTCAGGGAAAACAGGAAAATCCAATTGTACTGCGACTTCTTAGAACTAAATAGGGTGATTTTTCACCATGGCAGTGGGAAGCTAGATTATTCTGTGTGATGTGGTGACATACGGCCGAGGTTTGAATAGAGATATATTTGAATAAAAGTAAGCATTGCTATTTCGAAGTAGTCAATAAAATCTTCTATTTGTTTATATATATATATATCTATAAGTAGAATATATAACATACGTTATATATAATATATTCTGCTTATAAATATATAAACAGAAAAAGAGGGAAACAGAAAAGGTTACATCATTTCTAAAGAGAGAGAAACACTGAAGACTTAGTAAGAGGAACAGCTTTACCATACATACTTTAAATTCTTCTTAAACGTTATGAGTTATTTAATATTTTTTTATTATATTTATATTTTTATTTATTTATTTAATTTGAAAGTCATTTTATTTAATAAGATGAGAATACTGAGGTGGCTTATAGTACTATCGCTTGTGTTCACTGTAATATTAGTACTAAGAGATTAATCCTTTTCTCTACATAACAATTAAGGATTATTCTATAATTTTAACAGAACTGTATCATAAGGATTAGAGGTTTATCTACTTCAATTTTCTGCAGCTTAGGTGCCTAAATTCAGTGATTTTGTATTCAGTATTTGCTGAATTTTCTAGATAGTTTGGAATACTGAGTTCTTTTTCTAATGATTTGGCCCCAGCCAGAAAATAGAAGCTGTAGATCGAAAGATGTTCTAACCAGTTAAAGAGATAGCAATTCAGATGTATTTATTTTAAAATATACAATACATGAAACATTAAACTTCTCTTCTTACCTCAAAATCAATTAGCTGCAAGTCAGCTACGAGGGTACTAAGGAGACCACTGTTGTACAGCTCCTGAGCAAGCTGTGCCACAGCTTCTGTCTGTGGTTCCTTTTCATTTGTGCCATACAAGATTTCTTTCATGGCAACAAGGTTTTTTGAAACCTCCTCAGTGGCCTAAAGAAAAGGGGAAAAAAAATAGTTAGAGCACAGACAATGTCATTTTTCTTTGTAACGGTACACACTATTATTCTTATCAACTGCAAACTTCCATTAAGGAGGAAAAAAAATCAGGAAATGACAGCCTGTTAAGAAAACAATAGATGATCTTTCTGCAAACAAGACTGTTACATGTTATTAAAAAAAAAAAAAAAAGAGAGAAGGAGCAGAGGCAAGACACAAGCAATTTAGTTGACAAGTTGTCAAAAGTAAAATATCTTCTTTTTTAGTGCCTCTGAACTTCCCATTCAAAAATCCCCTAAAGAATAGTGACGGTATGAAAAGAACCGGACAAAATTTCCATACAGTAAAACAAAGATCACAGGATCACACTGGAAAACATGACAGAGATATGTGCCTGTCTAGTGAAGCGCCCAGACAGACCAAACGTACTCCTACAGATTTTGCACTTCGTTTTCTGGCAAATAGCAGACTCCCATTGCAGTCACTACGGATGTTTTTTTTCCTTTCCAAAGGAAAACCTTGAAGAGAACCTCACCTAAGCTCCGGGTTATCTCAGTACAAAAAATAAAAATGAAAAAAAAAAATAAATAAATAAATGTCAGAGCTACAAAAAGTGGGTCCTTCAAAAGAAAACATCAATAGAGGGGACAACAGAAATGTAAAACTTCCTCTCTGAAGTCAATCTTACAGAAGGCAGTCAGGTCTGACTACTCATTCTGGAAAGCCAGTGCGAGGAATTCCTAAGTTGCTGTGTAGGCCTAGAGCAATGTTTAGAAGTGGAAGCAGAATTCTCATAAGTAAAATAAACAAAATCAACAAGAACACTTCTCAACACCCATTTCTAAATCTTAAAGCACAGTTATCTTGGAGGGGAGAGAGAAGAACTACTTTAATTGTGTGTTTTCATAGCTTGGGGATAAAACACTGAAAATGATCACCCTCAATATCTGGTTTAGCTATATTACATTAGTTTTTCACATGCTTAAAAAGTATGAACAGTTTTTAAGTGCACTGACTTTTAGTCATTAGGTGAACCTGCCCACAAGGTATGTACAGTATTTATTTGGTAGCACATGGAAAATTAATAAAGAGCAAGAATGACACCTTTCTGGATATTGCCTGTCTTACAAGGGATATGCAGAAAGATTCCATTTGTGGACTATATCTAGAGAGGTTTAAGATCTGCATGACCCATGCACTATTAAAGACGAAGCCATTCCAGCTTTGCTAGGTATGCAAGTATGGATTCTATGACCTTTACGGAGACTTCATATCAGTTTTAGCTCCTCCACAACTTTCCACTCCCCACTGCCTCCATTTTCTCACTAATTCCAGTTCCCATTCCCAGTTGTCTCTTCCTTTAATAAAATTCCAAGGGATTTTCTGCACACTGTCAGTAAGACAGCAAGAAGCAGGTGTTCAACGCAACTGCTTAGACATCTTCTAAAGATGTAAAATGAGAAAGCCAGCTCACCATATTACAATGGTATTATGGCATACAACTGCTCTCTTTCTTTAAAATTCAGAAGAAATACACTTTTACTAAGAAAAGAACAGGAATGCCTGTCAAATCTGGAGCTACAGAGAGATGTTCTTGAAGCACACCAATAAAAGAGGAAGAAATGTTAAAGGATTCTTCTGTAGTTTGTCCCTGCACACTAATTTAGAAAGCAAGACGAAGGAGGAAGGAATGCTGAGGTTTGAGGAGTTATCTATTTTAAGCAAGACAGTGGCAACATGGAGGACACACCTGCAGGTAAGAATGCCACTGAAGAATTTTTCATACCGAGAATCCAGAAAACAGAGCACCCTCCCCAAACTTTAATGATCATATGTAGAAGTTCTCCTTCAGCATCAGTCCGAGACACTGTTAGCAACCGAAATACTTACAAACCAACAGGAAAAAATACACAGTGAATGCTTTTCCAAAAGAAGCTTTCTGCCCTAACATGAGCATACAACTCAGTAGCTGCAAGAAGAGACACCAGGACTTGAATTTGTTTTCTCATAGTCGTCATAACTGCCAAGACCATCTGCAGGTGCTTCACTTGATCTTGCAATGACACGCTGCTTTAGTGGTAATTAATGGTAAGAGACACAAAATTACGGAACAGCTTGGGTTGGAAGGCACCTCAGGAGGCCGCCACTGTCCAACCTCCTGCTTGAGGCACGACCAACGCCGAAGTCCTATCAAGTTGGTCGGGCTCATGTTCAGCTCCATGGCTGGTCACTCCATGACCACTCCGGGCAACCTGTGCCAATATCTCATCATTTTCATCATGAAAACGCGAAGCAGACTTGCTTGTATCATCTCATCTTAGGCCAAACTATAATTTTTGGATACACACAAATATGCAAATACGAGTTTTTCTGAAAGTATTTTATTAATAACCCGTGTCTTTCGGTGCATAATGTATCCGTAGATGATATTTCTATATTCTCTCCTCTTCTACTCTAAAACTCAACATCAAAAGGACTAGAAAAACTCTTACAAGCTTTTTCTAGAATCTCTCTCTATTCTCCTCTATTCCATGAGCTCTCTAATGTATTACAGATACACAACATGCAGAGCTATTTTTACCATTTAAGATGCAGAATGGAATTTAGATAGCTACACCTGAAAATATAATGCTACATTAAATATCAAGTCAAGAGTAAAAAACGGTTAAAAATTCAAGACAGAAAAGGAAAGGCTAACTAGTGTTACTTGTAAGATTTCCTAAGATACAGAGATCTAATCAGACACGGCATATATTATATTTTTAATATACAAGCAGAGTATATTTTATATATACAGGATGCATGTGTATTATATAGATTCTCGATACTGAGAAAGAACAATTTTTCAGTTTTCGAAAGAAGTTCTGTGACAAGTCACATTTAAAATTCAATAGTGCCAGATAATCAATAATGTCTGAGGATAAGTCAAACTCTAAAAGTAAAGCTTCAAGTAAGGAAAGCAAAAAGATTACTAAATTCGTTTTTTTTTTTCCTGTGATAGAAAGGTATTATATCAAAACAAGACATCATGAAGTCACATACGTGATTGTCACAGCAGAATCTGTTGCATGTCTTTATATCTACAAATCAGTATGGTTTATTCTATTCTTTAGGGTATTTCACAGATACTCACAAAATACCAAATACTTCACTTAGATTTGTACATCTTTAGTGCTCGAGTTTTATCAAATAACAATTGCCTTTACTTAGAGAGCAGGAGAGCACAGCAGGCTCTAGACCTGCGGCTAGGAGCCGTCCATGCCAACAATGCAATTGCATAAATTGCACCATTAATGAAAACATTCATAAAAAATGGAAACCATCTATAGTTTTCAGCCTGTATTTACCATTTTGTCTAGTCTATAGTTATATTTACCATAGGCAACTAACACAATTTTAATAGTTCTACTGAAATTGATTGGATTTTAAAACTCCTACAAAAATGTAAAGTTTCTGTAAAATATGATTATCTACATCAATGCCACTAATTTAAAGGCATTAGGTTTAAAAATGATTGTACCAGATTTCAGCAGACATCTGTCATGAAGATAACATTAAAGAGCTAAGTTCAATTAGAAGAGAAGCCTTCTAAAAAAAAAAAAAAAAAAGCAAACAAAAACCTTTGTCCCCAACTTTATCCTCTGGGTAACAGCCCCACGCGGTAGGCAGGGCAGAGCACTTAACCTTTAGCTTCCTCTCAACTATGAATTAATTGCATACATGTGCATAACAAACTTAGAATTTCACTGCTTTGTAAATTTCCCTGTTAACTCACTGAATGAAATCTGATGTATGTCTGTGGGACCATGTCATAATATTGCACTGAAACCTGAATCAAATCAGATAGCATATTGCATTTTCCCATGCCATGTAGCATGCAGTCCACAGTATTGAACTGTTTAAAGGGAGGGGGAGACATCCAGTTTGCCTAAGATCTATGGTGTATTTCTTTTTTTTTTTTTTTTTGGCAATAGGGAACCTGCACAGGTTAACAACGTGTCTGAGCCAATTATCAGGAAGCCCAAACCGGAGCTGTTATGAGCAGGTTAACCCAAGGTCAGAGGGTAGGGAAGAACAAGTCTATTACATGAGTAAATATTTACCTTCACGACAGTAAATTTCTGCTACAAACTAAATGAACTGGTAGTATAAAAATAAATGCTGAGGTAAGTCAAAGAGGAGGAAGAGATGAGAATGAAATACTAACTAATGTGCTAGCTCAGAGGTAGGTCCCATTTATCTGAAGGGACTTTCCTTTCCTCCTCCTCTTTCTGAAAGAAAAAAAAAAAATCACTGAAAGGAAAACTAACAGTGTATGTAATGAACACTTTTTCAGTTATAAAGCACTTCTCATTTCAAGTTTCCGAAATTACTCTTCAAAAATAATACGAGAGTAAGCTATTGCCTCTACCCTAAGCAACAGGCTGCATTCAGCACACCCAGAGTCGTGGTACTGAAGGCAGACTGGCGGCGGGGAGACACAGTCCAGCTTCTACAGGCACTTCAGATCTCATTTCCTAAGTATGTACTGCAAGCCTAAGCAATGTTTCAAAATGACCTGGAGAATTACCTGTTTACATTTTCTCCCATATTTGCACAGTTAAAAAAAAAAAAAAAAAAAAAAAAGTAACATGCAACTAGAATTCACTTCTCAAGCTTCAGGTTTTTGTTCATAGAATAAATTGTGCAGTATTACAGAGAAGAATTTTTCATAACTGAACAAAATGCACCATGACCACTACTGTTGTTTCACATCTTTTGCTGCAAAGAATCTGAGCAAAGAATCCATGCAACAATAATTAATTACTACTTTAACTTTTAAAGAAAATCATTCATGTAACTCTTTTTCAAATTCTGTATTTCCAAGCATGCTTGGAAACTGATGAGAAGCACAGTGGAAGACTAAATACCTTCCTAACAGCATTGTGCTGCTACTGCTTGGTAAGACCTACTCTGAACTACACATATGAAAACAAAGCACTGCCATACTGCAGTAGAAAAGTACTGGTTTGTCTTTGGAACCTCAGCCAGACATACTGTATAAAACAAAAGGCCATTTACAACGAATTTAATTTTGTAGAAGAAATACTTAAAACAATGATTAATATTTGAAATATTTAGTTCACTTCAACATGTGCTGAAGTTTTTTTAAGCTTAATTTACACATTTCAAATACCATATGTTCAATAGTAAAGAAAATATGTAACTGTGTACTTTGCTTTAAGAAATAGAGTAGGACAAATAACATACACAAAAGAAGTAACACCCAAAAGGGTGTCTCCTTAATACAAAAAGTAATCAACACTGAATACAAACCACGCTACTTGGGTTTGACAATTCTGTTGTTATCTGACAGGCTACAAAAGCACACCCTGGAACAAACTAATAGACTGGACAGGAAAAGGGCATGAATTCATCGTATTTAATCACAGCTGGACCTTCAAAGAAATGACGACTGGCCTGTAGGATATTGAAGATCTCTTTCTTTTTAACCAAACTGAACCTGAGAGAAACTGCTTCAACCACAGTCACCTTCACAGAGGTCTTGGCTTGCCAATGAACCAATTATTTCCTGAAGAACCTGTGCATGGACACATGGGGACAGGAGTTGTGAAAGTTCAGATTCACCTGCTGGTCCTCTTTGTGAACAATGAGGATGACAGAGACCAGCACCACCCAGCTCAGTATCGTGAATGTCAGTATTTAACCCGCCTCACATTTAACCAAGTGAACACGACCGGCCTTTTCTCCTTCAAGCAGAATGTATTGTCTCCTATATGACACAGGATGCAACTCTGCAGGCTTGGTACATTACTTCTTGTCAAAGCAGACCCATAAATGAGGTCTTTAAAGAAGATGGAGGTGTGGGATTAAAGGCCAGCAAGAAGCAAATTGTACGTAATAATCTGTAGTTACAGCATCAAGAACAAGGAATGCGATGCCGCACACAGCTATGCACAATGGAATGAAGCTGGCCTGTTCCCTATTAGAGGTCTATGCAAAAAGAAAAAGATGACAAAAGAGCACAGATTTCAACACTAAGCCACGTCTCCAGGAATTAACAATGAGGTTGATATGAAGGAAGCAGTGCCAAGTCTCATCTCAGACTCTTCAGAATGCACCTATGGAGTCAGTTAAGGGAGAAAGAAGGAAAAGAAGCAGCAAATGAAAATCCTCCCAGCTTTTATGCTAACACTCTGTCATGAACCAGGATAAAAATCGCAATGAGACAAGAGCATGCACTCTGCACAGGACCACACAGCCCTAGTCCTAGGCAAGACAGAAAAAGCATTGAGGAAAAAAATAGTATGGCACACTGCAAGAGACCTGGAACATAACACATCCTGACACTGCAGTAGAGAATGCTGGTCCCAGAGAGCATCAAGGTAAAGCCAGTGATTCAGTTAAGACCCAGATTCTGCTACACTTTAAAACAGAAGTGCCAAACCTGGCTGAAACTGGATGTAGTGAGGCTGGCCACACTGTGCTTAGAAGACTGGTGAGCACAGAAAAGATTGTGACTAATTCCTACGCTTGACTCTTTAAGGATGCCAAGACTGGCACAAAACAGTTAAATAATCCTGGGAGAAGATCTGAAGAGGGTATCATAGCCTGCTTCAAAACCAGGGGGCCTTGGGAGACAGGGAGTGTTTCATTTTCTTGTTTTGGTTTGGTTTGAGGGTGTTTTTTTGCAAGTGTTAACATCTATGCTCTGCTGCTGAGTTTATCGGGAAAAACTTCATCTAAACAGTAAATGACCCTGTCAGACAAGTCAATAGGTAGGTTGCTGCTGCACACAGTCTGAATCTGAGGGTAATTTTTAGTGAAGCTATCAAGACTACCAGTTGAGAAGTAAATGACTGTTGCAAGGCACAGATCCTGAAAGACAGGTACAGATTCTGAACAAGCAAACCATCCCATCCAAATGGGACTGCAGCAGCACAGGAACTTTACACCATACCATCTTCCTGTGGACTGATGAAAAGGCAAGAGAGGGTGAGAGTACATGCTCTGATAGCTACGGAGATGCAAAGCTCCTTGGTTTCAGTAACAGACCCGCTCTGCTCTGTGACCATCAGCAAATTATTTTAATTATCACATCATCTGCCAGTGGTATTAAAATGCAAAGCCGAACAACATGAAACACACCATTTCGAAGGTACGTAATAACCTATCCTTTATCAGAGTGGCATAAAAAATAATTCCTAATTGGCTCAGCGTAAACAGCTACACATTTCAGTTTTTAAACAGTATCTGAATGGGAAAAAAGAGAAGTCCCAACCGTACCTTCTCTGCCTTTTTGTCAGAGATATCTTGCTTTTCTAGAACTGCCATACTTTCCTTCAGGTTCTTCACTATGTCTGCAGGAGACTTGTGCGACTTGCCAAAAGGGAATGGCATGGTTGCGAGCCACAAGGTCTTCCTTCTAGGGCTCCTGCTTCACCTGGAAAAGAGGAAAAGAACAAATACGTCAAAACCAGAAGCATAACAACACATGAAGATAGAGTACAGCAAAGGCATTCGTACGTGGAATAACCATTATAAATAAAATAAATACAAAATAAATAACCATTCCAGCCATCACAAACTTAAATGCTACCTGTGTTTCTAATTCTTTTAAAACACAAAATACTGCATCTAAGAACTCACATTAAGATCACTCTCTTATGTTTCAAGAAGAAATTAAAGAGAACATTAATTGCAACCACAGGCACATACTGTATGAATGTCGCATATGGGGAAGACTAACATGGATAAATTACCCCAATTAATGTTGTCAAGAAAAATACTTATTTTATATTAGGTCTTTGCCACAAGTCATCGTGCCTCAGCTGCTCTGCAGTGACTGTCCAGGTACATGCTTTTACCACAGTCACTCCATAACAAATGCAAAGTGGACAGCAAAGCCTGCTGCTCTGCACAGGAGCTAGAAGCGTAACACAGCTGAGCCTGCAGACAGCAGCTTATTGCCTACGTCATAGCAATTGCTATGTCCTGCCTTTCTTGTACCAATACTGCTGTAACTTCATACTGAAACACAGTCTCCCCCCGCCCCCGACTCATTTCATGGGAAACCAACTTTGACACCAGTAATAAGGTACTTGCAAACATTAAACCCAATACCTGGCCCATTGTTTCAAAGAAATTAAATTTGCCTTGTGGGAGCATTGTTTCTTCCCTGAAATACTTGGCTCCTGAAACCAAGTACCTTTATCCCTCTGTATATTTACATACATATAACCATTCACTTCTGTGTACAAAATAGACAGGTATTACTGGCATAAATGAGTATACAAAAGCTTTTGTTATTATTTTGTTACATATGCCCCCATTTTAACAACAATAAAAAATTCTTACAAGTGAATTCCATAAAACACATCTAGCACTTTTATCTAGGTATAGAACAGGAAATCCTCCCTAAAAAATGGTGACAGCGCTACTTCTGCTAGACACAGGACAGTAGAAGCTGACAGAGCACAGATTACAGTGTCGTTACAAAGAAGGGCTATTACCCTGAAAACTGGTAATTTTACACTCACACAACACCAGTAATGTTAGCAACAAGTCGACCACAACTAGGATATGTTATCTAACACCAAGCACTTGAGCGTCAATAAACTTGGTCTTATTCAATTATGTTACACAAGAGTAAAAAATATTGATTTTATGCTATTTTTGAGTTATTTTGATTCTTTAATAATTTGGGCTGCTCCAAGGACAACAATACAAAGATGATCAGAAGCAGCCAGATCTTTAGCCTGGAAAGTGTCCATAAACACATATTTCAGGTAACCAGCTACAGAGATGAACACCTCACTGTTTCATGTCTCCAGCTGACCTACCGCACCTGATGAAAAGCATAAGTTAGGCAGTTTTTACATCAGATTACTTTCAGATAAAAGGAAGAAATAACAGCATGAAGCAGCAACAAGACCCATCCATCAGCTATTCCCATTCTTTAAGAGGCCGCAAAAACTTGGTTGTTTCTATTTTGCAGTGTAACTGCCCACATGTAATAGTCTCTCTGCACTAATCCGCACTAAGAAGAGGTCGTAAAACTGAAGTTACAAACACAGGACTGATTCCCTAAGGGATAAAGAAACAACCACGGGTCAATCCTCAGACATAAGAATTTTATGCCTCAGCTTTGTCACATGTGAATGGAAGAGAAACCTACCCTAAGAAAAGCACTACTTATTACTACTTTATGAAAATGCAATGCCATTTTAAACAACCTTTAATGGAAATTATGGTATTTTCACATACTACGACATTTTTCTTTCCTGTAAAGAGATAGGAGGGAAGCACAACTTCCCCACAACATAGATGACATAACTCTAGCATCCCAGAAACATCTGAAATGTTCCCTTTATCCATCCCTTTGATTTCCATCCCTGCCCAGACAAGATGAGCCCTGAAAACAAAGCTGGATTCTTTCAGGCCTATCACATCTGATAATAACAGGACTTAACAACTACCGTGTACATCCATTCCGAAAGATGGTTATGCCCACATAACATGGCAGGATTTGCTCAGAAAACCGCACGTTCTAACCCCCTGGATCACACGTTAGAACAGAATAAAATCGAGTAGAAATTAAGACATTTCTTTTGAGAGAATAAAAATACAGAAAAAAAGTTACGGTATTATTATAATACAGAAACAGAGTAAGTATCAGACAAGGAAACGTTTCTCTACACTCATTTCTTGGTCACATCTAAGTTACTTCTAACCTAAACAACCACATGCATAACATAAGATACAAAGAATTGCAGCAAATAATTGTTCTTAAGCTCTGCTCACTATCTTGGCTTGCCGAACTAGGCTTTCCTCCAGACAGTGCTTCAACAACTAAAGCAGCCTCAGCAGCTTCTTTGAATTAACAATAGTCTAGCACTGACTTACTAAATATTATGGGTTTGCATAAATCATACACACATGTATGTATACACAAGTCATAAACAACTTTATCTACAAGTACAATCATTATTAGAAGACAATTAATTAATAACAATCCATTAACATATATTTATACCTGATTTGTGAAAAAAGTTGCGTAAGTTTCTATATGAATTTCTTACAGGCAATTTAGAAAATCAGGAACAAACTGCCAGCCGCAGTACAAAGGCAATCCACATGCTTGATTACCGAAGGTGGCATTTTGCTTCAAGACGTTTTATTACAGAAAACAGAATAAATATATCATTTCTGCTATTTCACTTTCACTGCTGGAGGGAATGCAGCGGCACTGTCACGAACATCATTTGAGGCCCTAGGACTGAAGGTCCTACCAACCCTGAAGCAAAAATGTAGCACCGAAGAACCTGTGCCACATCCTGCCAGAAAGAGCAGGGACAGTCCTTCGTCCCGCAGAGACGCCCTTAACGCAGCGATGAGAACATACACAAACGGTTCCCTTTTTAGCCCAGTCAAACTACACCAACAAGCGCTCGGCAAACAATAGACAATGACAACATCTGTGTGAGATCGGAAAGAACTGCAAAGAGCCACATCTGCAAAGTGAAAAAAAGGAAACACCACCAAATGACATTTTCTGTAAATATTTGAAGAACATAGCTTACATCACGTCAAATGATAATCGTTTCTTATTACTAGCATCTGGTTTCCTTGCAAATTCATTGCAAAATTTTAATTGTAGCTTTCAAAAGCAACCACAGGACTCCTGAAGAGTTAAACCGAGACGAGCACATGGATGGCTCTGGGCTCTGCTGGGCTTCTTTGCTTCATCTTACCTTCTGGGAAATCTCACTACTTTTATTTGTTTGTTAAAAGAAATCCTGGACAATATTACAAAAATCTCAGGATCTCTTAGGCATGTATTTTATTTCACCAATATTCAAGCACGTCAAACCTAACGATACTTAGAGTCCTCAAAGTACTGGTGTCACGGTCAAATTTAGAAATCTTACATGACTTTATAAATCCCAACGGGCTGTCAAACAAAAATACGGCAGGCAGCCAAACATCCAGCGATTTAAGTACAACTGACACAGAGCACCTGACACACGCTCAGTCACACTGGGACATTTGGGCTTTTGTGATAACACAATAGTAGTCCCACTGTTTCACGGAGTATATGATTTCCAGCCACACTACGCATCAGTATCCACACAGTTTGCTTTATATATAAGGCTTTTTATGTTTTTATTGCCTGCATTGACCACATAACCAATTAAAATCCAATTTAATATGTTCCATATAACTAAGCAGATAACACGTAAAAGCGTTTGTTTCTCTGTGCCAACAACCATGTTCCTAAAATTGCTGCAACAGCAGATATGAGAGCAAAATACGCAAATTTCTCTCTTTTTTTATATTTTAATTCTCTAAAAATAGAACCAGTAGCCTGGAGTATGTTCTCTCTCCATTGTAATCTTTCTTTTATTTTGAACAGTGAGGAAATGTGCTGCCTATATAATGGTACAAATAAGCATTATGGTATAAATCATGGTTACTTAACAGCAGAAAGGTTTGATTTTGCTTTTAAATAAAGCATATTGTAAGGTGCCTGCATGACTGTTTTCAAGCAATGTCCCGGTACAAGAAACAGCGGAGTAATACTGATGACTGCAGTGACGTGAGGAAAGTTACTCACAGACAGAGTAACAGGCACTGAGGTCTCAGTGATGCAGGCTTCTACAGCTGTAACGAAGCTGAAGGAACACTGGCAGTACAAGCTGGGAAACAAAAGCAAACTCAGCCCTTCCGCTTATCGCATACCATGAATTGTCACATCATGAAGAAGTTATATATTTTCCCCCCTCATGGAAGTATAATGCATAAATAAAGCATCAAATGAACCGAAATATTCACACTATTCCAGCTCAGAAGAATAAAAGTCTGCTTTTAGACTAGAACAGTTTGGTTGGAAGGGGCCCTCCAGCCACCTGCCTGACCATCGCAGGGCTCCCCAGAAGCTGACGCCTGTCAGTGCGGCACCGTCCCAGTGCCTCTCCAACACCGACAGGCCCGGGGCACCAAGCACCTCTCTGGGAAGCCTGTCCTGTCCCGGTGTCTGGTCACCCTCATGGTGAAGGGATTTCCCCCAGTGTCCAGCCCAGCCTCCCCGGGGCAGTTCTGGGCCATCCTCTGGGCCTGCCTCTGCCTCCCCTCCTCAGGGAGCTGAGGGAGCAGCGAGGCCGCCCCTCGGCCTCTCCTCACAGGACGTGTCCCCCCGCCCTCCTGCCAGCTCTGCTGCCCTCCTCTGGGTGCTCTCAAGAGCCTCGACACCCTTTTGATGTTGTGGAGCCCAGAACTGCCCACGAGATTCACAGTGAGGCCGCACCAATCCTAAATATAGCAGCAAAGTCACCTCTGCTGACCAGCCGGCTGTGCTGTGTTTAATGCACCCTGAAAGGCAGTTTGTCTGCTTGGCTCTTCAGCCCATGCAAAATGGTATTTGAACGGTGCACAAAAAAGTCTCATTCCCAGTTTAATGAAACAGCCAGGTACAATCATCTCAATTTCTTGTTCTATTGTAGGCCTCACAGTTTAATGTGGTATTTCTCTTGCTTCCCTTAAAATAAATTGCACCATATTAAGCCTTCAGCTAGATCCTGTTGCTTTGAGAGGAGTTTATGGTGACTGCTTTTATTAAGCTCCTAATGAGGGAGGAGGGGGAGGAAAAAAAAACCCTTCAGCCACTTTCTGTTACAATTGCACACATTAAAATAAAGCCCAGTGAAAGCATACACCCAACATCCAGTTAACATGCACCCAAGATCCAAAATTTATCTCTTCCTGACAAAACTTGCTGCATCTTACTAAGGAGAGGTATGTTCATACTAACAATTTAGTGTAGCAAGAGTGTGTGTCCCAAGAGAAGTGATTTATCTTAAGAACCCATTCTTCTGCTGAATGCCTCTTGGATTCATGAGGATCAGTAAGCCAATATTAAAAACAATAACAACGTAAATCAGGTTTCATCTCGTGTTACTGTTATTCCAGCTAGAATTCACCACTCTGAAGGCTGGTTGGAGTAATAAAAACAGAAATAGCTCAAGAAATCATGCATTTTTTAAAAGCACTGCCTCACTCACGACACACACAGCAATGGAAGGAAGACTGGCAGCTACCCCTTTGATCCAAGAACCAGTTTTTATGCAAGCTACTGTACTCTTTGGGAAAAAAAAACAACGTCAAGTACTTCAAAGACAGCAGCAGACATCATATGAGCTACTGAGCCCTCCTACAGAAGACGACAGAATTTTACTGCTCCTCTTGGTGTTTAGCCGTGGTGAAGTCACCGGCTGCCCTCTCCATCAGTACCGTCACTGCCAAGAACGGCAGCTGCCCAGCTCAGCTCTGCGGCACGGCACGGCACCCAGCTGCCTCCCCAGAGCACCCAAAACCCACTGCCAACTCATTGCTCGTTACAGCACATCTTCCAGGAAGGCCTCACCACCCCTAAATGCAGAACTGCAGTTAACCAAAGGCAGCAGCCATCATTTCCTTCAGTGTGAACTTAAACTGGGTACTTGTATTCATCATTAAAACATTCTTCCACATTGCTCGCGTGCTGTCATCTACTGCATCTTTCAGTACCCTGGTTCTGGATATGTGTTTTTCCACTAGATCATGCAATTTTCTAGAGCCTAGGCACAGCACCAAGATCATTTCTCAGTTCCCTTTTTGATGAGCTAAACAAACTGGTACATGAGAGTCTTATACCCAAACACATCTAAATAGCATAACTTATTAATACAATACACATGCAAAACCTTCATATCATGGAGGAAATGAGACTGATAAAGAGGATAAGCCACACCTCAGAATATTTCAGAGCTTCAGAATAAGCTATTTAGTATAACCATGACTTTACTTGCATAAGCATGCCATTAACAAAATGCCTATGATTGTAAATAATAATTACTGGCACTACCAGCTGGCAAAAATTAAGAGTACAGTATGACTCTAAGGTATTTTTGCTATTCTTTAGGTACTTCTGCACTTCTTTTCAGCACTTCTTTCAAGATAATTTTATTTTGTCCACATTTTAATGTGGACACAAGGACTGTATCAGCTGTCTTACATATATGAAGTAACATACTCGATATCGTCATTGATTGCTTTAGCCATGTACTAACATCAGGATCTGTTGAACAATTCCAATATTAGAACAATTTGGATCTGTTTTAATACTTTGTGAGGAATATGTCATTAAACACTAGCATCTTCTTTAAAATTCATTATCAACTTATTCTATCAGGTCTGCAGCATGAAAAAGCTTTAATCTGATTCAACAGCGGTTTCACAACTCTGCATTACAGAATTCTTTGTGGTCTGACCCATTTAAAGATGAAAATAGGGGGAAAAAACCTTCTATTTAAGAATGGTAACTTATTTCAGAGAAAAATGAAAATGCTGAACGAAACAAAATTCTCTGCTGTAACAGAATGGACAATTGAGAGAACAGAAAAGATCAGTTCAATAGATTCAGAAAAGACAGAAAATTGGAAAATAAATGTCTACTTAAAAAGGAAATAGTTTATATGAGACAGCTTCTCCCTTTGTGAAAATTTCTAACAAATTAAGTCCCCAGCAGTTCACAGCCCTGCTTGTTTCTTTAGCACCCAATGCCAGCTGATTCCTTTTCATTAACCAGACTTCTCTCTTGACATTCAATTACTTTACTGATCCTTCTTCCTCTTCAAGAGCCTACTTCTCTAGTAGACATCTGCATCCTGCTGGGGAAGACGAGGGCAGCTGCTATCATTAGTCTCTACTAGCTCCTAAAACTGCACTCTACTTTGAGACTGGTACATTACTTTATTCATTGCATTTTATCACTCTGCTACAGATCTTTTTCAGAAACTGAGCAGAAATTGTTTTTACATAAGGTTGCTGTACTTAAGGGGCTTCAGAGATCCAGCATAAGCACAAAAGCTTGTTAGTACTAATGCCTAGTGTCTGAAATCCTAGTTCTTTCTCCATATTCAAGGAAATCTTATGACTCAGCTTCTTTCCCTGGTGTGCTGTTTAGAGTCACCCCACCCACTCATTTCCCCGCAAATCTTACTGCTATACTGCAATATGGTATACAGACAAGCCTCACAATGCCTCACCCATTCCTCGGTAAGCTTAAATATATGTATATATTTATAATTCCACCACAGAAAGTAACTTGTATCTCTAACAAACTGTTCAAGAAGAAAGAACTTACTTCAAGCTTTCAGAAGTGCTGTACGACAGTCATGCCCACTTCTAGTGAGGCTGAAGGTCAGATAAATTTCTCATAACCTGGCATTACAGTCAACCCCTGATGGCTCAGATGCCTTTACCACATCATCACAAAACCCAGAATATTTGTTACATGACAAAAAACGCTGCAATTATGTACATGCCATTCTACTCACCCTTGGAAGCAAAAATGTAAAGCTAGTCTCCATTGTAACTATTTCTGTTCCACTGAATTGCTCTCGTTCCTTCCTAGAGGTTTGCCTTTCATATCAGAATTTTTTTTTTATATGCATTTAAGGGTTAATTTTGGGAGGCAAGAACTGGCAAAAAGGGAGGCAGAAAGTACACTGCAAGTTTAATCTCTGCCTTCACATGTTGCAATATGGTCTACAGTGTGCATGTTCCAGTCACTTAATAGGATTGTATGAAGTTTATATCAAAAACTGCACAACCAAAGCACAAGAAACCCCACTAGCACCACAATAGCAGGGTTTAATTCTTAAAACAGAAAGCTGTTGCAATGGACACAAGAAAAACAGATTACCTGAAACATGAGTTAAGTACTTAAGGAAAGAAGCCGCCAAACATAATTATTATTACAAGATAGGAAGGTAAAATGTACGTGCACTTTTCGGAGGTTTTCCTTTTAAGAGAAACCGAAAACAGCTGAGCTACAAGAACCATCCTGTGGCTGCTCAGAGTGGTGCAATTTTCTTTAGAGAATATTCCCTCAAAAAAAAAAAAAATCATACTCGGTAAAACCATTCATTAGAAGTACAAGTAACAAAGACAGGAAATAAATTTCAGAACAGATTACAAATTTGCCCAAGCAGTAAGGTGCAGTAAGAAGTAGTTACAGTACTGCTTTTTGAAATAGTGTTAAGAAAATCAACACTATTTTGCCCACAGTTCCCTTACTTCCTTTGGAGACCAAGTTTCGTGGCCTGCTAGAAAACGGTTAATGCTCAACCTGAGTCCACCCAAGTTCAACACATCACAGCTCTTCGTGTAATTTATCTGGAGAATACCAGGATCATTAATAAATATAACCTACACAGGAACAAGATCACTTAAGGAACGACAACTTTCAGACATTAAGTTAATGGGCTATTAAACAACGATCCAGACGTAGCTCGGGATCAGCCTAACACCACCCAGTGAAGAACTAGGAAGATATTTTGGGGAGTGTCTATTTTACCTAAATGATTCCTACCAGGCACTGGCCGAGGCTGAACACGAGCTACACCTCCCTGCTTTGACATGGCGTGCCTGTTAGGGCTTCCCTTCCAAAAGCAAGAATCTGGGAGTTCACAATTAAAGACTATTTTTGTTAGACTACCATACAATTCTCCTCAATCCCAATAGTCATCTAAAAACTAGCTGAGATGACAAGCAGTCAAGCACAGCTTAATGTCTCTAGGCTTACTTTTGTGCGTTAGCCTGACATAAGTAGGGCAGAAACCCAGTAAGAACACGCACCACAAGCTGCACCACAAACAAATATCGAGTCAATTGGTCAAACCCCGAGAGGTGACTCGGAAACCACAGGAGACTCCTTGTTTCTGCCATTTTTAACTCGATTGAGAGATCTTGTTGGCACGACACGAAGATTAACAAGTAAATTATTCTGAGATCAACTCTCACGAATCCAAGCTGACTCCTGCTACACAAAACCGAAAGAACTTGGCACTTTATTCAATGATTACGTATCTCCTCTGTGCAAGGGAGTTCCTGACAAATAACCTATGGGAGTTACACACTGAGTCACGAAGTGGGAGAGGGTAATCAATAAACAAGTCAGAATCACGACCCCACCGTGTTTGTGAATCCTTTCCTTCTAGTTCATTACATCCTCATTCGGTAAAGAGAAAAAGCTGCTCAGTAGATTTTGTCCTTCAATCATCTCTTATCTAGTGCTGGGAGCTGATGTACAGGCAATATCTGAGCTGCTCCATAAGGTCACCATTCATCTGACAAGCTTGCATTCTGTCAAACCTTTATTTTTTTCCCTGGCACTCAAGACACGGTTTTGATGACAATACAAAGAGTTTACTGACACTGCTGTGTTGCTAAACCCTAGTAGCACAGATACAGCTTATATGAGTTTAAAAAAAACAACACTGACCGTTATAACAGGACTTGCCTGGTGTAAGCACATTATAAATGAGCGCTCTTTCCTTCACACTTCTAACGAGCACTGGTGCCACCACAAATCCAGTGTCCAATTTGCCCAAGGCAGATGCGGAGATAGTTTTTCGTATGGATCTTCCAGCAAGCTTATCCTCAGATGAAAACCCCTGCTTCTTCCTGAGAGCACTGTATACAGGACAATGTGACAGATGGGAGAACAGTGCTAAGATCAGCAAAATCTGAGGCTAGCCAGAAGAAACCTCTCTTTTTCCCTAAATACTCAAGATCAAGAATTAGTTTTCACATGGCATCACTTGAAACAGCAAAAAAATCAAGACATGTTATAGGCCTGAACGCATCTGTGGCATTCAGATGTACACCTCCTTGCTACCGAGATGTCCTTGTGCTTACAAGAAAAGAACTTAGGAAAAGCAGCTGGCTGAAATTTAACCTGAATAAAACTGTCATGGGTTCAGGAAAGAGAATATACATTAACAACATCTCCCTTCTTGACTAAGTTTTGAACTCATTATTGAATTGATGATTAAACTATGTGCCATGATTTAAAAAAAAAAAAATCAAACAAGAAAGAACTTTAAATATAACTCTCTTCTTTCTCCCAAGTACAGAACCAGCCCCAGCAATACAGAAACTCCACCAAAGTCATTTCAAGACGATGATACACCTAAACTGCTGTCTGGAGGTCTCCTTGATGCAGTTCCCACAAATCAGCTGTTTCCACCACCAGTTCACACATTTGGCCTACCTCTGTGAAGCCGCAAATGGATTCAACTTCTGCTACCTAAACCACATCACGCCTACAATGCCAAGACAGGTGTGTTCCTCTTGGGCAAGGCAGAGCACAGAGATATATTTAAGGGCAAAGACCATACATGCTAGCGCTGGGAGAACTATGTGCCGTAACAACAGCACCAGCCTTCAGGAAACATTAGGTGAGCACCAGAATTTTAACACCGTGCCGTTGTATTGTCCTTCCGTAGCAAATATTTTGGGCAGAGGGAAGGAAATTTCACTTTAACCCCTCACTCCATGTTATTAAGTGCTATGTAGCACAGGAAACAGGGAGAAAGATCTAGACTGCCCACAAAAAAAGAGTCCAAGCTCTTGCCATGCCAACGCAATTATGAGCCACTGCGATTACTCACCAGGCATTAGTTCACAAAACATAACTAAGAGCAGCGCTGCAAACAGCTGGTACTTTCTGTACAGGAGTCAGCATCTCTCCTACAAAAATGCTTTGAGAGCTACCAGTCTAGAGACAGCAGGTAAGAAATGGGGCTTGAAACAAGAAGCAACTAATATTATGCCAACTAGCACTGGAAAAAATGAAGCGTCTCTGAGGGACACAGTTCCCTTTATCTGATCTGCTATGAAAAGCTGGAATGGAAAAAGGAACTATCAAATTGTTTCACAATACTAAAATAAGAGCTCCCAACTTTCCTCTAACGCGGTTACTGTATACAGCTACCAAGAGAAACTTGAACACCAGCAGAAATTATCACCTCTAGAAGTATATGCGAGGAAATCGGGTAATACAATCAGCACCTCTAGAAATAAAAAAAAAAAGAAATGCACCTACCATAACTCACAACCTTGGTAAACTGTCAAGTTATTCAAAAGCTTTAATTGTCTCAAAAAATATTTTCTATGCTAAAAGGCTTGTAATCATGAAGCTGAGACAAACCACTCTCCAAAACATTTTCTATACTCTAGTTCTGCTTTCAACAATGAAAGTAATTCCTGTACTAGGAAAATGCCAAAACTAAGACTTCCTTTTAGGACACTAGCTTAAGACCAAAACCTAATGTCTGGCTGCAGTCAAAATGGACTATTGGTTATAAATTCTACAAGATAATCTGTAATGGTATGCTTAAAATTTCTGAAAATGACAAGAATATGATGCGTGCAGTAACAATTTCAGAATCAGAACAACTACCCATGAGAGACAGAAATAAAACTGGGGACTTCGTACAATTCAGATACCTATTACTTTTATTTATTTTTACTACTAAGTCAAAAAACTTTAAGTAAACTTAATGAAAGACAGGGCATTTTGTTGCTTGTCAAGCTATCCCGATTTCCCTTTTAGCTCCTAAAACATAATCTTTAATTTTCTCATTCAATACGAAACACAAAGTTCTCAAACTGCAGTTTGCTTTGGTTATCTAATCTACAGACTTTGCGCAAAGTCAGATTTTCTCAGTTTTGATATAAATGTTGGAGGCACAAATCCCCAACACTCAAAGTTAAGAGTACCATAATAAACAGAAGTGACAAGTTGTAGAAACTTCCTCTGTCCTCACCAAGGACATTTAATGCTTGCAAGGCATTCTGAAAGTTACAAGTAATGCATTTACAGACTGAAGATTCTGTGTTTGGGGCCAACAAGCCTTCTCCTTGCTCACTGAAGTGCTCGAGAGCAGCTAATTCTGAGACACAGATTTGACATTTCTTCCTCAATTTCATACCATTAAACTCCCTATCTGCAAAAATACACGAGGGGCGACTGCCAGTGCCAGGGTGAGCACACAACTGCTCTTCACAGTCTGCTCCTACCACTTGATGGTAGCAATGCAGTGCAGTTCCTATGGGAAGCACAACAAGCCTTGCACGGTCAGTCTCAAGGGAAAAGCATCAACCATCTTCTGCTGGAGGTACATTATAAATCCATGCTTATGTGGCTCTAGGGTTTTTTATGTAGAGACACACATGCACGTATGTACGTGAAGGTTCCCAGCAGTGAAAGCTCAGCAAACAGAGTTAATTTTCCTTTAAGCTAGATAAAAAATGTATACACACAGGCAGGAAGGAATAAGCACAACCACCATGTAGAAAGAAGAACGAAACAGCACGCAATCCCTCAGCTAAGTACAAAGAACAAAGAAAATTGAGAACACCTTTCAGAGAATCCAGCACTTCGGCACATCCATGGGTCTGTCACCCTACCAACCGTAGCATCCTGTACAACCACTGTGAAGTTTTTGTGACCTTTCTTGGAAAATGTTTCAAGTTCATGGAACGAAGAGGCTTTCTTGGCTCCAGGGATGTCGACTGCAGCACATGGTGTAAGAGTCTCACTGGTCAGATGGCGCAGCTCGGCCAGAGCCCTGCCCTAGTGCCCTGCGAATGGACGCGGCTCCAACAGGAAAACTGTTTACTCCAGCTCCACCCTGTTACAGAGCGAGCAGAGTTTAAATATTGCTCAACCTCAATTATGGATGTAAAACGGAAACATATTAGTCAATACTGATGAGTCAATACGCTGCTTTTCTTAGAGATTACAAATCTCAATCACCACGGCCAGAGCAGCACTCGCCCAGGTACCACAGGGTGCTGCCAGGATGGCACTGAAGGAGCGCGGCCGCTGCCCCTCGCCCACCAGCCCCAGCGCTGCTCAGGCCCTGTTTTAACGGGGGCTGCAGCTCCAGTGCTTAGGGAGCCAGGTCCCCAAGCCCAACACTAACAGATTTTAGTTTCCCTATTTACCTCTATTATCTCGGTTTTCCTGTATCGTGTTTTCCTAAGAGAAGCCTTCATTCATTGCACTGACAGACTAGCTGCTAAAGAGGTTTTTCCATAGACCTTCTCCTAGTTTGATTCTTAGTTGATAAGTGCACAGCAAGGCAGAGGACAGCAAAAACAGGTCCCTCAGTCAAGCTCAAGTGCTGTCTCATTAGACAAGACACTGACACTACCCCAGTGCCTAACAGTGCTCGAGTATTCACCCCCTCCTGGGAGCCCAAAACAGAGAACAGCTAATACCACGGCCAAAGCCAATGCATCAAAACAGCCCAAGAGGTTTCCAGCTGCCCCTCCAGAACTTCGCAAGCCTCCTGCCTGTCTTGGGCACACCCCTGAAAGCACCTAACACACCACCAGACAGACAGCCACATTTAGGGAACCGAATCTCACACCGTGAATGGAAGCTGCTGGAAATGAAGCTTGGAAAGCGTCAGCTGTCAAGGGCCAGATAACACACTCAACATCAGGCACCCAAACGCAGGAGAAAATTGCTCGTGATTAAGCATCATCACCTGGAAAAGGGGGGAGAATCACCACCCTGGGAAGAACAGGAGGAAATTTGCTTTCATTAGTATCTGTGAAACCGCAAAAAAGAGGGACCTCAGTCCTCCTTTCCTCAGAAAACTGTCCTAGTAAGACACAATAAAGCAAACACCAAATACTACATCGTGACTGAACAAGTCACAATGGGCAAAGGATGCCCATTCACTGCGCATTCCCTTGTGCACTGCCTGAACAACTGGTCCTGCTGGGAAAAAAAATGAAAACAAACTTTTTATACCACATCTGCGTAAGTGAAGGAAATTGATGTTCTGGTTATTTCAGAGTCAACTTTTGAGATTAACTTTACTTTCTCAGCATTTCTAGTGATGTGTTGAACAAAGCCTTTATCGAGAAGTGCATTAAGCTCTCCACTACCATCTCTCTTTAAATTCCCCATGAAGTTTCTCCATCAGTGCCAATCTCTGCTCAGAAGAAACGTAGGACTCGATTAGCAGGTGTTACAGGTTAGAGGAACGATGCATTCATAAACTGTGTGGGAGAGGCTTCCCAGCGCTCATCCACGTTATGTTCACTGCACGTCAGTATCCCCAAGGTCTAAGGTAGAAGAAAAGCCCCCAGATTTTCTTTCCTAAAATCATATTTCTCTGCGAACAAGCCTTTCTTCTGCTTTTCTGTTGATGTTCTGATCTACAGGTGATGTTTTACGCCAATTAATTTTAAAAAGCTGTTAAAAAGCATCAGGCAAAAAAAGATCTTTTGACATATATTAGAAGTATGACCTACTAAAGCAGTGATGTGCATGTTTTATGTGTAGTAATCAAAATAAAATACAATGACATAAATGACTTCTGCCTCATTTCTACCACTGTAGCAAGAGCTCCCCAAGCTGCTTACCCAGGGCAAGAGGTCAGACTCCCCTGCAGCAGGATGCTCTGAGGCACGAGCAGCACAGACCCACCGCAGCACCCAGAAGGCTGCTGCTATTTCAATGCCTACGGATTTTTTTAAAGCAAATCCCTCAGCAGATACACTAGGAAGTTCAGTACTTCTGAACAAAGCTGTTAAAAAGGTACCCGACCACGATAAGGCTTTCTAGGCGAGCCACTGGCCAGAGGAGCAAAGAGAAAAGCGATAGCGAAAGCAGCAGCAGTCTCCTGTGTTTTACTACAGCTACCCTCACAGGAGGTAAGACATTTCACACGCTCCAACAACCGAATATAGGTAATTCTTTTACAATCGCACATATTCAATTCTGTGAAAAGTTGTCATTAATTCAATTTAACATATAGCCAAGTCATATCCTAGCTATATTAACATCATGTTCCCAATCTTGCAGTGTTTCGGTCAAACTTTCAGTTAACGAATTACGTCTTGTTACTGAAATAATGTATCAAGATAAACTGATAGGAAAAATAAACACAACAGGGTAAGGTTAAAAGCAATTAATTTTTCTAGGTGAGATACTGAAAGTATACCTGAATATTTTAAAATAAGTCCAAGCAGTAACTCGCAACTAACTTCATCAAAAGATATTTCTGAACTTAGAAAACTGAGTTTCAGTATTACTGGAGCTCTGTACTAATTCCAACCTCTCCTTTTTTGAGCTCTCTTTACAAAGACATATTTAACTTTTCAGTAATTAATTCTCTAAGCGTTTGAAGGCAAGGGAAGAACTGCAAAGGAAATGGATCTTTAAAAATCAGCTAGGTATTTTACCAGGAGGAGTAGATTTGTAATAAAGAGAAGGATTAGTTAGAACATTCAGTAATGTCCCCTCTCATTTTGTGCCCTTGTGGATGGACTTCAGACGTGCTTCTTTTTAGCATATTTGAAATCCACAGTCAGGAAGTTTTTATAGTGTCTTCTGACTGTGAAACGTTAGCTAGAATACCCAAAACAAAGGAGTTAGAAAGCAAATTGCAGTTGCTTATTTAAGCCTAAGAAATTTACTCTCTAAATTAATGTTATCTGAGAAAGGCAGGCCGTGAGGGCTGCTGAGGAATAACCAGAGTTATTCCTGTAGAAACACAGTTTTTTGCCTCTTTCCAGTTTGGTTCAAACCCGAATTCAACCCTTCACAAAGAGCACTTAAAATGGGGACAAGCGAACGTGTCATTTCACCGTGAGGTGGAACAGCGAAAGCATGTAAATCTGCTCAGGCTAAAGAAAGACCAAACTCACATGACACCGGTTTAAGCCTTAAGTCCTACTGAAGCATGCATTTAAAAGCCTACATCAAGTCCGTTAAAATAATTCAAGACATCATCATCTTCTAATTTAACCGGGGGGGAGGGGGAAGAGGCAGGGATCTCAGCCTAAAGTTTCACCTCCCAGCAGAAGCCACTTGTGTCCCTGCGGCCGACACCTCCGCACCTCACAGGGCGAGAAGCACAACGCTGCCCGAACGGACACACAGGGACAGGGGGGCTCAGGTAGAAGGGACTGAACGCGGAGCTGCCAAACAACTCGCCCTAATAAGCACCCTAAACTAGAGAACAAATTAGCGATGTGACATTTCAAAAGCTCTCCTGCTGCAACAGCGCAACCTCAAGCGCTCACAGCAGCAGGAATTTTTCATCTTGCTCGAGGTTTACCTACAGTTACAAAAACCTACAGGTACAGTGAATGCTGAGACTGGAGATCACTGAACAACCTGAGAGGTTTTTGTTCAATGTAATTAATGCCTGGCTACAATTTGCAGATAAAAAGAAGTGGTAAAAGTGCACACAGCTGACTATTTCCATACCAGAAATTTTTACATGTACACGGTTTCAATTACACAACTTTGAAAATATGCTATTCGAACTGCAACTCCTATTTTTGCTTTGCACATTATCCACATAAAAGAGCTGCACACTGTTGTGGCACTATTAATTTGGAAGGAGCAGATGACTCAAATCTTATTTTTGATAGAAAGCTGCAAGATGCCTCCAATTAGACAAAGGTAATCACACTTTAATAGCTGCTCTTGTAATTAAACCGTATCATAAAGCGTCAGAATTACAGAAAAGCGGGGCCAAAAGGGAATTCAGAAGGTCATCCAGACTCCTTCCTACCCCCTGCTTCAAGCTAGCATCAACCATTAGCGTGCCCTTCCAAAACTCCACATGCGGTAGAAAACAAGACAGCATTTTACCTAACGTCTGTAGCCTCTAAGTACATAAAAGGTACTATCAAAGCTTTGAGAAATACTTAATACAAAAATTCAGGTCGCAAAGAAGCTCATTAAAAAAAAAAAAATCTGCAAAAATTCAAATAACACAGAACTGATGCAGAAGTGAGGACGCTGGGCAGTAATTCCAGCATTCATAAAAACGCCTTAAAAACTAGGAAGTGCAGCGCAAGCAGCACAATAGTAAGGTCTCATTTGACTACCATGGGTTAATTAATAAGAAGGCAACTCGCTAACTTCCATGATAGAATGCAAAACAGATGCCATTCCCTCCTGAATAAATGTTTCGTAAAGGCAATCAAGGAATTCGAAGAGGTGGAGTTACCTTAATATTGTCGCACCCCCCTGGGAATACACATTTGCCTGTGCTTGATAATACCCAACGAGCAGAATTATCTCTCCAAGACATATTGTCACAAGGTATTGCTTAACTGGTGCTTTTACTTAGTCTCCCTTATTTGTAAAAATACATACATCCGCAGTAAACGTGAATTGTGTTTTGTAGCACTGCTTTTCAACACTCTGTAACCGTGCATTAAAAGCCTACAGAAGGCATCAAAGTTTCAGAGCTGGGACTCAACATGAGGGAACGCAACCAACTTGAAAAATAATCACTCTCAGCATTCAGAAACACCCAGAAGCACGTTTCTGCACACACACAAACTCCAGACACAACCTCCTCCTGCATAAAGGCACCTGGTTGGCCTGAGAGGAGAAAATCCTTGCCACCTCCACCTGCACTGCACTACCATCAGGATGAGTGCATGCTACCTGGCTGACTCAGGAGGCCCTCGTGTCACAAGACAGCCACGAAGCTGGTCATAAAATATAATTTCCTACAGCTGTGAGTCAGTGACAGGATCCTACCAAGACATGTGCCCCGGTGCATCAGGCCAGTCTTATGAAGCAGGTAAGCTGTCGTCATTGCTCATGGCAAATAAAAAAGTCACTTCTGACACCAGAACGGGCACCATGCTTACTGTAATTCTCATGGTATTTCTTGGTCTTTTTTCTTCTCTCCAGCTCAATACATGTGCCACGCCATGAGGTATCAGGTTGTAGGTATTAACCAAAGTCACACAGTGTCTGACAGAGCCAAAATCTGCTCTTTACAAGTATGCAGATGTAGAGGTGCGAGCTCAGGATGTGACACTTCCTCTGTCACTGTAGGGTTTCAGGAGCTCCTAGGGCCAAAACGAAGACGCGTTTCCTGGCGATGCGCTGCCACGCTGAAAGGAAAACACCGGGCCTGGCCTTGCAGCTTGCGATAGGTGAGTTAAAAAACCGCACGCACAAAAAAGCTCCGCAGTATCTCGATGCTAATCAAATGTCATTTCTGATCTGCATTTAAACTGCTTCTCCCAGCACTGTTACTCGCCTCCCTGGAACGAAGGCGCCCAGGTCACGTCGTTCAATCTTTGGCTCACCAGGCTCTCCTCAGGCAGCACACAGCTTCGAAACACATCACACACACCTAGCGCGACCGCTCCCCCAAAAAATTTACGTTATATTTAAGAAAACAAACCAGAAACACCGAACGCTTCCTAGTTTCAGGACCAGCAGCACGTCACAGAGCAGCAGGGGACAGAAAGCACGGAACACTTTTTTTTTATTATTACTATCATTTTGTGCCACTGGAGATAGAGATCGCGCTGCGTCAGCGGCCGGCGGGGGGGTCCCGCACGGCCACGACCCTGCGCGGGGGTTCCCAGAAGAGGCCTCGGCGCTGGGAGCACCGAGCGGCCGGGCCGGGCCGGGCCCCGCAGGCAGCGGGGGAGGCCGCGGCCCCACCGAGCCCCCCGCGGCAGCCGGCGCCGGCCGCGCCTCGCCCCGCCCCGCCCCGCTCCGCCGCCCCCCGCCCCGGTACCTGGGCCGCGGCCTGGCGCCTCCTCGGCGAAGCGTCCGTGTCCGGCGGGGCCTGCCCCTGCCCCTGCCCCTGCCCCTGCCCCTGCCTCTGCCCCTGGCGCGGCCCGAGCGCCCGGCTCCGGCTCCGGCTCCTCCGGCGGCTGCAGGCAGAGGCGCGGCCCGGCCCCCGCCCCCCCCGGCCCGCGGTGCTGCTGCGCCGCAGCGGCCCCGTCCCTGGCGCCCGTCCCTCGGCCGGCGGCGGAGCGCGGCGAGCAGCCGGCGGCGGCGGCAGCAGCGGCGGAGCGCGGCCTCTCTTCCGCCCGCCCGCCGCCCGCCGCCGCCCCCTGGCGGAGCGGAGGGACGAGGCCGCGGCCGCCGCCCCGCTCGGGCTCGGCCTGGGGCGGGCGGGACGGCGCCGAGAGGCCTGGGAGGGGCAGGGGTGAAGGGCCCCTGGGTGCAGCCCCCAGCCCCATCCAGCCTGGCCGTGGGCACTGCCAGGGATGGGGCAGCCACAGCTCCCCTGGGCAGCGCCTCACCGCCCTGCGTGGAGAAGTTCCTCACAGCATGTAAAGCGAACCAAACAAACCCTTGTGCTTGTTCCATCGTCTATCACTATCTGCTCATGTAAAAACAAAACAAAACAAAACAAAACAAAACAAACAAACAAACAAAAAACACTCCCCATTTTGTCTGTAAGCTCCGTTCAGGTGCTGAAAAACACTCCCTCAGCCCTAGAGATACCGAGACTTCCAGGAGAAGCAGCCGCACACGCACTGCTGAGGCCACCAGAGCCACGACAGACATGCCGGGGCCTCCATCCTCACCTGGCTGAGGCGCGAGGGATGCCTCCCGCCCTGCCCCACGAGGTTAAGGCACTGAGGTTTTTGTGAGGCTCCGTGTGTGCGAGGGCAGGCTCCAGCTGTTTCTGTGTCCCTGGCAGCTAACACCACCGCATTACCCCCCTGTGACAAACACAGGCTAGCTTGGGTGGAAGAAAGCCACATACATCCCAACAGTCATCCAGCTGATGTTGTCCATTAGAACAGTATAATGCACAACGTGATTCTAAAACAGAAAAATATGTTTTTATGGAACAAGTCATTAATTTCTTACAAGCTATGATTTGAACACTTGCACCTGCGGGCCTGATGTATTACTGCTGTATGGCAATTTGGGACTCGCTGGCCTGGTTTTCTGAAAAGTCCTTAAGCTCCTCACGCTCTGCTGCGCTGTACATCTCCAGCTGACAGTTTCTATCTTCAGTTTCTTTTTAATTACCTCTGCCATGTTAGATTTCTTCACATTACTCTCCTGTAGCTTGCCTGTCACATCACTGGGAAAGTTTTTGTTGGGGTTCTCAGTGCAGAAGAATGTTACTGCTTTGAATTCTGTGTGTTATGCCTTGCCTTTTCTGCCTTTAAAAGAAAAAAAAAATGTGTCAGGTGGGCCAAGCTGTCCCTTGCTCTCCCACACGTTCCTTACCTGGACACAGCACTGGACACAACAACTCTTACTGTGGGGTTTATTGCATTTTGGATTGAAAAGGCAGCCCAGCACTTCTGCTGTTGTCCCTGTGCAGAGAGGTCATGCAGAGCAGCCAGTCCCCCAAATCCCTGCTGGTCTGGTGCCCTCCACTAGAGACAAGCTGCAGGAGCAGGAAAGGAAGAAGTGGATATGAGGAAATGAGACATTTGGTTTTCTTGCCTGCCTGGTTCATATGGTTCTCCTGCCCTGCTTCTGGCAACCTGCAGCACCAGAGCCAGGTGAAGGTCTGCAGGGAGGTGTGAAGGCTGATTTTCTTCCTTCTCCCTCTAGGGAAAGGCAACCAGAGATTTGTTTGTGAAAAGAGTAGAAATGGGAAGTAAAACATAACTCTCATCTTGAATGGAGTGAGGATGTATTCAAACCACCAGGAGGTGACTGGGCAGGTGAAAAGTGAAAGCAATTTCCGTAAGGGCACCTGAACTGGCACAGTGGGGTTTCTGTGTGGAGCTGCACTTATACACTGCCCTCAGGAACCTTTGCCCCTGCGCACTTCTCTGCCCCGACACCTGGCAGATGTTCCCTTCCTCTGAGCTGGAAGTTTACTAAATTAAAAAAAATAAATAATAATAATAATAATAATAATAATAACACTCAAGCATAAGCAAAAACAGTTTTCATAGACAACACATACAATCACCAAATAGACAACAAATATGACCACCGGCTGCTTCACTGGGCAGCAACCAGAGGGCCAAGAAAACAGCAGCTCAGCAGAGCTCAGCTGGTGTGCCCCAGTAACATGCTTGGCCACTGCATCACCCCACGTGCTGCATTTCTGGATCTATGTGTATTCTGTGTATTCTGCCCTAACTGCATCTTTTAGCAGCCTAACATCAACCTCCAGTATTTCACAGCCCAACTTCTCACCCCTGTGAGACTGATTTTTCATTCCTGGATCTTTTGCATGCCATCTGCCTGTAACATCCCGCTCTCTTCCCTGTTGAAAGTCCCCTTGTTCACCTCCAGTTTCAGCCCTGATAGTTCCCTGGGCTTCACTGCAAAGTGCTGGAAGAAACAATACATTACAGACAGAAGTCTGTCAAAAACAAAACAAAACAAAACAAAACAAAACAAAAAACAGGGAGAAATCTTTTGTGTACTGAGATGGTCAGGGTGGTGGTTGGGGAGACACTTAATGATACAGGTATTCCCCTTCTCTGAGGAGCAGTAGCAGTGGCATTTCCTGGTAATGAGGGCATTTAAAAAAAATAATAGTAAAAGCTGATTAAGACACAAGGAGATTCCTGTCACTGGCTCTGCTACAGAGAGGTCTCATGGAACAAGTGAAAGGCTTGGCCTCCTGTGCTGCCCACATGAAGAGGCCTGCTTGGTGGGCTGTGTCCTAGGGCTCAGGCTCAAAAGAACATTTCTGACCACACCTGTAACCAGCCCTGTGCATGGCAGTGTCAAAGTGCACATGAATTTGCATTCAGCTACGCAGCCGGGCAGCTGCAGCAGCGCTGCGACCGTGGGGATGGTTTCCTGAACCACTGGAAGGTGGGGCAGGGAAAAAAAAATCTCCTTGTGATGACAGCTCGTCTCACAGACAGACAGGGCAGTTCTGGGCCTGAAGTGCGCAGTGGGACATGCCTCTGGTGCGGGTGACAAGGTGACAAGGCCTCCGGGTACGGTTTGCCAGGCTTGTCTGGGCCCACAGCATGCGGTCTGCAAAATGTTGGCAGTTTGTGTATCCTGCTTGTGAGCTGGAAATTATTGTTCTCACAGCCAACATCGAAAGGGTGTGTATGTCTGAGCTCGAATTGTTAACCTGTAATTATGTTAAAAACATTCAAGTTTAAACAGATAATATTCAGGGTAGCGAAGAGAGAGAAGAAAGAATTAAAGACAAGGACCGGCACAGTGATTCAATGCCAGCACTTGGAAAATACATGTAGACACTACTGCTTTACAAGTGACCACTGGAAAAAAGTCCACTCAAGTGATGTGTTCAGAATAATTACCATCACCATGTGGTGTACTTCGGGGAAATCCGTGAGCAGAGAGACCATGAGTTTGCCAAGCTCTCAGAAATTGAATTCAACATGTGAGAGATCTTTTAGTACAATAGCCATTCACCAATTCACAACACTGACCGAGACATTCGTTGTGAATTGCTTAATTCTTGCAAATTAGGAAGTGAATAAACATGACTAAAAAAATTCAAGTTACTTCGCCGAAGTTTAAAAAAAAAAAAAAAAAAGTATTCAGAAAAGCAAATGCTCAGATACTGTGCTCAGTAGGAGCAGACAGCTGAATGGGATCGTAAGGGTTTTTGCTGCTGGTTTGAGGTCCAGGGAGCCCTGCAACTGAGGTTCAGCTCCTCTAATCAGTATCCTGCCCTAACAAATGGCCAAAGTAGGGAAAAATAACATGCTGTCCTATGAAATGGAGCAAATTCATCCTTCCTTGAGCCTCTCTGTTTTGCTCACCTCATTTCTTCCTTTGTATCTGGAGCAGAGCCCCGTGTTTGGTACAGGATGCCAGGTCCACACAGCACCAGCTCACTCGCCATGCCAGCCTTCCTCTGTTCCCCTCGATCCCAACAGCAAATGAAGGCACAGAGGCTGCAGGTTGCTCCATGGGCTTGTCAGCCAAAAACCAGACTGGGCTGACAAGTCCCTGCCAGGACATCGTACTTGTAGGGTGTTATTCACATGGGGTTGGTTTCTTGAAGAGCTCAGTGATAAAACTGCCTCTAAAATACGATTTCAAAGTAACACGGTCAGCAAAAGGAGCCTATGGCAAACCATAAAGCAGAAGCCAAAGTTTGATTTACTTTTCTCCACTAAAAAAAGAAGAAAAAAGAAAGAAGAAAAAAAAAAAAAAAAAAAAAAAACAGCAGATGGGGCCAGTACCACCACCAGCACCAGCGCCCTGCGATTTGCTGCAGGGCCTGGCAGCGCCAGACACACCGGCTTTCCCTCCCACCAAACGTGGAGCCGAGCTGACGAGCCATTAACATGCATTTCACAGCAGTGATGTAACGGCACCCAACCTCCTTCTGCTGTCTCTGACAAAAAAGCAAGAACCTCGAGCTGCTCAGAGGAGGCGGCGGCAGCCTCCCGTACCCTCTCCCTCCAGTTCCCACAGCCCTGGGGTCCCAGTCCCACCGTCTCTGAGCCCTGGAGCCCAGAGAGAAAGGAGGAAATGGGGGAAGAGCCACACCGGCTGGTTAAGTAAAAGCAGAGAAAGAGAAGTTGAGAGCAAGGAAGTGAAGGGCAGCGCATGCTTTGTATGTGGTTTTTAGTTGCACTTTAGCTCTGGTTCTGCTGCTGACACTTTGTGGTTACTTTCTTGCTTAGTTAGAGACACAGGTGCTGCCACAAAAACAGGGATCAGGGTTTATTTCTTAATACCTTTGCTGCACCCTCCTCTTCCTTAGTACTTCATGCAGGGGAAGCAACTCACCTTTTTTTACCTTGCGCTGACATCTCCCTCATTTCGTTAGGGCAGAGGCACTGGGAACAGGAGTGAAGGCAAGCAGCAGGCAGGTAGCCCAGGAAGGTGGAAACAAATGCCTTTACCTTGTGCATCTCGCCACTGCTCCACATGATACGGAGATGTTCCTGCTAACTACATGGCCAGTTCCACAGTCGCACAACAGGCATGACACAGAGCATTTGAAAAAATAATCAGGGTCTTCTCTCCAGCTGCCTTGACACATATACAATGAAGAAATAGCATAAACCATAAACCAACATCCGGTTTATGATTTAGTTCAAGACTGCTTGGGCATGGGGACGCTCTGATAGAATTCAGAGAGCAAAACCCAGGTTCATGTTCCCTGACAAAGAGTTTAATGGAAAAGGCTTTGGGAAGAAACTATTAGCACCAGAAACTACTGCAGTTATGCTGAATATCTTCTACTTAAAGTCTGGAAGAAAAAGAATTGAGTCTTTCCACAGACTGTGGAACAGGCCAAGCTGAAGAGGCTGAATTTAATCACCCAGGTTTCCAAAGTGCCTGTGACTTTTCCTGAGGCTGCATTTCAGCTCTGCTACTGGCTGTGGATGTTCACTGCCGAATCCAGAAGCTTTTCTCAAAGAAACATGTACTGGTGAGCATGTTGTCATCTTTTAGTTCATTCAATGCACATGTAAAGAACAGACCAACACCCCCAAAAAAACGTATTTACAGGAGAAAGCTCAAGTAAATGTAATTCTCATCCATATCAGGATTATTTTTTTTTTTTCTCAAGAGAATGGTATGATTTATCCTCAATTCAAGCTGCCACTTCAGAATTAAAACCTATTTTTAAAACATTATTGCAAATCACAGGAATTGAGGGTAGCCTGTAAAGGCTGTCAGAAACAGAAAACACAATTGCCAGAAGAATCATAGGAAAAAAGCCTGTTGCAAATTCATTTCCTGGACAGCAACAATAGCTGTATGTCATGTCGCAAAACCATGTCATTTTAATAAACTTTTTATTGCTGTAGAACAATTGAAAGCTATCTATAAAGTGCAGCATCCATTCCAGTCAGAATCTACTACTAAAGCCAAAAACAGATTTCCATCAGTTGGTAAACATGAAAGGAAATAACAGCAGTCTCTCTGAAAAACAATGCCATAACAGAATATATTTCCTGAATAAAAGAAGGAAAATAAATAAATAAATAAAACCACACAGTGAAATACATCCATTAATTCGATCAAACTGGAAGCAAATACATCTACAAATCCCCAATCACATGTGAAAGAAATAAGGCTGTGAATGCTGGTGAAAGGATGAAAAGGGTGTTCCATCTATTGGCTTCTACTTTTGTTTTTTCTCCTTTTGACACTTGCACTGGAAGCAGTGGCAGAACACAGCGTAGCTCCATAAATCTGTGCACGGGTCCCTTTGGTGGGTGGCAGCCCCAGACCCACTGCCCCCTGCAGGCTCCCACAGCTGCCTATGCCCCCACAGATGCCTTCTGACCATAGAACCCATAGAACCATAGAATATCCTGAGTTGGAAGGGACCCATAAGGATTATTGAGTCCAGCTTCTCGTACCACACAGGTCTACCCAAAATTTTAGACCATGTGACTAAGTGCACAGTCCAAACGCTTCTTAAACTCTCTCAGGCTTGGTGCATCCCTGGGGAGCCTGTTTCAGTGCGTGACCATCCTCTCGGTGAAGAACCTCTTCCTGATGTCCAGCCTGAACCTCCCCTGCCTCAGCTTGACACCATTCCCTCGGGTCCTATCACTGGAGACCAAAGAGACTGGTGCCTCCCCCTCCGCTCCCCCTTGTGAGGAAGCTGTAGGCTGTGATGAGGTCTCCCCTCAGCCTCCTCTTCTCCAGGCTGAACAGGCCAACTGCCCTCAGCCGTTCCTCATACATCTTCCCCTCTAGGCCCTTCACCATATTCATTGCCCTCCTCTGGACACTCTCCAACAGTTTTTGTACTGTGGTGCCCAGAACTGCAGACAGTGCTTGAGGTGAGCTAGGACCAGCACAGAGCAGAGCAGGACAATCCCTTCCCTTGACCAACTAGCGATGCTGTGCTCGGTGCACCCCAGGGTACGGTTGGCCCTCCTGGCTGCCGTGGCACACCGCTGGCTCATATCCAGCTTGCTGTCACCATCACAGATGCCTGCATGACCATCATCCCTGAGAGCTGCCACACAGTTCAGCTATGCCGTTATGCCAAGGCTGAACACCAAAGGTTATGAACTGAAGGCTCACCATCCAGGGGGATGACTGGTTTTTGTGACTCTTCTTCAGGGTCAGCGTTACCAAAGTGACTGCTGCTTCTCAGATGTGCTGATACAGAAACGCTCCTTTGGAAAGCCAAACTCCACAGAAAGGCAGACACGTGTGCGCTGTCATCCCGTGTCCTGTTGCCTTGGCAAAAAAGGAAGGAAGATGAACCAGCACAAGGAGATGGCAGAGATGCCCATGAGACAGGAAGGGTGAGAGCATCCCTGCTGGCAGCCCCACTGTGTGCATCCCAATTCCCTTTCTGTCTCCCCTGGAGCTGGGGACTGATTTCTGCAGTCCAGGGCCGGGTCCTCCTCTTGGCACACTGTTCTTTTTTGTTTTAAAGAAATTATGAGCTGCGTTTGCTAATGTTCATATTTAAATAGTGCCCATTACACTTTGAAGTCCACACCCTTTGGATAATACTGCTACACACTTACTTAGCATTTTACACCTTCAAAGGTCTTTACAGAAACTAACTAATTAGCTCTCACGGCAGAAAACTGCTACAATGAATGGCACTAGATTAGTGCTGTTGCATGTGGTTCAGCTGGATTTGGTCTGCTGAGGGGCTGAGTTAACAGAAGAGCCACTGCAGTTTCATTGAAACATATCTGAGTTGAGAAATTAAAAATAGTGTTTTGACTTTTTTTTTTTTTCTTTTAATGGAAAAGCTAGAACAAGAGCAAGCTCTGCATTTTGCCTGCACAGAGCAGCTCATGGAGCATTACACACCTTTGTATGGGTCCTCACTGCCCTCTCACCCATGGGAGATATGCTCTCCTTTCCACTGAGCCACTGTGTCCCAGACCCCTTGGTTCCTCCAGACGAATAAGAAATCCTCATACCTATAAAAAAAAAAGACAGCCTCCTAGTTATACTTGGAGAGGGAAAAAAATAAGACAGTATTTATAAAATAAAAAGCAGTATAAAACCAGTAAAATGACAGTACAAGAATTTTTATCAGCCTTTTGCTCTATTATAGTTAAAAATAGAATAAAATTAATTAATTAAAAATACATATAGACACAAAAAATGACCTTAAACACCAGAATGTGATTTTATGTGCAATCCAGGCTGGACTTGGCTGGTGAAGAAAATATGCCCTGCAGCTCACCCCCTCCCACCCTAAGCTCTTGTGCTTTCTGCTGCCCCCAAAGCCAGCAGGGCTGCGTGAAACTGAGCCGAGAGGCACACAAGCCCTAACCACGCGTTTCCTCACATCCTCCTGTGCTGCAATCGCAGCCCCACAGAACCAGAAGCGAGCAGCACGGAGGAAGTGCTGTTTATAAGCCCACTGCCTTCCTGGCTGTCCTTTCATGCCCTGTGGCAGATGCTGAGGCGTGGAAGGCTGAGCACAAGGCGCTGGCGCGAGGGCTGGAGGTGCTCGTCCCGCAGAGAAGGAGCGGTGACCATCCTTATTGCCTCCATCGTGCTGACAAGGGGGTTTGTGCCGGGGGCCAGGATGTGGTGTCAGCACGTGTATACACGTGCGCTATAAAAAGAAAGCTGCTCTTGGCCTGTGGCCAAGCCAGGGTGAAAGCTGAATTTACCCAGTCACGGAAGAGAGACTTGTCTCATGAAGGTGAAATGGCCCCAGCTCCTTCTGCAGCCTCAGGAATCAAGAAGCCAAGGAGAAACAGGCTGTGTGGGATGTGCAGAGGCTGCTGTGGGGTGCCAAGCTCTGGTTTCTGATATCTGGGGAGCAAGGCACACGTGCAGAAATTGCTGTGAAAGTGAAGCTGGCTGGATAAACCAAGCACTTGCTGCATTATAGATGAGGCTTGTTATCAGGTGACATCTGGCAAAGTTAGACGCACAGAGTATGAAAAAGGCTAGAGCTGCCCTTCTGAACAAAAAAAATCCTGGGATGCCCAATGAGGAAAGCTCAAGAACTGCTTCGAGCTCTCCCTCAAAGCCCCCTACTCTTTCCACCAAGCTTGGCTCTTTGCCCTCATCCACTGCTGCAGTACAGGCAAGAGGTTAGGCCTTATCAGAGTGTCACCACCCACACAGCTTATCACATTTTCTTCTTCCTATAACTCACTCTTGGCCTAAGAGTCCGTGTTGCAACCAGCAGCTTTCTGGCTGCAAAAGCATGAGATAAGACTTCCTCCAGAGGCAGGAGCTCTGCTAACCTGCCAGACAGGAGACGTGTTGAGCAACAGCAGGAACATCAGCTGATCCTTAACACAAAGACTGGAGGGGTGTGTGTGAAAGAAGAGCTGAAAATTACTCAGCTGGTACCTGCCTTGTAATTATTTCCTATACCAGAAGTCCACTTCTGAAGATGGTACAGTCAGCTGATACTGAGCATGCGGAGCTGGGGCTAGTGAGGTTTGAGCATTCAGTAAAGGAGCTGGATTGAGACATGCCAACAGCATTTCTAGAGATGCCCAATACCTCTTCTGGAGCTGGACCTCCAGAATGGTGAAATACTCAAATGGCATAGGATAGTGCTACATGATGTCCTCTCTCTGTCCACCTAGAAATGCTTTTGGAGCAGGTGAACCTCTATACCATGATGAATTGCTTTGGACATTGTCCAGACTAGCCCCCACTTGACCATGGGCATCAAGGTTGGTAACAAAAACATGGTCTTCACCAGAGGTGATGAGGCTGAGAAGAAGGGAGTCTCTGGTGTTAGCAAGGTCTGTTCCAAGACACTGGCTTGAAGGACAACAAAGACACCAAGAAGGACCATATGTGGTGAACACCACCACTCCTGTGTCCAATCTTGGATGACATCTGCTGCATCAGGGTTGTGCTATCAGGCAACTCTCATTGTAGTCATAAATGACCACAAATACCCTTTTCCACACCCCAGGTAGAGGCTTTGCTTTTCTGCCCAGCTTGCTTGCAGTGCTCTCCTGGCCTGGGCGAGCTGCTGGACACATGGTCCCCACACAGACCCTGCTGTGCCTGTCAGAGATGGCAGATCACGGGTATAATGCCCTGGACCAAGGCCAAGCTGGAAGCGCAGCCCCGGTCCCCTCTGGATGACCTAGCAGAGAGCAGTCTCTGAGCAGTTCTGCCTGGCGTGCTTCTGCTCAGGGAGTCACCCTACCTGCCCAGGCGCTGCCTGCACCTCCTGCCCTGCCGGCCCAGCCTCCCCACTGGCATGCCCCACTCCTCCTCACATTCATCTCCTGCTGTAATGCCCTAGGAGCAAACCGGCCTTGTGCAACACGGGAACTCAGTACAGAGTGCTTATGATGTACAGCTGTCAAGAAACTGGCAGATTTAAACTTTTTAATGACGAGAGATAACCCTCCACATATTTAAACCTCAACTTTGAGCCAGAACCGAACTTCAGACCCCCCCGCAGACTAAAAGGCATTTAGTCCCTGAGACGTGGCACCCATCCACTTAACTGGGGACGAACCCAGTCCGGATGCAGCCCCAGCACAGGGCATGGTGCAGTTATGTGCATGTGCAGGCCTCCTGGTGCCATGTCCCCAGCTCCACGCCAGGCTGCAAGGTACAGCTTGGGTGTGGGCCTGCACATGGGTCTCTGTGACACACGAGGGGCGTGCGGCATCCTTACTGCTGCCTGGGGGTCTCCTGCCCGCTGAGGGGGCTCCTTTTTCCCCATCTGTGGTGTGGGGGGACTTTGTTGTCACAGGGGTGTTTGCAGGAGAAACACGGGGGACATCCACAGGGGGTTGAGCTGTTTGCCCTAGCAGCTGACTGGGCAGCTCCGAATCTGTATTTAGAAATATATATTCCTAACATTTTTGTTTTCAATTAAAAAAAAAATAAAAATCTTTCCTCAAAGTCGGTTTGGCGGGGATCTTTCAACTGGTTCTAATCAATGGGTTGTGGATTATTTTTTTTTAGCTATCTTGGCAGCAGCCCTCATTTAAAAGCAATTGGCCCCACATTCATCAGCCCACACTGTGCTGGGGATGTGTCGGGCTCGTGCCCCCTCCTGAATCTGCTCGGAGCCGCAAAGCCACACGCTCCCATCCGTGTGTGCCCAGCAGCCAGGGAGCCGTGCTGGCAGGCTGTGTGCAGGCACCTTTAATGGGTCTGATTTACGGCAGTGTTTGCTGCCTCAGCAGGCTTCATGCTCCGAAACCCAGCAAGCCTTGTGCAGTGCAGATGCAGCTCGCCACCTGCGCCTGCCTGGCAGCCTGCGCTGTTTAACTCTTCTCCGCTTCGCACAAGGCCACCTGGTTTCCAGCCTATTCGGGCACTTACCAGTTCCTCAGAAAGCAGCGTGGATTTGATCTCTCCATCCCGACAGGTAAATCCAGCAGGGGATGCCAGGGCAGCCACCTGGGAACGGTCCTGCGCAAACTGCCGAGAGCGATCCCACAGCCTGTGGGGAGAGGTGTGAAAATGGGAAGGACTGGGCCAGGAAGAGAGCAGTGACAATCTTCAGGTTGGTCAAACCGAGGCTGTTGGGCAGAAGGATTCTCCTCGTATCATTTCAAACAAGGACATCTGCAGCCTAATCTGCAGGTCAGCTGAGATGTGGCTGACCTCGAGCACCTCAAGGAAGAAGATCTTTGGCCACCAGGACGTGGAGAGGCTGGAGGCTGCGGGAGGGGAGCACCAAGCAGCCCCACGCTGCCCCTGAGAAACCCCTAGGGGCTGGAAATTACGAGATGTCGCTGCCACCCCACAGGCCAGAGACACCCTCTCCTGTTGCGTTGGCCTCCCACCCACAGCACGGTGGCCCCACAGCACACCCCTATGGCTCTCATACCAGCCCCTCTTCAGTAAGGGCTGCTCCAGGCCTGTGTGATGTCCTCCTGCCCAGGAACGGCTTCCTACGGAGCCAGGCCTCAGCACGCAGAGCACGAGGAGCAACAGCAGGTCATCTGCGGGACACAGATGACACCTGATGGGAAGAGACCTTGGTGGCACCACCCCTGCAGCTGCACACAGCTTCACACGGTGGCTGCGAGGGGAAATTTGCCTTGCAATTAGAGGCACCGAAGGCAGGAGGCCCCTTCCAGTGGCCATCAGCTGCCCCCAGCCCCACCAGCACCAGGCAAGGGCTGCCACCCCTCCCTAGCAGGGCTGGAGGCCGCTGACCATTTCTCTGCTGGTTATTAGATTGTTCACGGCTCTCAGGTTTGTTTGAATAAGCTCTTTTGTCCTATAGAGCTTTCCCACGTCCCTTCAGTCGCTAGGCAGTCGCGTGTCCCAAGTCAAAGAGGAGCCGTGGCCACAAATTCCTAAAGAAACTTTTTTCAGAGCAAGACATCTGCGTTGAAGGGAATCTGCCAACATCTGCCACACTTTCCCCATTTTCAAGAGCCTTTATTTCCATCTTAAAAAGTGCAGGAACAGATGTTAAAAGTTGTTTTCTTTCTCCAGGGTGTGAAATGTAGACAAATAGCAAAAAAGAAAACTCCAAGCAGCACCGACCCCTTTCTCTTCCCTTTTTTTGGAAAGCTCGGGAAAAAAGGGAGGCTTTGTTTACTAAGGAGAATCCCCTTTTCAGTGAAACCTGGCAGTGCGCAATGCAAAAGTAAAGCAGGAATTTGCAAAAAGCTTCCTTTAATGCTCTGTGCTCATTTGCATTTGCCTGTTTGGTCCATACAATCCCGAGCACAGATGTCATGCTTCCCCCTGAAAGGCAGGGCAGCTCTCCCGCCTGTGCACCCCCTTTGCTTTGAAAATAAAGGGTTTTGCTCTGAATGAGAGGTGTAAAATAACCGTTTACAGCAAAAGCTGCTCTTCTTTTTCAGTGAAACGCTGTCTTACAAATGAACCTTGAAATGAGCTCACTGAGAGCAGAGGCCAGCAGGGCAGCGAGTGCTCTGCAAGCAAGGGGCTCCCCAGAATCTCGGGGCTCAGCTGGGGCTCTGGGGCTGGGCACTGGGGGCCACCAAGCTGCTCCCTGCCGTCCCCAGCACCTCCCCTCAAACACACACAGCCTGTGCTTGTTTCAATGCACCAGTGCAGCCCCTTGCAAAAGAGTCCTGAGGAGCCAGATGCATCTTTAAGGTCGCTGCCAGCCCCAGCCATTCCATGAAGGCAGGTCGCCAGCATTGGGGCTGGGGCAGAAGGGGGCCCCAGGCAGAGGGGGGAGGTTTGAGAATGGCTATGAGGGGACACACAGCCCACGACTTCGCACTCCCAACCCTCCTTGCCAGTCTCTGGAGAGTGGAAAATCCTCCAGTTTCCTGTGCAGAGGACAGATCTGATATAAGGTGCCCATCCCTGCTCCTGTGCTGCATCACCATCACTTGGCATGAAGGACAAACTGTCCCCTCCCATGTCCTCCTCTCCCTGAGAAACAAACTCCATCCCATCTCAGGCTCTCCCTCATGCACCCTTGCCAAGTAGGGCGCTTATAAAACCAAGCAACTGCACCCAGTGCCTGCATTTGACTAACAACCCCTGCCTGCGAGATACCACGTCTGGGGACATGTTTTCATCAGGAGCCCAGGCAGCAGTGCGTGCAGACACACTGCAAATATGTTTGCATTCACACACATACAAACATACACCCACACAGTGTTTAAGCAAGGGACGTGATGTCCTTGCTTTTATTCCTGGGGTACATCACCACCTACGGTTGAAGGGGTGGAGTGAGGGCTCTGCAGCTGCAGTGCTGTGCTGGGCGATGGGAAATCCCAAGAGTAGCTCGTGGTGGCTTTTGGTGCTTCTGAACCACTCGAGCTTCTTCCTGTCCATTTAAATAAGGTGGCACATTCAACACCACCCTAAAGGGCTTCACCTCCGTGACTCAACAGGACACTGCCAGATCCTGCTCATTAGCAAAGCAACTGTCAGAAAGCAAAAGCACAGTCATGAAAGATGCCTTCATACTCCCCCTCAAAACCAGACAGAAGTGAGGAAGCATAAAGGCACATTCTCATCCTGTGCCAAGTCTGCTTTGAAGGCCCATGTGCTTCCGCACTAGCATTTCAGAGGATTAGAAACAAACAAAAACACCCTCCCCCCCCAAAGCACCCAAGACTCCTGGCAGCATGAAAGGGGGAAAAAAGCAAACAAGTAAAAGTCCCACAGAATTAGCAGGACCAAACTCACCTCTAGGTTTGCTTGCATGTGCAATTGTCTGTAAGTTTAATATTAAATACTACACGGCAGTCAAAAATTAGAAGAGCTTCGTATTTCCTACATCTAGCTGCATACAGCAGAGAATTTGGGTTCTCAAGAGGCAAATGAAGTGCTTTCCCTAGAGGATTTTTTGATGAATACAATGTTTCTGTAGCTGTCTGCTGTCAACAGTTTTTAATCGATCGTCGTTGCCTTGCAATAACAACTCCCAGGAGCACGAACTGGTCGATCAAGCACTCTATTATTAAATTAAGAGGCTGCCTCAAAGATTTAAAGTGATTGAGGCTCAGGTTAGCAGGTAAAAAGCAGCACTGGCTCAAGGAGATGCAGGGAAAAGAAAGACACATGGGAGGCATTTTCCCAGGTGTAACTCGACTGGTTCCCAGCTATTGTTTTCCTCCCTGGGAATCTGTGCAAATTGAGCAAGGAGCCACGCAAGCTGCTCAGAGTGCGCCCATTTTGCTTCCCTCCTTCCTTAACAAAAGATCCCTACAAAGCAAAGCTTTGGAGGCTGGACATCTGTCGCCGTTTGGGGGGGCCGGCGTGGTCATTGAAAAGATGCAGTGACCTGTCAGCTTTGATTGATGGCCACAAACCTCTGGGCTCGACCCCTCGTGTGGGAAAAGAAGTCCCGCCAAGGCAAGGCCCCTTTCACATGCTAATTCTGGGTTATAAATACAGCAGAGGAGCAGAGGAGAGGCAGAGAGCCTGTAGGGACAGGGAGCGACCTACTGCCCGAGTGCCTCCTCCACGTCCCTGTCCTCGCAGCGTGCCAGGGCGGCCAGGCTGGATTACAATGACTGCCGCAGCCACAGCCGGCGGCGTGCACAAGCTCTCCAGCACCAAGGAGGAAAGGAAGGTAGGTCCCAGGGGAAGCCCACGCGCGGATGGACGCTGGAACTCGGCAGGTGAACGATGGGGGCTACGGACTTCTAGGAAAGACAAACACAACATTTGCATCCTCTTATTATACAGATGCTTTCTCTGAATTTAACACACGTGGGTGTTGGTGTTTTTTTTTTTTCTGCTTCCTTTCTCTGCCTTAGAAAGGTTTCTGTCTTATGGTTTCAGTTGGGTAAGCTGTGGTTAATAGGAGTGTAAGTAAGAGAATTCAGACCTAGCACGGCCCAAAGGACAGGCCCTTACCAGAGCTAGAGACCAGAGCTCCCCATCTGTAACCTGCCGAGTGCCGCATCGCTGCGTGCTGGTTTCGCGCAGGGATGTGACCTTCCTGGCTCCAGGGAAGCCCACACAGCCCTGTTAGGCCCTCGCTCCACTGCAGCAGAGAGGTGAAAAAGAAATCATCTGCAATTCTTCCTCCTCCTCCTCTTCTCTTCCTTGCCAGCTAAGGAAGCCTCTCATTGAGCGGAAGCGAAGGGAAAGGATTAATAACTGCTTGGACCAACTGAAAGAGACCGTTGTGGGCGCGTTTCACCTGGATGTAAGTGCTCACTTTTACACAGATTTTGTCCTTCTGCTGATGGGGATTGTTTGGCTTTTGGGGGGACAGGCAGGGGGCTTTGTCTTTTGGGATACTTGGCATTGCACAAATACATCATGGCCTCTCAGCTGCTGAACTCTCTCTTTATTAGCAGTCTAAACTCGAAAAAGCAGACATCCTCGAAATGACAGTCAAACACCTTCAGAACATCCAAAACAGCAAGTTGATGGGTAAGTGCACCTTCCCTACAGCTCCCGATGCTCAGGGCAGCCCTGGGGGTGTCAGGAGAGCACAGCTCCAAGACTTTAGCTGGCAGCTTGGCAAAAGCCTCCTGCAAACCTGTTGAGGCCCGAGTTGAGGTCTGGGCTTGGTTTTCACCACTAGATGGGGAGATGGAGCTGAACACTTGGTAACCCACGGAAGCTTTTTCTTCCAGTGCCGGTTTCTCCTTTTGTTCCTTTTTGGCTCTGCTTTCTGGTGGGCAGCAGGATGCTGGGGTGGCCTGGCCAGGCAGCTCACTCCCCGCACCACCTTCCCCTGAACCTTGCAAAGCACTAACATATCATAAAGCCCAAGCGATTTAAATCAGGCTGAAAACAGGGCAGGAAGCAATCTACCTACTCTACTCCAGGAGCCAGTATCTTGGCCTTACAGAATACATTTTTCAGTGTTTCCCAGCATCTTAAAAGGGCGCCAAAAGGCAGCTATAGACTGGCAGGGAAGCTCCCTGAGATATCCATGTTCCAGTGGGAAACTCCAGCAGGACACCTGAGCCCTGTACCTGCTCCAGCCTGGACCCCAGCACTGCTCTGACTTGCACCATTTGCAGAGCTTTTGCCTCACCCTAGGAGCAGCAGGGCCCTGACCTGCTGCAGCCCCCCTGCAACAGTTTCAGCTGGAAGCTCAGTGTGGTTTCAGCAATAAGCCCCCACAGGGGCCAATGCAGACAGGACCCTATCAAATGTTTTTAAGTTGGAAGCGCAGGTTTTACACACTTACCAACTCCAGTTGCCTTCTGTTCAATGCAGCTGATTCCAAAGTGGGCCTTGAAGCTCAGCAGAGGTACAGCACTGGATACATTCAGTGCATGCACGAGGTCCACAACCTTCTCCTCACCTGCGAGTGGATGGACAAGACACTTGGGGCCCGACTGTTAAACCACCTGCTGAAATCTTTACCGAGGTCTGGTGAAGACACCTGCAAAGCAGCATTAAGATCTTCGAGCCCATCTCAGCAGCCTCTCTTGACGCCAAAAACCCCACTGGGCCCTAAGGGGAACACTCCCAGCACAAATCCATCTCAGGAGCACTTCTACCCAGTGGAGAACAAACAGGCTTTCAAAAATTCATTCCAGCTGCCGTTGCTGTCGGTTTTCAGCCAGGTCGATGCTGTGCCTCCCAGACAGGTCCTGCAGCTGAATTTTTCCCATAATAACCCTAGTATGGGGTCATTAGATATGTGGAGACCATGGTAAAATGTGTTTTCAAATGTTTATCCTAACCTTAGACACTTATGTATGTATCTTATAGATATGTTTCTTTAAAACACTTGTGGAGCAAGTCTGTTCCTGTAGGTGTACTAAAGACCAGGGTACTTCAAGCCGAAGTAAACCTATGTGTAGCCTGCATTGTAGAAGGCTGCTATTATTTTGTATTTATTTAATACGTCTAAATTATTGTATAGAATCCTCTCATGTTCTTTAGTGTATATTAATTATATAACTTTCTTGTCTTACATTCCTAAAATAATTATCTTTCTATTAATAAAGAAACAAGACAATGAGCAACAACCCCTCTTACACCAAGCTTACCTCTCGGGTCTCACGTCGCAGCTGAGATCACTTCACTGGATAAAGAAGTAAACAGTCAATTTCTTCTTCCTTTTTTTTTTTTTTTTTTTAATAGTATTATTGTGCAACTATTTCAGTTCTGATTCCTGTAACAATGCTGCAATGGCTAGAAAAAAAAAAGAAAGGGAAAGATGTTGTTTAGACGTTTTAGACTGTTCAGACATACTATCTGTATTGCTCACCTTAGATGTGCTGTTTCCAACGCCTGACCATGCTGATAAAACTGTTAAATTAGTGAGCTAAGTGTAAATATATGTTACATATTGTTACATTTAGGAATTTTTATTTTGTTTATTCTAAATAAACTTTTGGAAGATAATGATTGATATTTCTCCCAGCCTTGTTCTGTCTGCTCTGAGTACACAGTACTTGGCGATCTGCTTTTGTTTTCTTCTTTCACAAACAGTTTTCCTTGAAGCAATTGAAAGTGTTCAGGTTTTTTGACCCTGATGCTTTGTGGAAAAAGCAGCACACGCATGCTCACACACACACACACAAAGAATCACCTGGATCATGGTAATACTTAAAAGTTACAAAAAAAAAAAAAAAACAACAACCCACAAACAAGAGTTGGGCTTATCAACCTGGGCCAGCACTTGAGGTTTTACTTATAAGGGAGTTGCAGACAGACTCGGAAGGGCAGAAGGTGAAATAACCTACGAGTAAGATCGGGACAAATCTGCTTAACTTGTTGACAACATTTGGTCACAGTTTTTCAACTCAAAGGCAGTTAAAAGCCCTTCACAGTTAAAAGAAAAGAGCAAGGATCTCTTAAACAAACACTGTGCATACTAAATAATGGATCCCCAGTTCAGAGAGACTAATTATGCAGTGTGATCTATTTGATGATGTGTTGAAAGAGTGAAAAACATCACCTCTGGCTTTAGCATCCTTTTCTGTGAAGCTGTCCCTTTCATCCATCACTCCTGAAGAGCTATTAGAAGTGGTAACATAAGGGTGGTAGGAACAACAACTGGCTTACATGAAAAGAGGCAGCACTGGTGTGTAGCAGCGCAGATTTCTTGAACTGGAGGGTAAGAAAGCAATTCTGTATGAAATGTAGAACTGCACATACTTTAGTGCAACCTCAGTTCCCACTCTCTGACTGAAAATAAGGACTCCCCCAAGATGAAATTAACTTTCAGTGAAGGGAACCTCCAGAGGAACAGCAATATAGAAAACACGCCCCAATCACCCCCACCCTAAACATGCCTACTGCAGTGGGGACTGGGGCCAGCCCTCGCAAACAGCAGCAGCAAAGTCCACTGGACACTCACAGGTTGTGAAAACATTCAGGCAAAGTGAATGAGGTCCTGAGAGAGGAAAGACATTGAAGACCTTCAGAAATCAGTATTACATATTGCTGAGCTTCAAGAGAGCCCCACCGCCATCTCAGCACCCATTTCTGCACCCACTAGAGAAACCTGTACTGCCCAGCACTGAGGTCTGCACACAGTGCAGCAAAGAGGAACAGATCCCTACCCAATACAGGGCCCAAAACTACTTAACAGTTTTCCTCCTAGATCATCTCAGTAATTCACCTTATCACACTTCTGACAACCTCCCTGTTATGCTGGGAGAGGGGCTAGGAAACATTCTGGTGTGCTGAAAATACTTTGCTATGTTTTGACAGCATCAACTTAAAGACATACTTTCCCCGAAAAGCTGTAAATCCCCAGTGACTGTAATTGTCAGCTATGGTTACTGTGCTGAAAAGAGATCAGTGGGAAATATGTATTTCTCACCATATCTGCTTGTTTACTTTATGCATTTGAAAATCCTTTGTGGTTAGTGAGTTTTATTATTTCCTGTTTCTAATCGGTAAGGGTTTTTTTCTTTTGTGGGTGTGGAGGGAAGGGTCACATAGCAGCTGGTGAGAGATTTAAAAATAGAAAAGTGAGACTGCAGTGCTTGGCCAAGAATCTCCAGGAACAGTTTGAGTGCAAGACACTAATTTGTCACTGCCTTCATTTCCCACCAATGGCCTCGTTTTAAGCCATCTCCATGCCACATACCTACACACAAAACCTGCTTTGGCCAGACAGAATCCTTTGCACCTCACCAGCTGTCAGTAAAGAAAAAAACTACGCCCTGGTAGCGGTGTCCCAGAGCTGCTGGCTGTGCCACTGCTCAACCCAGGGCTCAGACACCCGGATTAGGCACCTCCAAGGTCGCAGCACAGCTCCCACCTGGGACTACAGGCCCAGGGCAGGGGCGGTCTGGAGGCGCAGAGAGCGGGGATGCTGCACACCCAGCTCTTAACTCGCACACTGGAAACGGCCACGACAAGCACCCAGACCAGACTCCCCAGCGTGGGTACAGACAGACAGACAGACTGACCTGTTCGCTAGAAGCGGCCACTGGATGCAGCAAATCTCACGCAGCACATGGAGCACACGCAGGGCTGGGAAGCCTGCTGCAGATCCCGGGCTTTGCTTGTCCCCTACCAAAGTGCTGATCCAAATGGGCATCTGTGAACTGAGCATTAAAGAGCAGAGGCAGTCAGTAAGTACATGGGGACGTGCAGAAGGCTGGATCTGAGGCCCAGGACCCCATGTGGCTTTAACACAAGGCAATTACGGATTTATAAAAAAAAAACTCTGAGCTCAGGTAGGCAAATCACCCATGTGCATAGCAGCTCTGGTCATACAAACTGTGTTCCCAGAGCAGCTCTCACTGAAACCAACATGAAAACTCCCACTTATTTCTCAGGAAATAGGACCAAGTCCTTTCCCAATTAAGATAGCACAGAGGCTCACAATACATAACAGACCTTACATGCTCCTAGCATGCCTTCTTCCCCCAAGCACATGCAGCTCAGGGGTTCCAGAGCAACCCTTACTTTCCCTTCCTTCTCCTCTCACTGGGAGGACGCTGGCACAGCCCCTTTCTGACCACACGGTCCTCCAGCCACCCACAGCAACCAGACCAAAGTACTTGTGGGACGTAGGAGCGGTGCTGAGCCCCTGCAGATCGCTAACAACGGGGGCCGAACACTTTGCTTAAAAAGGGAACAAAAGGCAAATTTTCAGTCTGTGCTTTTATTGAGCACTCACTTTTGGCAAGACGAGGCCACAGACTGCTGGCGTGACCTCTCCAGCACCCAAGGAGGGGCAGGCTCCTAACCCTTCACAGTTAAAAGCAAGCAGCCTTGCAAAACCCCACATAAAAGCAATGTGGGGGCAAAACATTTTCAAACTGCTTTCACCCACACAGCAGTGACTGCAACTGCCTGTAGCTAGATGGCAAAGTGCTCCTTTGGGGAAGCTCGCTGACAGCAGAACACCAAAAGCTTCAGCTTCCCTTTACATATACACCATTATAAATATATGTGTGTGTGTGTGTGTGTGTATACATGTATATACACACACATATATGCCATTATCTCCCAGCTTACAGTGTAGACATTCCTATCTGAGCAGAGACATTCTCATATTTCATCTCAGGAGGAGTAATGCTGTGTTGAGAACCTAACCCAAGGTCTGTCACATTTTTTGGAGTTTTCACACACTACTGAATAACACAGCAGAAGCTGAGGCCAGCCCTGGGTCTGTACTAAGATGTTTCATTTATAAATCGTAGCCCTGGTAGGAATGCGGTTTGCTGCCTGGGGCACTAATCACAGACGTACCAGAGCCTGGGAACTCAGTCTGCTTCTGAGACTTTCCCTCGGTCCTTGTGTTAGGTGTCACAAGTCTTTCTGCACATTTGGAGTTAAAACAGCATGTTAGAACATTTGCGTCACATTTTCCATGGCTAACACAACCAAGGAAATGTTGTATGCTTGATCCCAATTCCACTGCCACAGAAAGCACTGGACTTCCAACAACAGCTCAAAGGGGTTCATCTCTGGAGCTGGAGAACTGTCCCACCTGCTCTGCCACACTCTGAAATGCTGTCCTGTGCCATAAAGGGCTGGTTCACCAGCTGTCAGAGCAACCCAACAGCGTGCTAGCCTTCCCACATTCATTCTGCATTGATATAGAGCTTGCATCAGTTCCCGTGTGCTCCTGGCACACCAGGTGTGTTGTAAAGCACATTACTCAGTGAGCTGAATGGCAAGGCTTCACATTAACCATGCAGACACGTCCGCAGCCCTGGCACGGGACCTGGCCAGCCACACCAAGCAGCCACATCGGTCACTGCTGCCTCCCCCCAGCTTTGCCAAGACCTCTGTGTTTTCCTCCCAGTGGCTGTTGAAGCCCCGGAGCCCACCAGGAGAGCTGAATTCCCTTTGGGAGGTGGAGCTCGTACCATGTGGGGCCACGAGCACCATTTTTGATGGCTGCAGAAGGGAACGGAGCAAATCCTGCTCTAAGTACGTTCTTGCCTCTGGACTTTGCACCAGAGTGCTGCAGTAAGAATAATTCTCAGTTAAAAAAGAAACGTGAAGGCAGAAGCAAGCCTTACACAACCACAAAACTGTAAGGTGACAAAAACCTCAGCGTGGCACTGGATGGACACACCTTTGTCAGACACAGCTGGGGATGGAGCACGGATCACACCAGCCTCTGCAACATAACCCACCTCGCCCTCAACAACCTCTGCCCGTGGTCACACCACCTCCCACTGCTCAAGCTATTTCCTTCTACCTCCTACAAACCAAGGAGAAAGCAAGAAAGAATTTCCACGCAGTTCAGAGGAGCAGATGTTTTGCAGGGCGGTGAAGTAAGCCAGGAGAGCCACAGCTGAGCTCCTCAGGACAAGGGAGCTCCCACAGCAGCCTGAACTTCCCTGGGTTGCTGTGGGAATAACTCAGGAGCAACCACAGAACCTCACAGTTCTCTGCCCCCTGCCCTACCCTACAAACATTCAGCCCATGTGAATATTAAAGTACAAAGCAAAACACTTCCAGATACGTGCTGTTCCCACTGGAGAGGCTGTGAGAACAAGCGATCCACACGGGATAGCGATCACATCGCCCCATCCACTCCTGAAAAGTGCTGATATTTTGATAGGTGTGATAGAAGAGCCATGCAGACCATCGAACACAACTAAAGCAATACAAGACAGACAGGTTCTCCCAACCAGACGTGTTGTTGTCAAAATTCTCTGGGGAAAAGCAGACCAATGCCTCCCGGTGCTTCCCACAGCTCAGCACTACACACAGGAGCACGCGCTCACCAGAAGGCCACTGCAGCAAGCCCTTCTCCCTTGGCCATAAGGCCTGAGGGACACAGACACATCTGGGGCAGAAAGGTCCATGTGTAAAGCAAGCTTGCCAACACAGACCCCAAAAAATAGAGGGAAGCTCTGAGCTCATCAGCGCAGCTTATCTCACCCATGGATTTGGACTGGGTGCCAACTGCCCTACGTTTGTTTCAGGCCAGACACAGTTACAGAGCAGGGGTGTGTGGCAGTAGCTAAAACTCAGGCCCACAAGACAGTTGAGAGAGTGTAAGCCCAGCTCCCAGTTCCGATTGCTCCGCACCTGAGTTTTGCACATCTCCTACTTGGGAGCTGTGGCTGTGTTCGCGGTGAGATCGCCAGATGAAAAGCACCAGCAAGACGCCAGGGATTGCACAGATTAAAGAGAGGAGCCAGGAGTTAAAAAGCACCTCTCCAAGCAACTATCATGTGAATCACATCTCCACTGACTTTCTAACTCCAGCACTCACCTCTTCAAAGTCCCTCTACACAAACATCCTCTTGTTGCCCCCGGAGCCTCTCCTAAAGCCCCGACAGGGTCCGGCCCAGCCCTCCCCCTGCCCTCAGCCTTATCTGATTCACGCTCCCCACCTGCCCTGCATCTTTAGCCCCACAGCCACCCAGCTGCCCTCCTTCTTTTCTGTCCTTGTGTTGGCAAGGGTCAGGTCAGTTCAGGCCTTACTACCTGATCAAAACTGCTGGGGTCACACAACGTACAGCATCCGTCCTGCCTGAGCTCATGCTGAAGTGCATCTCCCATGCCAGACACCAAGCACAGTTTGTCCTCCTGCAGCTAACATAAAGATAACATGAAAGCATGAAGCTGGCATGAACATCGTGTCATTTTGGGGGTAATTTAAAAGAGAGAGCTGTGTGCTGAGGTCTAGTGCAGCTCAGTAGTGCGCTGCCTGGTGATGTGGTACTGCAGACACGTTAGGGATCACGGAGTGATGGCGAGTTTTGCTGCAAGGGCAACAACAGGCCAAGGGCTCAAACCTCACAAAAGCACTAGGATTGCTGGATCTGAAACAATGCTGAAATGGAATCAAGCACATTAACTGAGGGGCAATGGAGGAGATCTGAAAACCTGAGATACCCCTCTCACAGTGGGCTGGAGGTTCTCCCACCAGCAGTGGTGGACAGAGGCTGCTCCAAACTGTGGTCTCGTGTAAGCCAGGCTCTCAGCGTGCTGCAGATGCAGCTGGGCATCCCTACGGCTTCTGCATTCAAAGATCTGCTCCAGAGTCTGGAATATGCTGATACTTCTGAAAGAGGAAACTTTATTTCCCAGCACATTTGTAAAGAGCGTCCTCTTTATATGCACTGCTTGAGAAGATTAATTTGTAGCCTGGAGATGCTTTGCTTTTGCAGAGTAACTGTTTCTTTCAGGAGGAATTTTTTTCCAGCCCTGGCCTCTTGTCATCAGGCCAAGAGATGTTCCTACTAGAGCAGAGGCTCTGCTGAGCATCTCTGCCCCTTCAGGAAGCCTGCGCCATCCCGCTGGAAGTGGTGCACGGTGCCCTGGGCACCAGTGACTCACTGGGGAAGCACGCGATTTGGGTGATAACTGCAGCTGGGCAAGAAGGAGCAGGAAAGCAGGAACACTGCAGCTTGGCAGTAAGCCTGAAAAGGGCTGTTTGCTGTTCCTTTGACAGCTGCAGTGAATCTGTCACTGCTCTGCCTCCCAGCGCAGTGTCGAGCACAGTCTGCCCCAGCAGGCACCCACACTGTCCTGCCCCTGCATCAGCCTTCCTAGAGGGTCCTGGGATGGCTGCAACTACTTTCTAGTTCACAGCAACCCCAGGGAAACCCCACATATGTCCTGATGGAGGTCTTAGCAGACAGAATTGGAGAAAGAAAGTCATTCTGACCATTCCCTGAAACACCTAACATATAAAAAAGCAGCCTGTGTTCTTCCTCCTAGCCCATGCAGACCCTGCAGCAAAGCGGGAATACCTAGCCCTCTCCTGGCACAGTAGAGCCTCCAAACACCCCAGTGTCTGCCACAGTGCAGCTTGTAGGTGTGGGACAACGCGTTATGATCTGCTGTCCCTGGAGAGCCAGACTTCAACACCCACTTGAGGCCGCTACTCACCAAAGGCTCAAAGTCACGTAAGCTTAAGGCCCACAGATATCTCAGCAAATAATTGTGTGATAGAGGAGATGAGTTGGCTGAAGCAGTTGGTTTTGAGGCTCCTACATCTGTCACATATGCTGCTCAAGGATTTTACCTCCAGGTAGACTTGGTTGCCTGGACCAAACCCGCAGCCATGCATGTGCTTCACAGCTGTCCAGAGAACTGTCCACTGCTTCTGACTGCCACGGTCTCCTCTGCAATTGGAGTACATCTGGTGCAAGCTTAGAGCAGAACTCCTGATTCAGTTTTGATTAAAATGAACCCAGTCTTGCATGCAGAGAAACCGAGCTGCCAACCGATACAGTGCACCGAGAGTGATGACGGTTTGGAAATTTGCTTCAAAACCACACAACTGATCCAAAGTGAAACACCACTATGGTGGGAGCCTATGATCTCTCAGCTCCCATTGGTTTTCTAGGGAAACATGGCTACTCTAGACTGAGCCTAAAGTGTTTCTATAAACTTTTGGTTTTACAGCTTCAATCCCAGCCCCTTGGGGGAGAATTTACACACCTTTCACCTTTCATCCAACTGTCTGTGTCTATATACAGCTCCTGGCACACAGATCAGAGAGGCCTCACCCAGCACAGAGACAGCTCTCCCTCCCTAAATGTGGGGCAGGCATTGCTCCAGCTGCCTAACAAGTCAATTTAGAAAGTCAGCCCACGGTACGAATGGGTATCTCAGAGCAAGTCTGAGCGGGAAGGGATCTGCCTGCCAACGGCAGGCTCCTCCAGCAGGCCAGCAGTCTGGAGTTGCATTTGGGTAGTGCCTGCCTGTCCTCGGCCAGACAGGGTCCCATTGGAAGCAGTGCTGTGTGGGCCACCTGCGAAAGTATATTTCTGCTCCATGCTGTGTACCTTCCCAACCACTCGTGTGGATTGGGTGGGTCCTGAGAGAGAAGAGCTCGAGGCAAGCCTTAGGAAAGTATCCACGGCAGAGGCGCAAACAAGGGCTGCGAGGTCCCACTCTGATGGACTGACTGCTGCCAGCTGCCTGCCTGAGAGGGAGGAATTCTCCATTTATGTGGGATTCTGTCTGAAATAGGAAACACAGTTTTTAGTGGCTATGATCAGTCAAAGCAGAAATGCAAAGACAAAAATGAACAACCAGAAGAACACATCCACATGCTAGATGTTTTAGAACGAGGGCTGAAAAACCTTTTGCAGCTGCTGCAATTCTGGGAGCAGCCTCACTCCAGTGCTGATGTGTCTCTGCCATCTGCAGCCAGAGGCCCTAAGCCCTTCTAAAGCCCTGATGTGAACTATGAGGTGGGCCATATCTCCCTCCTCAAATGCCTGTGTTCCAGCTGTGCCTTCACACCTTTCACAATTCTCATTTCAGCCTCATCCCCACTTTGCAGAAAGGCAAAGGGCTATGGAGGAGCAGGTTCTGGCTGCACGTCGCTGCTTGGAGCTGCAAAACATCTGTGGCTGAATCGAGTCCCCAGGAGCGTGCATTGCTGTGCAGTGCAGGGCTGACCTGGCAGCAGTTAATCATGCCAGGGCTCTGTGCTCTCCACTGGTACATTGCTGCCATCTAGTAAAACTCCTTCAAATATATGTGAAAAGCCCCTTTCACTAAATATATTCAGGCAATACAGTCCTTTAAAGGGACATGGGACTCAACAACTAACACAGTTTCCTTGGCCCTCCATGTGTATCTATGTGTGTGCCACTGGGTTTGTTTATATACATACATACATATAGAAGCATCTTTGTACATACCTATACACGTACACGTAAGAAATATCAGTAAGGCTACACAGAAACTAGAAGGATCAGGAGGCAGCAAAACAAGAGGAGACCAAAGTCAGTACACAAAATAATGGCTTCCCTGAGAGCCTCCCCATGTTTTTTCCACAACAAAACCAACAGTAATGAGGCCAAAAAAAAAAAAAAAATCAGACCAAAGGAACAGTGAAACCTGTGGCAGAACAACAGAGAGAAACAACAACTGAGAGAAAAACAAATGGAGCATAAGGCAAACTGAATTGCCTACTCAGCCTGTCCTAACAGGGCAGTTTTGGTGTGTCCTGACTTCCCAGGTATTCTGAAGGACTCAAAAATCAGTTTCTCATGTACACCTTTCAAAAATGCTCATGCATGGCACAGAGACAGCTGATCTGGCCTAGGTAGGAAGACAGGAAAGGTTTCATATTGGGCTTCCAAAGATTTGCTGGCCTCAAAGGCAGGATGAATTAGCTTCAAAGGTTGCGTAGCCTGTTTGCTGTGGAGAAGAGGACTTGCCTTTTCTAAAACAACACTTCACATGTGTGAGAGGGGGGGACCACCATTTGCAGGAAGAAGGCGGCTAAAATGCAAAGTATTTCCATGTCCCCCTACTTCTCTGGCACCCTCAAAATTATCAACCCCTACTTAGTACCCCTCTCCCCAGTTTAAAAAACAAAACAAAACAAAGCATTTTGAATAGTGCTGGCCATTCCTAGTACAAAGCACAGTGTGCACACATTATATAAAAGAGACACTGCATTCCTCCGGGAAGAGATAACAAGCCACAGGGGAGGAATGCTTTCCCCAGCGTGTCTGTGCATGACCTAAACCTAAACAGAATCAGCATGCAACTGGCAGCTCCCCAGCAGATGACTCTCCGTGTGTTTGAATGCAAGTCAAGGTGGCAAAAACAATCAACCAAAATGCCTGTCTGCAGACAGACTGCACAGACCTGCAGGACATGGAGAGAGGCCACTGCACTGCACTGGCTGAGGGTTCACCTCACGCTTTAGGACTTGGGTTCTTCAAAGAGCTCAACTCAGGCTTTAGATGCTGAAAAATCTGGTTCCGAGGCATCCTCAAGACAAATCCTGAACCCTGAAGTTTGATGGAGCGTGGGCACTTGCACATGCTTCCACACACAATTACAGTGAGTTTCCTGAAGGATTCTCTACTCCCAGTGACAGGAAGCCCACCACGCATTCCTGCTTCCAGGCATGAGCAGAGATTTGCCATGCCTTAGCTCCCCAGACACCACACACGAAGGATGAGGAGGACTCACACAGTAACACATTTGGTCAAAGACTTTACATCTGCCTACAGCGCCATAGGGCTCCAAACATCACTATCATTTAGGAGTAGAAGTTTTAGTTAGATTGTACCAAATGTGTACAATTCTCCCTGAATTAGACCCAACAACATATTGAGGACTGGCTTAGGAAGCAAACGCCCTCAGTCTTCCTGTCACTGAGACAGCAGCAAGTGAACAGGGAGATGTGGTGGATTGGCTGCCAATCCATCGATAGGCAGCCAGCTACTCTCACCCACACTTACCAGTTTTGCTGGTGCAGCTGTACTGGCAAAACTCCCCACTACAGCAGAATCGAAGAGTGGGATCAACAAATCAGACAAGCAAAATCAGCTTCATTTACCCAGCACTTTTATGCTGGTATAACTGGTAGGGATTGTGCAGTGAAGCGGTGTAATTAGAATAAAACAAATAAACAAACCTTTGCTGCCAGCATCCTGCACTGACCAAACTTGGAGGCATGAATCTGTTTTATCCAGTGGTCCTCTACAAACCAGACACAAAGGACTATTGCAAATGTCCATGAAGTGCTCCCATCTTTGGGGTGAAATACTGAACCAGCTTAACACAGAAGGTGCTTTGGCTGAGGTAAGCAATCAAAAACACTGTAAGCAGCTGGAAATGGAGGAAGGCAGAGAAACAGAGGAGGGCTCTTAGGATGAGATTTTGGCCACTGTTGCTGTGGAACTGATGTATTTGGCCACTGGACTGGAGACGCTCCGAATTACTGGATATATGCATGCTGGGGTGTTTGGTGTCTCGCAGCCAAACTAGAGATGGGAATTTCCCTGTTCACACCATTTATTGGAATACCTGTTCAGATGTAAGAGCAAAAGAATCACTTTAGATGGGACCAAGAGCCTACCTAACAGCATCCTGTCACTGAGGGGCCTAGGCAAGGAGCAGATCAGAGTGAGTAGGGAACTGCTGTTCCACAGCACAACTCCCTGCTCCCAGCAAAGCTGCTGAGGGGGAACAGAGACTGCCCCTACACGCACCTTCCCTCCTCACAGCCTGCTCTGAGCTGCCTGGCCTCCATCCAAGGGCAAAACTCCCTTCTGAATGGGACCACGCTTGAATTGTATCCTCACAAAACAGCCAGACCTTTCTGCTACAAAGCAAAGACAAGAGTTCAACAGTCAGAGCATGTCATACTTTTTTGGTTGTTGTTTTTTTTTTATGGGATCCATTTGCACATTGCCTAACCGAAACCCCTATGTATTGAAATCAGAATTAAGCAGGGCCGAAAATTGAAGACTGTAGAGACTTGAATTTCAGAGGGCTAACGCTGAGGCTCCTATTTTAAGTCCTGTCAGATCTAAGGCTGTCAGTCAAAGGGTCACATTTGCCTTCAAAGACTGCTGTCCTATTAGGGATTTCCTGATGCTAAGCATCCTGGCTTAGCTGCCCGTTCTGTGGCGGGCTGGGAGCTGCAAGGAGGAAACTGTGAGACCAATCACTTCAATGTATCAAATACCCACGAGCTCAGTGCTCTTGTGTGGGGGATACAAAAAAGTATGTGTGCTAATTTCATTTTCAAAGTGGTGCTTAAATTTTGCTCTCCCTGGAGAGGGTATGTGACAGAACAGAACCGCTTCTCTTGTACAGTTATGAATCCTGCAACCACAGCTTGAAAAGCCAACCCATTGCCTCTTCTGCCAGGTAACTGGGGCCTTCTGCCAGGCTTGAGAGCTCCTTCCAAAAGCCAGCTGTAAGTGAAAAGTATGGCCATGGGCTCTACCACCTCAAAAACATTTCTCCTCTTGGCAAGAGCATCCTGATTCTGAGGGGAGGGCAGCTGCTCCCTTTCTGCCAAGGCACAGTGCACCCCTTAGTCTGGACCACGACTTTTGCCCCCAGAAAAAAGGACTCAGTAGCTACAGCACTGGGCACTGCAGAACTTTGGCTCATCCCACCCCAAATCTGGACATAGAGCTGGAGATCTGGGAGGCTGTTTCAGCTGGGATTTGTAAACAGCAAAGGAAAAGCCCAAAGACATAGGAAGCCCAGTGGTGTTTGAACTTACCCTGCTGACACAGTCCAAGGGCTCTGCTCCTGCTGTCTCTGCCTCCAAGAGGCCCCGGCAGTTTCTCAGTGCTGTATGAACAGTGGCGGTCCCAAAGCACAGGAGACTTACTCCAGCAGACTGCTTCTGGGGAAGAACCACCTCAGAGCGATGCAGCCACAGCATTGAGCTCTGCAGCAGTCCTTCTCCCTCCACCTCCAGCAGTCTCGCTGTGGAGCCCCGATGTGGTCAGGGCCTGTATTTTGCTTCCACTGTCTCCCCTCTCTCCAGGGTAGGTTCTCTGATCAGTTAACACAGCTCTGCTAAGAGGGAGGAGATGGGTGAATATAGCCATGAGGCCCCTACGCAAGTGCCCTGGGAAGGGGGGAGCTCTGCCCAGGGCAGCAGCTGGCACTGACACACCAAGCAGGGCACAAATATCTCCCCTTCTCCTCCTGCTGCCTTGCCAAAGCATTTACAACTAATTTTGAGTTTCCCCAAGGGAAAAAAGATTAAGGAATGAGTAAGAAAACCAGAGTCAGCTCGTACTCCCACTTGCACTTGGGGGTTCAGCTTTGATACCTGCAGCATGTGGAAACTCCCATTTTGACTCCCAGGGACCATTTTTTCACCACACCTTGTACTCCCACCAAGTTACCCTCCTTCACAGATCTGCCCCCAGATAGAGTACCTCTTCTGCCTGAAAGCTCTTCTCAGATCAAACCAGCAGTGCCTCTTTGTAGGGAAAAGAAATGTGTTCAGAATTCAGTTTTGGCAGTGCATCTGTGCTGCTCCTTCCCCAGCCCAGGGGAATTCGTGTTTTTGTCTGGTCTGATGTCTGCACAAAAAAATCCGTTTACATTCTCCATGATACTAAAGGTACCCACAGCTCAGGCCATTAGGAGCCCTTACTTCCTCTCCAGGTGTTTTTATTTTATTTATTATTTTTTTTTTTCCATTTGTGTTACATGAAGACAGATTTGTTAAAAAAAAATAATGGGGGGGGGAGCTGAAGTGTCTGCTGGTGAAGGGCACAGGCAGGGGTGGGGAAGTGAAGCTCCATGCTGGTCTCTCTGAAAGACCTCCCTTCACAGGTAAATTTGGCATGGCTGACCACCCAATCTGCTTTTGGCTGGCTGATTAACACATGTACAACACATCTACGAGAAAAAAAAAACCAACGGTGGAAATGACAGCCATTCCCATACAGACTGTGTTCCGCTCATGAACAACCTGTTCTGAGCAACCCCGAATCCCAACACCAAAAACACCAAAGCAGACCTGGGCATCAGCCCAGGTACTGACCAGAGGCAGCCCTTTCCAAACAGATCTGAGAGGTCTGTGGAAGCATAGAGCCCAGCTCCCGTGCGCCAGCTCCACGTGCCTGCACTGATGACTGCTGGAAAGCCGGAGTGTAGGCAGGGGGGCACTGTGCTGGGTTTGTCACACCTCCCTGCTGCTATCCCAAATCAGAGCCCAGCGAGGGGCTCATCTTCTGTGGTAACTGGTGGGGAATATCCTGATGGGGAATGTGTTTCTGTGTGGTGTGACGCTCTGTATTTACAGGAATACAATATCCACAAAAATACACTGGGGACTCACCCAGCTGGCGGAGCCGTGGCGGTCTCCTGCAATTATACATGACATACGAGAGATGGGATGCCAGCTAACACCTGCCTTGTGTTTATACAACACCACAGTACAACAGCTGCTCTATGCCCCATGCATCCGAGACTGCTTGGAAGGTAAATACACCAAGTACAGGATAACCTGAAACTGCTAGGCAGCTAGGGCAAACACCAGGTGCAATTGCTGTGCTCTGAAAAGGAAGGGCACTCACGCAGGGATCCTTACCAGTGCTGACAAGGTTACCTGGGAGGGAATTCCCAAAATATTGATGCCCATATGTGTTTTCTTCCCAGAAAGCCACATCTCTTCCTTCTTTCCTTCAAGTCATTATGGTATTTGCAAAAGCCAAGTGAAACCTTGAAATCACACTTGAACAAACTCCGAGAAACAAACCTCCACCAACAGCTTAGCTGGAAGCACTGATTGCAAGAGCAAGCGATGCCTCTAAATGCTGAGCAAAGCCAAATTTCAGCCCAGGTGAGCTGCTGTGTGCAGTGTAGGCATTCGTGGCTCTGGCTGTTGCCTCTTTACAGAGCAGGAATCAGATGTTGCGGGCTGGGCAGGAGGCACTGTGTGTAGATGACACTGTTTTATGATCTGGAGAAAGAAGAAACAGTAATTCACAGAAGAGAGCAACTCCTCACTGTCTTGCAGGACAACACACAGTCCTGCAGCACCATGCAGGGCAGCTGGCTGCACCCTCAGCTCTGCTGCTAGTTTCCTCCATGATGCTGCAGGCGTGACCCAGGGTGGGGGTGCAGAGGGCAGCCCCTTCCCAGCTCCATGCTGCTGCTGGTCCCAGCATCACCTGGTGCCTGCACACAGCCGGGCCAGCTCTGCCCTCTGCCTGCTCCTACGCCGACATGCTCGGGGCGAGTACTTTGCCCCATTCTCCTCGAAAGTGCAAGCAGGTGGTTAGCTCGTGCAACCCCAAACAAAAGCTCACAAACTTTCCCCTGTGCATTTTTAATTGCTGTGTGTAGCACAGTGACACTGAAGAAAATGAAGAGCAAGGGAGAGAGCAACAGAGAAAAAAGGGCTGGGTTGGCTCTGAGCAGGCCAAATTCTGCCAGGCGGGCTAATTTAGAGTGTGCAGCACTCGGTCCACATGAAGCCCTGTTAAATTTAGCAATGCTAAACTCTATGAAACAACAGGTAAAAGAATATTCACAAGTGCAGCTGCCAAAATACATCCCACTGAGAGACGTGACAAACACTCTGTGGATTTCCTTGGGATCACAGCAAACGTACAGCCAGGGCTGGTACACCAGGATTTCAAGGTGACCATCTGATTTCAGTGTGTACCTTTAGTGTGGTTTCAGAGACAGACTTCACCAAGAAAAAACAGGAGGAATTGAAAGACAGAAACAAAATCAGCAAAGGGGTTCTAGGACCTTCAAATTAGCAGATGCCTATGGATCTACACCACGAGGGTGGGTGGATTCCCTCCCTGCTGCCTGAGAAAGGCTGAGCCACCACCGCAGCGTGCCCTGCAATGGGGCCACAGACAGAATCTCTTTCTTCCACCCAGCCACCTATTTCCACAAATCTCTAAGAATTTAATGCATTAGAGGCCTCTGCTTTTCAGTCAGACGTGGTTGAAACTGCTCCTACAGGTTCCAGTCACTTGGGGTGGAGGGAGTTACCGAGGGCCTACACACACACACGGTGTGGTGGATCTGCACTCGTCTCACTTCTTCAGGCCCTGGGCTGGAGGAGAGAAAGTAGGGGCTGCACAGCACCCTAATACATCTGCTCGCCCCAGCTCCTAGGCAGATGAACGGCTGAGCCCCAATGGGAGGGTGGCAAAGAGCCAAATGCTCCTACTTCAAAGCTCAGCAAGGCGACCAGATTGTCTGTTGGCTTTTATTACGCTGCTATTGCTTGCGTGGTGAATTCCAGACAGGGGATGTAATGATAGACGGGCTAGAATTGCCTCGCTAATGATAAAGTTCAGGTACAATGTGTAGCCAATAAAGAACAAACCTCTTGAGTTTCATTCGGAAATAGCTGCTCTCAGTCACAGGAGTTTGCATAGCATGCATTCAAGGCATAATGACCGGCAGCGTTTGTCATTTGGGGGGAGAAGGTGAATTTTTAGCACGGAGTAAGTAGTGCAGATGGTCAAAATGCAACAACCGAGTTTATTCTTGGTAAAGGCTGGCCAGGCTGCTGGAGTCTTTGAGCAGGGTGCTATCAGTGAGTGCAGTGAGTTGTGGAGCCTTCTCTTCCAGGCAGAGCTCAGCAACACTCTCCTTCCAAATCTTTCTCTCCTCCACCTCTTCCCCATAGGATGGAAGGAAGAAAGAACAAAGGATGGGGATACTTAAAGAAATAGCATGGAACAAGTCTCAAGAAGGAAAATCACAGGATCACAGAATCGTTTAGGTTGGAAAAGACCTCTGAGATCATCAAGTCCAACCATTAGCCTCTCTTTGTCAAGTCTACCACTAAAGCATGTCCCCAAGCAACACATCTACAGAAAAAGGAAAAGTACAGCAGCAAGGCACTCTTAGAGAGCAGAGCAACAGAAGGGCTGGGCCATTACTATGCCTGCCAGTTGTCTACTGTGTGACTTTGGGGGAAGTCATGGCATTTCTCCACCTCACTTTTCCAGTCCATGGATTTATTTAGACAGCAATGTTTGCAAACCAAAGAACAAAGGTACGGTATATATAATAGGCCTATTCAAGCCCCGGGAGCTTCTGTTTGCTGTGTTTAGAAAAGGACCCATATCTTGCTGTGTCTTTCAAAAACAAAAGACAGCCAATCACCTCTAGCTGAAATTAAAGACCTGTTTTCTTTGACAACAGCTCTTACACATATCTAATGCCCAGCAGTGGCCCAAAGGTGTAGAGTGCTCCGTCAGTCCTTGTAGTATCACACCACTAAAGTGCACAGCAAAGGAGAAAACAGCACTGAAATACTATGAAGAGCCAAAAATTATCCCACACCATATTCACGAGCAGGTGATAAGCGGGTAACCACATAGCCTGAGTATTTGGGACTTCTGGCATGCCTTAAAAAGTGACCCTATGGGCTAACATCCCAGAGGCAGGGCCTGGCACAGCAATGGGTTCGGTCACAGGCTGACAGCACCACTCCATATGGTGCTAAGCCTCTTGGAAAGAAAGGTGCTGATAGCAAGAAGGGGATGCCTGCCAAAACGAGCCTGTACTGCAGCTCGCTCACTCAGAGCTGTCAGGCAAACACCACAAAACATCACCTGGGGAGCCAGGCTGACAAGGCTGCTGTGCACAAGGGAACAGGCCTGCTAAAAGAATTACACAGCACAAGCAGCCCAGCTCAAGGGACACCTGAGTCCTGGCCCAGCTCCAAACTAGCTCTGGTCCCTTTGAGATGTGGGGACAGCTCTGTGTGGCTGGCCAGCACCCAGGGTTTCCTATAGGACTGTTACCATGGAATAGGCAGCAAGCAGAAGTGACGCAGCTGCTTCCATCCCCACCTGTCCCTGGCAGCACCCTCACACCACCCCTGCGCAGAGCTGTACCCAGGCTCAGGGGGCTGCCAGGTCACTCATCTCCACGTACAGCATGGTGAGGCAACAGCTGGAATAACCAGTAGCAGAGATATTAGTAGCCAGCTGTGCACATCTGGAGCAATAGACACAAGGAGGACACTCAGACACTCCTCTTCCTAAGACAGGCTAGAAATTCCTTGGATCCCCTAAGGCACTGATCCACCAAGAACAGCACTATTTGCACTGACATATCCTCAAAAAAGCTGGAAATACGCCCTCACTTTGCAGGAGTGACAGGCTGGGGAAAGGACCAGGGAATATGGGGAATGCCCGAAGTCAGACAGAAGTGAGCATGTGCTGAATCGGCTTAGGCAAAATAAATCAATAGGCACTAAAATGGGAGGGTCCCTCACAGAGCCACGCAGCAGACAGAAACCCGCTGGAAGGACTGGAATGTGTTACTGGCAAATTAGCAGCTCTCTGTAAGATATGATCTGAACCAACCTGAAGCAGCCCCAGACAGATGCACCATCTGCTCAGAGCATTCCACAAGGACATCATGGTGTCAAAACCAGCAGACAGATCAAGGAGCGTTAATACAGAACATATCTGTGAGCCAGCCGGCAGGGAGAGATCGCAGCAGCCCTTCGGAAGGGCTGTCTCAGGACCATGCCTTCTGCTTGAGCCAGACTGGAATTTATCAATGACATAGTACACACAGAGGTGTGACTGCTGCTGTAATGCAATGGCTCTCTTGGAAGATGGAAAGGAATGGCAGGATGGACGTCAGACAGCAGCTGACAAATCATTCAACAAACGAGACGGCTGCCGCGAGACAGAAGATGAGGCATCCAATTTTAGTGCTCTAACAAAACAATCCAACAGTACAGGAGCCCCCATACAGGATCAGGTTTCACAAGTATCATTGGTACGCTTGCAAAAAGGATCACTCAATCAGATAACAAGAGTAGCAATGAATTCACAGCACTCTTCTCAAGTTCACCTACTTGGTGTGGTCTCCAGAGAACTCCCGAAAGATGCAGGACGTGGCTAACAGGACCACGTGGCTCACAAGAGGCCTGCAGATCTCCCGTCCTGGATGCAGCACAACCTTAAGATCCACTGTGCATCTCTGGAAGAGGCAGGTAACCTCTGCTCTTCTTTTCTTCGTGTCAGCTCCTGCAACAAGAAATTCAGTTCTGAGACCATGTGGGCAGGCAGTGCAAGTCCTCCTGCTCCTGGGCCCTTTGCAGCACACAAAGCAAGGCGGGATGCTGGAGCACTGACTCCTCTACACCTCGCCTCCCTGCATGCTGCAGCGAGTGCAGGGTTAGACCTTCAGTCTAAACTCCATGCACCAGGCTTAGCCCCACAGACTCTAGAGGATGCCACTCAGCAGAGATCCCTCTTCCCCTCACCTGTGCCCCATGGACCTGGCAGCATGTGTGATTCTCCGGCACCCTCAGTTCCTTCAGCTCTCTTGCCACCATCATTTTTCAGTTGTCTCAGGTCCAGCAGCAGAAAAGCAGCACACATGTGCTCTTTGCAAACCCAGCAAGCAGTGAGGCAAACCGAACAAGTTAATTTTCCCTCCTGCCCCTCAGCTCCTTGGTATGTTTGATGCACTAGTTCAGCTGTCAGTACTCCACTCTGTGGCAAAGGAGGGGAGCAGGAGTCACGTTACAAACCCAGTTTTCTTCCTGAAGGATTTTGAAAGAGGATGGACATTACTGGGGAAGGTGAGGCTTATTCCTCATTTCTTTACAGGAAGGCTCTATCAGTAACAACACCGGTAATAACCAAAAGAGGCAGCTCAGGACTCTGGCTGAACATGTTTCTTATATCTTACAAGTAAGACGTCTCAGTGTAAGTAAAACAAACAAACACTGGAACCAACCAAAGGCTAATTAGAGCTGTACAGCATTTGCCAGAAAAGCCCCCTGCTGAGATACAGCTTACCCTGGCAAGGGCAGTTGTCTGTCTGTCCAGACAAATCGCATCCTGGACTAGCTCACGAACAGCTGATGGGCAAGACGGCTGCTGGGGGTACCCCTTGTGGCAGCTCCCTGCGACATCCTTACCGGCACCCTGCAGGGAGAGGTGCTACTTTTACTCCCAGAAGACAAGGCTACACTGTGAAAACTCATTTAGGCTCAAGGAATGCAATCGCTGGAGGACAAGCCTCTTCTGGCAGCCTGGATTTTAAGAGCAAAATGTGAACGTTTACAGGCCTTGCAGGAAAAGCTGGAGCACCCCCCGCTGCTTGCAGTGCAGCCAGGGGACACTGCTGCTCAGTGCAACTATCTGCTCAGGAGGGCTCAAACACACATGTTCACGCCTGGCTTGTTCAGTTGATCTTATTCATATCTGAAAACAAGGCAGGCTATGGGAACCTAGTGTATTTACTGTGTTCGAGGTGCATTTTAAAAGCTTGATTCCTACTCCATTAAAATTGATTAACTTGGCAGAGAGTCTGTAACAGACTTCATTTCGAGACATACGAAGAAATGAAGATGGTTAATGCAATTATGCTGACAGTAAAACGTTGAACTTAATTAAGATCTCAGCAATGATGACATATTTATGATGATTAAATTCAAGATCTGCAGATAAGAGGACAAAGGTAAATTTCTTGGTTCCCTGGACTCTCTTTTCTTACCTTCTCTCCTAAAGACAAAAAATCACTACAAACCTCAGCCTGTCATTCCTTCCCAGGGATGTTCATAATCCCCAGCTAAATTTAACAAAGGATCAAGGATCATTAAAAAAAAAAAAAAAAAGGAAATCAAGTTCTTGTAAATTAGTGAATATGGGCACCTGGGCTGAGGTGAGCAATCCTGCAAGAGGAATTCATCTTTTACTTGGCTGAAGAGGAAGAATGCATGGATATGAAGGAGAGAGGATCCAACCAGATGACACAAAGCCATGGGGAACCAAGCTTCATCGTTCTCAGAAAAGCTTGCCAGATGGCAAGTGTGAAAGGAGACTTTCTCCTGGAGGCACATAGTACACTACAGATGACGTTAAAGATAGCTTCATCTCTTTTGATGGCTACTTGTATTGCACAAGTGCTAAACAGGCAGCTTGTTACTGCACACAGTGCTGCACACCCAGAACAAGAATCCTTCTGCTTCCACAGCAAACTTTCCCTTGCTTCTATTGCAAAACTAAAAGTGAGTTCCAACAAAATTCCAGCCACCTGGGGCTGCTCGAACAGCCCCCTCCACTCACACCCATCTCCTGGCCAGGGGGCAAAAATGACTGCTTTCTACACCTTTCCCTTTATTAAAAAATAAAATAAAATAAATAAAAAATAAAAATTAAAAGAAACATTAAAAAAAATAAAAGAAAAAGGAAAAGAGAAAAAAAATCATACTGAAATAATACTTACTCTAGTAAGCTGGAGCAGACAGCTTCCATCCAGACCTGGGTTACTGCATTAAACAAAAAAAAAAATCCAGATATTTATATCGAGAAGCTCTCCTTGAAAACCCTGACAACACACTGGTAGTCCTACCAGCATAAATAGAGCCATGGAAGTGATGGCTGAAAGGGACCTGTGAAGGTCCCTTGTCTAAACCTCCTTGAAATAGGGCCATTGCCAACAGTTGATCAGAAATGGTGTCACTTTGTCTAACTAAGCCTCAAAAATGACAAAGGATGGAGATTCTCTGATCTCCCTGGGAATCCTCTTCCAGTGCTGGACCGCTCTCCCTCGTGAGAGGCAATTTCCTAATATCTAATCTGAACCTTCCCAGCTGTGATGTGCAGTCACCGCCCCATGTTTCTCTATCTGCCACTAATGAGATAAGCCTGGCTCCAGCAGCTTTGTAACTGCTCTTCCAGTCACTGTAGGACACTGCTAGATTGCCCTCAGCCTCCTGACCAAACAGAACAAGCCCACCTCCCTCAACCTCTCCACGTACCTCCAGGTCCTCACCACATTGGTAGTTCCCTGCTGGGTCCCCTCCATATTCTCACAATTGTTTTCACCCTGGGGCCCCAGAACTGGACATTACTGCCCTTGCCATGGGCACAAACCCAGAGCCCTGTCTGTAGGCTGGCAGTCAGCATTTCTGGAGCAGTCTGGCACTGGGTAGTCTTACATGGGTGACTTTTATCCAGCAGGACGACAGAAGAAGTGTTGAAGTGAAATACCGGACAGTCTAGAGGGAGAAAAAACTTCTAATGATCTGTACTAAAGCATAATATTATCGCTGAGAGTTACCCTGCTCAAAAACAAAGTAGGCAAGTGCGGGATGCCATCCCTGTTTGCACTGCTGTGCCGGGACAGCAATCTGCTACAAGTACCAAATGGTGCTTCTCCTGCCTGCCCCAGACACTTCCAGCACACCATGATGAAGCCCCTCTAGCCTTGGGGACCCTCAGGTAGTGGCTCAGTTTATAAAAGGAAGAGGAAACTTTTATTTAGACCAGAAACTTTCAAGATCACTTCCTCCTTCACATGAAATCTGTGTAATTACTTAACTTTATTGATACAACAAAGAGGCAGACGTCACCGGAGTAAATCAGTCAAGCACCCTCCCCATTCAGGCCTGAATACAAACATCATAAACTTTTTCCTAGGAAACACAAAATGAATAAAAGCAGGCCTTGGTGTTGAGACCAGATCCCCTCTCTTAACCACTAGCCTACAGGTCATATTCCTCCTCCTTCCAAGTTCCTCCTTGGAGCTCAGCTCTTCTCTTCTTTATAAACCCATAAGACATAAACGACTATGTAAAATCAAAATAGTCAGACTAACTTTTCCTATAAGAGAAAATCCAAGAAAACACAAAGGGTTTTTGGCAAGATGACTGTGTGCAGGGAGGTGCTGAAGAAACAGCATGCACTCAAGGTACCCACTGAACACAACCCGCACGACAGCCAAAGGGAACTTGTGGCAGTTTCTCTTGCCTGTCCTTTGAAATACATTGACCACCAGAAGAGTTTCACTTAAAAACACCACACACTTTTGGCAGCATAGTGAATACTAAGGAGTATGTAAGTAACACGTTGATTGAGAAGATGCCTCTGAAAAACATGAGCATACGTCCATCTGACCTAGCTCCAGAGGGTGTAAAGCTGTTCAGGAAAGATGGAAGGAAGAAATGTGACAAACTGAGGGAGTTCAAGATGAGGTGACATGCCCAGAACGAAGGCTGGAATCACACCCCCAGGTGGAAACAGTACTCATCTACAACTACCACAGTCATCCCCTGCCCTGCTGGGCATACTGCTCCTCACCAGTCTTGGCAGCAGCAGGGCTGGCAGTGGAGCAACAAGCACATGTCTTGCTGCTACAGGAAGGCCCTCACCTTGCAGAGTGTGGTGCCAGGTCCGAGTGGCCCTCCTTCTTGCTCCACAAAGAGCAGCACCCGTGAGCACTGTCCCTCAGAGGAGGCTATGACCTGTTGACCACGTTTGACTCTGCAAACCTTGGTCCAACCTTCCCAGTTGGCCACCCGTGGCTGGCAGTGCCCTGCAGTGGTCTTGTGCTTCACCCCCTGCGCTGCAGGTCCCTGCCATGCCCTGGGCTGAGCTCTCCTTTCTTGTCAAGGTGAGGCCCAGGCTCTTTCTAGGCAGCTGTAGGAAGCAGGCTCAATCTGTGCCGTTTGCATTTCAAGCACCGACAGGTAGGGACTTGCACTTTTGCCCATGGTTTCCATGATGAAAGTCCCTAGAGGATCTGTTTACATTGACATCTGGGGTCAAGCCTGAGGGTTGGCTCCACTCAGCTTTGGCCTACCTCAGAGTTTGCACCAAAGCCATCCACTCTGTCCTTCCTGATGCTCCAGATGAGCTCTTCAAGGAATCAGGCTTGTTTCTCCTTCTGGGCTTGTCTCTACGTGTAGGTGTTAGTGACAGGAAGCGTGCTCCACAGCAGCTGTAAGCCAAGACCGGGCAGTTGTGGATTTGGTGTTGGCCAACTGCTCGAGCTTGTATCTTGCAGGTGAATGGTCTGATTTCAGCGTGAAGGCGTGAGACTGACAAGTTGAATTCTTCTCAGACCCTGGAGTCTAGCAAACCTGGGCCAGAAAGCCTCCCAGAGCAAAGCTAAAGGAGGCATCAGAGAAGATGGCTAGCAAAGCAGGAACTGGAAGTGTCTCTGAAGCCAAGCTTTAGGGATTTCCCTGCTATGGCCTGAGACCACGTCCCTGACAAATTTTGTGGTATATACCCACAAATGCTTGTATTTGCCCGACTATACAGCCTAATAATCACAAGTTGCTTGTTTCAAAGTTCGGAAGCCCATCATGGATACTCCCATGACTCCCTGTTCCACCTTTCAGACCTTCCACATACATCTCCTCCACTAAGCCAGTAGTATTTTACAGACTACCTGGTATTTTACAGACTACCAGCTTCTGCACCTTCTCCAGCATATACTTCTCGTGACTCAAATGAGCACAGGGATTCACCAGCCAAAATCCCAGAATTCTTGCTTCTCAACATGTTTCTCTTTCAAGTTACTGTTACTCACCAAATACTTAATCAGGTACAAGCAGCTTTTGAAGTGCCTAATCTCCTACATTTCATTGCATTATTTTTATCCACAGACAGTTTAGGTAGCACAATTGTTGAAAGTGCTTGCTGGGATCCCTGTGGCTGACTACAAGCCATAGGCCACAAATCTCTATTACTGTGGGCATGTTCCAGGCTGTCCACAGGAACTTCCAGGAAACACATCTACACAATTTGAGGTATCTCTTGCCATAGAGTCAAAAACAGGATTTATACAAAACATGAGCTACCAAAACGGGTACCAGGACTCTCAGGTAAAGGGTATTGGTCTCTGTTTCTAAAATATTTCTCATTTTGGCTTAGAAAAGACCGTGTTTATCAAAATTGACCATAAAATATATGCTATTCTTGCTAAACAGATGCGGTATATGCAATGTGAATGCACATCTGCAAGAGACTATGAAAGGAGACATTTTCTAGAGCATTTCACAAAACACACAGGGGCAAAGTTCAGAGCCTGATTATGTAGGTGTTAATCTGATAAAAATAAAACCTGTGTCCTGTCAACAAACTTGGAGTGTCATTGCCAGAGGTACAGACTGGAAGTAATCCTGGCCATGCACTGCATGTCAGAAACAATGTTCTGAAGGGCACATATTTAAAAAAGCTTTCAGTCTTAGGATTGTGTTTAAGGGCTTCAATACCTTGTCTGAAGAAAAAGTAAATTAACCAGAATATCTGAAAGTCATTTAGGAACTGATGAAGATATCTTACAAAGGAGAACTGGTGATGTAAATATCACTGTTACAATGATAGACTAACTTGCATGATGAAGTAAGCTCCCTAATTAGGATAACTTTCAAATACCAGAAATACTAGAGAAATCAAATACAAGAGGCTTCCCCAGAAATACCACAGAACTGCTCCCTCAAACACTGCAGGCAGATTTATTTTTTTTTTAACCTGACTAAAAGCACTCCATACTTACTTTAGACAATTTATTCTCACTTCCCTGAAGTAACTTCCACAAATACAATTAGATAGATTAAGCAATGGTCTTTCTAATCTCAAATGACATGGGATCCTGCCATTGTCACTGACAACAGACCACAGTCTCAGTAGTAAAGGTTCAAGCAGTTTGCAGTGTTGTATGTTAGACTTCTCTCTACTGGAGCCCAATAAGTTGAGGAGAAAGAATGTCCACATAATAAAAATGTCTGCTAAAATCTTTCAAAGCCAGATCTGTATTTAGGACTATCAAATATCTGAAAAGAACTGGTGAAGGTGAGCTGTCTCCAACAAACCAGTGCTTAATGCTCAAGGATAACCTGAGATGGAAAGTCTCTTGGTAGAAATGGAGTCCTGTCCCAATGGACTTAAAGATACAACCAAGATACAGCTGAGGCAAAATAATGATGAACTTGAGGTCTGGGGAATGGTTACCATTTAATGAAAACAAAGTTGTGCCTATTTGTGGGCAAGAAGACAACACTACCACAGAAAAATTATTCACTGGCATGGGAAGCCATTACCTAAACAAGCCAGACACCAAAGAATGGGCAGGCACCCTTTCTCCTGGTCCCACCAGAGCCCACTGGCACACAAGGCTTTTGTCAGTGGAGCCTCACTGCCCAGCACCAACCCAAGCCAGCAGAAAGAGGCTCTATTGTCCTCACTACAGCCCCTGTCCACGTGTTGCATCTGAGCATCAGAAATACCTTTGCAGTGGCAGAAACCAAGGCACATCTTCACAGTCAAAGGGGAATCCCAGTTTTCACAGGGAGTGAATGTAATCTTGGAGCTCTTTTGTGAGTGGACATAAGCCCCTTTTGAATGTTACACACTAAGGTTGTTGCTGGCATGAGTCTTTCTTCTGTGCCCCAGAGAGGAACGTGAGCATTGTGCCAAGTCTGATGATAAACGACAAGGGATAGGAAAAGCCTTAGGGTTTTTCAAAGGGGCAACAGATCCTCAGTGCTCAAGGCAGCAAACGTGATTTGCAGTGGCAAACAGATTTGAGTCCAAGAGAAGCTCAGCAAAGACTGATATTTAAGCAGATTTTCCTCTTAGGGTTAAACATCTCTTTTTAATAGCAGAGAAATCAATAGCAGTAGAGGGAACTACCATCAATTTGATGGGGAATGCTGCAATCCTCTCTGTACAGCTTTCCTCATTAACTTCATTTATTACCTATAACCTGTAGCTCTTCCAGATCCAGCATGCTCCCCTGGTCCTTGGCTCTGCGAAATGGACTAGTTTTCATCAGAGACTAGGCAGAAGACTAATTAAAAGTATACATTTCATTTGTGAAGGGACTCTGGGGAGATGAGGAGGGATGAGGAGATAGCTCTTTGCTTGCTCTGCCACCTAAACAGTTTTGTAAAAAGTAATTTGTAAAAGTAATTCAGATGACAGCAAACTGATGCCTAAGGAGCAACTCACTCATTAACCTAACATCCACCACAGTTTACACCCACCACCATTTATATGCACCATTAATATTTATAAGGATGACGTGTCTCTTTGACTAAACTTTTTTTTTTTTTTTTTTTTTTTACCTCCAACAACAACAGATGTTACACCATTTATGAAAGAAACTACTCAAGCATTTCCAAAGGATCCTGTCCATGCTCATCATGTCTTTATCCTGTGCTCTGATTATACTATGCACAGAGAGCCTGGATGACCTACTCAAAGTTCAGATCATGTCGGTCTCGAGCCCTAGAATATGGATGGCAGCACATTTGCTGACAGAGTCATCAGAACTTCTCGAGTTGCATTATATCTCTGTGGATGTTCTTTGGGGAGCTGGAGAGCTTTTAAATGCAACTGATAGCTCAAGTGTGCAAGACATTACATGGCAGACTCTCCCAGCCCACAAGGATTTACCACTTACCCCTGGGTCTCTAAAACACACAGCGAACAGCCAAGGCTGCAGGATTGTCTTTGCCACTGCCGCCACAGCTACATTAGTGACCGCATATGATCTGTGAGGAATTAAGAACTGTTATTATATGCTGCATTGTAGTGCTCTACATACAGACTTGCAGGAAAACACATTCTGCAAAGCTCTGATCCCATTTATCTCTACATAAATGTGCTTCTCTTTGGCTAAACTGTAATTTACCTCAAGTGTGGGAGGTGCAGCCTCTGGCAGGACATAGATCCCACTTTAGCAAAAGTTAAACTCTCACCCTCCATGCAGGAGAAACCACACACACCTCACCATCAGCAGGCAGCAGTATGGCTTTAACCCGTAAAGAGCTGCATGGCTATGTCGAGGGGCTTCCGAAATCTCTTTCAGGAACCACAACGCACAGGCAAGCACTGAGGTATTAGACAATGTATCTAAGGTACATTTTCTTTTACTAGATTGCAGTTGACATTTACATTAAAATGCATGAGGTTATCGTGAATCACTTCACCTGATGTGATGGAGCTCATTCCAAGTGGCACAAAAATGTCATATTACCCCTGTGGGCTAGAGCAGATAGCCCACAGTGACTTCTTCCTCAAAATGGCAGGTCTTGTAGTGCCCTGATATTTGTGGCACATACATTTTTAATGTACAGCACAAATGGCTCCAGCACTTGTCAACTCATCTGACCTGCAGCTTTTCAAAGAAAATATAAACAGACGTGCTCCACAGCAAGAGCTGGCCATGTGTAAAATGCGTGGCCATCAGTAGCCACCAAGTCAGAAAACAAATAGGAAGTTATATGGTCTCCAGCCATTCTTGGCCAAGCTCTGCTAGCAGGCCACCATCACTTCAGGCTAGATCATAAAATTACAAGCAGGTGAGACAAACCTCCAGGTGAATTCAGGAGCTCCTTCAATTCCTATTTCCCTAGTTAGACAGCACAGCATCTCTAAGCTAGCTCTGAATCATACCTGATACAAACAACTGTGATTAAGGGACCTGACAGATCTGGGGACTGAGTCTTCAGCCACAACAGCACAATGTTGCTTGTGTAAGTCAGCAGAATTCACAACAGCATAAAACCCACTGTGTGTGTCTCTGATTACATGTACTAGGACATACTGAGTTTTCTTTGAAGGGAAAACAAGCTCACAGACTCTTTTGGAGTTCATCTATTACCACACAACTATATACATTCAGTGTGTTACTACACGTTTTATAAAAGTGTGCCTGTGTTTTTGTATGTTTTCATGTGTGTCTGCTGATGTTACGTGCCCAGTTTTGGCTCAGAATAAAGACAGTTCTGTCCAAATCAACACCTATCACTTCACTGCGGTTTGCATCCATACATCTGCCTTTTTTTCTCACGCTAGGCCAGTTCTGAATAGACCGGACACAAATTGCAGGCACAGGTGTCTCTACTTGTTTGAAGACCAAACTGCCATGCACCTGGCCTGGCCTAAGCGACACCTGTGCTTAGTCTGCATTAATTGTATCAACAAAAAGGATCAGCCCAGTTCAGCCTTGTGTTAGGTGGTGCACCAAGCTCGTTGGATCCGGCAGGATGGATTTAGCCAGGCCTTCCCAGATACCGTCCAGTTTTGTTCCTGCCTAGTGCAATGAGATGTGTCACCTGGAGAGCGAGCTCTTTGCCAAAACCCAAGTAACCACCGCTTTAGCATACAGTGACAAGAAAGAGAAACGTAACACAAGTACCTTTCCAACAATAAGATCTGTCAGCTGCGGCACAGAGCGGCTGAAGCTCAGGTCTCCAGCCGAGACGTGCCATGTGCCAGCTTTATCTCTGACGCGCTCCTCTCTGCGGCCGTGAGGGATGGCACCAAACATCTCTATCCCGGGTTCCCTTTATCGAGCAGGGATCAGCCTGCTGCAGGCACGGGCATTCACGCAGCGCCTCAGAGACAGAAAGCAGCACGAAGGCACGGCGGAGCTGACTGAGAGCGGCGTTACCCAGCGGGGCAGGCACCCACAGGTGACACAGGCCCGTGCCAGGCGGGGAACACACACCAGCTCACCAGAAACACTGAAAAGCTCAGGACCACGATTGCAGACACAGACCACAGAGCAAGGCCGTGGCGTGGGGTTCGTACACCCTGGGGATGCTCTGGCTACCCCCTCCCCTGGGGGCGTGCAGCCCACCCACACGCAGCTTCTCTCGTGGCACTCGGGGAGCAGCAGCAGCAGCTCCCCAGCCCCAGGAGCAGGCTCAGCCCGCTGGGGCTGCCCCCGGAGCTCAGCACGGAGCAGGGCAGAGTTATGCCGAGCACGTCCAGGGAGCCGGGCTGCGGGGGGCTCGGCGCTGCCCAGCCGAGCAGGGGATGCTCTCGCCCCCCCTCGGGCGGGGAGGACGGGGCACGCATTAGCGAGGGGAATAAAAGGAGGGGAACAAAGGAGCGGGGGCGAACACCTGTCGCTCCCCTCGGGGACGAGCCCTGACGCTTTTATTCGGGGCCGTCTGTCGGGGGAACTGCAGCTGCCAACTGTCAGCAGCGTCAAGTTACCGCACAAAGCCGCCCGAGGCCTCGAGCACGGCGGGGCTCGGGGGGCCGGGGGAGGGCCGGGGGGGGGTCCCCGCTGCCAGCCCCCGGCCCGGTCGGCACCGAGGGGCCGGCCCCAGGCGGCGCTGCCCGCGGGCTGTGCTCCCCGGAGGGAACCGGCGTGCCCCAGCGCTCCGCAGAGGGAGCTACCGGCACGAGCAAGCGCCCCCAAACAATTAAAAATAAATAAATACGAGTTAAAAATAAATAAATAAATAAAAATCCCAAATAATTAAAAAATACCCCGAATAATTAAAATAATAATTAAAAAAATATTAAAAATTAAAAAAAAAAAAAAAAAAAAAACAAAGAACGAAAAACTTCCAAATAATAAAGCTCCCGATAATAATAATAAAAAGATCCTAAATAATAATAATAAAAACGCAAATATTTAAAAATAAATACAGACACCAGCGAGCCGCCCCCGCTGCCTTCGCGCCCCTCGCCCCCCCCCCACCCCCCCCGCGGCACCCAAGGGCGCCCCCGCCCGCTCCCCCCGCCCCGCCCCGCCCCGCCCCGCCGCAGACAAAGCGTCCCGCTCCTATTGGCCCGTTCGCCCCACGCTCGGGCGGCTGTCGGCGCGCCGCAGCCAATGGGCTCATTGAGATGCAAATGAGCGGGTATAAGGCGGGCGGCGCGGCGCGGGGCGGGGGCCGGAGCGGGGCGCAGCGGGCAGGCGGGGGCCGGCCGCCGTCATGGCGCCCGCGGGCAGGGGCCGCCCGCAGCGGGGGGACGGCGACGGGAACGGGGACGGCGCGGGGGGGGCCCGGCCCGACCGGAGGGTGAGCGGAGGGGCCGCGGGGAGGCGAGGAGGAGCCGGGGGGAGGCGGGCGGCTGACGGCGCCGTGTTCCCGCAGACGAGGAAGCCGCTGGTGGAGAAGAAGCGCCGGGCGCGGATCAACGAGAGCCTGCGGGAGCTGCGGCTGCTGCTGGCGGACGCCGAGGTGAGGCGGGGGGGGAAGGAGGAGAGGGACCGGGGGGGGTGTGGGGGTGTTGGCGGGGGCCGGGGCCGTGCTGACGGCCTGGGCGCCCCGGGGCAGCTGCAGGCGAAGCTGGAGAACGCGGAGGTGCTGGAGCTGACGGTGCGGCGGGTGCAGGCCGTGCTGGAGCGCCGCTCCCTCGGTGAGTGGCGGGGCCGGGGGGCAGGGAGGGGGCGGCGGGGCCGGGGCCGGGCAGCGCCTCACGCCGGCCCCTCTCTCTCTCTCTCTCTGTCTCCGTCTCCCCCTCCCCGGGCCGCAGAGGGCGGGCGGCTGCAGCGCGAGGCCAGCGAGCGCTTCGCCGCCGGCTACATCCAGTGCATGCACGAGGTGCACACCTTCGTCTCCAGCTGCCCCGGCATCGACGCCACCACGGCGGCCGAGCTGCTCAACCACCTGCTGGAGTCCATGCCCCTCAACGAGGGCGGCTTCCAGGACTTGATCGCGGACGTTGTGGCCGAGCCCTCGCTCGGCCCCTGGCCCGGCAGCGAGGTGAGGGGACCAGCAGATGAGGCCTCCCCTGGCCTGGTGCTCGCTGCCTCCGTGCCCTCGCCGGCCCCCAGCGAGGAGACCTGCTCTGACTCCGATGAAGCAGAGGCTGAGCTGGGCCAGACCTCCACCGACGGACTGGATGCCTCCCGGACACGCAGCGTGCCATCGCCCAGCTTACCCAAATCCATGTGGAGACCCTGGTAATGGAGCGGTGCGCCCAGGAGTCAACACGGAGCTGCCTGGCGAGGAGAGGAGCCGGGCACTACACGCCCCTGTGGCTGTCAGACCTGCACGCCTGGCACTGCTGCGTCCTGGGGCTGCGTAGATGGCACTCTGACACTGTCACCCCCCTGACAGGCTAATAGCAAAACACGTTAACATTTCAGCTGTGTGTATGTTGCGTGTGTGTGTGGTGTTTTGTAACTCGGGGGTTGTTTTTTTTTACGAGAGGTCGGGGATGGGCTGGGGGAGGAGGGGGCTGGTTTTTTAGTAGCAAAGCTCTTTGGTGGATGCACACCAGTTATCTCATAACCCTGTCTCATGCTTTTGGCCCTTATAAGTGGCCCAAATCTCACTACCTTTTTCTCTTAAGAAAAAGCCCTTGTGCATTTTAAAGCTTAATGGTTAAATCCATGAGAAGTTCAGTCTGCATGCACAGTTTTAAGTGTTCTAGTGATAGCAAAGATCCCTGAAAGGGGTTGGTGTGGTTAGCATCTATACGTGGTAGCAGTCTGGAGTCTCACCTTCAGTGAAGGAAGAGAGAACTAGAAACCTGTTGGAGTTAGATGAACATCTAAAATATTGGTGGCAGGGTGCCTTTTAGAAGTGAGTGTCTTCATGCACATTTTGCTTTTAGCACATCTGAGTTTATTGTGACTTTATGTATATTAGGGTGTCAAATGTTTTTTATTTTAATCTTTAATAAAAAACTAAATTCACAACTGATTTCATGTGTTTTGCAGTATGATACACTTTAACTAGTTCACAAACTTGAACACAGTGCCCTATTGTTAACTACTAACAACACTATGTATATGTCTTGGAACAATGCTGGTAATTAAGCACTTAATTCATGTACTAAGCATTGTTAGCTCAAGTATTGGAATTCAAATGTTTCTTTTGTTTAATAGGAGCAGACACTTACCTTACTGCAGTGGGCAGTGTAGTACTGGTGTAGGGTTATCTCATGCCCCAGGCTCCTGGGCAAGCAGTTCATGTGGAAACCAGGCTCAAACCTCATCTCCCTGCAGGGGGTGGTGGTCATACAGCTGCAGTCCACCTTCAGAGGCACTGGACAAAGCTTCTCCTGGTGGAGTTTTGTCTTGTGTTTTTGTTCTTGAATGCAGAGCATGCAGTGGACTTAAAGTATTTCTGAAGAGAAAAAAAAAAAAAAAATAAGGGGGCTGAACTTCAGCCCTCCTGTACATGAGGTTTGTCGTACCTCGTGTTTCTATTTCTGGGAGATACCAAGTTACTTATGCTGTGGAATTACCTTTGAGAGCTGCCATTGTAAAGAAAGAAACAAAAACAATTGTGAAGTTATTTAATACATGGAAGTTCCCAAACACAGAACAAGCAAGAAAGGAAGCAACCTAACTACCAGGGGACTGGACCTGTAACTTTCTTTTGTTAATAACCCTCTGGAATAATAAAAATGGAAACAAAGATACCAGTAGGCCTCCTTTGTAATTTATTTAAAGTTACCTGAGGTGGGGGTTCTTATTCAAAGGTTGCCATCAGATTGGTTTAGCACAAAAGCCTCCCTGCTTTTCCCCAATTTCCCTTTGAACTGTGAGGGCAAAAACCAGCTTAACAGGAGAGCTGCTGTAATGACCTTTCTGCTTTAGGGAGGAAGGGAGGTCAGCATTTTGAAGTGTAAATGAAGGAGGAACCTGGGACACTTGCACTAAAAGTAACACCCTACACTCAAGCTGACCTCTTGGACTCACCCTGCACCTCTCTAGCTCCAGTGCAATGTCACTTTTTTTTTTAAGCAAAGCTGCTTCCCCAAGGTGTTAGTGTTTGATACTTCATTTTTTGCTTCTGCTCAACTAGCCCAGGTAATGATACCCCCCTCAGTAACATGGTACGCATTGTGCTACGTGACCCTGCTATGCCATGACAGTCCCTTTCAGTACCTAGAAAACAGCCCTCCTGTCAGGTGCCCTCACAGGGGAGGCAGAGCCACAGCCCCTTCCTGTAACACACGGGCAGGGGCAGCTCCTGAGGGCCAGGCAGCCTGCGGAGCTGGGCAGCTCGTGGTGGAGCACAGGACCAGAGGTAACAGCCACGCACAGCCCACCCTGTGTTCCTGCAGAACAGCAAGCACAGGGCTGCAGCCACTCGCCTGAGCTCACTGAAGGTTTAAGTCCTAAGGTTTGACATCCAGGGCTGCTCCGGGGCAGGCTGCAGCTGCTGTGGGCACAGTAGAGACAGCGAGGCTCAGCTTCATTTCCATGAGATGAAAGGCGGCCGGGTTAGGGCTCTTCTGCAACGCTGCGGTGAGAGCAAGTGCAAATCCTGACACTTTGGTGACAGAAACACAGCTGAGAGTCAACATAAAAGTGCTAGCTTTGGTTCAGCAGTGGATTTGGGGGGCTGGCAGCAGAGTTACCACTGTTCAGCAGCTTTGCAGACCTGTGAGGACCCTTCCTAGTTGAAGCCAGCCTTGCCCATTTACCTGTTCCCTTTCAAAATCCAAAGTGCTGTTGTCCTTCCCAGAGGGAAGCCACTGGTGGGGCCCTAAGCGCTCCCTGCACACTTACACCACAACAGGACTAGAGAACCAGGCAGACCCTGCTACCTGCGCTACTGCAGAAGGAAACACAGAGGAGCTCCGGGCTGGCTGCAGCCTCCTGGCCAGCCACAGCAGCTGCTTTCCAAAGGCCACGATGGTCAGGGAGAGCCAGGGCAGGAGGGCAACAGGACTTTCTCAGGCCTGTGGTGGTTGAAAAGAAGTGCCGCTATTACAGTTTTTTTAGAAAGCATCAAAAGCATTTCCAGAATGTGTTAGCAATAAGGCTTTTTTTTTTTTTTAAATCCACAAATTAGGTTCACAGAATGTTTACATCCTCTGATTAGGTGCCGCTGGATTTCTCCATTTGCATTTCTGTACCTTACTGCAAAGGTGTCAGATCTGACACTTCCCTGACAAAGGCAGGAAGAGGTGAGCTTTGTAGGGGCTGGACTGGGGAAGAGGGAGGGAAAGGAAGGTTTCCAGCAGCTCTGATGAAAAAACAGCGAACCCTTTCAAAGCCCTTCTTTACAGAAAGGACTGCCTTTACTCTTTTCCATTCCAAAGTAATATGAACAGACTGACTGATCTGACAGTGCACTGCATTGTAAAAGGAGAGAGGAACAGCACACAAACAGAGGGGCTTTCGTTTGATATGCAGTTAAAGAATAATTGAAAGGACTCATCCTCTCTTCTCTTTGCATGTCAGTCACTCACACCTGCTGAAGGGGAGAAGCACTCCGTCCTACACCAGGTCAGCTGGGAGGACTTCTGTTCAAATCTTCTCCTGAGCTGCTGGCAACACAGAACAGAGCTTTGTCAGAGCCTCCAGCCAGGGGCAAGATCAGGCTTTCAGGTTCTCCAAACCAAGTGACATCTTCTTTTGTCACCCACTAGCAAATATCATGTAGTTCTCTGCAGAGTCTTTCACCTCCAAATAAGTAAATCTTTCAGCCTCTATTCCAATAGAAGGCTGAAACAGAAAAGATGACAAAAAACAGATACAGAAAACAGAAGAAAATTTAAAAAAATCACAACAGACCTCAGCAGCAGGGCTAGGGGAGGAGGCCAACTTCCATGCAGACATCTACAGAGGGAAATTTCTGCTAGGCAGACAATTCATTCCTGCCTGCAACACTGGCAGCTTATGGTTATTACCATCCAAGGTGCTGTCATTAAGCAAAGTGCTATTGAAACAAGTCACAGAAAAGGGGGATTTATTTCTGAGATATGTGCTGGGATTAACCAACGTTATCCCTGGCATCCAGAGCTTTGCCATGTTATGGTAAGCTCTCCACAGGTAACATCCCAAGGGGCCATCCAATCTTGACATCTCCAGCTGTTGGAGCCCAGTCTTAGGATTCAGTTTATGGACCCACCTCCAAACATCAGCAACCTGCACATGAGCACACACAGAAGCAGGTCTCCAGCACTACTTCTCCTCCCCACGAGGATGTGTGTGCAGATACTTAGGTTTTACAAATCAAACCTTTAGCTTTTGGAGCACACCAAGACTTTTGCCTGAGCAGTTCGTCCTTCTCTCCACTGAAGAGGATGACCAGGCCAAACAGCATGTCCCCTGCTGAGCTTCCCCCACCAGCCACAGCTTGGGACCACTGAAACACACGAGATGGTATGGATGAGACCCAGGAGAACATCCTCTTGTTTGCATCCACAGATGGATGCAAAGGTTTGAACAAGGTCACGCAGGATCAAACAATCCACCAACCCAGCTGGCTGAGCCAAAAGCCTATCCTTCTTCTGCTTCCTAAGACTTATTTCATTTTGTTGCATGAGATCCCTGGTTCAAAGCTCTTTTTTTATGCACTCTCATACAGATACCCTGAGCCCACAGTAACCTAAATGGATAGGGTCATTAAATAGTATGCCTTAATCCTGTAAGGCTTACATGAGCTAAGAGAAGGAAAAAGGGGGAAAAAAGCCAGTCTGTTTCCTTCCATGGGATTTTTAGCTGCATAAGGAATATAAGCATTTCTTTGTTGTTTTTCATTATTGTTTTCAGCAATTGTAATCCTTATTTCTGCATTTTAAGAAAGTTAAAATACATCAAATCTGGTGCAGAAAACATTCAAGCATGAAAATACACATTACAGTAGGAAACTTTAAGCTTACTTTAGTTAAACAAGATGATGATTGATGGTGATCTGATTGGTCACACTGCATACGTTGTGTTACACTGCACTCCTTCCAACTGAGTAAGTCATGGGTTCAAAAGGCCTTTTAATCCAACAAAGTAGAGTCTTAAATGCCAAGTGCTAGATAGGGGATTCAAACTGTTTGAAATGAGAAAGTAAAAGATTGAAGTCAGACACTGGAAAAGCCACAAATTCCCTTTTTCACTATGTCAGCAGGTCAGATGAGACAGTATTCTTCCAGAAACATTTTTTATTTTTTTTTTTTTAAAACACAAAGGACTTAGTAAAACTACAACATACTGGCAATTAGACTAGATGATCCCTTCTGGCCTTAGATTTCTTAAGTATAAAACTACTTCACTTTGTAGTCTTTTAGTTTTTACATTGATCTCAGACTAAAATTAGAGTGAAAGTACAGTGAGTACATTTTAGTGTTGGCTTTGTTTTGTTTTTTTTTTCTTCTTCCATCTGGGAAAGTGCAGACCTAGGGCACCCTGAAGCACACTTTTGCAGACAGCTTCAGGAATTGCCCAGAGTGAATTACCCTCAGCTGAACTCTGCAAAAGTGTAGACCTTTTAGGTACAAAGTAAAGCAGCTGAATCACCAAAGACACAAACCTTAAAAATATCCTTAAAAGATGTGCTCATTAAGAAGAAAAGGAAGTTACTGGGCATTGCTTGGAGTTCACGTATCTGCTCTGTTATGTGCTTCAGAAAGACTTTATCTAGTGGCCTTCTTTGTATTCATTGTATTTGTCCATTTGGACTATCCATGAATGAGAGGCACACTAGCAAAACTTTAGCATTTCATTCTCACTACACTGACATTGCCAGAACCAACACAGGCTGCAGAGGGTCACTACAATATCCCTTCTGTCATCCTGCAAGTCTTCACAATTGGCATTCCACAGATAGAAAAGGGAAAACAAACTCCTGAGGCATTGTCAGCCCTGTAACTTTTCCACCAAGGCAGAGGGGTTGTTCACAGCACCAAAATGTTTTTTTTCAGGCCTCAGTGATGCAAGTCCTAGCCAATTTGCCTCCTTTGGGTCAGCAAGCACTAGCTGGTGTTTACTACCTGCTTTCTGTAACGAAGACACCTTCGTGTGTCTTCTTGAGCTGAACTGGCCAACTCAATTGAAATACCCCTTAAAATTCATATTCCCAGTTCTCCTATGACTGAAATAGGAGACTCATTGGTACTGGGTGAACTACTACAGTTTAGCATAAAGTGTTAGCATAAGCATTGATATACCTCGGTCAAATGACAAAGGTACATGCTCAATCTTCTTGCTTTATTTGCTCACCCAAACAGGTTTATTAAGTCCTATCCATCTCTGCACACTTCAGAGAAGTGATCCTTGGCCAGCCTGGCAATGACCACACTGAGTCAGCAGCACACATGCATGTAAAATTAATAGATGTAAATGGCATAGACCGTATGGGAAATGAAATATGCAAACAAACATAAAGAGAATCAGTGTAGTGTAAAATAGGTAGATCAAGAAAGAACAGTTACATGCAGTCAAGCATGAAAGGTCTTGTTGGTTCGCTTTGGTTGTTTTATGTTTTTTCCTCTTCTACTCACAAACAGCATACTTTGAAGCAAATTGGGAAATTTGGGGTCTGCCTACTTTGGAAAAATGGGTCCCCAGTGTGCTGGCAATTATAAGGGGGTTCTCAAGTATTATCTCTTTCCTTGAATAAACTAGATGCTACTCCAAGTACTTCTAAGTCTCCTGTACACAAACAGGTGGGCTCTTTGGTCTAGTAATCAATCCTCCAGCAAGTTACCTTCACAATACAGCATACACAGTCACCACATTGAATCGTCAGCAAGAAATGGATCCTTGCTGCAAGAAACCAGCAATGCTTGGCCAAGCAAGAACTAAAGGAGTTAGGTGTGGATCCCATTTCATATCACCATTTCAGGGAAAACTCCAGCTAACTCGTTGCCTTCACCTTTCCTTCATTTCTTGTCGATGAGAAACCAAAAGAAGTGTTCCTCTGAGTACATTTCCTCCAGAAATGCAGAACCTTACACTGTAATGGGGAAGACTCACCCCTCTGGCCCAAACCGGAAGATTTGGCCATCTGGTCCCTTCTGTAGTTGAAGATGATGTTCAGTGTTCAGCCTCCCTCGGTTTCCTATTGGAATCCCACAAACTGGCAGAGGAATCAGTAACGCTGGAGCAACGCAGGGGAGCCTACCTGGTGCCACTGGTTTGTTTTCTGTAGTACTTGTAACCATAGCATCTGAGCAGCAAGAAACAAACACGCAACACCAAGAACGGAAGTGCTTCTACTTCCCCTGTCCTTCCCTTGAAACAAACACTTCACACGTTTTGTACTTACTGTTCTTGTTGTTAAGGAACATCAGTATTAAGAAACTGTCTAGACAGAGTTATTTTATACATTGATCTAAATAAAAGCTACAGATGGATTCATCAAGTGGCCCAAATATCTGTTTAGGTTTTGGTTCTCAAAACCACCAAAATCTGAAGTATCTGGAGACAAAACTTTGATTTAACTTAGTTTTTAAATGTTATTTCCGAGTTCCGATCTGTACTCGGACTCTGACTGTTCTGGCATTTGGGAATTTAGTTTACCAGAGAACCCAGGTGGACACAGCCCTTCTTGGGGGTTGGGGCTTGGTGCTGTAGCTTCTTTTGCCAAGTGCTCTAATCCTCACTTTTCTTCCCATCCCTTCTCCCCCTTTCTGCATGCCCCCCCCCCCTTTCCTTTTGTCTAGACAATTGTGCAATTTCAACCTTCCCTGTTTCAGCTACCTGCTCATTTGTTATGGTCATAGCCCATGGAGGTGCTCAGATTTAACCCCTTTGCCTACCTTTTGTGTCTGCATTTTAAACACTCCCTGTCTCCATTCAATTTAACTGATTTTTAAGGCCCAAGTATCCACAATGTCAGAGACATTCATCTCCATCTTTTTCCTCAAATTCTGACAAATAATCGTTATGTCTCTCCTGAAGGAAGATAAATGGTGTTTTGCTGTTGATAAAACTATTTTTAAAAAGGTGGTGTTAAGTGATTTCAAAGAAGAGGCAGTGCCCTTTGGACCTCTGTCATTATCCTCTTCCTTCAATTCTTTCTTGAAAGTCACAAACCAGAGTGCAGCAACCCAAATGTTTCCAGAGCAACAAACTGTCAGGTTCTATATATAGCCCAAGTGTCACAGTTCAATCCTCATCTTATCTAAGAGCCTTAGAGGTATGACACACACAATGCTTGGAAAGTCGTGGATACATTTAATAAAGCAGTTTACTCACAGGAAGTCTTGGCAATCAGCTTCAAGTAACTATTACATGCACTGATGATGCCATGAAGTCAGGGAAGGCTGTAAGCACCCGTACACCTGGAGAACAAATAATACATGTCTTTCCCCTACGTGTCCCTCTCAAGCCAAAAACATGTTTTATATCCGAAAGTTTTTTTTAACATCCCAAAGTTTTTAAAGCCCTCTTCAGAAATACTTGAATAAGCAAGTTAGACTGGGCAAGTCAACCGGGTGATAAGAACTTGAGTCTATAAATAGAGATGGTATTTACAACACATTAGGACACAGTGCTGTGCTTTTTGGACCTAATTCACTGCCAACCCATTCAGACACATCAACCACCTACATTACGCTGGCCAAGATATCCCAACCTTCCTTTGCATCACTTTAATTTGTCCTCTTGAATGGCGCTATGGGTAGCATTAATGCTCAACAGCTTCCAGAGCATTTGGGACCCTCTGATCCTGTCAAATACATTCAAAAAGACTCCATCTGTAAAGCCACTTATCAGTGTAACAAGTAAACGTTAACACCATAAACTTCACAAGCCTATGAGCACTAAATTAGGTGACAGAGGCAGTCCTGTATCACTTCAAACTAATTCTGTCAGTAAGTGAAATTTGTAAAAAAATAAAAAATAAAAACAGAAAAACATTTACAGTATGTACTGTGGTCCAATCTATATCATTCAGCTGTGAAATTGATGGAAGGTGATAAATGTTTTACAGATCAGGATATAGACAACCTTATTTTGCTGTCCTGTTAGCTTGATTATCCCCCTTCTCAGACAGCATTTTCAATGAGAACCCAAACCAGAAGTCCTGAAAACTCTGTTCTTTAAATTTAAAGATGTAAGCATCACCTCACAATGGCAAAGTACATAAAAAGATTTTAAGTGGACTGGTAGGACCGATAACACAATGTTGTTTTAATAGTCAGGCCTTTATATTGATTTCACTTAGTTTCAGTGCTCATGTAACACAAGGTTGATTACCAGTAAAGAGCTTTAAATACACTGCCTAACTAGATCCAACGCTTTAAGAACGTCCATTCAAAGCAGTTTGGTAATCACCTTTTTGGTAATCATCTCTTCATTTGTACACAAATGAAGACAATGGAAGAAAGATTTTAGTTCTTTACATTGTGGGTCTCCTTTGTTGTTGTCATCAAGTGTCAGCTACCAATTTTAACATACTGCTAACATAGAAATATTTTATACATAGATATTAGGATTTTTCTTATACATATATACTTGAATTTTTCTCTGAAAGGAGATCAGGCAGAAGGGAACTTCAAGATAACCAACGGCACACAAAAGCCTCCCAGTGAAGCAGCAAGCAGGGAGGTGGCATTTCAGAAGAGGTACACATCTTCTAGTGAGCAGACCCGAGCAGAAAGCACTCCTGGCCAGTCCTCCCCATCTTCCTGGCCCAAAGAGCCTGCCCAGAGCAGCTGGGAGAGTCTTCAGTAGTCACAGCCTCACAGCAGCACTTCAGAACTAAAAAAAATGAGGGGCTGGTAAAGACAACAGCATACAGACACCGGAATTAATTCCTGATCACCACATTCTTCACATTGTCACTTCCTTTTGCACTGTGCCAAACTTTATTTTGGTTTCCCATATCCAAATTGCAATTCTTGAAGCCGCTGCTTTTGGCCCCACTCTGGCAACTGAGTCTCTGTACAAGGGCCTGAAGGCATGGATGGAGCAGCCCCGGGGCTTTGGGAGCTCAGCTTGAGGGCTAGGGTTGTTAACCAAAGACTTCCATGCCAGTCTGGAGAAAATCATGAAGCCAGAGTGATTTCAGGTCATTCTTTCTTTTTTCATGCCCTGCGGCAGCCACATACTTTTCTTTAACTCCACTGCTTTAAAAAAAAGTCTACAGGAAGTAAATTAAAACATCATTTATCCCAAAGAGAAACAATTCTAGTAAATAGTTATTACATTGCACAACCCAAGATTATAAAATTGATTTGAAATTTGACTTAAAAGCAATTATATGAAAATATACTGGTTGGCACAGCAAGTTGCATTTTATTCTTGCAATGACAATACATAAGATGTTATTTTGTTTCTCAGAATTCTGTATAGCTGCAGAAACAACATTTTAGGACTCTAAATATACTGTACCTCTGCACTGCAGCTATCACAAGACTTTGCTGCTCCTGATTGCTTAGCACAAACTTGCTCTGCAATTTAATTAAATATTTTCATTGTAAGCCTCTGCTTTTACTAAATCTAGAAATGCAACTGAGCCACGGAAAACCTTTTTTTTTTTCCAGAATATGGGAAGACGTGTCAGGATTCAAAATTCAAACTGAAAGTTAAGGAGAGTAGGAGAAATGCATCAGCACAAGCACAGGAACACTCAGACCAATTTATGTATCGCCTTTAGTCTTTAAGTGCTCCAGTAGATTTGCATAAGCTCCCAGTAAAACAAACATTTGAAAGTTGAAGAGATGCAATCCGCAGGAGCACAAGTCAGAGCACACAGACAAGACATGGTGCAGAGCAAAGCCTTAGTATGAAGTGCCTGCCTACAGGCCGTGCTACAGACACGATTCTTACCTGGGAAGCTAAAGGAACTGAGCAGGTCTTGCCAGGACTCCACAGAACTGAGCCACTCCAGCTCTTGAGATTGTCCAAATGAGAGAAGAGGCAAACGCTGCCCAGCCTTTCTGCCGGTTCTTGCAGTACTGCCTGGCTTCAAATTTGCTTTCTCCTTCCGTAGCAAAAAACAGTAACAAAAATGAGATTCAGTTTCAGCTTATTCATAGGGCTAAACATTAACGTGCTACATGTTGTGACTTCGCCTTTTCACTGTACTGAGAGCACAGCAGCTCTGGTTCCATTTCAGCTGCCAGGCCTCAAATTTTATTTCTACAAGTACTCTCGCACTACAAAGCTTTCTCCCACCATATTCAGTTTCCTGTTGTCACGTAACAGTGCTATTTAGTTCCCAGCTATGGCAAGCCTTGGAAGCCTGTGCTTCCAAGGGACACAAAACAGACAAGATACAATCCTGGCAGCAGCAGCAAGAGCTGGCATTCCATTATCCCAGTCAGGAAAAGCAACAACACAAAGATTTGGGGAGCAAACAAAATACACCTAAGAAAACTGAAAATTAAAGCCACCTGGAGAAAGGCATTTGTTAAATTTATCCAGCCAACTTGTTATGAGGGCTTTTATAATTAGGTTGCTGGGTTCTCTGGTTTCTAGGTTTGCTTTTCTTTTGTTTCCCCTAGGGATGGGAAAAACAAAAACAAGAACACAAAACTGCAAAACAATTTAAAAAAAAAAAAGCCAACACATAGGAAATGTAAAAGTGAGTCAGCTAGTAACAACAGAAGGGAACAACAGCAAACCTTACCTTGGACAAGCAATGGTCAAATTCATTTAAAAGTACGTCAATACGTTGTTGTTGTTTTTTTTGTTTGTTTTTTTGTTTTTAAACAGTGCAACAGTAATACAAAGAAATGGCTTTTAGACCACTTGACAATTAAAAGAGGGTAATAAGTTTGCTATATCCTGTATGCATGTATTAATACAGTATGCCTTGACAAATCTTAACACCAGGAAACTCTAATGCATCTTCAGATTTATTCTTGTTTGGTCTAGTTAAAACACACGAAGTGCAAAGCAGCATGGCCAGCTAGGGCTGGTGTAATGCCATCCCCACCGAAGACAGCTACCCCAGTGGCAGCAGGTGCTTGAGATCCTCCTTGCTCACTTCCTAATTCTGTATTACACAGATATCATCGTGTGCACCACAGGAAACACACGTTTTGCCACAGCACCCACTCATTTTGATTAATCCAATGTTAAAAACAGTCCAGTTAAAAATACCACAAAAAAAACAACTAACCAAAAACAGGAGTAAACTTGTGTCCTCTAAGTAATATCAGAAGCAAAGGGCCTGCCACCTGAACTATTTATAGCACCTTGGGACATTCATTGTCCTTTATTGGGAATTTTTTTATTTTTGGCTAAAAAGCATTTTCTTTAGTAACAAATGGCAGGTGCTCTCATACTTTCATATTGTTCATTAAGGTTAAAACAGTGTTCATGTGTTGCCATAGCAGCTTTTTTGCTGTTGTAGAATGAAACCCCATCACGCACGCTTCAACCTGATGTACTTTTGAACTTTTCAGCAGATGCCAAGACAAATACCCATGATCAAAACTCCAGCGTTTCAGTTTCTTCCTGGACTTATGCTTTTCACACTTGGGAAGCCTGACATGTCTTAAAAAAAAAAAAAAAGTTTACTAGTAAAGCAAACTGACCAAGCTAAAGACATCCTGTACCATCCCCTGAACACTATCCTCTTCCACAGCCTGTAACAAAAAGGGGATGGTGAAAAAAGGGGATGGTGAGCTGCTTGCTGCCCTGTTCAACACATCTGATGTTTCTCAAGCTCACAAGCCTTTGTAAGCAAGTAAACACTGGAATTTCTGGAAATTACTCTTAAAAACTTTGTTTTCCTTTTAAGTCATCGGTTTGTCGCTCTGCCAGAAGCATGCAGCTCATTTCATCATGTTTGAGTCAGATTTATCAATGCATTGGTTTCTTTCCACCCTTCCTGGGAACACAAGAAAAATCAAGGATCTTGATGCTCAAGTAAAGCAAAAACACTTGTTCTCCAAATTCACGCCAGCTTTAAGTGGACTAAAATCCGATGCTTTTCAGCAGTCTTTTTCCCTCTCCCAAGCAGAAAGTTTATATTTGTTTCATATTTGTGTTGATTATCATTGGGCCAACAACTCTTCATTATGAGTTTTCCCACCACATTATCTGGAATTCTAGCCACAGATCTCTTATCAAATGATGTAAGAGTGAACTCAATAGCCCGAGAATACAGGAAGCTGAATAGAGGAAGTACAGTGGCAGCAAAATAGCCAGATTTAATCAAAGGACACCAGTGACGCCTAGGGGCTACAGAGATGGTAGAAACTCTGACAAAGACTGCTCCCAACAGCCCTGCCCCGTAAAGCAAGCTGTTATCTCTGAGTGCAGACAATGCAAATGCCTAAAGCCACATTTAACTCGTACTGTTATTACACTTACAATTTAAGAAGAAAAAAAAAAAAACACAAAGAAAAATACAAGAACACACAAACAGAAGCAGGAATAACTGTGAAACATTACCTGGTAATTTATTGCAGCAGCACCACCGCTCTTCAACGGTTATAGATCCATTATCACAACTTACATCCAAAAACCAGCATAACACCATCTCTATTGAGTTGCAGAGATCCCCATATGTGGGCATAACTCTCAAATCTGTAGTTCTGTAAAATGCTTTATTGATATCTTTCTCATCTGCGTGTTTCATTAAGCAAGGAACCAAGGTGCTATCGTGACAAAAATGGATTTCAGATTTCATGTACACAGAACTGCTCATGTATTTAGGGTCAATTCAGAAGACTTCAAAGGGATTTGAGTGATGTGTTCAGCAAGTGTACCTTAGAACACTGTAAATTCAGGCAACAGTGCACACCACACAATCGTACCCTTGGTGTGCATGCAATTTACCTGCACAGTGCACTAATTTTTTTGCATGTAAACACTATGACTTTTGCAGCACACACATACATGTCTCCCTCATGACTACACTAGGAATTGTACTAGCTTTTCTGTTAAAAAAAAGTATCCCAAAATAGAGTCAGGAAAAAACATACCCGATGGAGTTCTGATAACCTGGGTTCTTCCTAACCTGGAGGAGGGCGGTGGTCCAAATTTATATTCCTCACATGCTGAACTACATCATAGCTATGAAAATACACGTATTCACACCTCTCCACGTTCTCAACCCAACAGAGTATAAAACAGTAAAAAAAAAGAAGTAAAAGGGGTAAAATCCAGCATAAAAGTTCAAACAATCTTCAGTCTTATACCACCACTTAAGACTAATAATCATTGTACAAATCAAATTTATGGGGCATAACAGAAATTCTCTACCTCTAAAGCTATAGAGGGCTGCAGAAGAAAAGGTATTTAAAGATGACATTAAACAAAGCAAAAAAGGACAGCATGCCTTCTGCTGGTTTTGAACATCACACAGAAAACCCAGCTGCATATCCACTTCCAGGTATTAAATGCGTGCACATTTTCAGAATGACTAGTCAACATAAAGACTTACAATTCATAACTAAACTTGTGAGTCAGACAAGCTGGCAACAATTTTCCTTCAGGATAGAGAGCCACCAACTATCTTCACAGCTTACAAGTTCTTCTTTGAAATGCCACTTCATGTACTTACTGCAATGTATGTATTTTTGCTTCTTACATGGAGTAGAAGGCTCAAGAAACAGAAAGGCAACTAAAAATATATCTGTTTTATTTACCAGTTTTCTAAAAAGCAAAGTCATAAAAATTAGTCACAAGTGGCAAAACCAAAATATATTGCACAGTGTACAGAAAACATTGTTGACATGTTGACAAAGTGTCATCACAAGTAAATCATCTTACAACAGTTTGGAAAAATTACAGCTTCAGAATCTTATCTATAAATGGAGGCATGTAGATTTAAAGTTACAGGAAAATATTTAATACCACCCTGTAAATGCAAACACTTTAAGGATGCAAGATTAAGTCCGTAAGTAAGCACATCCACAAAATGCTCTAAATATACTTCTCTCTTCCTTTCACTAAGTTATGGTTACAAGATGGTCATTGACAAAAAGAAATGAGAACAAAAAAGTAACAAAACAACAAAAAAACACAACCAGAAAAAAAAAAAAAAAAAGCATGCTAAAGCAAAGTTCACAAAGTGGTTGAGAAGTCCCTGAAAAAAATTGAATTATGATGCACTCCTTTATATAAAGCTTTTATTTTTCCCAAACCCTGGTCCAATTAAAATTGTGTTTACTTGTAACAAAAAAAGGAATACGTAATATGCTGGTATAGCTGCACTGTTCCATTTATGATTAAAACATTTAATACAATGGACTTGAACTACAACGTTTTTCAAAGTTTCTCATTTAGTTTATATTTACAAATAGTAAAGTTTGACCTTGCTGAACTATTAAAGACAGGAATCAGATCATACTGGGTAGTGTTTCACACTACATTTACATACTTTAAGTTGTAATTCTACTTGTTTCACAAGTTCACACTCTTTGCTAACTGAAGAACCTGCCTCCTTTGAAAATTTCTTTATGACACTGTCCAATTAATAACCAATTCCCTTACACATTTCTTCTACTAAGCAAATACCAGTTGCTTCTTTCATGTTTTTGTTGGCGTCAGATCGACCTTCAGGTCCTCTTTGTATAAAAAGTGGACTTTTTGTAGAATGAAAATAACCTTAAGTTTTGGTGAAATGTTATGCTAACGAAAACAAAAGAAAATGAAACACATTCCATCAAAAATATTTTAAGACAAACATCAAAAGTTAATTGAATTTCTCCATGTTTTTCACCTCCAAGACCTACAAGCTGGCATCTAGCAGTGGTGCAACTAAATGTCCTTTAACTAACCAATATTAAGTTACTTTTTCTCTTCCCACATCCAACATGTACAAACAGTGCAAGAACATAAAGCGCATATATTCAAGTTGATACAGTCTCAGAGGCATTAAAATTAAATCCTTTACAGCAAAGGATTCCAGACTCACCAAGTTTTAGATTATGCAGTTCAAATATAATGAAAGTCAATGGTATTCTCACAATCTATTATAAAAAGCATCTTCCAATTATGATAAATGGCTAATCCTTCCTTGCCATGTGCAAGTTTGATGTATGTTTAGCCAAACAGGAAAAAAAAAAAAAGCAATGGCCAACTTCCTGAAGGAACAAATCAAAAGGAAGGTAAAAAGTTATACCAAGCTTTGTCTAACAGTCCCAGGAGCATAGGCAATTAACCTCTGGGGTTTCAGTTTTTAAATCTTTATGCTTAAAGATTTCCCATGTATAAGTTCTCAGAAATGATGCTTCAAGATAACAATCAGTTCATAGGATCACAGCATCCATTTAACAAAAGGCTACAAAGTAGTCAACACTCACCCATACTTTCTTACATATCCATGTAAATATTTTAACCGAAGATCATTTTACAAAAGTAGTTTAACATTCCTCTGAGACAAGAAGTGTTACTATAGTCAAAACTACAAGAAACAAATAAGATGAATTGACTGGTATGCAAAGGGCAAGTGTGAATTGATTTTCTGGAAGGTTATTTCTTCTACTATGCTGGACCACTTCAGATATTAAGAGCAATGCTAAAGAGCCACTAAGCAAAATGCCTAGAACAATGTATAATGCTGAATCATCATCCAAAGGAGATTTGAAGAACTGTTATGTTCACAACGGGATTTGCAGTACTCACTGACCCACTCAGTAGGCATCAATGAAAGCTTTTATAAAGAAATACTTGAGGCATGTAAGTGCAAAATATGAGTCTTTTTTAAAGAAAAGCTATACCATCTTCAACAATGTCCTTACTGGGAAGAGATTGCCACCATTTAAAAAGAGATTCTTTCACAAATGACTCTCAGAGCAAGAAAAACACATTTGTTTTACGAACCAGATTCATCTTGCTAGAAACAAGATTAAAACTTTTACGGATCATCACCATAATTTTGAAGCAGCTTTAAAAGCAACAGGCTCAAAGGCTATGTTTGTTCTTCACTGACTTGACTCAGAGAAACCAAGTTGTTTTCCCCACTGTCTTCAATCATTTCATTAAGGTCCATTTCGTGGATTTCTTCATCATATGATGTATAAAAGTTGCTCTGTATATTGTCCTCACAAAAAATACATTCCTAGAAAAAATATAAACATGAATAAGTCAAAGGAAAAAAAAGCTTTTCTAAACACTAATCCATCTGTACGTGAACCCTTATTCCAAGGGAACCTTTAAATCTGTGCTACACCCAGTGTATTCCATTCCCAACTTTTCCCACACAATCATTTTATAACTTGTAGTAAATAATATAGATACTTGAGAGCTCTACTGTAAGCAGTTATGCACAGATCATTTACAATGCTGACATTTTATGTGCACTACAAATCACATTCTCCTACATTTGATTGCCAACAGTGCAATAATTTGTTCACATCAGTTGCACTGCTAGGACTTCACTGCAGTTCTGTTACTGACTTTTGAAATGACTATGAACAAAGAGAGTCTCTCCATTTGATAGCTGATCAGGGAAAAAAAGCTACAAGTGATGCTCAGCTTAGGGACGCAGAATGCAGTCAGTCATTTGTACATACAGTGAAATTCACAGATAGGCAGTACAACTGAAAGGATGCCATTTTGTTTTCCAAGCCATTAATCAACTTATACAATCAAGACAAGAGTTGATCCTGCAGGAAAAATTTAATACAAAAGTGAATGGGAATGCCCTGTTCCTCTGCATACTTTAAAGAAAGCTTAAGTTAGAAAAAAGAAAGCCTAAGTTTCTATACACAAGATCGAAGTTTGTTTTTCAAGTCATATGAGATTTTTCTTTTTTAAAATCAGTGCAGCCAGAAGTTTTATTACATACAAAATTGCAATTAGATACAAGAAAGCTAGAAATAGGAAGGACATCTCTTACACTGCATTCACCACTATCTTAGCTTTCCCATTGGAAAAAGACCTGTGATAAATTGAATCAAGCCTGAAATAAACTTTTTCCCAGCATAACTGACCAAGCTTTTGCAGCAGCCAGAATGGAAAACTAACACAGGCAGCTAATAATTTAAGTGTTGTTATACACGCAAAAGTAACCAACTCATTTAAACTTACAGAATTAGCAACAGTTTTTGGCAGTCCACCTTGTTGGATCCATGGATGAACTTCAATGAGCTCTCTTTTCTGTTCTTCTGTAAATTTTGGCTGTAGTTTCTGCATTTGCTTTAATTTCTGCTTATCTTCTTTTAAGACTGTTTCCAAATCTCTGAAATAAAATATATTTAGAAATTGAGCATGAACAGTTTCTGGGCTTTATGCCTACATAAGGTTAAACAAATACTAACATTTTTAAAGACTATTTTTGTTATGGAATGTTAAGCTTATAGATCTTATATTGGAAGAAAATTAAATGTGATTATTTCAGTAGCCTTCTACACTTGCAGACAGCTTTAACATATCTCTGCTGGCTCATCTTTCCAAATCCCAGTGAAAACAGTTTCCTTAGAACTATTCAGGCAGCATCACCAGTGAAACAAAGAACTACAGCTTCCCCCTGCTGCAGTATGTTCCAAGTTCCCCTTCACTAGGATGACAACCCAAAACAGACACCAAATACATGTATGAGACACCAGAACCGAAGAAATAAGGTATGTTTAAGAAGGCCATCAAGAGTGGATTACAGTTCAGGACAGAGGAAGAGATTTAGAAAACGTAGCTCTATGTCAGCTGACAAAGCTCCTCCACACCCCACCTTGACTAAGAAACTTAAAAACAGGAGACACCCCACACCCAACATTTACAAGCTGTACACATCTGTAAGAGAAGAGTTCAGGAAGATTCCAAGAAACCCAGTGTTAATTCTTTTCCTTACGGCACACCTAAGAACAGATGAGAGAAGCCAACTGGTTCTTGATTGCCATGCTGTGACAATGTAACTCTTCTCAGCTCAGCATCCTGTTTTATACAGGCACTATTCATTCTTTGCAAGCTTTTGCTACTCTTACAATCCACTGAAAGTCCCAACTGTAGTTGTCAGCTCCTCAGGGTACAAAAACTGGGTAATGCAAAGGTACTTTTAAACCCAGAGCAAAATTCTCAAGTTCTTAAGATGTGTTTTCTATCTTTCCTGATCATTCCTATGCTTTTATGTTTTGAAAACTGTTTCCCCCCCTTCCAAAAGGCTCGTCTTTACTGAAGCTTTCTATTCCTTTCAAAATACCATTCACTGCTTCCAAGATATATGAACTAGATTAAAAAGACCTGCAAACTTGTCCCCGCTGTATCTGCTCTTTTCTATTGAAACACTGAAAAGTATTTTACAAAATGTTTTCTGCTAGGAATCTTCAATTTTTACCTTCGACTTCCTTATCTTATTTGAGAGGGAATATAGAAAAGAATAAATAGAATGAATATGTGAAAGACAGCACCTCAGGGGTGGGGTGATGCCACCAAACCAAAAGCCACCACCACAAGGCAAAGAAAACAGCATGCCGCTGAATGCTGCATTCCAAGGACAACACTGAGTACAGATCTTCCTCGCTACTGCCTCTCATTAGATATAATCAGTATGCTTGCCCAAATCTATTGATTCAAGGATTTCTAGACAATAATTACAAATCACTAACTTTGCATGAACTTAAGTATGCATACAGCTAATTTAAACTTAGGTAACAGATCTAAAATAATTACACATGCACCTCTATATAGGCCTAATCAAATAATTCTTTTTTAGGATATATTGTGTAGCATGCAGAAGATACAAAGGAAGCCAGAATTCTTCTTGACACCAAGCTAAACATTTAAACAAATTCTCTTCTTTTGAGACAGTAATTCATATCTTGTACACATAAGCATTTCATGAAGTACTACAGCATGAGAATTACCGAGAAGGTATCTGGTAAGTCATCATAACAGTGTCATCTGTGTTCGCCATCAAAAGCCATATAGGATCCTGAAGGACATACTTAATGAAGTGCTCACTTTCTTCTATTTCTGCCTTCATTTTTGTTTTATGATGATTTTCTGAAGAGTCAATACTCCCGAAGTATTTGCTGGTATGACTAGTTTCACTACTACCTTTAAAAATAATTTTAAAGCTTCGTTATAAATTTTCAAATACATGGATTGTTTGAATATTTTCCAAAGTAGAGAAGGCTAAAGAGAACTAAAAGTCTAAATACAACAACTGTTTTTAAACAGACAAAACTCCCCTTCTCCCTTAGGTAACTGCTTTGTTTTTAAAACATGAATTTTCAAGCTAAATCTCTATTAAATCACAATAGAAAACTAAAGAAGTCCGAAGTGAAACACCAAGGAATACATTTTCCCTTTGTTATTCCATCATACCTATGCAGAATTTTACTCGCTATTTTACATACACAAAAAGTTCAGAAGTTTTACACAGTAAACCAAGCATAGTAGAAAAACTATCATGTGATGTGATAAAAGAAATCTAGACTAAATCGTGCCATGAGGATTAAACACAAGAAAGATTTTTTCCCATAAAGCACTCAACGTTCACATTATGCTTGTAGTGCATCATGCCCCAACTCTTCTAAAATGCCAGGAGTATTCGCTGCCAGGGTTACCTGTTCTGCTCCCTGACAAGTCACAGCCATTAGAACCAGACCCTAGAGATTCAGCAGCTGCAGATACACCACTCCCTGACGAAGCTGAGCCAGTGCCTGAACACGCATCTTCTTGAAGTAAAATGTCAAGCAGGACACTGGACATGGAGAGTGCATCACTATTTTGAGCATCCATTGGAGACTCAGCCTGGTGATAGGAAAGCAAGAGAAACAAACACAGAAAACAAAGAAAATGAAGGCTATTTCATTGCTAATTGCTTACGTTTATACATTTATACTTCACATTATAATCTCATATGTTTAATTATTCAAAGACAGACAATCAGTAACATATGCCAAGATCAACTGAGGAATAATGAAGGGGACTGTTTGGCTGACATATGGTCCCTTCCAGAAGATAGATATTGAAATACAATTTCTCTTTAAAAAAGGAAAACTCACTGTTTAATAAGGAAGGTATCTGCTACTCAGTTTTGACAGCCCCTACTGTCCTGGACTACTCAAAATTTAGCCAAATTCACTAAGACGTACTAACAGTTGGTTACTACACTACTATAGTCTACCTCATATTTGCATGAACAGTCCCTCACTTGTTACTCTCAACACGTGATGAAAAGGTAGTTGTTCCCAGATGCAAGCTTACTAAGACAATTTGTATGTTTAAGAGAAAGAGCATCAACTATACTGATGTTGGTTATTTTGTTTTTTAAGCAAGCAGTTACAGCACTGCCCCACTTACCCCACTTATATGGAATATTCAAAGTTAACGTTGACAAAGAATTCAGCAAAAATACATACCAGCAGTGAGAACTAGCTTCAGCTATATCCTTAATGCTTTCCTGAACAAATGTCTGTCTCGCCCTCATGTTCAAGTGATAAGGAGATTAAGAAAGTAACACCTTCCAGGTTTCTAAAGAATAGGAACTAGCCTTTTGAGTAGTCAAAAGAACATGCCACCAGAATTAATATTATTTTGTTATCAAGCTTCTTTTAATCTAGTAGTGGCATCTGAGAGCATGCTGTAAGTTACAGACTATCACAGATGCACTTCTTTACCAAAGCGCAAGTCAGAAGGTGCTTATCTCTAAGCTTTCAGAGATGTCACGTAGCACACAGAATACTTTAGTCCACAAAAAGGCACTGGATGCATATATCACTGAGAAATTTCTCAGAAAACGGCGTTTGCATGACCAGTGTGATACAAAACATTGTTTTCATTTAAAAAAAATATTTGTTCTCAAGATCATGATCTAGTTTTTATGCTCTGTCAATCAAGTTTGGAAGTTCTGCTACAAAAACATATAGACTCCATCTCTCTCTGTTCTCCCTCCATTCATCCCCATTAAGAGTCAGTATCAAGAATATCAGGTAAAATAAATCATCTAGAAACCAAGCACAGAAGTTAAACACAAACATCTAAATAGAAGACCTGAATGTTCTTCAGAGGGGGGAAGAAGCACATGAGTTTTTCCTTCCTCCTCCTTTACAACTTCTAGTGTAGGTATGTGCTTATGACTTTGCTGTGTAGTCTAAGTCATCTAATCAGCTGTTAGCATCAACACCAATTATACTTTTGACTGACTACTTGCTGTAGTTGAGATCTCAGGCATGCCTATAAATAAAACCATCCAATGCCTCCTTTCTTTTATCAGCAGCGAACCAAATTCTACTCTGTAACTACATTATCACATGCAGTGAACAGCTGTAAGCCACAAGCAGAAAAGCATAAGGGAAGAAACAGTCACTCTAAAAGGTTGTGGTTGCATCCCAGTGACTTCATTAAAAAGATACCCTATGGAATCTTTAGACAACGCTAATTAATTAGTCCACATCATCACCATTGTGGAAACCTTTACAGACAGTCATATGGAAACCTCAGATGGAGTACTATGGTAAACTGATCCATCAAATTTAAACGAGACAGGAAAAAAGGTGAAGTTACCATATGGCTTAGTACAGCTTTAGAACCTTAGGTAAAACAAAGGAATTGCTAATATCTGCAAACAATCCATTCATTCATTACTTTGGCTAGTTTGTAAACAAAGAGGTGATTTTATTTACATTAGCTTCTTTTAAAACCACAGTTACAGATTATTTCCCCACTTCACATAAATTCACTAGCCCACAACTTTGTTAAACACTACAAAAATAAAGTGCACAAATGATTTGAAATATATTTCAAATAATATTTCAAATTACTTCCAAGAGGCATATTTGAATTCAGATTAAGAAAGTAACACAACTACTTTAGAATTCATTTCCAAGTTTCTTGTGTAACTTTAGGAGAACAACATTGTTTTAATTTTTAAAGGTTAACATTATTCTAATGATTAGATCTAACTTTTAATTCAATCTGCTGAAATTCAAGCTTGCTAACTACAATTGTGAGTCCATCTCTGGGGATTACAGAGTGATTACTATCATTAAAAAATAAGGACCACAAAGTGACAGTTTTGAAAACAATGTACCAGAGACAAGGAAATAGAGGGGGGAAAAGAATCATTTTCAGGCATCTGTATATATTAACAACCTCAGATATGTTCAGAGTACAAAGACTTGGAAAGAAAAAAACAAAACCCACCACAAGCCCATCAGCATACTTACTGGTAGGGATCCCTTTCCACTGCAGTTATCAGTTGTCACGATTTTGCTGCCTATGGCTCCTTCCTCATTTAAAGCTCCATGAAAACCCGCAGGAGCTCCACTTTCCACAGTTTTTGTGGTTTCCTCTAATTGCAGAAGATTCAGAGGAGAACTACACCTTGACTGGAATAAAGGTGGAGAAGCCTGGTCTTGAGCACCCACTGACTGTGGAGTGCAGGAACGGGATGGCTCATTTCGTGTCTCTGTGGCAGGCACCTTTTCACTTTCTGCTGGTGCATTGTAATGGAATGGTTGTGTTGGAAAAAACGCCTGCTGCGGGAAAGGACTGGGAGTACTGAATGGTGTCTGTGCTGGAAATACTGTCTGTGAGGAGAAAGGAGATGGGGTAGGAAAGTTGGCTTGGCTGTGGTAAAGCGTTTGAGGTAAGCTACTGTTCATCTCTGGGTAGACGTAGTTGGGGAGCACAAGAGCTACAACGGGTGTCATGAGGGGGGCAGAGAACTGGGATGGTTGCATAGGGCAAGTATTTCCAGAGTCTGGCAACTGATTAAAACCAGAGAGTGAAGTCTCAGGAGCTGGTGGCACAGTCCCTGTTGCTGGAAAAACGGGAAGGGGATATGCAGGCATAACGGTGGGAAAAGACATCGCTGAATAGCTTGCTTGTGAAGTGTCTGATGGTGACCAAGCAGTAGTATTTAAGCCTTGAAGAGGAAACCGATGGGGAAATTTAGTTCCAGAAGTTGTACTGTCTGAAGATTCCTGTGGTTTAATGCGTTTTGACTTCCTGTTTTTTCCGCTTTTCTTCCAAGGCTGATCCATTCCAGAAGTGCCATTTCTTTGTCCACGGCCACCTGAAGGAAAAAAGCCTGCATCAGGACGGGTCCCTCTGGAAATTTTAAAGATTCTCTGTGGTTTGGCATCCCAAGAAGTTGCTCAAAATTGTTGTTCTTTGTAGTTCTGGACTTAGTTTACCCAAATGGAAGGATCTGGGAACAGATCAGGCTCACTCTTTTGCCTCTAGCACATGAGCTGAGCACACTGGGCAAGGTAAATCATGCTGACACACCATGGGGGAAATACAAAAAAAAAAAAAAAAAAAGAAAAAGAATAGCAGTGCATCAGTTGAGGCTCAAATGTGTCACCCAATCAGTACAAAGGAGCCACTCCGATCACTTCAGCAATTACAATGAAACCAGTAGAAGAGAACTGAAAGCACTTCTAGATAGTTAAGGTCACGCAGGTCTGTAACTAAGAACATGAAAAAGCAGCACAGAAGAGAAAGTACACATAGATAATAATTTTATAAGGGGAAAGAACATGCTACCTTTACAAACCTTAGGAAGAAAAGCATGGAACCAACCTTATTTTAGAAGTCTGCACCAATCAACTCTTCCCTAGGTGAAGGCTGTCAGTTCTCTCATTACAGAGATGAGGAAATCCATAAAATATCTTCTATATCTAAATATTTAAATATCTAAAAGCTGCACAAGCTTTAAGTTTGTCTAAAGCTTACTTAGACCGTCTGAAAGTTTAGCAAGAATAAAGAACACTAGACTAAGTTTTTCCAGAGAAGGCTTCCTATGTCAAAGACTTGCATAACTATTTATATCAAAACAAAGATAAGAATCACAGGGGAGAAAAAAAACAAACACAAAAACAAACAGATGCTCAGCAGTATCTAACTTTAGTTCCAGGTCAGGACTGAAATGGAAACAAAGTCAGGTCAATACCAAGCTCTTCTAAAAATGCCATCCTGAGTCCCTAGCCCTAACAAAACCAGTCTCACTATTACAGCTAGTCTGTTCCATTTTCATCTGCCACTGGTCACATTATTAACTTAATAGCAACCAAGCAATTACTATTTCACCAATGACATGGTATTGCAACAGGAGAAACTGGATGTAAACCAAAGAGGCTGAAAAAAAACAAAAGACAGAAAGGTAGAAGGAAAAGAGCAGCAAGAGAATAGAGAATGCAAACACAAACACAGGAAGGAAAACATTTTAAAGTGTGTCTTTCTTGTCCCTTGAAAGTAAACACATAACAGTAATAATACAATGAATAGATAACTAAAACATTAGTTACTGAAGCATAAGTTAAGAGCAGAATATAGCTTTTAATATAATCTGTCACCAGAATTTCTCTATGGACTTAAACACAGTACGGAACTGTTGCTGTTCCCTGTGGTTCCACAACAGAGCTAAAAATGCAAGCATCATCTCAACAGGATTCACCGCCTACATAAAGGCTACTTTTTAATCGTGAGAAGTATTGCCATACCACGTTCAGCAGGCCGTCCTTTGGGTTTATCTTGTAAGTAGTAATTGCAGTGGGACTGAAAAATATTAAATCTCTTTACTTCTTTGAATTTATTCAAAAAGCTCTGCTCTTCTTTTTGTGTATGCACTGCAAGGACTTCCTTTGTAAGCCCCAGTTTTTTAAATGACTCCTTTTCCTGATTTACATGCACAGAGCTGGATGGAGGTGCAATAAGTTGGCTATCCAAGAGTTCTGCTCCACTTGGACCATCTTCTATCATTTCTACAGAAACAGAAGGGAGAAAAACAATCATGATAAAGAACAGCTCTGGAAATTCACTTTAAGCTATTATAACCCGTACTAATTTCTCAGTAAGTTTAAGATACAAATTCTGTTCCTATTTATTCAATTTCCTTAAGAACATTTTAGATATAGGAAAATATAAGTCACAAGTAGGTTCTACGTGTTCCAATGTTTGAAGTTGAAACTTACTAGCAATCACCTTTTTGGAGATGACATATTAGCAGAAATCATACCTAATTCAGGTTGTGTTTTCTTGTCTCCAACATGAACAATGGTGCTACTGTAGCTGCACTGACTTGTGAGTGATACAACGCTTTCAGGCTTGCCAGGTAAAGCCAAAGAAGTTAAGTGAGCACCAACTACTGGGGGACTACTTGATTTGCCAGATGCCTTCAACACAGTAGGGCCTATTTAAAAAGAAATATGTATGTTATACATTGCAAATAAGTAATATGTTGCTACAGCTGCAGAACAGCTGAGACTGAACTGTGCTTGCTGAAACACAAAATGAGCATTTTACTTATTTCACAGAATCCAAAAAGAATGTTTTAGAAATAGGATGACTTCTGAGCAACCAAATCCAATCCTCTACTTTCACACAGACAAACCAAATCTTGTCAGTGAAGGACTTCTTGATCTTTCCTGGGCTTTATCCATCTCTGATGGTATGACTTTAGAAGTTTCAAGTCTCCTCCAGCCTAAGAGTCTCCCTCCCAGCTCCCATCTTGTCATATACTAATCTCTCATTACCTGGTAATTAGCTGGCAGATGCTAAGCTTTGCTATGAACATCTGCCTACTTAAGTTTTCTCACCTGAAAACTATAAGCAGTAATCCAGCACACCATACCAATGCCTCTAACCAGCATCAAAACATTCTTTCTTTAGTACAAATACCGAGTGTAACACTGTAAGACCTACAGTTTGCCTTTTTCCTGACTAGAGCATGCTAGTGACTTGGTCATTTGCAATCATCAGCACACCAAGAAGCTAGCAAACCTACATCCTTTCCTACCAGCTAGGACTGCAAAGACTCCAGGTGACAGCAGAAACTGTGTTCTTAACTGCATGATGCGAGTTCCACTACTTCTTCCTCTCTACTTCAAGGTCCTCCAACTCCTAAAGGATATTTCGTTCCTCTGTATGCTGATTATATCTTCCAATTGTATTCTAAAAACTACGTTAGATTTTTTTCTTCAAGCTTATCAAAAGAAAATATTGATAAAATAATTCCCAAGACCAGTTTTTAAAAAACTCTACTAGTCACCCCCTTTAATGAGGCTAAATCAGCAGGTACCTTGTTTACATGTAGCTCTCTACTAATCTCACAACTCTTGTACTAACCAACCAGTTGCCTTTTCCACTTTAGCTCCCCATCCACACATGGACCATATCAAATGTTACAACTAAATCCTAACAACTTACTGTTTTTTTTTTTTTTTTTTTTTTTTCTAGCAGACTTTGTAGGTACCTATCCTCAGTAATCCCCGTTGTTCTTCCATGGCTGGACAATTCCTTTCAAATGAGTTCTTACACCTCACACAGCACTGAGAATAGCATTCTACCCCTTTTATCCCTTTTTAAAAATTCCCACAGAGAAGAAACAGAAGTGAAATATGAACACTTAAAATGGAATTTTTGCTGCAATTAATCAGCAGACAGGGTCTTCAGCTGGTTGTTCCTAGAAGTACTGACTGTGAAATTAAGTTTTCACATGTGGTAATGATTCAAGCCCTAAAACTGCAAATCCTGCTGTGTTCTGTACAGTATAAACAAGCTTACTACATCAACAATCAGACGATTAAGTATTCAATTAAGTATTTTAATTCTAGTGAAAATGTTAATGTTAAAAGTTAGTTTATCAACATGTAATGTTAAGAAAATGGCTGAATCATCCCTAAGCTACACCTGTCATTATTTTGACAAGAAGTAACATCCAACTGGCTGCTAGAAAAAAATTGAAGTTGTAATGTAGAGATACCTCCCAAGGGCTGTATAGCATTAACAGCTGCTTTTTGTTCATGAACACCAGAATTCACACTTGAAGAAGGTTCACATTTTCTTTTTGCTGTACCAGGCACATTACAACTCTCCAAGTATCTAAAATAAAAGGATTTAGCAATATTAGATATGCAAGTCTTAAGTCTACAGATCAATGGTAATTTACACAGTAGTTCCTTACCTGATGACACTGTCCAAACAGCTAATCTGTTGATAAGAATACACAGGTTGTTCTTTCCAAGCCAATTCTTCAGTAGCCACATTTTTAGGAGCAGCTGTGACCGCAGTATCCTTTCCTGTCGCATCTTTCACCTGAGCACCAGGACCACTTTGTTTTTCTGTTAAGAGATTGTTATTATGCAATCACAGCATTAATCTTTGGAGTTTCCCCTAAAATATCAGTCAAACAGTAAGAAATACATCTAAATGAGAACTTTTAGTATGTCAGAAATTAACCACTGTAAAGCAATATGAAGTTTGTGACCTAGTAGATAAATATTGTGTAAATACCCTCCCTGTTCTTACAGATTCTTAGAGGTGTGAAGTTTAGTTCAGCTGATGGATTGAAAGGGAACAGACACAACTGATACAGAAGAATAGAGATCATTATAGATGAAACACTCAGCATGAGGACAATGCTAGTGCAAAAGTTATTGTTCATGTTTAGAAAATTTAAATCTGATCAGAAAGGTTTTCATTTAACAACTTCAAAATTCCTCAGGTTACATGCAAAAAGTAAAGACAACATCCATAACTTTTTCTTCTACCTAACAGAAAAAACATTTGACTAGTAGGACAAGAGAAGCTACAGTTAAAGTACTTCAAAATAACAGCTCTAGTACATGCCTTAAATGTATGTTATGTCACTGTCAATTCAGACAGCTGGGTCGCATGTTTTCCAGAACACAGTGCAGAGACTAAAGACAATACAATACATAAACGCAGCACTTTTATCAGTTAAGTATGATTAGAAAAGCCCCTACATTACATCACATACCATTGCAATAAACTAACACTTAGTTCTAGTGTCTTACCTGCAAGAGGCTCTCTCTTATGCTCCAGTTTTGCTTTATTGTCAGTGAAAATACGTTGTCCTTTATTTTTGACCTTCCTGGCATCTTGACCACTCTGAAAGCAGGTCATTAAAAACAGTTAGTATGAAATTGTTTCATGCATAGCAATTCCTCAGTAAGGCTAAATCTAACCTTAGTTAACTTCTACTTTACAGTTAGTCTGATCATGGGAGAAATCCTGACGTACAGGACTTTATTGTGCAGAAGCAGAATTTTAGGAACTAGAGAGAGCAGAAATGTAAAATAGTTCCTCGTATACAATTACTCCGTATTTTGTTTAATATGGTTGAATGATTTTGATAGGACAATATAAAGAAATGGTACAAGTAAGACTTCAGAAGAAAACAGTATCACTTGGTAAATAAAATATTGATGCAAAGACTGAACTTCTTGCGCTAGAAGTTTCATCAGGCACTGACAGGATGTTACAACATTATACTAATCATAACTATCTGTAGAAATGGTGAAGGAGAGGTAAGTATCTACTCCCCTCAAAATAGGCGGCCTCTTTTTCTACAAAGCTCTGAAATGTAGTAATTCATCTGTGAAACAAGAATTCCAGAAGCTTCACCTACTCAAGATGCTAGTGTTTAAGAACTGAAAGCCAGCAAAAGCGACCACCTTGGAAAGCACAGCAGTCTGCCATGCCTAATCACAGAAACATAAATCAAGTTCAGGAGATTCAGCCTATGAACAATGTAATTAAGTAAAGGAGACAATTAGCTTTCAGAAATCAAACACAGCATTTGGGAAGACTAATAAATGCCAAAAAGACTTTAGAGGATAGTGCAGTTCCTTTGACTGCATCCACATTCAGGGTTTACTTTGCCCATGGAATAGTTCTGATAAATGTAGGCACGAATTTAACTACGCTGTTTTGTTCAGACTAATGAAATTTTTAAAAGTTATATCTCACTGTCAACCGGATGAAACAATGACCCGTAAAGCTAAATGTTAAGCAAAAAATAAATTCTCATTCTATATTATTCAATGTTTTTGCAGCATAAAACCGTTACTATTGCATTTTATCTTCATAGTTTCTCTTGAGAAAACAAGAGGTACAGACTTGCACCTCCCAAAAGAAATTGTTTTCAAATATCCACAGCTGCTTTTCCCAGAAACAAGCATATAACATAAAATAGGTATTAGAATATGTTAACACACCACCCAGGTTTAAATTTTTTATACACACTTACTTTCATACCTACAGGGTACTGAAGTACAGTTGACACTATCTATACCAGAAATGTTTAATATGGAAAAAGCTTTGTCGGAAAAAAACAAATGAAGACTTTCTCCTTATACCTCCCCTCATCTCTAATTTGAGAGAATTATGCTTACACAAGTTAAAAAGCCACTTAGAAGTTTTGTATCTCATACTTGAATAAAAAAGTAAAAACCTACTGTTTTATCCTTTTGAGTGTCTTCATTATTATTTCCTGTGCTGTCACTGGAGGATGCCACACTCATTAAGTGTTCATGTGAGCCATTGCTACCTAGACTTCCATAACCACTGGATCCGCTGTTGTGTACAGGCTGTTAAAAACAACAGTATATGCATATATATATATATATATATATATACACACACACACACATATCTGCACAGCAGCTTTCAACACAAAACTGTTACCAATAATTCCAAGTGAGATGCAAAACAATTTTTTGGGGGTGGGGAGTTTTGTGGGGGTAATTTTGTTTGTTTTCTGTGTGAGTACTCCATACATGTAGCTGCATGAAATCCATAAAACACCAACAGGAGCTTTAACACACTTCAGTTAAGTCATGTCCGGTAATCATGAGTATAAATAATTTCCAGGATTGCAGACAGAAATCCCAGTATAGTAGAAGATAGCTATACAAAATTCACATGAGGGTAAATGCCCTTTCTTCAGTGGGAAATTAAAAGCGTGTCATTAAAGCAGATGCTGTACCTGCAATAGCAGCCGATATATTTGCTCTGTGATTTCCTGAACACTAGGGTGAAGGATTCTGTCCTCTGTATAGTTGGGTGCAGCAAAGACATCTTCATTTAAGGGACCCCTGCATAAACCAAACATTGGCCAGTCAATTACAAACTCAAGTACTTTTCAGTTTCAGAGCACATCTTTAATTTACCATCCCTATGTAAGGATCACTTACCACCACTATTTAAGTATCTCTATATATTATATCTATGATGTTTCAATCTCACAAGACATATCTTCACTCACTCTCCTTAAGCAACTCTTGACAGTACTGACAAAGTTTGAAGCATGTCAAATTTCCTTCACTTAAAGGAGTTACTATATCACCAAACCCAAATGTAAGGAGGGAATAATTTGTATTATTCCTGCCCACTCACCCTGTTAGTCCCTTATATCTTTTTAGGAATCACCATATGATTCCAATGAAAAAGAAAATTTAAAAATAACTGTTTATTGACTTACGTCCTAACTTTGTGTCTTCCAATAATAAACGAAACTTTTCGACTCCAAGGATTGATGAAACTGGACCAGCTAGTGTCCATGGTTATATAATCTCCATTTCTAGTGCAAAACCTGATTGGTGAATAGTCAAAAGGCTGTCCTCCGTACTGAAGAACTGTAATGAATGATTTAAAAAGTCAGTTTAATATTTACACTGTTCTACTTAACGATTCAGAGTTGTCACAATGATTGAAGAGACAGCTGTACATTTCCATACATTAACAAATTAACTTGCCCTGAATGTCTTTCTTCTCTTTGACTAATTACAAGAGAAGACAGACTACAATTTAAAATGACAAATTCTATCATTGCATTCGCAGCACAATTTTCTTTATGTATAAAATAATCATGTATGGTCAATTTGTTTACAGCAGACATGCTTCACCTCATTTTTACCAAACATGAAATTGAATGATTTCTCACTTTCATCAATTTACATTAAGAATCAAGTTGTAGAGTAAAGGAATATTAATTACTTGCAGAAATTTTTTTCACCTCCTACTTGCTGAGGTCTCTGTAGCTGTTACTATTTACTTTCAGGAATAAAAAGAAAGGTATTTTTGCCACAGTAAAGAGACCACATACTTTTCTTGTGAATTGCTAGCATTAAGGGCCTGTCATTTGGGTGAAGATGCACCAAGACTGGTGTTCCTATTAAGTCCTGAGGTAGGTATCCCAACAGAGGTACCGCTCTGGGGAAAGAAAAACAAAGAATATTTTTTTAATTAAATCAAGCAGAATAAAAGTATACTTCAAATGGAAACACTTAAAACAAATGTAAGTTTTACTTGCTTTTTCCTAGAAAAAGAGTGAACAATTTTAAATTTAAATCTGGGGTGCCATACCAGTACCAGCTTAATAGCAGTAACTCTCTTTGAGCAAGGCATTGATTTTTGTTTTGGTGTTTTGTAGTGTTACTGACCAAAGTGTTTAGAAATCTGCTACAGCAGTTCTCCTGTATTTTCTTATGCTGCCCAGGCTCTACAGAATGAGTACTTACCCTGAATTTAAAAAAAGTATTAATAAAGTTTAATCTTAAACTCTCACGAAACCAAATAGCCCTGATCTATGGGCTGCAAGCCAATGCTAAGGTTCACACAGGATTTCTGTAGCTGAACTAGCAACCAGTAGCTGACTAGGGATCAAGAAAACTTTCTCACAGGCAGGTTAAGAGTTTAACTCAAAGGAGCTGCAAAGAAGCAAGCTTATTAATTAGAATAAAAAATTAAAAGTAATATTCCTGAATTCCCACACAGTAACATCTTCTAATGACATGAGGAACTAGATTATGTGATGAAATCACCTTAAGTGATCATTTAAAGCGTTAAGGAAAAAGAATGGAAGTTCACAAATGTCATTTTGTACCTTATCCTGAAAGCTAACCTCCAAAAATATGCTTTGGTAAATATAAATTACATCAAGTAACGTTTAAGAAGCTGCCACACACCAAGTCACTTTGTGAACTCAAAGTGATGTATACCCTTCCCCTGCCCCAGTTGCTGATGAAGGCCTAGGGAGAAGTACGATGCTCAGCTATCTGAATGCTTTTAATGAGGAACTTAACCCTAGCGCACAACAGACACAAAACTGTGTTGTATTGGAACTCACAAACATCAAACATTATGGAACAAATGCCTTCGACACTGCACTTTCAAGCCCACTGAAATTAGATCAGTTCCACAGAAGAGATGACATACCCTTCTGGTAAAGAGGCTGAGATATTCAGAGAAAAACAAGGAGAGCAACTTATGCCTTGTTAGTTAACTAATTGCTTCAGTAGTAAGACTTAAAAGCTTGTTAATGATTTAAAGCAACAACTTCAAAAAACTGGAACTGGCATGACAACTCATACTAAATAATACCATTCTGACAATTAAAAACACTGCCAAGGTCAAAGCAGCAAAAAAAAGTTATATGGCTAAAGGAGTTGAAAATACCTATCAACTCAGAATTACTTCAGTTAGAAAGAACTTCCTCAAATAAAGTTGTAAAAAGAAGTACATGTGTTTTTGTTGTTGTTCTTTCTTCTTTGCTCTGTTCCTATTCTTTGCTACCTGTTTTATGAAAACCTGTGCTGGAACAGAGCACTTACTCTCTTAGGGTATCCAATTTTAAACTTATTTATTGCCTTAGTTATAAAGGAAGAAGCAAATTCAGTAACTTCAATGCAAAGGAGCTACATGTTTTTAGACCAACATAAAAGGTCAGTAGAAGAGTCAAGGATCTAGATTGTAAGACCTATAATTAGAGATTGAGCTGGGCTTGCTTGTCAGATGAAGAGGAAGCTAAAGAATGATCCAGTAGCTTCTAGGAATGATGGATTTATCTCAGATAGTATTATTGTAGCCAACTTAATTTTCACTAAGGATAAAAAAATCCCACACATCATGTAACATAAACCATCACGAGTAAAATCTGACATAAAACAAGGAAAAGAAAAAAAGCAGGAAAAGGAAGCCTTTGTTTTCAGCTCAGTAACAAGCTAATTCTCCTGTGTCCTTCAAAGTATTATGATATTTCGAAGGACAACCCTGTCCTTAAGAGCTTTATGATAATAACTCCTATTCAGCCTATGTCCCCAACTCTTCTTGAAGGAGTATCTTCTGTTCTTTTCATAGAGCTCAAATTTCCATCACCTAAACATCCTCTGACAGGTCATAGGCAAAAGCAGTCCTAAAGACTCAGGGAAAGCCTGGTTTGCACCTTCGTTCCTGAACCTCTTTGTATGCCTCAACATCACAGGCATCTTATTTGTCTCTGCTCTGAAACATTGGTAGTTTCATATGCACCAACTCTAACCAGCTTCCATGACTGTCAATGCAACATGAAACCTTCAGCCAGCAGAATCTGAACAATTTCATCTCTGAACACAGAATGTCTTTTTACATGATCTAATGTTATATTTAAAAGACACTTCTCTAATTGTACCTCTGCCAACAGAAAGTAACAGCAGAATATTGTTTGCTAATAATTCGATCAGACTTTAAAAAAAAAAAGTCTCAGATGGGTCATGCTTGCTGGCACAGGAGTAGTCCTGGCAGTGGGTTTCACTGACTGAATTTATGTCCAGATTTGCCCCAGATGGACATAAAATAAAAAGAACAACTTGTTAGCAGGCAGATAGTTTTACACTTCAAGTGTGAAAATGCATTACAGTGCGGTCTTAATGAAAAGACCCTTCCTGAGTTAAACAACTTATTGATAGTTACACAAAATTCTAACCTAGTCAGTAAACCCTAGAAATACCTGAAAAGTTACTGGACAGGTTGCGTAAACATGTGAAAAACAGTATTTAGTAATTTACCTCTCATCTACATCCTGGAACAAACAGGTTGGTGTGTGTGTAGTTGTAAAAATTCTTTTGTCAGGAGGAATTCTGGGTGCTGAAAGAAAAAAAAGCAGATTAAAAAGTATTTTTGGCATACATATAGTAGTGTAAGCTGCAAGTTTCTATTAAATACTGAGTGAAGTCTAAATGTTTGCATAAGAGCACATAGGAAAGCAGCTTGCTAGCTGACAGACTACCAGCAAGGGCAGAGAACCAATCCAGCTACCTTCCACTTCAATAAAACTTGAGGTCACCGACAGTACTCATGCAAGTTAGCTTTCTTAAACTGAAATTCAGTTGTATTAAACTGCTGAACTGCACAGAAATTCCTGTAGTAAAACAGAACAGTTCTTAATTTCATGAAACCAAATTACTCTGTCTGCTGAAAGGATTACCTTCATAACCAGAATGCACTTTTTCTGCAAGCAACACACAGCAAAGCTGGTCTTCTGCTACTTCCGGATCTTGTACTTTGATAAGGTAAGGAGTCATCCGAAACGGGTGATAGCAAATCTCATTTTCACGCTCCTTCCCTGCACTAATAATTAAACAGAGTTGATTATTTCAACAGATTCATCTCACGCTAAACAATTTCTATTTACTGTAATTTTCTTAATGACAAAAAGACTGCATGATAGCTCCTAAAACAGCACCCAAAAATTTAGCTTCCTTAGTTTTCAGTAGAACAGAACCTAATTCTGATGGCATCCTTTGCATACCAACTACAATAAGGAATAGTCCTCTTTAGTCCTGAATAGTCCTGATGGAAGTAAGGCCTACACATGGAACTTTGATGAAGAGAAAAACCCATTTCTTAATGATAAAGTTGTTTTATTGATCCACTAATCCTAATCTAATATTAATCCCCATTTTACCCTCCAAAGGAATGGCTCTATAGTTTTATTTTATGAAGACTGCTGTATTATCTCAGTTAAGATAGACCTTCTTTTACTCAATACGTATTTTGATTTTAAATAAGTCTCAGAAACTCTTACCTAGAACAACAGTTGCTAACTTAACAAGAATACAAAACGTAACAGCAAGAACAACCATTTACACAGTGACATATATATACACACACACACGTGAAGTAATAAGGTTATAACAGCACAGCTTTACAAAGCTAAAGCTTCTGGAATCAATGTGAATTAGAAGAAAAGAAGTCTATAATCACACCAGCAGTACCTTTACAATACATCCAATCCAACTCTCTGCAGTAGAGCATTCTAATTTGTTTAAAACTATGCTCATATCTTAATTATAAGCATTTATTTACTCCAGAAGTAACTTATAGGACCCACAATTTCTCTTTCCAGAAACGCTACCAGAGAAGCAACAGGCAGCACGAAGGAAAACAAGAAGAACTATACAGCATCTAGTGACAGCAAAAAAGAGAAACCAAGTTACTCTCATACATCTACCTATACTGGACATATGGTATGAATTCATGATCTGCCATTAGTCATCTAGAATGAATGAGGATCTGTGGCACATGCTAAGCAGAATAGTTTAATTAACTTGAAGTAAAGACTTTCTGCAGCTGTGAGAGATATCGTATCGGTTTCATTCACAGTGCAAAGGTCAATATTCAGACTGATTAACTTCTAAGATGCAACTTCCTACAACCACTTTGCAGTTTCCTGAGTAGCTTCTGGAAGTTAAATGACTAGAGGACAAGCGTGTGTTTTACCTTATGTTCACACTATGGAAAAAGACAAAACTTGCATAACATATGATTCTTATAAAAGTCAAATACTTCTGTAGTGCAGTTTCATAGCATAACACTAAGTCTCATTATAGTACTGTTTTACCTGATGCGACAGAAAAAAGATTTCTCTTCCATGCAATCCTGGGTGGAAGACTCTAGAAACATTAAATATTTATAATAAATTACTAAGAAGTTATGGCATTTAAAGCAATAATTCTTCCCAAACAGCATTAAAAGTAATATAGTTTGAATCCATCAAAAATTTTAAGTTCCCCAAAGCCTTTTTTTTTTTTTTTTTTAATTTATTTACTTTATGCTTTTCTTAGGCTGGTGTGTGAATCACAGCTGCTTGCTTCTTAAGTCTTCTGCCAAAAACATATCTAAACAGCTCTCCAGTTTGAACTGTTTGTCAGCTTTTTCACTAACTTACACCATGGATCAAAGAAGTTTAATTCTCCAGGACCTCCCAAAACCAGACCTCTTTCCTAGAAAGGACAGCTAAAGGATCAAATACTTTTGCCAACCTCCTCTGCCTAGCCCACACTCCCCAGCAAAACCCAAACTTTATTTTATTTATTTTAAGCAAAACCTTCCTCCCCTCCCCTATGAAGCTTATTTCCCTCCTTTTCAACAGTAGCCAAGCTCTGATCTTTCAAAGGCCTCAATATGCAACACTTCTAAACACTAGCTAAGGCTGCCAAAACATGGAATGAAGTATGTAGTTCTACCTACTGCATTTTTGAAATATGAATCTCTTACAAACATAATAAAACTAGAGAAAAATGTTTCAGGAAAAATAGACTGCATAACTGAGTAACATGCACAAGGAGGATCACATGGTCAAAGTTCACAATTGAACCTTTTTTGACAGATGTTGGACTAGCAGCTTCACAATTACTGTTAATTGTTTTTCATGTTGACTATGGTTCACTCTGTCTTAACTTCATATACTTATTATACAGGGATTGGAATTTCAAATATTCAGAGCAGACTTTGAATTTCAAGTGTTTGCTTAAAAATATTTGGCAGCTATTTCTCAATTTCCAACAGCTGTCACTGCACAAGTAAAACAACCCTCACACAAACAAATATCAAGTGCCCTAAGAGGTCTAATCCTTCACCATCAGCATGCCTGACATCCTTTTTCCTAAGGATGAAAGAACAGATACACAACTACACTTGGTTACTGCAATGACATTAGCTGAAGTACATCTTCCTACACAGTAACCAAGGTGTATAGTACTCAAATCATACATATTTTAAAAGTAAGAAGACAAAAATATTGTGCTCCTTATATCTAAAGAGAATGTTTTTTGTTTTTTGTTTTTTGTTTTTTTTTAAAGAAAAATTGTGGTCACTGGATTGCAAGAAAATCTTGAAAACAAATCCACTTTCAGCATGCATACCTTCTTTGCTTTCAATCATCAGTTGGATAAAAGTGGCCTGTGAACCAATGAACAGTGGCAATCAAAAAGCTTTTAGCCAACAGACAAGCTTTGGCAATTCATAAAAGCATGTTAAACACCTCATACTGTTCAGAGATGTTCTAGTAATGTGTGTTGTACTCTGATGAAGTGATGGAGAAGGATGAAAGGATATTGCAAAAATTGATATTTGCATCTGCATAACTGAAGGAAGGTCAAAGAAATATCTGCTGTGGAGACCACTCACCAGCTCTATTGCAAATATTCCAAGATGGCAATCTGTATGGGGTAGTAGAAGTATAGAAAACACTGACATCCTGAGGTGCCAGGAATTCCACAAATTTGGCATTTTTGAAATAACCTCTCTTACAGCGAAGAATAGAAGCAGCTTGATCAGAGATGTAGACAATTTTCCCAGTAATCAGAGAAACAGCTACAGCAAACATATCCTAAAAAGAAGTCTCAAATTTAGACAGTTGAAAAAACAACACATTCTTCAATCCATAACATTGTTTAGACAGTAAGATAAAACAGGACACCAAGATAAAAGCATTAATAAGTTAAAAGTAAAAACTAAGGAAACAGAATAAAGAGAGTTAAATCACATCTGTTTAGGGGGCAGTAAAATAATTTTGATGCCCTTGTGAAGCAGATGTATACAGCCCACTTTTTGAACTATGCAGTAAGATTAATACACTAGGAACTTATCAGTTTACATGCCTTAAACCAGTATTAGACAACAATAGCATATTTTACAATGCAGAATTTACAAAGTAAGAAATGAGGAGCTTTCAACTTTAAAATTACACATTTTGGTTTCAAGAAAGCGTCAGACATATTTTACACCCATGAGATTGAGCTGTTTTGAGAAGAGTTGTTTGCCTTATTTATTCACCGCATAATGAAAATAAGTGCTCTATGCCACTTGATAAAGTAATGGACAGGTGAAAAAAGAGCCCCAGACAACCATACACAAATTCCACTTGCATCATTTCATGTATTTTTTTCCATGTATTTTTTCCTCAACACAGAAGAGTTTCCTGCGTCACAACCTTTATTGCTTAATCCGGTATTACTATATACAAACTTAAGAACTATCGTCAGAACACTGGTTTTTACAAACTCATGTTTTAGATCAATTGAGCAACGTTTATGATATTTGGAGTCCTCAGTTATACTCTAGATTGCCTATTATTTATTTATTTATTTTTTACCTTACAGGCAATTCATAGGTACAACAAAAAATACCTACATGAAGCTAGGGAACATCCCCTATCTGTCCATTACTTTATTAATTTCAGAACTACATATGTTCAGACAGAGGATTCAGAAAAAAAAAAAAACAAGGAAGACAGGCTAATAAACTTAGATGTAATTATTGTTTAAGACTCCATAATAAACACAGAACACTGAGAATAGGGAAAATAAAATAATCATTCTGTGACTGTAATTATCATTACTGCTAAAAACTACATTGATCATCATAGTTGTTCTCATCTAAAAGAGAAGACAGTATCACTAGATCATAGAATAAGCCTGTAACAGTTGCAAAGACCAAATACCACAGAAGAGAACACAGCAACACACAATGGTCCAAATGCATTGGTCACTTTTAAGTCTTGTTAACAAGAACTGTTGAAACATCAAATAACCCCTACTGTAAGGATTAGCTGAAACAACTCACCATGTGCCTTGACTAAGCTTTGGACAGAGATACCCTCCAAGTTTAGCCACTACTCTAAAATGACAACTAATGATTTACACATTTCATACTGCACTGCATCACGTGGATATTGAGATGTATCATGCCATTGTCTCTAAGCACGAGGTATGAGTCAGAAGACCAAGAATTTTCACTTATTTCCCATTTAACTATCAGAACAAAAAAGCTTCAATTGAGCTGCTATTGGCGAAGTCTATATGAAGGCTTGAAGTTTCTACTGAACATACACTTGAAGGTAAATCAGCTTCTTCAGATTTTGGCCTAGCCAGGAACTCCAACCTTGTAAGGAGAAGGCATGCCAATTCTAGAAAACATTTTACATACATGCTGCAAGCTTGTGTCAGCATACTCACTGCATTTTTCATGATGTATTCTGAGGTTATAGTTTCAACTTCTTCCACTGTGTAGGATGACACATTGAGTCCAGAAGGCTGGGATTCATTAATCATCAACAATTGGTAATACTCCTCATTGGCTACATGAGAACATTAAACAGTTTATAGTCAGAATTTAAGGTCTCATCAATAAATAGCCTGGAAGCAATAAACTGAACAAGTGGTTTTCTGGCATAAGCACAGAATGAGCAGTTGGAAAGTCTAGGTACTATTCCAAGTTAGTTGTTCTACAGTGGAGTTTCCTTATCAGCAACCCATACACATTTACCCACCTTAAAACACCCACGTTAGCATCATAATATATTCATCTACTGGCAACCTTTAAATCCCAAAGAAACCCAAGTTAACAGTCCACAAATGAGAAGACAAATATTTGCTTAAAGAGGTTTTCAAACAAACTTAGCTGTAAGCAGACAACCACAATTAAATTCTTATTTAAATGTTTAATTTTATCCAGGTCATAATTATTTAAGCAGTGTCATACTTGATTACCTTTAACTTGTTTAATGCTTTTAAGGGCATATTTCAACGTTGTTAGGATACTAGATTTGCCTTTAACTCGCTTTTCAGAAGGAAGGTGAGCTTTCAGCTCTTGTAAAGTTTTCAACAACTCCTTTTGTGTTTTGGCTTTAGTGGACTGCTCGCTACTGTAATATTAAAGACAAATAATAAAAAGTCACTGGAGGGCTTGAAGTGACACACCATCCTCATAGAAACCCAAACACACTGACATTTGTCACATGCCTAATTTTGCACAGCTAGACATTAACTTTTGCACTACGTAGTGTAAACATTCAGAATTTGTAGTAATTCTTATATTAGCTAGAATCACTTAAAATAGATTTATCACTACCTGAATTTTTAAGATATACCATCTGTTTATGAAACACATTTATACACCCAAACACCAGAGAACTTTTTTTTTTTTGCACCAGTTTCCCTCCCCCTTTTTAGTGGTATATCCCTTAGAGTTCCTTTCAAATTCAAACTCTCAGAAATGTTCATGGACTTCAAAGTAGAGAGCAGGAGGTCCACTCAAGTCTTCACCTCCTGTTCGAGCAGGTTCTCATAGGAAAGGTCCCTGAAAAGGGAATGGCAGTGGGAGAGCATCAAGTTAACAAAACAAATGGAGAAATGCTTGGAAAAATGTATTCCAGTTAAGCATGGCAATACATTAAGTAAGATAAAGAAACTTGACTAAATATGAAAGGTGAAGAATCAGGAGGCAGCTGGAAACAGAAATTGTATTCACATTCTGTGATTTCTTAGGTGCATGCTCAGAAGTATTGTCTCAGTGCAGAAGGTCAAACTACAGTGATAATCAGTGCAAATGTCAGAAAACTGCCTTCCTTTGCAGTTCTTGATCTCCTCATCATTTAAAAATGCTGACAAAAGTCAAAATGGAAAAGGAGGGAGGAGAAAGGACAGGAAAGACGACAAAAGATGGGTGGGTCAGGTGGGTAGGAAGTAGTGAATCAGTCGACAACCTAGAGGATTCTAGACTTTTCCTTAAATCTTCCTAAAAAGCAATTCTTTCCTATCAAAAGGAAGATTTTCTATTACTACACAATCATCTTGGCTGTAACTCTCTGCAAGGTTACCCTATGGACCCCTGCAGAAACAGTGATCTTGGCAACTGTGCTGCCCTATCCGAAGTGCCCAATAAAGTGGCTTCGGCTTCCAGGTAACTTGTTCAAGGGGATTTCTGAATACTTTTCTGAGAAATTTGAAAAGTTCTTCAGGTAGACCAACTCATCTGACAGGTGTTGGTTATATTTCACCCAAAATGATTAGAAAGTGACAAAGCTGGGTTGTACTAGAATATGCAGTCATAGCTCTTGTTTACATCATAACATACTATGATAAACTTATCATTCACTGAATCATTGGCCATTTTACATTGAGAAATAACGACAAGGGAAATGAAAATAACATAGTACTCCCCTGGGAAGCTTCACGCTCACCCTGTACACTAAAATCATATCTACAGTGTGGCATGACAGTTTCAACTGATGCAATCAGTGTCTTGTTAACAGAAGAACACTACACTAGGAGCAGGGAGGAAGAGAAAGGGAAAGAAGGCGAAATCACAGAGCATACTGTGTTTTTTGTAGCGTTTGGGCATGCCTCAATCAACATGGTCAGAATCTTTTGCAAGAAAAGAAACTTTTCCAAGTTAGCCTATAGTAGCCGCAAATACAGAAGACTGGCCTCCTTGGAAAAATCAGTTACATGTTTTTTCCCTGAAGAGACATTGTATTAGGTGCAGTAGAAAGCCACAGAGAAGGCTTGGCTTGCAGAGTAAAGAATCAGTGAATTGCACAAAAACAAGAGCTTTCCATTTTGCTTTATGTGGACAGGAAAAGGTAGTTGAGTGGTACCAACATTGAATTCAAAGCTCAGTACTCAATGAATCAAAGACTAACCCCAAAGCTTTTCATATTATTTTAATCATCCCTTTCAAGGCCATTATCTAGGTATCCTCAGTCAACTGAGGTTGTCAGTCTTCCATTCCCAGAAGATGATCAAATTCTGCCCTGTACAGCACTGTGCCTGACAGCTGGGGAAATACTGTACAATCTGGATTCACATTTTTTTCTGAGCAGGGAGCTATTACTGAAGGTTTAAAAAAAAAAAAGTATCAAACTGAGATAAGTAACCCTCCAACATCCTGCAGTAAAGAAAACTGAGTCAGTGGGAAAGGATGATTAAGAAATGCTTTTGGTTCACTCTGCCCTTGATATTGAGCAAAAAGTGAACTCCAGAACAATTTCCACTTGAAGATACAGCATGGAACAAGATCTTCGGGTGTCTGCAAGGCAGACGCTATGTTCATCACACACCAAATGGTGCAAAGGTGTGATTTTAATTTACCACTTCTTTAGGCTCTGCATCAGGTAGAAACACTTTCGGGCAGGTACATGTAGATAGGGATCTTAACATCAGCATGCTAGAGCTAGAAATTGCTTGATCTGCCTAGGATCAGGTTCTGGTCTCCTGATCAGAGGCTGACTTCATTAAAAAAATAAACAAGTACAGTAGGGCACTCAGAGGTGTCCAAATTTGAGCCTTCAATGCCATCAGGTTTCTCAAGGCTATCAGGGTCAGAAGCAGAGTTCATATAGAGGTATTCCTGCAGCTGATGTTGGTCTGTCCTTACAGACTTGATGCTTGAATCCTGGCGAATGGAACACAGGAGAGGCAGATCATATGGCTGCTGGACATCAGAACACGTCCAACTCAATGGGTGAATTCTGATTTTAAAACACTACTAGGTTTTTCCCAGGCAAAGGCTTCAGACTAAAATCTGAAGACCAGAAAATTTAAAGGAAAGTCTCAAAAAAAAAAACAAACTATATTTGAAGTGAACCACAAAAAAAATGGAGGTTAGGCTACCAAATCCAAAAAAGTAAGATAACCTCTCAAGTCATCACACAGCTCACATGGAACAGCTACAAAAAGCTCTAATTCAACTGAGTAGTTGAGAGGACATGATGCTGATTATGGACAGGAAGAGAATCAAAGACAGGACCACACTATCTCCTATGTGTACTCCTCTAGGTTTAGCCAAAAAAAATACCCAACCTATTTAGTTTTCAGTCTTTGGCCTCACATACAAGCAAATTACTGAAAATATATGCATATTTACTTACCTGCATCCGCTGCTAGACTGATTGTGTTCAGAGTTTGCGATCATCAGACTAAATGCATTTGAGCTTGAGCTAGAACAAAGACAGACATTAATATGAGTAAACTTAATGTAACACTTATTTCATTTCAGCTTTACATTTTCTTATTCATGTCTGGCTGTCTAGAAAATGAAAATTAAAAACATTCTGCTTGGAACAACAAATGGAAACTATACATGTTAGACATTTAAGAAGGTTCTTCTTAATCTAGTTTTGCTCTGTACACTAAGCTTTTTAAAAGATGAAAATAGCACAGTTGCATCCTGACTGTTAAAAGAGGCTGACACTTTCTGCTATATAATTGAAGATGGTTTACCATAAGAACATATAAATAGAACCAAGCAAACAAGCAGTGATAAAACATACAAATTAAGCTGGCTTTGAGAAACACTAGAAACCTGCTCTTTATGAATTACACAACTTACATGATACAAAACGCAGGTTAACTAGGGGAGAAAGAACACTAAGCCTCAATCTGAAGACACACTTTATATAATAATTACTTGGAAATTAGATTCAAATGGAAAAAGCTTTCAATGCCACAAACACAAGTGGACTTTATTTAATACCAACCACTACCTTTTATGACAGTCTGAAGATTCCATGAGCATTGCTGAATCTTTCCCATTTTCATCAGATTCATGGCCATGAGAATCATGCCCGCTGGAGTAGTTTTCATTTGTTTCATTTCCACTGAAGTCATTTCCACTGGATCCACTACTCATCTCAATATCTTCCTGAAGAACTTCATGAGAGTGTTCAGGCTTTGTCTGAATTCCTGAATCTTCAGCAATCATCTGGTTATGACTACTTGCAAGTCCAGAATACTCACTCATTTTCTGTTGCTCTTTTAAAGAGAACAATGAAGAAATGCGTTCACTGATACCAGGTTACTGCTCAGGGTTCTGCTCCTCAGTGCTAGAGTAGAACCCCCTGAACTTGATACTGTCCATGGGACACTCATTAGAAACACTGCCAAGATCAAGTCAAGCCACATTCAGAATTTTCTGTCTGTACAAATTCTGCCTGGAAGTACAGACCCACAAATCTGAGGAAGAAGGGAAGGAAGAAAAAACAAAACAGAAAACTGTTTTCTTGTTTGATTTTGCTGATAAACTAGTTCTTACTGACCGATGAAATTAGTAACATTCACTGTTAACACACTCAGCATTTCAACAATGAAAAGTTTAAGTTAAATATAATTGCAAACCTAACACCATACATTAGTATTAGTAGAAAAAGTATTTCTTTTAGTGAAAACTCACAGAAAACGAGAAAGTGGAATAAACGTGAAGAACTCCTTAGAAGTTCAAATATTCTATTTGCTATTTTCCTACCTAATTCTTCATAATTTTACTGCCTGGATTTGGACAATAGCTATTAAAGAACATTTTATTATTTTTATTTAAACCATTTTGCTGGCTTCTAGTTTACTGTGGTAAATAAAAAGACCATTCAGACATCAGGGATTCCTAACTGTTTGGAATTTTTTTCTCCCATTTGCCTTTTTTTTTTTTTTTTTTGCAAAGATTACTTCTGCTATTTTGACCAAGTCTTCAATTCTTTGTCTGTACAAAAGCCACTCACACAGGCAGACTGAACATACATTAGGAATCATCAACATTTATCAAGAGCAAAAATTAAGATACAAATAAGCCAGAGAATAATTTTATCTGACTACCACTAATTCAGGAAAAAAAATCTTCATTGTTTAGAAATGCAAACTTGAAGCAAAACAAAAAATCCCTGCTTTTAAAGCAAATTCCAGGCTCAAAATTGAAGTGTAGAAGGAATTTAATGAGTAAACAGACTAACATTAAGAACCAGAGGAGAAGTACTAGATAGTTCATCTTCATGTACAAAATAGAGGTACTTAATCTGACTCATATCCTCATCTAGTTCAACAACCTACAGACAACAATACTTCAAAACCACCAACTAAGATCCTCTGAATAATGTAATTCAGCATCAGAGAGAAAAAAAAAAAAGCTTGTTTTAAAAGAACAGAACCGTTTTTGTTCCCTCCTTTCTTCCTTTAAAATATTCAAGATTGCAGTTGTTGACTAATAAACCACTGGAATATTTAATGACCAATGACTATAATAACAGGAAATAAGAAAACCTGCATTTAAGTTTTGCTAGTATTAACTGCAACAACTTGCTTTTAAACACAATATTTTATTTGAAAGTTATTTTATTTTAAAGGCTAACTTAATATTCATTTAAATCACACTATGATTCTACTTCCCTCCCACTGAGTAAGCATCAAAACTATTTTCTTACCCTCCCAACTGTTGCTTTTCCAGATATTCTATGTTTATTTGAAGTTTTTCAGGAGAAAATACTGTTCTCCTCCTTCCTTGACTAGAGAAATATGCAAGATATCTACTTTCATTTCAAAGACAAAGCATAGTTTAGGGACATTTATTTAAGCTATCAGCAATGGTGATACACTTTGTATCTTTCTATACACTTTATATACATAAATATTTTTTTTTCCAGAAAGATCTTATTAGATCTCCATTATGGGTAGTAAAAAAAACTTCAGATAAAAGAGAATACCAACACCTCACTGCTGCATCTATTCACCTCAGTTCTGCTAACCCAGACTATGTAAACATCCAGTTATGCTGCTGCACTCAGCAGCAGTACACAGACAATAAGTTTTGCTTTAGTGCTCTAACAGTTTTTTTCTGGATTAAGTAAGCCACTTCTGTCTCAGAAATTACAGAACTGGAAAATGTAGTAACAGTATTTACTTAGATGAAATTCCACTATTATTTCACAATGGCACATACTCTGGTAGTCAATGATTAACTGGATCAGACATTTCATCTCCAATTTAACCTCTGCTGTAGATAAAAGCTCACATTTTCACTTGCCTTACCTACCTCCACATTTCAGTTAAGCTCTGTCCCTGTCTAGAGTCCACTCTTATTATCCATGCTTGTAAAGAGCCCGACTGGAAGTGCTGCACGTCAGTGGTACTCGTGCTACTATCTGCAGCATCACAAGTAACTATACAGCTGGCTTTCTTTGCTAGTGACTGAAAACACTAAAGGAAGGGTAAATACAAAAGGTGGCACTGGGGAAACACCAAACATGGAGTACATAAGGGAAAAAAAGACTCATGTTACTGTACAAATAAGGAGCATTTTATAAAGTGTTAATCCATTCCCATCTAGTAAATGCTCTCGCTACTGCAAGTATTGTATAAATATGAGCATCCACCTGGTTAAAAAACACTGTTAAGAAACCATTCTCACCCTTAAGAAGCCACTTATGCGTCATCTGTACTAATATTTCTCAGGGGACACTGAGGTTGTGAAGTTCTATGGAGAATTCAGTGAGTAAAGGTACTCCAAACTACTTAGCCAACAATGGGATGGCCTTTGACCTTCTCTGTAAGGTTTAAGGTGAGCTTGACTATCCATCTGCAGCCTTTCGCCCATTTCACAGAATCACAGAATTTCTAGGTTGGAAGAGACCTCAAGATCATCGAGTCCAACCTCTGACCTAACACTAACAGTCCCCACTAACCCATATCCCTAAGCTCTACATCTAAACGTCTTTTAAAGACCTCCAGGGATGGTGACTCCACCACTTCCCTGGGCAGCCTGTTCCAATGCCTCACAACCCTTTCAGTAAAGAAGTTCTTCCTAACATCCAACCTAAAACTCCCCTGGCTCAACTTAAGCCCATTCCCCCTCGTCCTGTCACCAGGCACGTGGGAGAACAGACCAACCCCCACCTCGCTACAGCCTCCCTTGAGGTACCTGTAGAGAGCGATAAGGTCGCCCCTGAGCCTCCTCTTCTCCAGGCTGAACAAGCCCAGCTCCCTCAGCCACTCCTCGTAGGACTTGTTCTCCAGGCCCCTCACCAGCTTCGTCGCCCTTCTCTGGACCTGCTCAAGCACCTCAATGTCCTTCTTGTAGCGAGGGGCCCAAAACTGAACACAGTACTCGAGGTGCGGCCTCACCAGAGCCGACTACAGGGGGACAATCACCTCCCTAGCCCTGCTGGTCACACTGTTCCTGATACAAGCCAGGATGCCGTTGGCCTTCTTGGCCACCTGAGCACACTGCTGGCTCATATTCAGCCGACTATCCACCATCACTCCCAGGTCCCTCTCTGCCTGGCAGCTCTCCAACCATTCCTCTCCCAGCCTGTAGCTCTGCTTGGGGTTATATTTCCAGTAAATGCCTTACGCACATCAAAACTGTGTAGTTTTGATTTCCCATCATGATTTTCCATGACTGGGAAAAGACATCCAAGGCATTACCAGCCCAGTGTCACTCAGGAATTTAAGGTGAAATATAGCATTCCTCATACAGTATTTCTTGCCTAATGCAGGGGCTTTGCTTATATTTTTCTGACCAAGAACTACTCATAAAGAGCTTAAAATAGAAGAGAAAACCATACTGCTGTAACTGAAACAGCACTATTGGCTAGTAACCTACATCACACAGTATTTTTTTTAGAGGTAGGAAAAAAAATGCTCTTAATAAAAGCGCATGGGCTACTATACTTAAACCCCTTAAAAAAAAGCTATATACATCACTATTGATAGATTCATAGAAGGCAAACTATTAGCACAGCCCTAAATACTTCACAGGTAAATGGTCCAATATTACAGTAATGCATAAGTCTGAAAATTTGCACTAATTAGGAGAAGGGCAATGATTATGGCACAGCTTTCCTACTCCAAATGCAAACATTTAGTATATGAGTAAGTGTGCGAAACCTTTTCTCTGGAATTCTGAAGCCAAAGAGTATTATAAATGATACAATGTTCTCAGTCTCAAGAGTTGCCTGCAATTTATTTATTTATTTTAGGAACAAGATTCCTTTCCCCAGAGTCTTCTCTCTAATCTTTGGAAGTTTAAGAGTCAATGAAATTGTGCCATTGGCCGAATGCCGAGGTTTATGGTTTGAAATTCTGAGATGAGCAATTTTATTTATTTATTTATTACCTCCAAATGTCATCCATTCTCTTCTCTGCTTTCCCTGACATCTAAGCAAGCTTTGCCAGGTATCTGTAGCAAATTTCAACAGAGCTTCTTCAGGTGTGAGAGGATTGCTCTCAAGAATATATAGAAGTTTTGCAGTGACTTTTGAGATACTTCACATGCCTCCTTGAACAAGAGCTTATTTATTTCTTTACTTTAAAGCAATGTGTTCAAATTAAGAGAATCACTAACAGAAGAACTAGGTACTGGTTTACAGGAAATATCATGAATTTGCTTCCTCTTGACACCTGACAAACATTTATGTGAGGAACTGCTTATGTTGTGTGACATCTGTCTCCATCTGTCTACCTAACCACCAGAACTTTTGCAGGTTTGTGCACAGTAAGTAGTTATGTAGGAACAACACAGATACGTTACACTGACTACAATTTGGAGCCCAAGGACAGTGATGATAAAAATAAGTATCCCATTGATGAAGAGACAGGCTTGACCTTCCTTTTACAAGCATGTTTTGAGAAGAGTTGTCTCGACTCCTGGTATTTTTAATTCAGGACTGGAACATTACTGTCACTAAAACAAGCAATCTTGCAGAAAGTTTGTTTCAAAAAAATCTCAAAAGCCTCCATACCATAGATATGTAACAGAGTAAGGACCAGAGAAAGAATAAATGGGAAGGAACAAGCAAAAAGTATGACACTTCCAAGGGCTTTTTGGGGAAAGCCCTGATGCATTCACTGGCAACTGCAATCTCCCTAATGAGACAGACATTCGCTAGGTCCACAGTTAGTACAGAACTGTGCAAGAGAGGCAGTATTTAAATCCAGTCATCTTCGACTGCAACATCATGAAGGACCCCTTAAGAAAATCCCCAATGAAAAAAAATTTGCAAGTGCATAGGGAAAGGTGTAGAGGTTGGGGCATATGAAAGAAGGAAGAGGAGTGTTTCTAATCCAAGAGCTTGTATAATAAATAAATAATAAAAGATTCCAAGAAGTAGCAACAATAATATATATAACCAATTAGAAGAGATTCTCTAGGAGGTTGGAATAGCTGTGAAAAATAGAAAATCAATTACCTAAAATGCCAGGCAAAGAACATGGTGTAGGCTAAGAATAGACTGTTGGCTCTAGCTAGAGTTTACTAGCAGACAGAGGAGAACCTTAAGAAGAGCATCTGCATGCAAATGCAAGCACCATGCAAACACTTCAGGAGTACAGAGGGTCAGTCAGCTCTGAGGGATTAATTAACTTTGAAACTTATCTCAGTCAAAATTCTGAAGTAAATTGCACATATTCATTCCACTTACATGTCCGAATAAATTTCCAGTCAATAACCAGATAAGAATGAAAAGGTAAGAGCAAGCCTGCTCGCAGTCTGAGGACCTCACCCATTACCCAGTTTGAGGAAGCTACCTGCAGACCACGCCAGGTTTGTAACAAATGCAGACTGTCACTTGGAGACAGAGGAAGAGCTCTCTTAGGTTTGATCTTGAGAAGTAAGTTAACCCTGCTTTTCTTTCTTTACTTTCTGCTACATCTTTCTAAGCTTCTAAAGGGAGGTTATTTATGTTGGCTCTCTGAATAAAAACTTCCATTAATCTTAAATTGGCACCAGTTAAGCTTGATTTTAAGATAAATGGCTCAAATAAAACATTCTATTCATCTAGACAGAGCAAACCTCTTCAAGTCGCTCTGTCAAAGTCTAGAGCTCTGAAGACACTGACGTTGTATGGAAAAGGCAATATAATCCCACTGAGCACCCAGAACAAACATAGGCCAGGCTGGATGTGCAGAAAATGTCTTCTGGCTACTAATTCGCCAGAAAAGCTCTACTCCCACCATAAGATAATGGAAAGAGCCTGAACTTCAGTGGTACCAGAACACGTCAAAATATGCATGGGCAAATGCTTGAAGAAATAATGGTTTCGTGCTTTTGAAAAACCTCTTAAGAACTTGGGTCAGCACTGTAGGATACAAAGGAAACAAATTTCTTCTGAAACTGACCTTTAAACAAAGTCTTGTTTCAGCACAGGTTTGCTTACTTTCAAAGATCTTTCCTTCCCCTCTTCCCCCCCCCCCAAAAAAAAATAACTTCTACCATTTAATTCTTTAAATGCTAGTATGCATTTAAAGTGTAAAAATCCAAAGCCAGAATGAACTAATTCAAGAACTGAGCACATCCCAAGACTGACAGTTTGCCTAAGTCTGGCATTAAAATGAACTTAACCAATAATCAAAAAAATCAAACCAACAGGCACACCACATAACATGAATTTAATTTAGTCATGTCAGAGATAGGGGACAGTAACTGCATTAGGATCAGTAGGAGTCATTCCTCATGGCTGGACTTGCATTTACTTGAGGCCTTTGCAATGAGAATGTTTTCCACATATCTTCTGGAGGACTGCTTGGCAAAATGGCAAAGTTTTCTTATTTGTATGATAAACAACTAGCAGTGATTTAATCGTATTATGCAGTTTTAGAAAAAATGGAAATTAATGTCTACAATGAATGCACTCTCCCTGTGCAATTAGACTATAATTGAGTGCTTGGTAGTAGCAAAGTGTCAGGAAAAAAAACTGTAAACAAACAATCTGAGAAGTAACACGTCTAACTGTACAACTTCACCAGCAATAAAACTAAGAGCTTCACTTTTTGCAGCAGCAGAACAATTTACAAAATATCTTCACTAGGACATATTTGGAGAATGGAACAAGAAAGGAATTGCAGTATTTTCAGATTTCACTATACAAAAAATAACAAAAGATGTGTAAAAATTTCCTGCAGGACTGCTTAAAGATACTAAAAAAACCTGCTTTTTTAATAGATTCCTCATCCCACTGCAAGCCATCATAAAAAATTTTTCTTAAGAAGGAATGAAGCATAAGCTAGAACTTGATATCAATTTATGAATATATCAAATTATCATTAACATCTAGAACAATGCAAATACTTCACAATCTGACTTCATAGCATTTGTTTCATTTGTTAATAAAGATCCATCTTGAAGTTCAACAAAACCCTCAGTACAGGACCATTAGTTAAACAAAAGTAAACATTTTCAAACAGGTGATCCTACTTAGCCATCACTTACAGCTGCCATTCACTTTACAACAGAGGAACTGGCCAAGACAAAGCCTTTATCCAGAGCCATCCAAGTGCCAGACCCTGAAGTAATAGCAGCATCTATGCAGAAAGAGATCAGCATAGGCATCAGGCCAGGTCCTTGCATCTGTAGCAAAGACGCTTGCATCTACATTGCTTTCTCAGTGGAAAACCAAACAAAACAACTCAAACCTGATTTTATGAATAAGCATACTTTAGCTAAAAAAATAGTTTTTGCTTCAATTCAATAATGCAATTCCCAGTTTATATCCAAAAATAGTTCTGAATGAATATGTGTACGACTGAAATCACAGTTTAAGGTAAAAACAAACAGAACAATGCATTTTCTTCATGAGGTCTACAGGAAAACAAAATCTGTCCATTAATATCAATCACAACAATTATGCATGTTCCTTACCTGTTTCTTCCTATGAAAAGCTGGTAAAAATGTTTATCAAGTTCCCTCCCAGCTAGCATCAAAAGCATGAAGTGCCTAGGTCCAGAGTCTCCCACATGCATTTAATTCTTGTCTCATCCTCTTCTACTGGAAATCTTTGACCATTACAGAGTCCGGACACCTCTACAACTATAAAATATAAAAGAAATACCTGGGCCCCCCAACAGTGTCCTCTTCAAACAGATACCAGAGAGATGCTCACAGTTATGCCATTCCTATGTAGATAAACGTTGGTTAAATATGAAACTGTCATCCAGCAGAGGAATCAGATACAAATTTATGTTTTAAACACTTATGGTCTACAATAAGGTCTTGTGAAGTTTTAAAATAACAGAACCTTCCACACTAGATAAAATAGCTTCTCTCAGCAATAACTTCTGATCCACTATCAGTATGGTGTCATACTATGCACATTAAGGTCTGCACAAGCTGATACAACCACTACAAATGAAGGGCTAAATCCTCCAGTAGAGAACAGGAAAGCGCCCAACATATTCAACAGGAGGTCCACATGCTTCAGTTTATTTAGAATATCCGGTTTTAAACTTGATCTAATAAATCTAATCTCATCTACATCTCTGTAGGCTTGCTATGAGATGTGGGGAGCTGGGGATCTGCCTCTTCTCACAGGTAGCTAGTGACAGGACTAGAGGGAATAGCCTGAAGTTGCACCAGGAAGTTTTAGGTTGGAAATGAGGAAACATTTCTTCTCAGAAAGAGTAGTCAGGCATCAGAATAGGTTGCCCAGGAAGTGGTGGTGTCGCTCCCACTGGAGGTGTTCGAGGAAAGGCTGGACCTGGTGCTTAGGAACATGGTTTAGTGGGTGACATTGGTAGCATCATGATGGTTGGACCAGATGATCTTGGAGGTCTCTTCCAACCTTAATGATTCTATGATTCAAGTTTTCGGCAGTAAGCAAACTGCAATTCACAGAATGGCTGAGGTTGGAATAAACCTGCGGGGTTTATCTGGCCCAACACCCTGCTAAAGCAGGGCCACCCACAGCTGGCTGCTCAGGACCACGTCCAGATGGCTTTTGATTGTTTACAAAACTAACCATTTTGGATGACAGCCATGCTAATATGCGTTAATTTAAAATGCAGCACATCTAGCAACTGCTAAAAGTACATTTGTGTTGGCCAGACTTAAGGAAGAATTTATTCACAACGTTCCATTCTGCATAATGTCACAATGCTGATGTGTTCTGCAAGTCTCAGACTATGGCACAAATCTGTGTACATTAGTTCTTTAAGTGTTTTACCTTTATCATCAATTGATAAAACAGAATTTAAATAAGCTCTGTATCTCTGGCCAAGAGAAGTGTTAGGAAATAGCTTTATTGAGAGATACTTTCAGATTTTGCAATTTTAAGCACATATGTTGAAGATGTGGAATGTCTTTTAAACAAAGATCTAACTAGTGTTGAAAGTCAGCTTTTCCACTTCACTCACAACTGACTCATCTCCCTGCATTCCATATTTCCTTTATAAAGTTAAGGTATATCACTAAGATATCTAGAAAAATCACAAGGATTTGCCCAACTAATTATGAGGGGACACAACACTTTTCTAGGTTAGTGAGCTCCATCGTGACATTTTTACACAGAGGCTTAAAGTATACATTTGAAAATACATATGCTATGTATGCTATTCACAGTAGCAACATGCATCATTTTAATCGCTTATATCGGTTTCATCTACTTAATGTATTTAGGAAGGTATTAGAAAAAAAAAAGTCTTATAACTACTTAAAATTCTAATCATAAGCCTCTCTACAAATTAACAAAGCTAAGACAAATCTACATCAAAAGAAGTTTCATCTGAAACTCAATACAAGTCATTCAAGCAAGGGTCTTTCATCAGTCTGAGTAAAACTAGGGACAGTTGAATCTAATCTTCTGGTTTATTATTATCATCCAGAAGAAATACACAGTTGACTGAGTAAGCCCAGTTCATCTATGGCATCTGAGGAAAGTCTTTTCCACAGAAAGTCTAAATTGATCAATATAAAAAGATTATAGAGTCCGTGAAAACACTTTCTTTGACGTGTATCTATCCAAAGCATAGAAGACTTCAACATTAGAAAAGAAGAAACAACCTGTTTTAGGGAACACACCTGTATTAGAGAACCCCAATCAAGTAGACTTTCTGAAGAGCCATGAAGTCACACCTGTAGTATTGAAAAGAGAACAAACATCATTAGCTTTAAGAACCTACTAAGTTCAAGTTTTGTAGCAGCAGAAAAACTTTTTTCCTAATGATTAAAACAAAAATGGGTAGTATAGTATTAATCCTCAAAATACTCAGTTTCATCTGTCTTGGAACATGACAGTATTACCCAGCACTGCTGTGCTTCCCTCTCCTTCCTTAGGCTAATACTGTCCCATTATCAGATCATATTTAACAAAATTAGACGATGTGCCTCCTCCATTAGCTGACGATCTGTTGGGTTTTCTTATTTTACCACACATACTCCATGAGTTATAATAAGCTTGTCATTAGTTTCTAACACATTCAACAGAAACATGTACAACTCAGTAGCTCTGATGCCATGCACTCAACTTCTAGAACAGTACCAGAACCATTATAAGAAGCTATAATCTACTTCACAAATCAAATCTTATATTCATATTTTCCTTTTTTTTTTTTTCTCCTGAACTATCATCCTAATTATCTGAACAACATGAACAACTTTGTTTTAAGACTCCTTAACACACCTTCAAGAGACCGGAATTTATCAATAACTATTGTACAGCAAACAATGCAGATGTGGACTAAATAATTTCAGTTTCCTAACAATTTAGAGAAGCCACATCATTTCTGTGTGTTCAATGATTTGTGAAAGTCTTAAAAAAAAAAAAAAAAACATAATATCCTGATTAACTTTTCAGTTCTCAGCACTCTGACAGACTACAGCTCAAGGGAGCTATCCAAAGCAACAACAAAAAATCAGTTTAGAATAAACTAGAAATCACCTTCTTGAGGAGATCATAAGACACTCACCCTGATGAATGTACTCAGTCTTTCCAATTCTGGAACTGTCATCAATATATTCCTATACAACAAACAAAAAGTTAGAAGTTTTACATGCAAGATACAAAATTATTTATGAAACATAAATCAGGTCCATTTAATAATGGAATACGAGCCCAACCATATAAGGTATGTACTCCACAGATGAAGAGCAGTTAAAAAGACTACAAATACAAAATAAGAGAAAGTGTTGGAAATAGTAGATACCTATCAATAAAAATTATCGTAACCTATGTTCCAAATTTCCCTCAAGCAAGGCATAGAGTAATTCACTGAATTCTATTCCCATTGTAAATACAAGGAAAAAAGAATTCCATCTCCATAATATCCATTTATTGTTAGAATGTTGCTTAGATAGTACAGATATCAATGCAGTTTACTTCAAAATCAACCACTTACTCATTTCAGAGCATCCATGCTGAAAATGAGTATGACCTAGTAGCATAAGATGTGGATCATATATTTGAATTCAATTTGTTTCTTCTACATACTACTATTTTGAAACATTTCACCACCAAAATGCCCATCTCAAATTAGCCTTAGGAGATAAAATAATGCTGCAGAGCACCAATTCAACTGAGTGAAAGTTCTGACATCACGACCAGGACTGGTTTCCAAAGTACAGGTATGCAATCATAAAGCAAAAGCTGTTCTCAGCTTAGTAAAGAGATAGGCTTCTTTTGCTTACATCCGAACCATATAAAATGAATCACAGAATGGCCTGGGTTGGAAGGGACCTCAAAGACCCATTGCTCCAGCCCCCTGCCCCCAGCCCAGGCTGCCCCCAGCCCCATCCAGCCTGGCCTTGGGCACTGCCAGGGATGGGGCAGCCACAGCTGCTCTGGGCAGCCTGGCCCAGCGTTCCACTGCCCTTATAGTAAAGAACTTCTTCCAAATACCTAATCTAAATCTACCTTCTTTTAGTTTAATTACCCCTAGTCTTCAGCTGCATCCCAGAGAGCCAAGCAGAACAAAAAAACCCTCGGAGTACCCCACAAATGGTTCCTAAATGGACCTACCTATGATCATACCACCAATAACGTCAGCTTCCTGAAGCATCCAAATCGACTCTATTAATTTATTTCCGTCCGTTTAAGATTGGTTCTGTTATTTTTAAAGCTATTTTCTCCGTGGGGTAACTAATAGCAGAGTTTGCCTGAGGTAACTGGACAAAGTCAACTCAATCTTACTATGAATAGCAGGACATTGTTGACCTTAGCAAGTTTACCTCATGGAAGGTCAAACAATCTCACCTATGCTGTGCTCACTAACCTGGGCTGGCTCCTGATTCATGATTTGCTCTCCTGGAGCTGTAAGAAGCCAGTCACAGAAGTAACTCCCAAAAGCAGCCAGGGCAGCAGCTCAGCCACCCGGTAGGGACCGTCCTTCTCTGAGGCAAGCACACCACACTCTGCCGGCCCCACCACTGCGGATCTGGAGCGATCAGCAGACAGAAACTGACTTCCTCACATCTACTCCTCCACCACGAGCAACAAACCCTGGCACAGAGCTAAGTTCAACTGCCAGCAGGGCAGGCACTTTTTGTGAAGAAGAGGTGCCAACACAGAAACACACCCGTGACAGACAAGACCGCTGCAGCCTGTGCTGGGATATTTCGTGAAGAGGCTAAATGCAGTCTCCTTTACCTGTCCTGGGAGTTTCCAGGCATCCTTCCTTCCAATACTACAATAGGTTTTGTGTACTTTTTAAAGGTGAACTAAAATGCTTTCTATTAAATGTAAATTTAAGGATGTTTGATTTTCTTTCTAAATAGAAAACTATTTCTGAGGGGAACTGGAAAAGTTATTAAACAAGAAAACTGATAAGAACTCTGTTTGCATAAGTCAACTCTTCTCCTCTAGGGGCAAAATAACAAATGTGATTCATCTGAGAAAGCACTGTCACAGAACCGAGGGAAAAATTAGCATGCTCCACCATCCAGTTACATATTTCACTACTAAAGCAGATCCATATTTCAATTTTACTGTTTGGTAAGAACTCCTCTCCAAGGGCTGACAACAGCAAAACTGCACCATGCTGTATTAGCTTTACAGAAGGTTCAGGTGAGTGCTGCTCTTTAGAGATGACTACAGCTCATGCCTCTCACTGCAGTCAGAATGGGAGTCCCACTCTGGAAGACTCTACGGCAAGTCATTAATACACCCCACAAAGCGCAGTCACCTCACAAACATGATGTACTTGTCCTGCAAACTGGATACATTAGTACAGAGACATAAGAGATCAAATCACCCAGAAACCTATGGCAGAGATGTAATTGAGAGCAAAGAAGTGCTTTATGTACTGAAGATCTTTGTACAATTAAAGAAACGAAGTAGCAGAAACATAAAAGTACATGAAATAAGGTCAAGCACAAAAGTCATACCAAGATACAAAAGAGGGAAGAAATAAGGAGAATAGGAAGCAAGACCAATGAAAAAATACAAGTACTGGACATCCTGAACACTTCATCTTGTATCCCTAAGCTTAAATAATGCCAAATACAGGTGTTGTTTACCACAATTTAAGGACAGCATGTTGGAAAGATGGTATAGAACTGGCTCTACATTAAAAATGCTAGTTTGCAACACCTACACAAGGAACTCTCCAACAATTCTATCTATAGGGAAAAAAAACAAGCATTAAAAGTTACCACGATATACTCAACAACAGCTGGAAGCAAAACCCCCAAACCTTTCTCCCTCATTTTGGCATACAAACACACTCTCTTCCCCACTGTCTCATCTTTTCAGGATGAGCGTCAGCCCGTCCTGCCCACAACTTCTGCAGTCACGCTCAGTAACCTCATATTCCTGTGCACAGAAATGGGCTGCTCTGTGTATCTCAGTCTACTTGTCATGTATACAGCATGTTAAGTCTCTATCCCTTCAGCACTCCCAGTAAAGCTTTGCTTTCTGCTGGGAGAAAATGAAGCAAAGCAGATCATACTCCATGGTTATTTATCTCAAGAGAGGTAAATTCAGCCTTATTTCTTACCATGTTCTAGAAGTGGAATCATTTAAGTCAGACTACCAAAACAAACCACAGGAATCAGAAGGCTTCTCTAAGACTTCCACATATTATTTCAGCAGCATTTGAGCAGCAGCTGAGAACATCTGTACAAAACTTTTCTTGGCCTTACAGTGGCTCTCACTCACACAAAAAAATCTCATAACCTCACTGGTGTGCATGGTGAGGAACACACACTCCCAACCTACTGCCCGTGCAGCTTACAAGAAGGTCAATACACTGCTGCTGTCCCTCGGGAACAGGGCAAGAAGCACAGACAGTCACGTAAGAGAACCTTGTACCGGACTGGTACAGGTCTAACGCAGGCAGTTAGACATAAAGATCATATCTACACTTGAAGGATAACCTTTGAAATACCAAACAGAGGCACAAAAGACTGATCTGCCTGTGCACTAGCACTGCTGGCAGGCAGAGCAGAAGCAGGCTGCACAAGCATGCCTGCCTGGTGATCTACTAAGCCACTTACTAGAGTACCAGATCACCGCCCATGTGCTCAGACATGTGGATTCCCATGTGTTCCGGTGCTTCCCTGCCACACGGGGTTGCTGGTTCGCTGCCAGCAGGAACAGATCGTGCTCCAAAGAGTAGCTTCTGAGCCTCTCCTCCGCCTCTGCAGGCATACCCAAACGCTCTGATCCTCCTTCATTTCAGTCTTCTGCCGGTCTGTCTTTCGCAAGAGTGGCTATGGGTCACAAGATCTCCCAGCAACAGGTCACAAAATAAACAGCCCACGAAGTGTGTTTCTGACAGCCACCTTCTCTTCTCCAACACCCTCTAAACATGCTTCACAGAAGAAAATATTTCACCTGTAGCTAAAAAAAAAAAAAGCTTCTCTCTGCTTGTCAAAAGGTGGACTCGTTCTTGACTAGGCAACAACTAGGAAGCCACAGGTTTGCCTCGCTACCAACAGCACAGGAGGGAGCGACATTCTGGCCCCACAACTGCAGCATTTCAGCTCAGGAAACAGCTGTGAAGCAGGAGAGGGGGTGGGCACTTCTACACACTACACAAACCATCGGCAAGCAGCATTACTATTTCCTGCACCCAACATCACCTGTACCAAAACCACAAGTCAAAGCCCTTCAGAATCACAGAATTAGCATCTATGTTATTCTTTGTGATATAATTGACCTATTTGCTGTTCATTGCTTGACGAGAGAGGTTAACATAATAACTAGTCAAGAAGTTTCCAACTTGCGCAACGGGGATATAACTGGATGCGGACAGTCTGAGTGCAGCAGGATAATGCAGCTAGGAGTTTCTGTAATCCACCATCCTCAGCCAGGAATTCTAGGCCATGCAACCACCACTGGACACTAGAATTCCTTCTCAGAAACACCTGATTATCCAGTAATTATGATGTGGTAACGGTATCAATATAATGCAGTGGCTACAGTGCACTCATGCCAAGTATTACACAACACCCCAGTAGGAACATGACGTTCCCTTTTAACACAGGCCAACGACAGCAACCCTATATAAAACACTATAGCTGATCTAGACTAGTGATAATTTACTTGCTCTACTGGTTAGTGACAATTTACTTGCTTTTCTACTACACCACACCAAATACACCTCATCCCACAGTAACTTGCCCATGTGCCTATACTTTAAAAGGTTAAAGAAAACTTTTCTACAGCAAAGTGCATTTCAATATTGTAAAGGTGTTAGAGGAATACAGGTGTGGCAAGAACCCAGGAAGAAAAAAAATGGTTTATCAGTCTGCATCTAAAGCAAACACTTCCTGGTCATAACAAAGTCTGAGGTAGAAGAAAAGTCTAGAACTCTTATGCCACTTACTCTGATCTCATACTGTAGCGCACACAAAAAAGTGTTTTTTCACAGCGGAAATTTATTACTATAAAAGTGTACTACCAAGGGACAGACTCAAATAAGTTTATTTGGTAAGCTGAGACTGTTACGTATTTTAATCCTAGTGACTGAGAAAAGAAGTGGGGAAAACGCATTACGCTAAGAGCTACCGCAATACGCTGTCTCTTTATGACTCCCTGTGGAAAAATAAAAGGAATACAAGTAAAGTGTGAAAATGAAGATTACAGATTGCATTCGTGTTAAAACAAACATAGGAAGTTTACAAGTCAAAAAAACTGACAAATAAACAAAAGTGTTGGCAAAACCACTTAGTCTGGGTTACAAACAAATCCAGAAAACTTGCTGAATCTGACGGAAGTACACAGCAGCCAGAATCCTTCTTCTTGCACCTTTATGTCCTGATTAAGGCAAGCCAAGTTACAGGTCAGGGCAGGTTCTCTCACCACAAGGCACTAGACACTGCTTTACTTGGGTAGTCGGCAGCTTGGGTGTCCTCCCTTCTACCTTCAATTTAACACCTGGAACAGCCCAACACACACCAAAACTGAAGGATACGACTTTCTTCTTTCACCCTAGGCCACAGGTCCTAGTTTTTAATTTTGTGTCTAAGATAAGCAACCTGCTCAGACCAGCAGCAGGCCAGAAGAAGGACTCCACACCTCAGGACAGTGCCCTAATCACAAGGCTAACAGCAAAGCCTGCATCAAGTGAGGACGCTGTCCGGGCCTCCAGTAAAACTTGCTCATTTTGCAGAAACAAAGCAAGCTGCAGTAAGAAACAGCAGAGACCAGAAGAGCATGCAAACACGCACATGCATAAGCAAGAAGGGAACTGATGCTACAGCACAACAGTGGGGGCACTCTCAGTGACATGAGCCCAATTCTAGGCCCTGCTCCTGAAGTTTGTATTTGAGATCCGCTGCATACAGCATATACACAGCACTGGGCCCAAGGGTAAGAAGACTAAGGACAAGTACAGACACTGAGGCACTCCAGAAGGCATGAAAAGCTTGAGTTTTATCAAGTTCAAAGGCCTCAAGCGATCCAGTAACACTTAGAGACACTTACAGAACACACCACGTGTGTAACTGACAGCTTGGCACGACTGGGTTTTATGAGAAAACGTACGTTATCAAAACTAATCATTTGCATTGAGTTCAGTATTCCTCACCGCCACCACAGCAATGAATTTGGGTTTTACCTGGACAACAATCACAGGCCAGCTCTGACAACCTGCTGTAGCTCTGAGAAGCGCTAACTAATGTTAGCTGCTGCCTGCAAAGAAACTCCGTGGCCGAAACAACCCTGGCAACCTGAAACCACTTCTCACTGGACTCACTCAGCTTCCGACCCTGCTTTTGGCTTGAGCAGACAGCCTTACTAGTGGGCACGCCACGAAATTCCCACTTTTCTCCTTTACTTGTGAACACACAAGCAGAAGCCACTCGGTGGCTGATGCACCAGGCAGCACAGCTCGGGGTCCCGCACCTGGGCGAGGAAACACCGCGGAACGAGGGCTCCTCACACCCAGCACCCCCCGTGCGCGCTGCCCCGAGCCCACCCGGGACCCCCCCATCCCCGGGGCGGCCCCGCTGTGCCCTGGGGACCCCCCAAAGCCCCCCCCAGCCCCCAGCCCCCCCGGGCCGTGCCGCCCAGCCTCCCTTCGCCGCCCCGCGGGCACGGAGCCGGCCTTACATAAACCGTTTTGTAACCGCACATGGAGCCGCACGCCGCCGCCCTGCGCTCCCCACGGCCGCGGCCGGGCCCTGCCGCCGCCCACCTGTGGCTACGGGCACGGCGCCGGGACCGGGACGAGCCCCCCCGACCCCGGTGTCCCCCCCCCTCCACCCACCCTGCTCCCGGTGCTCGCGGCCCGGCCGCCCCCCGGGCCCCGCCGCCCCCAGCCCGGCCGCCCCCCACCCCCGAGGGGCTGTGTAGGGGGGTGGGGGGCCCGGTGCCGGCGCCGGTCCCGCCCCCGCGGCGGCCGTTACGTAACGAGGGGCCGGGGGCAGCCCGCCCAAACCCCCTCCCCTCCCCCCTACCGCATCCCCGGCCGCGGGGCAGCGCCCGCCGGGCCCGCACTCACCGCGCGTCCCCCGGCCCGGCCCGTCCCGTCCCGTCCCGGCTCAGCCGTGCCCTGCCCGGCACCGCGCGGCGCAGCCCGACCCCGACTTCATACAGGCAGAAACGTGACCGGCCGCCCGGCGCCCGCCCCCGCCGCTCCGCCATTGGCCGCCCCAGCGTGACGCCCGCCGCCGAGCGCGGCTGGGGCGGGGCGCGCTGCTCGCCCATTGGCTGCGCCGCACGCCGCTCACTTTACATAAGCCTCACGTGTGGCACCATGTTTCCAGCCGCCGCCGCCGCCGCCGCCGGGGCCGCCCTTCCCCCACCCCGCGGAGCCGCCCGTGACGTCAGCGCGCGCGCGCCCGCGGAGGGGCGGGGCTCAGGACGGGGGGCGGGGGCTCCGTGACGGGCCCGGGCCCGCCGGGCAGCGCTGAGGCGCCCCCGAGCTCAGGCGGCCCCTGTGGCGCTGCCGCCCGCTGGCCGTGTCCCCAAGCACCGCGTCCAACCCCTCCCTTAACACCCCAGGGACAGGGACGCCCCCACCTCCCCGTCCCAACGCCCGATCGCTCTCCCTGAGGAGAAGTGCCTCCCGAAATGTCCCCCAAGGAGCCGCGCTCCCTCAGCAGCTGTGGCGGTGCGTCCCTGCTCGCAGCCTCCTCTCCCTCACGCGTAGCTACGAGGAGGAGCAGGGGTCGCTGCCAGCCGTGTGCCACGGCGCTGCCACGCTCGCTGCATACGTGCCGTGGCCCCACGGGGTGTGAGGGAGCCATCAGGGCTTCCACTGTTTATCTGCAAAATGAGGTTAATGCTGCTGCCCTCTCTCGCCGCGGCGTTAAGGATAAGTCCATTAGGTACATGGATATTTAAGCAACTGCTGTTACAGAAACAGCTTGCGAGTAAAGCGCCGAGCAGTATTTAACTCCCGGAGGAGAGAGGGGGTGGGGAGTGGAAGCATTAAGACCAGATCCTGCAACTGGATTAGTTGCAAAGCACAAGTCAGCTTATCGGGATCCCATTTTTAGTTTGTACTCCTCTGAGGAGTCTAATTTAAAGACTAATCCTAATTAGATATTCTCTGTATAGTTTGGTCAACTTACTGGTCTTAGTGCTTCACATCCGGAACCTCGTCATCTGTTTAAATTCTCCTCTTTAGGGTTGGAGGGATGTAGAACGATGTTCTTGGGTTCCTTGGGATAATGTTTGTCACATCATATGCCAAAATTACCCATCTCTAGCTGGTGCTGAGGGCTCCACCTCTAGCCACAGGTTACAGGTAAGGCACTTCCACCAAGCAAAAACTTTGAGGGCCCGCCTGCCCCCACCTTGTCAGAGTGCACACAGGGGGAACTGGAGGCAAACTGCGGCACCGCTCTCAAGCTGAATGAGCTCCCAGAACAACCAGAACAGGAGACACATCCATCACTGTGGGGGAACGTGCCAGTTCTAGCAGGGGAACAGTAGTTACCTTCACCAGAAAAAGCCAGTACTTTCTCCAGCCTAGTAACAACCAGACGCATCACTTCAGTTCTGCTTACTTTAAAGGAACACTGAACAGTTATTTTGGTCAAGCTCCACACTTGCGGGGAATTGGTTTCAAGTTCTATTCTTGACACCTTTTAGTATTTATAGCTTTTTAAAATAACAAAAGAAAAGAAAAGAAAAGAAAAGAAAAGAAAAGAAAAGAAAAGAAAAGAAAAGAAAAGAAAAGAAAAGAAAAGAAAAGAAAAGAAAAGAAAAGAAAAGAAAAGAAAAGAAAAGAAAAGAAAAGAAAAGAGAAAAGAAAAAAGAAAAGAAAAGAAAAGAAAAGAAAAGAAAAGAAAAGAAAAGAAAAGAAAAGAAAAGAAAAGAAAAGAAAAAGTTACAGATATGGGGGAAACTTACTCAAAATGTGATTGTGCAACTGGAATCAGTCAAAAAAATGCTACTGTTCCAATTTTCTGAAAGTTGGAATCGTGTACATAGATTCGAGTTATTCCAGGCAACACCAGTATGAAATGTCAGGCACATGTCTTCTAGACCAGTGAATATTACTGGTGACACAATAGCTCATATGTTAAGAAACAAAGCGAAAGAAAATGGTTGTACATTGCAACAGGATAAAATTCATAGCAAAGTGGTTTGTTTTGATTTTAAGGTAACTCTGCTTACTAAATAGCTATTGCATAAGGGTTTTAAGAGCAGAATAAGTACAGTACGTTTCCTTGCACGTACAAAAAAAAAAAAAATGCACAAAGAATGCATTACAAAAACATTCAAGTGGTTGTGACTTTTTTTCTCAGCTTTGTTTATTCTTTTGTATTCAGTTGTAACTCTTGGAACAGTGAGAACAAATCACTGATGTATAAATCAAGTCCTTTACATATGTCCATTTGTTTGTTTCACCATATAGCACCCCACATCTCACACTAGTATTCACCCGTAGCAGCTTTTGTCTGGAGAAGTGGGGTGCTGTCCTGCTTTAAATTCTACCTGGCTCCCCCATTTAGTTTTGCAAGGCAATTACCCACTGATGTGAAACACACTGAAAGGCACCAGGCTCTCCTAAGGAGCATCCATCCAGAAGCAGCCAGGTTTGGGCCTTGCAGTTTTCTTTCAAATGTAGAACTAGCATTGCTCAAACTGCCCTACTGATACTTAGTCTGCAGATGCTATTGAATCTTTTCCTTGCCTAGCCTTTTTTTTTTTTTTTTTCTTTTCTCCTCCAGCATGGTATCTTTCTGAAACATGAATTGGTAGAGCTTTTTATTTTTCCCTCTTCTGTTTTTCTTCTTTTCTAAAAAGATTTTACACGGGGAAAAAAAGGCATTTAGGAAAACTTTTTGTGTGTGAAATTCCCTCTGCTTCTACTACTGCTTAGTATTATCAGTACTTTTTTTTTTCCCCTCACAGTATGCTGTATATTTTCCCAGCATCCTGACCAAAAAAACTTAGAATTTTTGCTTAACAAAAGTATCTTAGTCAGTTCTGGTAAGCAGCAACACATTGACAGTGTCAACATTTTTCAAAAATAAATAAATAAATCCTTCAACTTGGAGGAAAAAATAGAGTCAGACTTCCTGAAAAACTACCTAAGGACTGTTTGCTTTGATTTTGTTACTGTTAAGGAAGTAAGGCTCATCTTTTTCAAGTAGCTATGCTTTCTTGTGCTTCAGCTTGCCCACTTGCAAAAGCTACCTGTTATGTTACATCACAGCACTGATGGAACTGTATATTGTTCAGGAAAAAAAAAAAAATCAATATCTTGCAGCTGGAGCTCACGACTAATTCTTCATTTCCTAAGTCTAATTACTCATCATTTACAGTGATGCTGACTTTCATTGATTCTTGCAGAGATCCGGAAAGGCATTTTGCTAATGAGCAAGAGGCGTCACCGTTGCCGTTGTACAGACAAAAGATGAGGGAAGCGAAAAAAAAAAAACACTTTCCTCATTACCAGTGACTATATGGGCATTTTTTTCTAAAAGCATTACCAAGTGTAAGAACAAAGTATAACAAGCAGATAGACAGCAATATCTGTACAGTCTTGGACACTCTTTGGTTGAAAAGTAAAGGAACGTAGGCAATACAGAATTCCAACTCAAGCAGCAAACTTCTGATAAGTGGTGCAGCTCAGAAGTCCTTTGCAGAGGTGTGTGTCTGTCCTTGGGCGGAAATCCTTTCATAAACAATTCTGGGGAATGTAGCTTTTCATTCTGTCCCCCTTCTTACTGTTTTCTAGTTGTTTTTATTCCGTTTCTGTTGACAACCTCAGTGCAATTCTAAGTTTTGAGTGAGAAGTGACATAAGGGAGCATTGAATTGTTCTGTTTTAGAATGACTGAAAGAATACAAAGGGCAGGGGTGTATCTCATCCCTGTAGCTATGTATGCTAATACCCATGTCCCTTATGTGAATTCAGAAGCAAATACAGCTCTGTATTCCTGGCAAATTCTGGGCACCCCCAGGTCCAGTATCCTGCTGTTTGGTTTCTGTTAGCAACTCATTTTCTGCAGTCAGCCTCACAGAAGTCTGACGAAAGCTTGAACTTGAATCCATAGGGCTGAAAAAGGTTTTTAAGCTTCCTGCATAACTTGGAGTGCTAGTGTGTGGTTTCACAATCTGCCTAAGCTGGTCTAAGACCTTACACAGCCACCAAGAGGAACAGTCACACCACCTCCACTGACTTAAAAAGTAGAGATTATGTAACTGTACTGTCAACCAGATTAGGAAATTGATTTGACTGAAAAATCCCATGAAAGAAGTTTCTGGTTGGATCACATCACAGCTGCAGGACCAAAACAAAACATGATGGATGACAGCACTGTGGGGCAGAGCGGAGGTTCCAGGGCCTATTGGTGTCAGCCTACAGTATGGGGAATTGGGGAGTTAGGCACTTAAAATGAAATTGGCAGGTCACTACACTAGGCAAGTCATTACCTAGTGCTCATAAGAGCACTAGTAAGGGATGCTAAACAGAAAAAACACATCCTCATTACTGCCTCCTGTGTTGGATTTATACACCCTCTTCTGCGCTGAAAGTAATAGCCTCCACCAGGCTGGTGTTCACCATTAAAAACTATCTAGTGAGGTGCCAAAGACAGCTTTTACAAGAGTTTTAGCCTTTATCAAGGCGGGCTGTGCTGTCCCATCCCTGCCACTGCTAGTGCCTTGCTATAACCCCCTCATGGTTATATGGTCTTGACCCTTACTTTTGCCTATTCTTCTACTCCCTTGGCCCCTCAGTGATACGGTTTTTATTTATTAATTTATTGACCTGTCAAAACCCTTTCTGTGGTAGTTTCCTGACCATTAAGCAACTGAATTTGGTTCCTTCATATGCAGGTACACTTCAGAGTCCATGTACGGCATGGACTGGCAGATGTGATGAAACGAGTGGGAAAGCTCTTTTTACATGTAGAGACAGTAGAATAGCATTTCCACAGCCTTTGCTACCTGAGGCACACAACTTTCTGGGTTAACCATGGCCACACATAGCAGATCTCCTTGAGGGGCCTGGATTTCTCCACACACACCTGAGAGCCGGGCCTACGGCCTGGTGCTGGGTCTGCAGCAGCGTGACCTAGCCCTGGACTCCACACAGCCACCGATTCCTGTCATAGTCTTGGTCTAAGGGTACACAGAGTTCACTGATTTCCATCACATTTACCATCTCCTTTCAGACTCCAGCGGAGTGAAGTGTTTCCAGTCTCTTAATAAAATGGAGCGAGAGGCACACCTTCCTTTAAAGACAGAATAAAGCTGGAGAGACAAGATCTGGGTACTGGCTTCCCCTCTGGTGAGCATTTATGCACCTTTTGTTAAGTAGTCATTACATAAATTATTGGACAAGGTCTTGGCACAGGATTGGAACTGGGCACTTTCTTGTTCCCAGCTAAACTCCCAGGCATTCATTGTGCGGTGGGGTCGTACTGCTGCCCTTAGCTGCCAGGACTCTAGAGGCACACTTTTTCTGCAATTTGTTCTCATTTTTAAGAAACAGATTATAACATTAACTGATTAGAAGAGAAACATTTGTAAGAAATTGGATGCCAAATTTTAGACTGCTAGAATCTGCTCCAACACACCTACAGTGAGACCTCATCACATTCACAGGCATAACTAAAGCCAGACAATCAGGCATTCCTTCTACTAAGTCTGCTAATCACAGCTTAGTGATTTATAGTTGGTGAGGAAGGAAGAGCCAAATTTTAAATGATAAAGAGCCTATTTCTGTATAATTCTGAATAATTCTGAAGAGTGTCTCTTAATTAAAAACACTTCATTTTTAGATTGAGTTTCTCATTACTGTTCTGCCTCAATTAGTTTTCTAGTGTTAGTTCACACGTGAGCCTTTTTGAACTCAGTGCTGCTGCTCCTGAAGTCAGTGGAAGCTTGGTTTTGTTTTCAGGAGTGTGCATACTGACTAGCTGTGTTTGCTTCAGGAAGAGGTTCAGCCCTGAAGAGAGGCCTGACATACCTGGGCGTTGTACTGGGAAACAAAGTAGGGGCTATAATAAGCATTTTGGGCACTGCAGCACTCCCTTGTAGACCAAGTCACTTCTAGATACTTCAGTAGGTAAAGCTTCACAGATTGCATCTACAAACAAATTAAAAATTCTGATAAGTCACAAATTAAAAGAGAAATAACAGCTCACTTTGCACTCTTTCATTGATCCACGTTGCCAAGAACCTACTCTATCAGGATAACTCCCTTTGATTTAAATAGTTTTGAGCATGTCCTCAAAAGAAGACAGTAAGTGAAACAAACAGGGCAGAAATTGTTCCCATCTTTGTGGATCATTTGGTGTTTAATTGGTATGAACTTTACTACAACCCTTTCCTCAGTGCAGCTCCAGGGAGACTCTCCTCATCTACCTGGTTTCCCAGGTATCTAATTTCTTGAAAATTATATAATTTCTTGGAAATTATATAGCTCAAATATCTTTGGGACTTCTTCCCACTAGTCACATTTGTAGACACTGGCCAATAAAGTCAAAAATATTAGGTGAATGGAGAGAGGCAACCAAGCAGAGAAAAGCAGGGTGATCATGGGAGCCTTATTTACATAAAAACCCACAAAACTATAATACTTACTGCCATAATGAGACATTCAATCTGCTTGTAACATGTGATACTCTGTTAGCTGTAGCAGAACTTTGGAATTCAATGCTTCTGTTGTGTAACCACACAATAAAAGAAATTAAACAAGCAGTTTAATTCAATAAAAAAAAAAAAAAAAGCTTTCATTCCTTGAAGGAGAGAGGTTAAAGGGTATAAAAGGAAAGCAGGGATTAGTAATCCTAAATAATATTAGCTAATTGTTGCTTATTAGGGGAAAGGCTTTCTTCATACTAAAACACTGTGCTATAGGAAAGCTAAGGAAATATATTTAAGGAAAAAAGGGGCGGGTGCAACAAAGCAAAGAGTGAAAAAATCATACCTTGCTAAAAATAATGTAAAATAATATAAAATTACCTACTGCAGAATTACTTTAAGAACTATGCAATCAGTTTCTTCTTCTTACCTGCAAATCAAAAATTTACAAATCAGGCCAATTTAAGCCTCTCCTTGCTTCTGCCTCTGGAAGTAATAAGAGGGGTCTCAATGCCAGCAGAATTCGAGGTGTTTTGAGGACATGCATTCTACTATTCAAGGCACTTCAGAAAGCAAACCAAAAAAAGGAGAGTTTTTAAAATGACAAATTTTATACTTCACTGGAACCTAATAGCCAATGAATCAACTTTTTTGTTACATACTGACTCTGTCCATTGAGACAATCTCTCCTCTTTTCAAACTCTAAAACGCAATCAAAGCACATCTTGCCACCATCTAGAAGCCTTTACCTCACTTCAGACTTGATCATTAGAGCTTGAACTTGGGTCCCTCAGAAACACAGATCACTGCTCAAAACCAGAGACACAACACTCCATAACATGTCACGAGGCATTTACAAGTAACCGTGCCTCAAATCTTGAGATTCACATTGAGTTAACATGAATGTCAGTTACAGAATCCAAATCTGTATAAACAGTCTCTTTCCCCAGCCACGTAGTGGATTACACTAAAATAAATTGTATGTGGAGACCACTAATGCAGTATGCTTGAAAATTGCACTGTGCCCATCTGGACAGAGCCATTACTGGTGAAGTGAATACATGCCATTGTTTCTACTGTAAGTTAATTAGGTAGGATCCATCCACTATAATAAGAATGAAACAATAGCAGAAGACCTTGTATGAGGACTAATGTATTGCACAGTCAGAAAATTCTGCTGCTATTTGCATGCTGCAGTGGCTGAACAGGAGATGAGACCCTGTTCAGGGTCAACAGGAGATGAACAGGAGATGAGTTCTACAGGCATAACCAAGAGGTTCTTTGTCATCATCATTGGTGGAGTTGAGATTTTATTATACCAAAAATATGCTGCAAATAGTGATCAAGTTTTCAAAGTTTACACTGATGTTATAATTTCTATTATCTACTTTCTCCGGAAGAGCTTTACCCAAGTGATTATTGACATACCACAAGGTGGGAAAGCGAAGATGTAGCACGGGTTCATTCCTTAGCCCTTCTTAGGAGAACTGAACATGGAAGTCAAGCACTCTTTGGCATGAAGCCACATAACCAAGCCTCGATGACTTGGTGAAACTAGACCCAAGTTTCCTTACTTGTGGAACCCTGCTCTCTTACCAACACCATTATTACTGTCATGAAAAAATGATGGTCTCTCCTCAACATGCCAATGTTTTGTAGTTTTAAAGCTTTTCTTGTAGTTTGTAAAACCCTGCCATCAATCTTCTCATCTGTTAGTATTGTGTTAGTATTGCTAGCAGTAGCACGTTAGTTTCTGTTGCTAGAGGCGATTTTGTTGCCAGGTCTGGGACATCAGAGGGATATTGTCATTGTGGAGGGACGGTTGCTTCTGTTTACGTGTCAAACACACTCGTGCAGCAGAGCAGGTGGCGTGCGAGAACACGGTGTGGAGCTGGCTGAAGAACGCTTTGTTCTCCCTTCAGTTCTACTTTACTGACTATGGTGAAACCACTCATTAAAAGGGAAGGTAAGGAATGTTCTTAAATGAGTCATGTTTGTTCTGTGACTGTCAGACTGCATCCGTAACTGGTTCAGTAGCTCTATTCAACTAGTGAGCTCATTCCCATACAGCACATGGCACAGGGAGCCTTTGTACAGACAGCTGCAGGCAACATGCTTCATATTGGCTCCATCTTCCATGGAGGAACCAACAGGTATATCTCCACATCAGTGTGCTTGCAAAATACATGAGAAATTTTGAGTGTTCCCTTCCAAGACAAAAGTGCATTTAAATTATATACCTGTTTTTTAAACAGGAATTGAGAGAATGTATTGAAATCAAGTGAGGCAATGTAATCAGAGTCACCATAAGCAATGCTAAACCTGAAAATGCCAGCATGTAGAAGACAACCCTGGAAGTATCAGGTGAGTACAAAGACTTTGATGATTTAGTCAACGTGCCACATTACGGCTATACCCAAATCTTCTCAATGCCTTTTCTATAGAGAAGGTGGGGAAACACAAGAGGTAAATTAATTGACTGGTTAAGTAATAGCTGAGATAAAGGGAGAATGGTATTTCATGCAGCATCATGAAAAGAGAACAGGTTACTGTGGGGTGGCACAGGGAGGATGAATGAGACAATGCCAAAAGTCACATCCCCAAAATGCTGTAAATTTGAGACCATTTCAGAAAACGTGAAGCCCGAGCTGAAGTAACTCAGGTGATGAAAGAGATCTGAAAACTGTTAAAATCAGTATCTGTGACAGCAGAATGGCAAACCTAAGGGACAGACAGTGCTGTTTAACCCTGTAGAGACAAATTGTGACTGAATTTGTTTTGAATTTGAATTTGTGAGTCTAACACTGTTAATCTGCATTGGTTTAATTTATGAAATACATTTCCTAGAATACCAGCAGATGCTGGGCAGTGCCCATGCCGTGGCAGAGCACTGCTGTTCACGTTGGTTGCTGCTGGTTTTTGAAATTCCCCAGGCTGCGCACCAGAGGGGGTCACAGCTTGGGCTCCCCAGCTGCCCCTGGGAGCCTTGCCTCCCTTGCACTTCTGGGCAATGCAGCAAGCAGGCAGCTGAACCTCCACCCAGCTTAGACAAGTGAAAAGGGAGGTTGGTTGTTTTTTTCTTCATTAAGGACATTTTAAAAGCTAGAGAAGATTTTAATTATTTCCTTTTCAAAGAAAAACAAAGTTTAAAAGACAACCTTCATTCTGGCATTATAGATACATAGTGATGCGTCCACTTTTGCCAGCACATTCAGAAAGGAGAGATCAGTTCTGCAAGCTCCACAAATTCTGCTATGGTCTACGAAGAAAAAAAAAAAATCAGGAATAGAAGCAGCTAGTTTGGATGGGTTGATTCCTTCCTCATGTCTGGGTCAAACAGGAGCAGGCATGTTAGGTTATTTACTGAAGGGCTCCCTTTATAAGGATAATGTACCTTTTTGCTTCTCCTAGTTTTAGGTACAGATGGTGTGATTGCGGTGTGTTGTACAGCCATACACAACTGAAGAAGAGTTCACACTGCACTTAATCATGTAGTAATGATCTAACTGCCCAAAGTTCATTCTGTGGTAAAATCCAGACACAGGGATGCCTGTAAGACACTGGTGTCTTACTCGCGTCAGAAGGCGGCACTTCAATATCCTACACAAGAGCTGATAAATCTGCATACAGTTAAGGGCAGTTCATAATGGGGAGAGCACCTCAAAGATGCTGCAACGTTGCTTCCACAGAGCCAGCTTGGCTTTCTTACTCCAAAGAGATTCAGGTTCTAGGCTTGGCTGCAGAGCAAAGTGTGGGTTGGCTCCTCATCTAGGTTATAGACAAACCTTAAGGACACTGCTGTTGCCTACAGCTCCCTAGAGACGCCCTCTCTCATCCTCAGCAAAGGCTGCTACTGTATTTTTTCCATCTATCTGACAAACCTAGGCATCTCAAAAATATTTGTATTTTCAACCGGCGTTTGTGTTCAAAGGGAACAGACATCTGAGTGGTCAAAAAATGCTTACGATGGTGAGTGCAGTAATCAAGAGTTTTGCTTTTTGTATGTAGATACCCCTGAAAAACAAAACAAAACAAAACACAAAAACCACTCAGACTTTGAGACTTTTGTGAGACTTCTGAGTGAAACAGAGGACCCTGAAACCTTTGGTGGTAGACAGGAAGATTTAGACTAAATTCATCTTTGAGGATATTGCTTACCATGGTTTCACTAATGATAATTTTTTGTTCCTAAACTATAGAAGTAAGAGATAGAGTAAAACAAAGGTTGTAACAGAGGAAGATTAGCATGACTGCTGTGGAGGCAGTGGTGGTGGCAACAGTGGTGTCAGTGTAAAATGTGGTTGTGAAAAATCCTAGTATGCTTGTAGGATGTTTCAGGCTTCTTTAGAAGAGATGTTTGTGCTAGCACTAAAGCATTTGGTGAGCTCTCACTTGGGCGAGAACACCTGCGGCTGCTCTGGTCATAAGCGGTGGAACTGGCAGAGATGGACTGCAGGGATGATACATGAAATAGTCACATAGAAGGAAAAGAGCGAAGAAAAGAGTAAGGAATATACCTTGTTCCCAGATAGTTGTAACCAGAACAATAGAGCTTTTAAGAAAGGAAATTCAGAACAAATCTGAAGTTCTAAAGGGGGCCAAGAGTGCACACGGTTATCAAACGGTGCCTGATAAGCCCACAGAAAGATGGCAAAACTGTCAAGACAGTTCCTGGTAGTAGAAATTGAAATTTGTCATCACAATTTGTAGGTGTCTACATAGCGGCTTGAAAGGAGGTGGAATTGCTCTTCACTGGTGCAATATGTATACCGTAATAAATCCGTATTTCAAGGTTTACTTTTTCTATAAAACTATATAAAGCCATTTTACTTTCCCACCTCCTCAAGCAGTTTTAATCCCAGTGTCCCTCATTACATTAGATTCTGGCACTTGTGTTTTGCTTGCAATTAAACAAAATCACTGGATTCTGAGATAAAAAAAAAAAAAAAAAAAAAAAAGGAACTCTCTCCCCTCTCTCCCTTCCCCATCATTTGACAGGGACTAGGAAAGATTTGGGGTTTTCTCTCCTCTGTAGCCTTCTTGGGTTATTAGGAAGGAAGTTTAACAAACTATAGGTTAGAACAAGGCTATGTGATGCTGGTGACACCTTTGATACGCCCAGCTCTCGCAGTGCACTGTAGTTAAGGCTCGTGGTTTTTTACTACAGATTATATCACATAGCCCCGCACTGCCTGGCACTGAGAGGTCTTGCCAGGCTCCTGGTGAAGCTGGACTATGGAGCAGATGTTTTCAAGGCTAACCCAGAGAATACGTAAATAACACAGTGTTGTATTGTACATCCTTTAGTTAAAAGAACAACCTGCCAATTATTAGATAAGCACTAGAAATTTGATTCTCAAATCCACTGACTACATTCAGTGGAGTAAAGCTGCAATATGGCCAACAGAAGGCAGAAAAGCCAGGCTTACCCACCTTGGTAAAGCGGTTCAGCTAACAGCTGTTAAATTATAATTAGACTGTTCAGATGCTACGGGAGAAGGAAAGGCTGTTATTTCTGCAGTGTCATTCTAAACGCTGCCTTAAAACAGTAATAACAGAGTGCCTTTGATATCTGGAAATTCCCACAGTAAAATGTATTTAGTGTCTACCACATTTTTAATATTTACAGGTAGTATGAACTTCTGATAATAGCTGCCCAAGCCACAGGTGGCTTTACGAGGTTATATTCTCCTAGGTTTGAAAGACCTCAGAAAGCAAAAAGAGGTGGTTTGGTTTTGTTTGTAGTCATCATCACTGCCTAGTTTGCTTTCATATAGTGTTCTAACAGTCTCAAGAGTATAAGCTTTTATTCTCGGATTGCAATTTTACCATTTTTTCAGTTGTGTGAGATATTTTTTGAAATTTCAGGTCTGTCAGGAAGACTTGAAAGCATCTTGTTCATTCACTTACCTTCATGTATTTCAGCTCACAAAGCAAGGTGCGTGGACAGTCACTTCAAGGTTCGTTTTGTCCTTGAACTATCTTCTGTTGGCTTTCCAATGCATATGCACTTCGTAAACCATAACTTCGTAAACCACAGGAAACAGTCCTTTTTTCTCCCCGAGCTTCCATTAATTAGATGGAATTGCTCTCTGAGCAGCATGCAAAATGCATTTGATTTTTCTCATTATTGTACCAGCCCTGCTATCCTCACCTTAATCTCTACATTATATAGAATTACATTTTTACAGTTTTACCTTTTTTTTTTTTTAATACTAAAGTTCTTGTAAGTTAGAAAATGGGAAATCTAGACATTTTCTTTCAACAAAACTAAGCTAACTACCCAACCAGACTGTAAGAGTGCTAATAGAGTATTACCTCATTGTGCTTCCTTAATTATTAGCACAAGCCTTGTTTGGGCTTTGATCAGTTTCCTTTGTTCTTCAGTCTCACATTCATATGCACCACTCAACCTAATTCACCTCAGTCCTTATTTGCTATTTCATGTAAACAAGAATATTGACTGTGTGAAAGAAATCAACATTTGCTTTTTCCTAGCTTCTCCTTGGAGGCTCATAGTGTCCCCGATTAATTGCAAAGCTTGCTTAAGAGCTGCCAAGGAAAAAATCTATAGCTTTACTAATAGAGAGCTGTCATATGAGGAAACATCTTGGTATTACCTGTTTCGGTGGGTTTGGATGGGGAGATGATATTATGCCCTCTATATGCACTGAGGTGATTTGCAGGAGAGTGAGGCCTGTTGAATGAGAATGATACCCCGTATGGGTGAAGGTACCAAGCTGTCTAGGGCTTACCATTATGCTTATATATTTTAAAATGTAGGTGTCGTCACTAGAAGGGGGGAAAAAGCAGCTTCCAACTCTTGTCCCTTCAAAGAGCTTAATTACTTATCGGCAGTAAGGATGGCAACAGGTCCCATGCCCATTAAGCCATTACCCTAGTGGCAAGCATCAGCTGTTTCAAGTCAAGGCAGACGATGATCCTGCAGCAGTCTGTATCCCCCTCAGAGAATCCTTTCTCCCTTTAAAAAAAGCATCCAAAGTACACCAAGTGTCTGAACGAGCAGTACCTTCTGGCTGTGAGTTCCCTCAGTTAATGGTGCTCTATTGAAAGGAAAACCTATTTCGCCACTGAGAAAGTTAAGAGTAAGATCACATGCACTGAACACATTCACGCATCTGTTCTTCATGATTCTTTAATGGTTATACCAGTTTCCCCTTGCCCTTTTTGAAAATGGGCTTCATTATCATTTATACAACAAGTTTTGTTTTCTTTTCTGTTAGACTGAATATATAAAAACTCAGAGTGAATTAAAAAATCTTAATTTCCAGAAGGCTTTAGCACTTAATGCAGAGAGGGAATGAAAGCTGAAAATGTTCAACTGTGCTTAAACCGTATGCATTCGGAACAGAAATGATACAAAAAGCATCCTCTTAAAACAAGATTTATTGGCACAAACATACATGTTACAAATGTATACAGTATTCTTGGAAAATACATTCACCACTTTCAAAAAAATCACCATCCACGGGAAAGTACAGTAATATCAAACTTGGTAAGTTGTCACAATTTTAGCATCAAAATGCATGCGGAATTTCATCATTTATAAACAGAATTCCACTGACCTCCAGGTAGAGCACTTTAAGAAATTTCCTGGTCTCCACAACATTTTTTTTCCCTCCCCAAGTAGCTCTAGTAAGACACAAATGGAGTGTTTTCTGTAGAGGCACAAAGCACAATTTCTTGCCCAGTACAGTCGGGTCTACAAGGTGAGAGGTGCTGTTCTCAGCAAAGACTTTCAGCTCCTCTCTGAATGCGTTCCTACATAGCTTAACACCACCCTGTGGCCTTTAAAAGGATGCAGTTAAAGGTTTGGGCTGGAGTTCAGTTTTCAAAAGGGCGACTGAAAACAAATTTCTGGTTATTCCTGTTAGAGGACGTAAAGCTTGAGGAGCTAAAAGGAAGGAGGTAGAAGAAAGGTTTTTGTTTTGCATTGCCATTCCAGCGGCATTGGATGGGAGTTGGCACCACTAAGGTGACTTGTGAGGAGAACTAGTATCTCAGTAAATCCCTCTTCTTTGGTGCCACTGTAGCAACTTAGCAGCAATGTTTTGCCCCTCACCTCAAACAGTGCAGAGTCAGACTAACAGATGCCTTGAATCCGTTTGAATGCTATCGATAACCTCAGTGTTAGTGTCAGAGGAGTGGGTTTCATGTATGCGGAAGGAAGGGAATGCACTCGGTGGGGCAAGGAATATACCAAGTGGCAGAATTCATTGTGGAATCGCCATCCTTGGAGACTTTCAAAACTCAGCAAGACAAATGCTGGGCAACTTGATCAAACCTCAAAGCTGGCCCTGCTTTGATTGGACTAGATAAACCCCAGGAGTCCTTTCCAACCTAATTTTTCTATGATATAAAGGAAAGGCTTTTCCTCTCCCAAAGTAGAACATGGCACAGATTCCTTATCACGCCTGGATTTAGCAAGAACAGATGAGGTTTTTCATTGTCTCTCCCCATTAGTATTGGCTGATGCAGTATGCCCTCTCATCTCATGTGGTGGTAACAGACACACAGCGATGCAATTCTTCCCTCTCCTTCACTCCTTTCTCAGAGCTACCAGAGAACAGAAATTCTCTGTATGCTTAAGTGTGTGCTGAAGGAGCTTCCAGAACTGGGCACACTTTGCTTTTCCCTCCTAGAAGGCCAGAGTGTGAAATACCCAACCATCTGCCCATTTTAAGGCTACACTGCTGAGCTGCTTAGCTAGCACCACCAGAGGCTGCTTTAAGGTGTTAAAACTCAAGCAGAAGTCATTAAGAAAAATACTAATTAGCTGGCTGCAAACTCTTGTTTCCTGCAATGGCTAAAACAAGTTTATAATAAGAGTTCATATATTGCCACTAAGAGAGCATTTTATGTAGCAAAACTAAGTAAAAGCTTCTCACGGTAAATACTGGCTGTGCTTTATCTTGTTCATATTTGGAAGGAGAACACATCACCCAAATGGCAAATGTCTGTCTATGTATATATGTGCTTCTTTTGGGATGGGGGAGGAAAAAAAAAAACAGTTGTCAAAAATGTAACCTCTACAACAGTTGGTGTTTCCTCCTCAAAATGTATTTTTGCAACAGACAAAGGATGTTTTTAAGCCCTGCTTTTGAGTAGGAGGTACTAATTTCTAAAACAGGTGCTGATAAACACAATGTGACTAATATTTTGCCACGTATGTGGTCGGGGGAGGGAGGACTTTTCATTTGCAAGACAAAGTAATGATGTTTTTCATGGCAAGTAGTGGGCTATCGGTAACATTTTATTGTGCGGACCTGTGAACACGTCTTAGCTACATTAGCATTTTATTTTATATCTAATCTAGGAAAAAAGCAAATGGCAAATGGGTTGAACTTCGCATTCTAATGAAAAAAAAAGTATCTGTCATTAATGAGTGGGCTTTAGAAGCTAATTATTTGGGTATCCATATAGCTACTAATAAATTAAATAATAGGCAAAGAATACTTAAATAACTCTAAAACTGTATACCCGTGGCCTTTACAATGCAGTTCTACTTTTATTTTGAGTCCTTTTTTTTCCCTTTGAGTTTCATTAAAGTGTCAGAAAGATGTCATTTCTGGCATACTGAAGTCCTTCCTGTACAACAAAAAGCCCAGTGGACATGCAGCATGTAGCTTTACTGCACCAAGCACTCTGGAGCCCTTACTTGACTGAAGTCCTTGAGCACTTCTGCAACAGACAAGAGTTGCACAGAATCTTTGGATGGTATAATCCCAAAAAGCTCTCTTTGCAAAAAATAATAGATCACCCTTACTGCATATGTCTCCTCTGCTTTCAGGAAAAAAAGAGAAAGTAAATTCAACTACGGTCAACAAGTCATAGCTCATTTGAAGTAGTAGTCCACATACACCTCAACAGACTAGCACCACTTAGTTTTAATGTACGAAAGGTGCTCCTAAGTATAGCCACTCATAAAAAAGGAAGTTATTGAATGTTGGCTATATTTCACTTAAACCATTTCCCAATTTACTACCATGTCATTATCACGCTATCCTTTTTTGATGGAAGAGAGAGGAAACAGCAAATTTGATAAAATTACTGTTACTAGAAATGTTAAATAAATTTCATTAAAACTGCAGTGTTGCAATTAAAGTAGTTTAGCACAAATGCTGTTGTCTAGCAACCAGGAGCACCCTGCAGCATCACATCGTTTTGAACTGAATTATGATCTAGGAACTGCGTTCTGCCTGCAGGGTTCTCGTCCCGTCAGCAGAGGCCTGTCTGAGGACAGCAGGGCATTTTGGGGAGGAGGACGTGCTCCACTCGGGCCTACCTCGGCTATGATCGAGGCCAACAATAACAACAGGACAGAAGGCAGGGAGTCAATTCAGAGGGCAGCAGAACAACCCCAGCCCCAATATGCTATGCTCCAAATACATTACACTCCAAAAACACAAAGGCTTTCAAAGAGAATGAAGAAAGACTTGAAGAATAATGGAGAAGCCAGCCACTGTGAGGAGAGCTAAATAATGGGCAGCTTTTTCATAATTATCTTTGTTGTTCTCTATAGCATTTTCTCTTTGAAAACAAGTACTTTGTCCTTTTAAACTTATAGCACATGGTTTCTTTGCTTGAATAGAGTGTTATGTATGAACCACGAGGATGTATTCATGTTTTAAACCAGTACAGGTTATGATTTTTGCTTTGGAGAATTAGCAGATGCGATCCAGCCATGACAGAATGGGGTTACTGCAGAAATGACTCATTGTTGGATAATCAAGTGTTTACTTCACCAAACTGCATGTAATCGGACTGCCACAGTTTTTTGCTTTATTGCAAGATGTAGCTTTTAAATGTCAGTGCATCAGGAAGAAAGGTATGCTCCTTGGGTGGCTCAGATCTCTTTTCATGCATGTGTTCAAAGACAGTCTTCTGAGTCTCAATGGAGAAAAACAGCCACTGAGAACATCAATGGAAACATAAATTAATGACATAAGGAAGGAAAATTAGTTGAAGAAGAAAACAAATTCATTTCTTGAAGTGGAATAGAGCAGAATTTCTGATGGAGTAAAGGAGGAAAAAAAAGACGTGAGGTTCTGCTCTGATGGTTTTATACATCTCAGTCCAGTACCCCTACTGAAAATAATAATGTCACCGTCTGAGAAACCTTCAGCCAATCATTTCTCTAGATAGAAGTCTATTTTTTCCAACTGCGTTCTTCAGCCTTCTTGCTTTTTCTATCTAAAGAAAGGAATTTGAGGGTTCTTATGCTTTGTCTAGTACGAAGGAACACATGCTCAAATGGATCACTTCTAGCAAGTGGGATCTAAATCAGGTGGGAGAGCTGAACTGGCTGGGAGAGCATCTCGCTCTTCTGACTGCACATGGGAACCAAAGGTTAAGATCTGTTACAGTCCTAAGGTTCAGGTCAGAATGTGAAGTCAGACCAAAGAGACTTTGGCCTCTTTTGGGCCTTTCTCCAGTACTCACTGTGTACATTGGGAGTGAGCCCAGTGCCTGAGACGCCTACTGATTTAGCCCTTTTCCCTGTTTAAAGGGCAGGGTCAAGATCTAAAACCTGGGTCACACCCAAGTGCCCTCTTGTTTGTTGCAAAGATCTAGCATCAACACAAGCAGTAGAGATACTAGCATCCAAAAATACTAAGACTACGCATACTTCCACTGGGTCAATAACCTCCCATGGGACAGAGGAAAAAAAAAAACACTCCATAAAAGTATAAAGAAGAGTTCAGTAACCATCCGAACTTCCAAAAGTTCCTGAAATTTCAGTCTGCCGTTAAGGATGCACTTCTGAGAAACAGACAACCATTTTACAGGTATGCTCGAACAGGGATGTCAAGTCATGAGCTTGCGTTTAAGAGCTAAAACCCCTAGTATTCAGACAAGAAGTAGCTTGACTGTTCAGAAAGTTATGAGAAGGCCTGTCAGAGGAACAGGGAAAGAAACATAACAGTAACGGAGGGATTTCAAAAGCCCTTGCTTCCAAGACAAAAACACAGGAGACTGTGGCTGTTCTACGTAACTCCTCATATAGTTATAACTGGCATTGCAGATGTTTTAGTCACTTACCGCAGATCACCCTTTAAAAAGAAAAAAGCCAAGTATTTTACTTGCCTCATCTACTCCAGGGCTCACCTCACGCAGGTTCCAATGGAACTGAAGTGCCAGCTTTAAAAATCAAACTGACTGCATTTCTAAATCACTTCTTATCCTATAGATGCTTGGTTACATTCAGGATCTTTATCAGATTCTCCCCTCCTCCTTCTAATAATCTTGGATTATGTTAGACTAGGTTGGATTGACCGTGCTGTTACATAATGTGGTCAAGTGAAAAGCAGGTTAAGTGTCCCTGTTTAGGCTTCCTCACTACGTGCTCGTGCAAGCTCCATGTACCAGATATTTAAGTTTAGAGCCCTATTTATGTTATTGCAAGATGAGCTAAATTAGAAGGAAGAAGGTGTAATGCTCAAGCAGGACCTTAATAGCTTGTGGAGAGTGGTTGCAAATAACACTGCTTAAACCTTGGGAGTTAATGTGCAGTCAAGTCGAACAGCAGCTGTGGGACAAACCCAGACCAGCTCCTAACCATCCCATTTCAGCTGTGCTGTTCCTGAATGCCATGTCATGCTGGCATTCTAGCTGTACAGCTGTAGCCCAGAAAGCAGGGGAGGGGTGCTTCTTATACAGATAGAATATGCAAGTCTCAGATGATGTCTAACCCTGGCTAAAGCTATCAAACCCCTCGCTCCCAGCCAGAGAAGCCTTCAGTTCAGTCCCCAAGATGGTAGTCATAAATTAATCAGCCTTGCAGTCTCCTGAGGTTTTTCCACGAAGCAGGTAAAAGGGAGCCCCTCTGTGCCTAAGCCTGGGCAGTAATTGGTGATGAAGAGGCGTAGCTGAGATTCTGCACAGTAATTGAAATTCTAACTGGTGCTGAATAAACAAGAAGGAGTTAACCTTTATACGGAAATTTGCTATTACAAGTAGGCAGTTGTAGCTACGCATACACATTTTAAGTGCAGAGGCAATGAGCGGAAAGCAAATCAATCCTGCCTTAAACACAAATAAGATCTCCAACTGCGTTTATATAGATTGTCCTCTGTACCACTCTGTGTGTATGTGATGGTGTTGCACAATCCGTGACCCTGAGCAGTCCTATATTACCGTGTTCTCAGCGCAGGATAATTAACCCTCTGCAGGAGCAGACTCTGGGGCTGTACAGCAGGGAAGGATGCACTTGTTCATGCTTCCTGGGCTGAATTAGATATGCTACATGGCTCATCTTACCAATTGCCACCAGTCGGTGCAGCACAGCTAGCAGAGTTGAACATATACAAGCATGCTGTAGTGCACCCAAGTTAAAGAGTTAAACACATGAATTTAACACATTTTATTAGCACACAGGAGAAAATCGTCTTTTCATGAACATTTCACAACCCACTAGAAGCTAGGTTTTGTGACTTCACTCTTCCTTGCAAATTCTTACCAACATCTAGGAGTCATCCCTGTTGGTTACTGTTTTGAGGGAGAACAAGTACACGTGCTACAAACAGGAGTTTTGCTTCTCCAGTCTCCTCTAAACCTCCCATTTTGATTACTAACTTGCTTGAGCCAGGAGCACCTACACTCTGTATGCTTTCAGCACTCTCATTATAGTTTCATTTGGAAACTTTGCATCTTTGTAGCTAGAGGATTCAAACTCCTTGCTGTGTATCTGCTGCTTCCATCAGCTAAGTAGCCACTGCAGACTCTGGCAGGAAATCCCACTCTCTACATTAAGGATCTGTATCGGCATATGACCTTAATGACCTCATCCCCAGAGAAAGCTATCTTTAGCTCAGGAGTCCTTTCAGCATTCCTATAGAAAAGTCCCATGAGGATCAAGTCATGTTCAGCATGGGTATGGGTGGTCAGGTCCCACCCTCAGGAGGTAACTTCTGAAGAGCTAGCCAAATATCTCAGTAGTTTAAAAAGGGTCCTGAAGTTGGATGGCTTATTCTTTTTCCAGCAAAGGCTCAATTATACATAGTTAATCAGTTGTAGCACTTCATGGAGTCAAGCCCTTAATGACAGCAAAGTTTTCTGTCTGATCCATGAGGATTTCAGAACCGTTCACCTACTTAGGTGAGGAACTGAAGCGAACAGGGCATGCCAGTAGCACATTAGTAACTCTGAAAGTTATTAATGTTTGAAGGTTACTTCTATTTCATTACAACTGTGGCCACCTGCTAGTTAACAATATGAAACAGTACATGCGAAAATTAAGTAATAAATATATGGAAAAGTAATGCAACTGAAACCATTCAGCTAAGCATTACTTATTCTCTCCACAAAATTCTGCTTAAGCACAGTTTGAAAATAGATCCAATGCAATGAACTGGTCTGATTCTCTGTGTGTTGTTGTTGTTTGTTTTGTTTGTTTTTGTTTTTGTAATCTAAGACCACATCAAGAGAGATACTAGGAATATTTGCTAATATCACTATTTTCAATGCCCTAAGTTGCAGGCAAAAACAAAAACACAAAAACATCACCAAAAACCCTTCTTTAAAAAAAAAAATAAAAAATCTAGCAATTCTTAGAAGTACCAAAGAAGTTATCCTAAAACAACCCTGTCAGGATTGCCTGGCTCAAAATTTGATAATTCATTTTTAACTTGGCTAAATATGTTTAAAACCTGGTATAACTGTCTCTGGATTCTAACCACATCCCTCTCAAAACAAACTATTCAGTGCTTAAAAAGGAAATCAAAAATGGAAATTGAATATTTAGGAGCAACCCTACAACTATAGCATAGTTGCTATAGCATAGCAAGAATTTTCCCCAAACTGCAGTATATCTTTTAATTATATCAAATGTTGGTTTTAAGTATGAAAAGTATCTCAGCTGAGCACTTTATAAAGAAGATGTAATTTATGAATTATACACCCAAATTAATTTTTTAAAAAGCCTATTAACACCATCTGTTTGGAATAGTGTTTCTCTGTCTTCCTGGGCTCCAGGAAAACTTTGCTAGGCACCATTCCTTTCCTCGGCCCCTCTCTCTGCTATTCCTTCTGTTTACCACATCCTTCTCTTCCTGATTTTTAATTTGTCCTCACAGTGGGGACCATTTCTGCAAAACAGCGCAGAGGCAGCTTCCTACAATTGTGCTGGAAAGCCACAGACATCACCAAAGTCATCCATGTGCTTCAAGTTAGGGCAGTAAGTATTGGGATTTGGCATTCAGGAGAGTCCCATGAAGTCTGACAAATACCACCTTGAGTTTTTAGCAAGAGTCTGCATCTTGGTCATTTATGGTGTTTGTGTTACTATTTTTGCATTTCATGTAGCTTTCCCAGGATTCTGCTAGCTAATATTTTTTGGTTGTCATACAGGCTTCTTTCTGTCTTTCACACTGAGGGCTTCTTGGTTGTACCCAACACCCCACAAGGGAAAATTTCAATCCATAAAAGGCAGTCCTATTTACTTTCTGCAGGCAATACGTGTAGACATGGATACCACAACTAATCTAAAAACCTGTGTGTTCGGTTGGCTGAGTATAGATGTCACACATCCTAGGAATACTTGCAGATACCACTCTTTTCGAAGTGTAGTAGAGACTCACTGCCTCAAAAAGCTGCATCTGATAGTGGATTTTGCCGTCCAACTTCAGGTGCTCAGATTGAGAGTTTTGGCCCTCGTGTTTGCTGAAACCTTAGTTTTGGGTCCAATCCACCTTACAGCATCCCTTTAAGCAGGAGCTTCCCCATAGCCGCTTTCTCTGATTCTGAGATGTTTGGAATGCTTTTCATATATTACAGTTTCTGAAGGTCAGTGTGTACACATTTTAAGACACAGTGATAAAACAGTGTATGGAACTACTTGGCAGTATTTGGCTGGTACAGTTTCTTGTGGAAACAACAGAATTCCAAAACACACCACATTGAATGCTTATGGGTTATTACAAGCGAAAATCCCAAGACACTGGGAATTAAAAAGCGGAGTTCAACAAAGGAACACTGATACTGTTGGTTGATATGAACAAAGTTGTGCCAAGTCGTCGTCCTTTGCTTTTTCAAGTGGAGAAATAAACTGGGAAAGGAAGCAGAAGGGGAAAATATGATGTACAACAGCAGTTATGACAGTTACCATTGTGCTTTAGCTCACAGAAGCATGTGCTCCCAGGGGAAGGCAGACACCTTCAGCACATCCTGCTGAAAGAGCGCGACACGTCTAGCACACAGCATGCCTCCATGCTGCAACAGGGCTGCTGCCCCCCGTCAAAAGGCTCTTAGAGGGAGAGCTGGAGTGGAAAGCAGGGGAGACTGCAGCTCCAGAAACAAAGGGCAAGGACTGATGTTGACGTGAGCAGCCACCCCCAGTTCCAGCAACACTTGCAGCCCTCCACGACATAACTCCTTCAGTGAGCAGCCAGCCTGCCTTTCCAGGGCCCCAGCACCAGGACAGTAGGCAGCCTGGTTTGGGCCATGCCACCAGCCGTGGCAGCTTGTTGCTGTGAGGAACTACCCTATCTATCCATATCTGTAGCCAGCCATGCACTGAGGGTATGATCTTGTTCACATTCAGTGGTAGCACTGGGGAAGCCATGCAGACCTCGTCTGTGGCAGCATTTGGACACTCGATGTCAACCTGAATTGTATACTTGGGAGCATCTGTGAATGAGTACACCACTGAGTTCAACGCACAGGGTCCTTCCCGAAGCTGCCAGCTTCAGACAATATTACAGAAGGATCAAATAGACTGAAAAATAATTTTGAATCCAGAGCTTATACGCATTTAAATTTCACCAAACCTGCACTAGATCTCACTAAGGTGAGCCATGACCTGGGTTTGATGATGTGACGTTCAAGTTTGTGATTCAATGCCTTAAAACACAACCTAAGCACGTCAAACCTTCTATTTCTGTTTCCAAACTTAGCAAGGCAGGCATCCAACATTTAAAACCATGAGGAAAAAAAGTTATTACTTATAATAGAATTACTTAGATATAATTTCAGAGTTAACATTTAAGGAGAAATTATGAGCCATCAAGTCTGCTTTTTTAGTTTCTTGTTAAGATATCACAGAATACTTGATGATGCCTATGTACACAGCAGCCAGTTCAGTGGCTGCACATCTGTCTTCCCAGGCTGCTGCCCTAAGCTGCAGAACAAAGGCCTGTCTTTCCTTTGAAGCCACTTGCCTGGAGTACCCAGTTAATATAGTTAATTAATATCTAGCCATTTGCCATTCTTGCCGTATCAGAGTTACGAAACCCTGCAATCATTCTGGGTCACTCTGGTGCCAGCGTTCGTAAGACTAATAAACTTCCACATGCATCTCAATCCATTTAGTCGTGTTTACAGGTGCTCCTGTAAGCCTGCTTTACAGAAGTACCAGAGGAAAATGGAAACATGCCAAAGATGAGGCGTGTAATTTGAGAGCTGGGAATTAATTCACATCCACGCTGTAGCCTCCTGGTGAATCGCTTCTGGGTTACTAGCTGTATTGTATAACTCCAGAAATCCCCCTTTTAGGAGTTAATGCCATGTTACGGGAGAAGGATCACAGGAGAGCACCTGAAGAGCAGCACAGAGGAATTCCAGCCGCTCCAGCTTCACTGGGCACCCAACTTAAATGCCTCTGTGTGAGCGCATGTAGCACGGGGAATAAACAGGAGGAGTTAGGGACGTGCACACGCCTGTCGGGCTATGATCTTACTGGCATCAAGCTGGAGCTAGCTGGTCTGTAAGGCCCTTTCCAACCCAACTCACACTATGACTCCATGCAGTTATGTCACATAACAGCTGCTGCTAGCCCAGCGGTTACATAACCAAATGTTCAGTTCCTGTCATTACGAGATCCCTGGCTCCCAACTAGCACAAAGGCCATAATTCATTCACGCGCTCTCCTTCCTGTAACAGGAGGGTAGAATGAGATGATCTTAGAGACAAGAAACCAGTAAGACTTTGGGCCACCTTTTACCAATATTTAGGTATTCAGCATGCAAAGGGTTTCTCAGAAGCACCAGCATCTCAAATTCCAGATGATTTGGTGGAAACTAGGCATCTACATGCTTTTTTAAAAATATAATGTCCATTTGCATGTGGGCCTTTACCCTCATCTTCATAGGCATGAGCTAATTCAGTGATTACTGTTCTCACTAGAAGCAGCAAGGACTGTGGCCCTGGTTCTAATGAAGATATCTGATGCTGCATAAAAAAGCATACAAACATGAAAAGGGAAAGTCTTTAATCCTAGGGAAAGTTATGTAACTTGCTAATGTAAAATGCATTAAATGTCAGCAAATTCCACCTATGTGTCCAAGGAGCTTGCAGTAATTCTCTCTATAACAGCATGACACTAGAAGGGGAATTTCACAAATTAATTCGTGTAAACATTTTATATCCTTTTCTGTTGTTGTTGTTCTGTTTTCTAATTTATTAGCACTTTGTAAGTCACAGAGATCTCAGATCATAAATGAAAGAAAAAATGAATTACTCACTTATAATTATAATGAGAATGACTGCGCATACTACACCAAGGATGATCATCATCTATAAAAAGAAAGTTATGAGAAAAAAGAGAAAGTCAGGTTTTCACATGAAAAACATTAATTCCTGAGGTTTTTTTGCTTTTATTTTGTGGCCCTTTCTGCGCACTTTTACTTCTTGCAAAGTCTCACTGTATTCAGTGTGACTAAACCTAGCTCAAAATCTGGGTCTGTAGCTCCAAAAAGCCTTGCTTCCTGCACCCCTTGGCACAACAACTGCTAGAAGTCCAGGCAAACTGCTTAGTTGAGTTTCTAACCTAGATCTACTTCTTTCTGGAGTGTTTGTACGTGTCCTTTCCCCAGAATATTCTGTCTTGCTTTACATTTCATAGCAGTGTGGATTGAAAAGATGAAGCAGGTAACAACAGGCTGGTAAAAAGTGCATATTGGATTCTCCTTTGGAAACAGGTGGTATTATGTGGCTGGACATGAATTGTCAGTAGCAAAGATGGTTTAGAAGGGAAATGGGAATTAAGCTGAACTTTTGGCATAGCGTTCATGGGTTGGTGGTGCATGAGTAGAAGGAAGCAAGGTTGTGGGGTCTTATATGAATAAATGGAGCTTAAGATTCTGGGTCCAAAAAAGAGAGCTCCTGGAGGAGGTCTGAAAAAGCAGAGGAGAGTGAAATTCCCTCTACTTATGGGAAAGGATAAGGCTTTGAGGACAGCAGAGGAGACAGCTGGTCAGCTGGTTGATTAAAGATCTGCTCTACAATCTGCACCTCTTTAAAAGAGACTGGCATTTCCTCACTTCTCACAGCAGGTTCTGGACCACCCCCTGCTTTTTTTTTTTTCTTTTTCTTTTTTTGTAGTTGACCATCCTAAAGAACAAGAAGCTGATCATCTCCCACTTATTTTCTCCAGCTTCTGGTATTCACTACGCCTGATTGGTTTTTGTGGTTCACACAGGTAACTCATGTGAATCACCATGAAATCTCTCCCATCTCTATCTGCAGACACTAACAGAGGCATTAGAATTTGGATCCAGATTGTAAATACTGCAGAAATGATCTAAAGAATAGATCTGGTAAAGATCAAAGTTGTTTGGCATATTATTTGGATTCTGGAGGTCAAGGCATCCTCTCCCCTTGACAAGAAGAGACCATTTAGAGATCCCATTCTAGAATCAAAGTCCCAATACATGATGCCTGCCATGAAGCTATTCTTAACAGGACATCTTTGTACTCCTTACCTTGCAATTTTTCCACCAATATTTTCTCTTCAGTTTTGCTGCACTGGTTTCAAACTGTGAGGCACCTGCTTGCAATGCATCTGCCCGGTTGTCAAGCTCTGATAGCTTCTGGTCTCTTTCTAGCACCTTGTCCACGTTCATTCTCATGATATCGACCACCTGCAAAGGTATAGCCCCACGTTAGAAAAGCCAAAGGTCACCCATACATTCACACTCCGAATTATATCATAGTGAAAACCATCTTTTGCCATTTTGCCATGTGATGGCAAGTACTTGAACAGAGCTCTAACACCATGCTATGAAAACAGACACACTGAGAACAAGATAAACACAGCTAAACTGTGCCCAGATGGCCTTAAAGGTTTAAAAAAAAAATAAAAATGAAATACAGTAATTAGTTTAATTAAAGCTTTTGATTTCTTTTAGCATGCAAATAACTGTTTCACTATAAGTACAAAAAAACTGATAGAGACCAGTACCTCTACTACAGTTCGGTTGAAAATTGTCCAGTCATCACTAAACACAAGCCATTATTTTCCTTATGCATTTAATATAATTTCCTTATCTGAACTAGAGAAGTTGACTAGGTAAAGGCCATTCTAAGAGGAACAATATGTATTTCCTGACCAAGAAATCTGCTCATTCTGAGAGAGGGATGTTTTTCCTCAGACAAGAGACAAAATTCAGCCTGAAGGGTAACAGGGAACTCACGTCCCATCGATGGAAAATAATGTGCACATCCAGTACACAGAAGGTATGGCCTATTCATGCATATATTTTATACATTGTGCTGGAGAAAGATCCTCTTCCAGAAAGCCAATAATCCTAATGAGAAATCCTGTACAAACTCATAAATTGTAACAGAAATGTTAGACGGTACACCAGTCTCAGATTTGTTTCCTTTATCCACCAAACTTAAAATAAAATAAAATGTTTTGGTCAACTGAAGTTTTCTTAATTACTTTTCCAAACCAAAACCTTCTAGGCATTTCATTTCATATCAAATTAAAATAAATAAATAAATAAATCCCAGCTGGTATTTAGTTAAGTTTTGTCTTTGTACAATGTATCCTAGTAAAAATTTTGAACTGTTTGAAAATGCTGAAACAAAATACTGTAAAAATTTCCTACCACTTCTCTCCTTTTTTGGCTAGAACTATTTATTGAAGTTAACATGAATGCTGTGAACATTTGTTCATCCAAGACTGTGTTTTTGTCAAATAAGTAAATGTTTGTCTAGCCTAAAAGCAAGCCTTAGAAAATAAGCTCTAGGATGCCTAGAGAAATTACAGGGGAAAACCCAGCAAAATACAGCTGGAATGCAGAATTCAGAGGACTGCAAATCATTTTAATAATGCCAAAAATTTGCTTTTAAGCAAAATCATGAGCTTTGAGTTTTGCTTTGGGATCTGAAGTGCTGTGTACCACAGCAGCTGGAGCAGAAGAGTAGCCGGAGCAATGTGGTGCTCTGCCCTGGTGTTTGCTGCCACCTACAGATTGCTTTCCCACAAGACATGAAAGAAAAACGATCAGGAAAGATCTAGTAGGGACGCTCAGAGGAACGCTTAGCAGATCAGACAGAGCCTTCTGTGCTGTAAGCCCCAGGGCCTTCACAGGACTGAAAGACCAGTAGTGTTTGTCTCCCTTGTCTAGTCTCATGCTGTGATTTAATGATTAATTGTCCATTCCCTATTAAGCAATATCTGCTGGACATGCAATAGCCACTCAAAACTACCCCATACCAACCTCCATCCTCCCTCTCAAACTGGAGCTGAAGAAAATGTGGATGCTAATTACCACCTGCATAATCCTCAAGTCCAAGAGCTACACACTCTCCTCTCCTACTGGGTGAGAGTTCCTGACAAAATGACTCCATCATGCTTCACAAGAACTTGCATGGGCTTCAGTGAGAATTATCAGACTATGGAATATCTCAGACAGAAAGTGGGGGCTCACCGGAGCCATCTCCTTTGATGTTCTTGAAGAGCCCTACATGTCTGACCTGCATTACTCCTTTTAAGTAATAATGAGCAATTATTTTTCATCTTTTAGGGACAAATACTTTTACTGTAGCTCACATAAACAATTACAGCACCATTATGAAGTAATACGTTCAGTACAAGAAGTTTATTTCATTATTCTGACCCAAGACAGAAGCTGAAGTGTAATGCTCCTTTCCCTGCTGCAAGAGACACTCCATTAACATCAATGAAGTTACAGTGATGTGAAAATCAGTGATAATGAAAGAACCAGGCCTAGATATTTCTGCAGACAGAGGATGTTCTTGTGATCAGCTCAAAGCATCAGCAAAAGAGAGGCCAGAAAGACCCTGGTTCAGGTTTCAGCAAAGAAAAGTTCTCAAAGAGACAAACCTCAATCTGACAGGTGTATTTAATTCATCTTAAGAAAGGCATTTGAGTTGGATGTTGTGAGGTCTTTTACAGTATACCTAGAACTTTTGAAAAGCGGCCTTTTTGCTGGTAAACAGCTATTTTCTAGCTTTTATTTTACTGACTTTGTATAAAAGAATCACACAGGCCCTGGCCATTTCCACATGGGCAGTAATTAAGTACTTAAGTCTTTGTAGGGGTTTAGCAAAACTCTGTACTAAGTAACCAGCACACAAATGTGCACAGTAAGTGTGCAAGGATGCTACAGCTGCTGCTGTACCCCTGTTACACTCAGGATACACCCATGAGCAGCAGTGTGCTCGGTCACTCCCATTACCACGGCAGTTAGGTGGATGTTGGCATTACAGCCAAGGTGTCAGGGATTTTCTGTATACTACAAGAATTTAAGAATCCATGCTGGAACAGGCACATGTTCCTCCAGGACCATTCAGAAGAGTGAGCACTTGTTGAAGATGTTGTTGTGATGTCATGTGTGAGTGCCTTTCTTTCGGGATAAATTCTGATGATTAATCATTACACCTCTGACTAATAAACACAGCCCTCACCTGTAGAGCACTCATAGCTTGCATGTATCTACAAGAGGCCAGTGGTTTGTCTCTATAAAACAGCCTGTGAGATTAGTATCCAAAATTTAGGAATGCAGGAACACGTTAAAAGAGCTGATTCACTATGACATCTCCTCCTAATGTGACTATCTGTGATGAATTCCTGAATCAGCACCGATGTCCATATTCATGCTGCGGAAGTGTTACCAGTACAAGAACGTTCACACTCAGAATACCTCCTGCACTGTCTGCCTCCTCAGAAATGCCATCCTTTGGAAACCCTCATTTCCTAGACCCACCATCTTCAGACAAGCAGGATAGCTAGTGAGGCAAGCATCTTAAAGAAAAAGAAATCACAACACCACCCCTGTGGTGAGCAACAAATCACGCAGAGCGACTTACCTCATCCACCCGGGCTTGTGTCTGCTGCAGCCGTTTGCTGCTTGCCACATTGGCAGGAGGTGGCCCTACAGCCCCAGCACTGGTGGCACCTTGGGTAGGAGGAGCTGGAGCAGACCTAGATCCAAAAGAGAGAACATAAAAAGTGACCGAATCCATCTTCACCTGTTCACTACTCTCTTCTGGAGCAAGTCAAAGGTTTGTATCTCCTTTAAAAGGAGTTGTCCATTGTCTGACAGCCCTCCATTCCTGGATCACAGCCCTGATGTCCCACTCCATCCTACTCTGCAATTAGTTTGCACGCTATTTCTTGTTGGGTCCGTATCAAACTCCTCCCCTCCCTTGCTGCCTCTTTAAAAACCAAGCAGTTCTGATCACCTACCCTAAGTTAGTCCAAGGACCAATCTGATCACGGCCCTGGCTAGCAGGGCAGAGCTTATATCCCACTAAGAAAACAGACTTTTGTCCAGGTATTTTGTGTTGATATTATGGGAGCGAGGGCTGCAAGCCTGTCTTCCTCTTCAGCATGCTGAAAGACGGGCTCCCCTGCTCCTTGATGTCGGGCTGGAACCTAACCAAGTAAAGATAAACAAAGGAGAAGAGAGAGAAATGGAGGAGGAAGTGGGGGCAAGAATCACACTGCATGGGGTTAGTCATCTCCGGCACTCAGCAATGTTTAAACACCCCACTGATGGTCCTCAAATGCCCCCTCTGAGCAGCTGGCCAGGCTTCAACACCTGCAATGGACCCCAGATGAATATTTGTAGCAATGCTTTGAACAGAGCCCTGATCTAAGCATCAGCTCCACTCTTAAGCATCAACATCAGTTTCCCCCAGGCTTGCTTTAAAATAACAGAAGACAGAGTGAAAGCCCCTCGAAATGCAACAGGGGTTCAGGTCTATGCCAGTGCATGAGCTTGTGCAGGCACGTCACCTTGCTGGCCTGAACAGGGTCCGTCAGCCTCAGCCTGTCCTTCTTCACACCCTCACTTCCAGTGTGTGAAACCTTCCCTTTCCTTTCAAGGGACCCCTGCCACCTCTTCCTGCAGGGAAATAAAACCCTTCCTGGAGCTGCAGAGGAAATCCCTTAAGCATGTGGACTGAAAAATATCAGAAATCCCACTCCTGCATTACCAATGCCTTCCCACATCGACAGACCGAGAGAACACAGTGTTTCTCTATGAATCATTCTCTTTTACACCCTGGGGTCTGATTAATGCTGCTGGAATTATGGCCCCATTAAGACACAGTCAAAGTGCCTAGAGGCACCTAAAGTTTGTTCCCCAAATGTACCTAAAGCTGCAAAATTCAGTTTGACAGCACTGCCTGTGGGCTGAGATCCCTACAGATAACTGGGACCTCACGACCTCCCAGCGATGAAGCTGCTGTTGGCAGACCTGGAGCACTGCTGCATCTCACATTTCTTTTTTAAGCTGCGGGTGAGAATGGCATTGTCAAGCTGTAGATGAAAGAAAAGAATTTGAGCTGTACAGAAATTGCTTACGCCTTGAGGACTTCACTGCCCCTATTAAAAACATAAAAGACCAGATGCTGTTGCCACCTGCAACAGAATTACACCACTGAAGGACCGTGGGCCAGGATCTCAGCAGAATTTATTCTGAGTTTACACAGTCGTCACAAAGGATCAAAATCTGACCATCACATACACAAGCCCAAATAACGCCAAACAAGATCACACCTGGAGCATTAGTAACTTCAAAAGCAATTCCTAGAACTGTTCAGATCAGAACAACTGATCTAAAATTGAAATTGTGAAATTTCTTTGCTGTCAAAGAAATAGACAGGCTTTTCCCCAGTCAACATAAGCAGGTATTTTTCTGGGGAAGCACTGTCATATTTCTCACTACTACAAATGTTAGCACAAGAGAGGACCTCTGTTACATACTACCAGCATCCTGGAGACCAATTTTCATCTTTTTGTGTGTGTGTGTTTCCCTGGCTGTCCTTAAAATGATTTGGCATAAAGTAGACACTTCCCAGTTTGTTCTCTCGCAGCTCCTTGCTGCCATCTAATTTAGTTTAACCTATTTTTCCTGGGGTTGCTCTGCTCCCTGCACAAGCAAGGAATGGTATCAGCAATGGTTGCTTTTACAGCTGCCTTTATGATCCAGCTACATGTAGCTACTCTAACTACCAGAGAGAGATGACAATCTTTATGCTAAGGTACAGCAAGCTTATAATTAACAACCACATCTTAGTCAATTACGCAAAATCTAATACAGGAGCAGCCAGGGCTGGATGCTGCCTACAGAGCAGATGCACCCTTCCCCAACCTTTCGTCCCTGGAGTCGTGCTCTCTTTACAGAACACCAGCGCCTGCCTGACCCAGGGCTTTGGGGTCAGAGCAGTGAGCAAGCAGAAGAGGCACAGCATCCAGTGCAGGTTCCCAGCCATGCTGTAGGAAGGCAGCTAACGCCACCAGCGGGTCTTGCGGGTTAACAAGGCATAAGCCCTCTCACATGATTAGGCAGCACATAACATCCAAAAGAGGTGAAACAGGGACAAAAGTACCTGCATCACGTCCTTCTCCCAGCCTCCCAGGGCACTTCAGAGCAGGACTGAGGGTCTCCATGCTTCTGGCTCAGCCCTGTCAGTGTTTGAGCTCTGCAGAAAGGATCCCAGCAGGGCGGCAGCAGCAGAAGACGGTACTTCTATGAGCTACCATGGCTCCAGTCCCACAGGGTATTTGTTAAGAGTTTGTCTTTGAACCTACATTTTCTAATACAGACGGAAGCGAAGACTTAAGGCATTGGAAAGCAACAATGTTCTTTGTGATATTCTGGTGCAAAAATGGTAGAATGAAAGTCCAACCTACATTTACATTGTGCTATTATTGCCTCTGTGCTGTGTCACATCAACTTATAATTTCTCGGAAGCATTACTCAAACGAATTTATGCAAAACATTAATGCTATGTTAGGCTTTCTTTTAAAGTAGAGATGCTTCTTGTACTTCAAAGTCTTACTTCTTGTGGCTTGGCCTGAATTTTAGGAGCTATAAAAGAATGCAAAATCCATATAAAATCCCTGTCACTGGGCCCTTAGCCTTCAGACCTGTGTACTAATTTTTTTACAAGGGAGTAAATATAGTTATCACTGATGCTGAGAATCTCACTGTCAGGAACAGGTCAAATTTATTTTGCAAGAAATAATGCTCTATTATAGTCAGTGAAAAAGGGGTATAAATCCCTAGCAAATCTTCTTAAATTGCAAGCAGTGTTGCAGAGCTCTGTATTACACTCTAGGAGAGCGACAAGTGACAAAGAAGCAATACCACAGAATCATCTAGGTTGGAGAAGACCTCCAAGATCACTGAGTCCAACCCCTGAGCTAACACTAACGTGTCCTCCACTAAACCACATCAGTAAGCTCTACATCCAAACATCTTTTAAAGACCTCCAGCAGGTTCAGCACGCCTGAGGACAGCCCTGTGTGCTTGGAGCAGTTAGGTCGTTCTTTATGCAACATCAGCTGTGTCCTTGCTCCCCAGCATGCCAGTTAGCACATGAGCAGTCTCACTGATTGAAAGCAGGTGCTGCATCCGTGCATGTACACAGCCACCTAGGAGGAAACATTTGGGAGCTGTCCTAGTGATTCAGTAAAATGGTCTCAGCTGACTCAGACTTCCCAGTTCTTTTGGTTGCTTGCTGGGTCTGAAGCTGTTAGGTCAAAATCACGACTAACAGATACCTCACCTGCATATTTTGGAAGTGGTTTACTACTTAGCTCTAACAGGAAAAGGGAGCTGCAGCTCTAACGAAGAGAGAACTGGGGGTATCTGGCATTACTGTTTTCCATTTCAGCACTCGGTGAAAGACCATTAAGGATGACCACGTATCTAACGTCTGGGAATATTTGCCTGACACATACTACATCTTGGATCATCTGTGTGAGCTGTGTAGGAGAATTTTGTTGGTCAGACTAAGGGAGATGCACAAAGCAAATGCCAGGAAGATGCTAAGCCATCAGCATGGCTGCATAAGAGATGCTTTGGTGTAGTTCACATTAGGACCTCGACAGCTGTCTTCAGCAACTTGTTCTTGGTTAAAATCTCAGCTGTGGGACCTAGTCCTGTCAAAGTCTTTATCCTAACAACATCGCGATAAGCTAAGGAAAAGCTGTTATTCCTGCACACGTCTGGGAAACCGAGGGAGAGAGGTGACGTGCTGTGTCCCAGGAAGGCCTGGCAGCCTAGGCCTCACCCTTGCCATCCTCCTTCTGCCCTCTTCTTCAGCCACTGGCTCCTAACCAAAGCTCACAAATGCATTTCTAAGAGCAGGAATCATCTTCAACCTCTCATACTTAAAGACTGAAAGACTCGCATAGTTAAAGGTTACAGCAAGGGGAACGCAAATGCTATCAGACAGCTGTATCAGCTGGCAGGGCTCAGGGGAGGGGGCAGGGAACCATGCAGCAGCAGGTTTGGCTCATGAGCCCTGTAAAAAGTGAAAGTGAGGAGGCAATTTTCTATGAATCCCAGTCTGACTTCTCTTTCCTCAAACCCTCTCCCTGTAACTAGCCAATATTTGTCACTGTAACTAGCCAAACTTTGGTACATTTAAGACTCTGTTCTTGCATTTGGACCCTTTAAAAATCAATCTATCCACCTGCGCATGACTGCTTAAGTAAGGTTTGACAGTCTGTGGTTCCAAAGGCACTAAAAAACATACAAACTGTATTTAATAGTAAAACGATAATAATAAAAAAAATCAGAACACTTCCTTAGAATTGCACTGTTGAGACTTAACTCTAAACCAACAATTAAAACCAGCTACAAGTGCAAATTCAGACACTATTTTAGTGACTAAGCATGCCAGTCAAGATCCAGGACTTAACAGTAACTGGAGAAAAAAAAGAAAAAAGGCTCACAATTGTCCCTGGTACAGAGAGCGTTCATCTGTGAATTTAGATACCTCTGAAAGCTTTGAGACAGGGAGGATTTATACGGAAATAAAGGAGCTCTGCAGCACTGGGGGGTGGCTCTTAATTTTGAACAATGCAAAACAATGCAACAGTGCAGCAATACAATTTTTTTTTTTTTTTTTTTTTTTTTCAGTAAACAATTTTTCTACTGTTGGTTTGCAAGGGAGAACTTTTACTGACAATACTTAACAGTTTTCTGCTTTCTGGAGGGATTTGCTGTTTTCCAGTGTACTGATAATTGGATTCTTCCAAATGGGACCTTATTTCTGCAGCAGGTCAGTTTAGCCAACACCAGCACAAATGATTTCTAATCAGTTTAGCTAACTGCATTTTGACACAGTCCCAAAAAGCATAGCCTAACCAAAGAGGACAGAGTAAAATTCTGTTCTAGCCTTCTTACATGCCATCTCTCAAAGGAATTGGCACATTTAATATCTAAACTCCTTGAAGTTCTGGGCCTTCCAGCGCTGTGTGCCTAACTGTACAAACTTAACAATGATACAGGGATAGCATAGTTGTGGATGGGTTCTCATGATCCTGTTTGGGATCATGTATGTCTAGAAATCAAGTGCTATCTATCCCAATACCTCTTGCCAAAATTTTTGCTTTTCCCATAGCAAAATGTGATGGTGTCAGATGGCAGGTCCTGTAACTCTTTCAAAACCACACACTAATGTCAGGAGATGTCCAGATAAAGGACACTTCCAACAACTGAAAAATAAGTGTCCTTCAGGATTAGGTTTCCAGCCATCTTACAGGTTGATAATCATGTTCTCTGCCTGTCAGGTGAAAGGACTCTTCAAAAGTAAACCCTAGTTAGAGATCACAACCCACTTAGTTCTGAGATAGATGCACTCTCAACAAGGGACTTCTTTCAGTTCTGTTGCCCACTAACTGTAGTATTTCAGGTTTCTAGTTGATCTTCCCCTCTCAAGTTACTATTCTCTGCTTCAAGCTAATTTTATCTTTGCTTTCATTCTACTAATCTCACTTTCACAGGCAAACAAAGCTGCTCTATGGGAGGAAAGAAGGTCATGATATTATAAAGCTGGTTAGAGTGAAAATTATACTGTTAACAGGGGAGTGTCACTGCTGGGCTGATGGACAGCTGCATAGCTGGGGATGGAAAGAAAGGAGTTTTCTGTCCTGTGAGGTTTCACAGAGGGAGCACAACTTACTCCCAACAAGACCAAACAGGCTTCCTTCAGTACCAGGGAACACTCACAGTTGTAACAGAGATGATGTTCTTCGTTCTGCTTTTCAGTGCTCCATCTGAGACCTTCAGTGTTCAGTAAAAATGTGACTACTGCCAATTAAATGACTACAGACTTTAATTTCAACTCACTGCATTCTCTATCAAATTTAAAGTGATTTCTCATGCAATGTAATAATTGGGTAGTAATGAGTAATAGTGAATTGGTGGTAGGAAAAAAAAAATCACATATAAAAGGAATTAGTATTTTGAGATGTCTTAATTTTGTGAAGAAAGTTCTGCTTTGAACACGCTTCTGTTCCCAAATGTGATTTTCATCTACTACCAGCAATATTCTACAAGGACTCGCCGTTATTACAAAATATTTACTCTGCTCATCAGCCAAAGAATAATGCCCTACATTTAATGTCCTGGGAACACATTTAATTAAATATTCCCACCAGTTTATTATGACTGTATTGACCATCTGGTGTGCTAAATATGCACACAGAGGAAAAATAGAGGAACCTAAGACATCATCTTTAATTTGATCATCACTTGTTATGCTAGTAATGACTGACTGATTTATCTTCTCCAGTATCTTCTGTTCAAGCCAAATAAGTATTACTTACAAGGCCCAAAGCACCTGAATCCTAAATTACGCCAATTAGTTCAGCTGAATAATTTTTGTGACAAAGAATTTGCCAGAAAGAGTAGCATTATTTCCATAATTTCCCTAAATCACAGTCTTCACAACAGCCAGTTGTGGTGACTCAGGCGGGGTTTCTGTTAGTCAGAAAAGCAACACAAGTCAGGATTCCTCTTCTGAAATATCAGCGCTCCAGATTTGTTTAGATTCTTCTTTCCCTTGCTGTCATCTTCTGCAAAGGCTGTGGCTTAAGATAAAGTCAACACAGTGTGGGGATATTGAATCATGTGTTTACCACTGACCACGCTTTGCAGAGTAGTCTGACGGATTTGCTTGAAGGATGATTAAGGGTGAGGTGACTCAGGGTGGCGTTGGACACATTGTAGGTTCACGAATTGAAATTCAGAACAACACTCTGATGCCAACTATCAAACATATGTTAGCGTTAAGTGATCACCCACCCCAAAAGTACCTGCACACAGACTAATTCTGTCACGTCTTTAGATCCCAGCTGACCACTCTCTTCACCCTTAGATGGACAAAAGAAGGTTTCAACAAAAACATTTGGAACTAACGAAGCATCCAGCCAGCTACACTCACTGTTACAACCTGTAGCCCATCTGGTCCACTTAAAAGAGCACTCAGTCTGCAGTTAGGAACTGTGCTGACCCTGGCTCTAACCACACTGTGATACGGGTTTTCTAAGCACCACTATTAGTTATGTTTTTATACTTTAGCATTTGCCTCTCCAAAAGCAGTGGCAGCACTGAAGGCTCCCCCAGCCTCACACATATTACGGTGCACCCCACTGCAGGATGGAGCCTGCTCACCTCCTGCCAGCACAGCCTCGCTGCTGCCCTGCCCAGATCAGTGGGGGCCTTGCCCCAGCAAACCTCTGCATCAGGCTAGTTACAGATCTGGGTAATCTCTGATCACATTAGGTATGTGTTTTTTTTTCACAGCTACAAGGGCTGTAAATCTATATACTTATATAGAGAGTACTGAAATAGCTGAACAACTCCAAAATAAACAACCTCCTTTTGAGGTAATTTCCCTACACTGAACAGCATCTTTAGCCATTATTTTTTTTCCTTCGAAAAGGGTTAACTCTCATTGTTTGCTCATAAGGTATACATAAATGAACGTGCTGCTACAAAAAGTACCAGATTCTAGTTAAAGTTCCTTATGCTCCGTCAGCACCTCGTGTTTGATTCTTAACCTGTCCCCTTTGAGCCGATGGAGCCTTCTGCTCTATCCCTGACAACTCTGTCTTGCGTGGTGATGTTACTTGATACACCTGGAAAAAGGAAACTAAGACCAACCATCAAGGAAGAGTTGCATTTTCCTCCCTAGGAATTTTAGTTTATAAATAGAAGAGTGCTTGTACTGGGCATTCAAAAACAGACACCACCCTCAAAAAGAGGGCAAAACAAACAAAACACATACACACGCACCCAAAACAAAACAAAACAAAACAACAACAAAAAAAAAAAAACACAAAGAAAAGCTTCAGGAGAGAAATCAAATCCTGGATAACACAAAGCCTTTATTTTCCTCCTGCTAGGTTACTGATCTGACTGTAAGGAAAGAGAAAAACTAGTTGCAAACTGAAACAACACTGGATTAAAGAAGAAAATCCCCAAAGCACACTAGGCTGCGGGAAGGATGAAACCTAACAGAATGATGCTTCACTCAGTGTCTTACTGGGCTATGGCTGAAACAACTCAAGAATAAAGTGATAAATACACTGAAAGTATAATTGCTGGTGGTTTTACCCTCCCTATCAAGAGAAAAAGAAGAAACACTGTTTCCCTTGGAAACTATAGGGGCGATATATAAATACCAAATACTTCACTAAAGAAATGCTTCAGAAATTCAGGATTCTAAAGTCAGAGCACATTTGAGCAAGCCAATGACATTAAACAACATGGTCTGCTGGACAATCCAGACTTACAAAGCTCTACCTACAGCCTCTGGGACAATCACTAAGGACACATTTCAGTGGAAATGGTCAGCTTTAGGCAAATTCCCAAGCCCTATTTCAGAACAGAAAGATGATAAACTTGAAGTTCATGCTGACATAGTACAGCACGGTTAGACTTCACCTGTGTTCTCAGGAGTAGGAGCATCTCCTATTTCTGCCTTTCTGTGTAGGCTATCAGGATCAGGGGCTAAACCCAAAGGAGTAAACAGGCAGCAGCTGGGCCAGGAGTGGGAGGGGAGAATCTGGGCTGAGTTTGACTCAGTCACCCCCTACTCACTGACTCATGTACTGATGCAGAAGAAACTGCTGTAATTTGTGCTAGTTGCAGTCAATTATAAGATAACTCTAATGCAGAGGAGAAAGAAATGGTACAAGTGACACACTTTCCATGCTTTTAAGTAATATTTTTTGGATGGAAAATACTTCTTATGCCTCTCTTTTGAGAGACCCAAATTAAAATGTAGGATGCTTTGGGGCTTTCTAGTTGCTTGTAAATTTCTTCATTGCATTCTAATTATGTTTTACAAAGAAATTAACTATTATCTTTTTTTTTGTTGTTTTTTAATTAAAAAGCCCTACCAACCATAAAACAGCTGAAAGATAAAGTCACACTTCCATCAGCAGTGAAATGTTTTTGTAGTCTTGCTACATACAGCTCTATACAGCAGCAGTTTCATCACAACTTAACTTCATAGGGTAATTACCAGCCTTACTTGTATTAATGCTCCATTACTAGGAGGCTTATTAAGCTTAAATCTTCTCTAACTACTTGGCCAAGATTACTGCACAGAACATTTTATCCCACCTACTTGTTACCTAAACAGCAGACACACCGTGTGCAAGAGTTAAGAGAGAACACCAGAAGTACCTGCATAGAAAGCTCAGCTTTCATCCTTACTCCTCACAGAACATCACATTCAGGTCTTGGAGAGCTGTCGTGAAACATATCTACCATCTGCAAGTGACCATGTCCTAATCACAGGTGCTCCACCTTCCCATTGCATAAGGACTCATATGGGATGTTTTTTCTCCCCAGTTTCAACATCCATCAATTACAGAAACTAGCCTCCCTTTAACCAGTCAAATATGCTATATTAATAAATGGAAACTTCTAATTCTCAAAAGGTTGGACTAGATGATCTTTGAGATCTCTTCCAACGTAAATGATTCTATGATTTTATGATTTCAAACTCTCATTGAATCAAAAATGAAGAAAAAACAAAACAAAACAAAACAACCAAAAACCAAACACCACCACAGAACTTTTTGAATACAATGAAACCACTAATGTGAAATACTGCCTAACAGAAAATTACACTGTGCATATTGAAACACATTTTGAGCATTTCAGGCATGTAAAATAAGATTTGTCTCTATGAATGCAGCCATCACTCCTAAATTCTTCAGGCTCCCATCTTGATGGGATGACAGCCATGTAGTTTCCCGTTAGACTATTCTATCTTTTTCTTACTTTTTCCTCTTTCTCTCAAAAACTCTCTGATATTTTTTATTGACAATTTTTGCTTTACTCAAAGACACATGTTTAAATCACGTATTTCCAGATCTTTTAGTGTGATTGCAGAAGCTTACAGGAGTACTCTGTGGATCAGAGCTGAGGCTGACACGTGGCATCTGATTTTCAATGTTAGCTGAGATACCAAATTTGTGCACAGCTGTTTATTCTCAAACAGCTACAGCCCACAAACTGGGGTTCAATTTTGCCGTTTTCTTTTTCCAAATAAATCCATGAACTTCTACTAATTCAGTAAAGGCCAGTTTATCTTGGTCCTATCTTTTAATCTTGTTACACTCAAGAGACTGTCTTTGCGATCTGCTTCAGTGCAGAGACACTTTGCTGAAAATGTCATGACTTGCACCATAAGCAACCTTTGGGGTTCTGAAATAAATGGTAACTGTCTTCATTTCTGCTGTACGACTACCACTATTCTGCTTAGCATTCATCTGAGACTTGGAAGTTAATCATTTTTATAGTATTTCACAAGTAACCACTTTTTCCTTAACTCCTCCTTTTGAAAACTATGGGGTCATTAGGATTGAGGAGAAATGCTTCAGATATAAATATGTGATACTTTAGAAGCCAAGGACTTACTCAAAATTTGAACAGTCCATGTTACTCAAGTGAGAAGAAATTGGTAACAATCTTATTTAGGACAAAGCAATCCATTTCCAATTAGACTTGAAGTTCTGTTTTTATAAACAAAAAAAATCGCATCCCTGAAGCACTTGGGCTCTCTCACTTTTTCCATCTGTGTTACATCCCTCGAAAGACAAATTATTACCTTTCTGCAATCACGACTGGGACACAGACCAGGCTTTAGCTTAGAAGCAAATGCTATTTGTGGAGTTTCTTTCTGTTAAAAAGTTAAAAACTTTCTACAGCTATCCCAACTGTCCACTACAAATTCACCTACTTACAGCGAGGTTCAATGCACTGATAGAGCTATTACTTTTTTTTGTTTTTTGTTTTTTTTTTTTGGATTCTCTTGGATCCTGCATCTTTTCTATTTTCCTCATGCTGGTGTCAGCACTGTAACGCAGGCCTGGCACAACAGGTTTCAGTACTTCAGATGCTACTGGGAGCCTTGTGCATGGCAGACGTAAACACGAAGCAGCAGGGGAACGAATGCACAGGGCTGTAACCCGTTCCCTAGGTAACAAAGAGATGCTATTAAAAGACAAAGTGGTACCACAGTGGTAAATAAATGCATATGATCAGGGTGCATAAGCATAACTAACTTTCCTGGATGCTGCAGGGAACAGAGAGGAGCAGAGCGTGCAACTTCATGCACCTTGTATCTGGGAGGAGACAAATTCCTCCCCCAGCTAGATGAAATAACACCTCTCATTCACAAATCCTTTGTAGGCAGCCAGGAACACTCTGCCTCCCAGCCCTCTTCCTCTTACCTCACTACTTTCCCAACTCTCTTCCATGTTACGAACAGCTCCTAAGCAACGGGGAGCTCGCAGAAGGTGAGTCACTTGTGTGGCTGAGTGCATGATGGAGATCACTGACCTGGAAACGCACAGCCCCAAAAACACCGTGCTGCCAGGTAACCAGCATGGTCACCGAATGCCACAAAACTTAATAAATGATAAGTGCTTTAAAACAATGTGAGTCGTGGCTTATAATTATCATGGATGGAAGTGGAAGCCTAAAAAGAAGTCCGGAATATGCAGAACTGACACGTGGCACTGAGCATTCTGTACAAATAAGGTATTCCCTTAAAGCCAATATTTAAATCAGATTTTTATGATGCAATGTGAAAGCATTAGGCTTTGGACTGATCGTACAAATTTTGGGAACTAAAAAAAAGGGAAGCAAGGCATAGCCACACAAGGTTAGCCAGTTAGCAATGTAAGCGACTAATTTTCACAGTACCGGGAGTGTTTCTGGTAGAAGACATCCTTTTGACTGATGTTTTACTTTTTTTTTTTTTTTTCTCTTTTTTCTCCTAACAGAATAATGGAAAATAGGAAATGCATTCAGAAAAGGCCTCAGGAGGTCATCTTGGCCATTCCCTTATCTCTAGGCAGGACTGACTTCTGCTTCAGATATGAAACAGGTTTGTCTGCCTCAGCCTTCTCTGTTTTTGATTGTTTGTTTTTTGTTTTCTGAAAGATTTCGTATCAGGTGTTTTGATGGTTCATTTAGCATTTCTAACTCAAGCAAAGCCTACAGCACCAGACAGAGCTATCAGTCTTCGCAAAGATGCTTTGCAATGCTAGAGCTCCTAAGCAAGGACTGGACAAAGATATCTGTAGCATAGGCCCCGCCAGCATGAATCAACTGAGGGACTAAAATATGAAGAATGGAAAGAGTTGTGCACATGAAAGATCTTAGTGCATGCATGTATCAGTCAGCTGCTATAAAATTCAGTGTGGGCCAGTGGGATTTCTGCATGAAAGCCTCCCTCTATTTGCCTTTAGAAATCTGCAGCCCAGAGCTGTCCTTTCCACTTCTTCAAAGTTGTTAGACTCTGGGATATTGGGTCATTGCTAATCTGAAAAGGACACAGGACTTGTGCCTTTGAAACAAGATGTCATTTTGCACAGCACTAGCATTGAGGCATGGCCAGTGTGCCATATGAGGATACCTGGCTCATGGCAGATGCAGGGCCGCTTCATATGGTGGCCAAGCAAGAGTAAAGGACTTTTTCTACTTCCAAGATACTGATTTAAAGTTTTAAAGGAGCAAGACATTCAGAACAGCAGGACAGTGCATTCTTTCATGTTGTCCTCTCTCTGAGAAGTATATCTCTTAAACCATGCCTATTCCTACAATAAATATTGAGATTTATTTATCCAAAAAGACCAACTTGTTGTGGCCAAGCCATGGCACTCTGGTAATCCTATAAGCGCTTTCAATTTCTATAGTTCCCAAGTTCAACACTTCTTTTCTTTTAATGTCTGGATTATTGCCCACCCAGAACTCTCAGGTGCTGACTTTGGTAAAAACCACACTGATTCTGTGAGAAGCATCTAAGAGAGTTTTGCAGAGTGCGTTTTAACCCATAAGGGGACCTGTTCTTCACAGTGAGGGTGACGGAGCACTGGGACAGGCTGCCCAGGGAGGATGTGGGATCTCCTTCTCTGGAGATATTCAAGGCCCGTCTGGACGCCCACCTGGGCAGCCTGCTCTAGGGAACCTGCTTTGGCAGGGGGTTGGACCCAATGAGCTCTTGAGGTCCCTTCCAACCCCTACAATTCTGTGATTCTGTTCAAATCAAAGCTGGATTCCCTGATTGCCTGTTTTCTTGGAAATTGAGTTGATTCAGTTTCATAGTCTTAATTAGAATTGGCCAAGTTCCTAAATATATACACACACACACACGAAAACATGAAAATTTGCACTGCCTGCTGTCTGAGAATATTTCTGTGAGTTAACTGAGACAAATGGTACCAGAAAGATAAAAAAAAATTGCAACATTATTGGGGAAACAGATTTTGAAGCCTGTTTCTGTAGTGTTTAAACTGAAGAGAAAATTACAGAATTAGTCCAGCCTAAATGAACGGACCACATTTCAGTTTTTCCATGAGATTTCAAGTAAAAACCACCAACAGCTTGTCAGTAATTCAGTGAATAATAATTCTCAGAAAAATTACTTGCGAATGATTTTTCAAAAAAATTGTCATGAAAAAAATTTTGTTAAGATGCTCAAACTTCTTATAGGCATTTCCAAATTGAGAAGTCAAAGGAATAATAAGCTGTGAAGTATTGATTCATTTCAAAATCATAAAAGTTACTGGTGCAGGACTTTGTTACGCAGGTTATTTGAGAGAGACTGAGGTAATTCTACTTACGTATGTATGTATACATCTCAAATAAAACCTCAAACAGAAGTGACCACCAAAGCTTGCAAATATTTGAATAGGGATAAAGTTTTAGATATTATTCTCCAACCTTACAAATAAAAACATAATGGCTTAAGATTAGTGGGTTATCAATTCAAATTTTTAAGGGAAGGCTGGATTCCAAATAATAAACCCATGAATGTTAGCACACCAATCCTTGCTGTGATTCAAACAAACTTGTGATTGCTTTAAAAAGTAAACCATGTGAAATAAAGCTACCGTACACAAGAAGTTGAAGTTCATTTAAAAAAGAAACACACACATAAACACGAAACAAATTCTATTTGAATTAATTGGATTTTTATCAATAACTGTTAATTCAAATTTACAATAAAGTACAAGCCTCAGGCTTATGCTACTCACCACACCGCTACATCCAAGTAACATAAATCAATCTGTAACTTGCAGAAAAAAAAATAATTTATAGAAAAAAAGTTATTTGATAATCATCTCATCTTCAATGGTATTGCTGACTTTTTTCTTCTATTTTGCTCATATATAAAGTTGATAAACATTAACAGAGGCTCTGAAGTCTTTTATGAGTCAGAAGACCAGGACACAGTTTCCGATAATGAACCAGTAATTACCATAATCTCAACAACACTCATCCAACCAAGTGTGGTTAAAGCAAGTTTAATTTTTACTTTGCACTCACAAAGGGAAGGAAAAGCGATGGAAAAATATATACATGTATATCTGATTTCTTTTACCAAGAGAGCACTGGTCTAGTCTTGACCAGTCTTCCTTTCTGCTGTGATCTTATCTGGGTAAAGCTGTACCAAATTCTGTTCCGTAAGCTTATTGCAGAATCAGGATCTCAAAAATATCAAAACATCTGAGTTACTGTGTAGTAACACAGCTTTTTAAAATAAATGCAAGTTCTTACTAGTTGCAACAACTGTGTTACACTCACATAACTGTAGACAGTCGTCATATGTAATACACCATCTGTGTGTATGTGGATTAACAGAAATACTTCTGCGAGGAGCTTGAAACTAGCATAAGAGAACAGTTTGCGAACAGTTATTGATGTCTTAAGACCACATAACTATTATTTATGGCAAGGTTTCAGAGAACCTGCTGCATAATTCTGTTATAATATTCCTGAAGGGTACTGCAACGGTAAAGAACTTGCTAACACTTTATCTAAGCATTTTTCTTATTAAGATTCTGACTAACATTTTATGAGATTGAGTAGGTTTGAGGGTCTGATATTCTGAAAAATCCATCATTTCAGAAGTTTGTAGTACTATTTTGTAGTGTGTTTTTTTTTTTTTGTTTGTTTTTTTCTAAGAACTTCAACTCAGTCTTCAATCTCGCACATGCTGTTTTACAGCTGGAACTAATTAGAAACATGATTTACCTACCTACCTGATGGCACGTGCAGACAGTTCATAGATTTTTTGTGAATTTAGTAAGATTATTTTCCTCCCACCTTTGTAAAGAAAAAGTTGATACAGGTATTTCACTTGGGAAAAATGCCTTGATGAATTGCATTTAAACGGAAGAGCTTTCTAATCATGTAAATTCAGAGCGTTCTGTCAAATGAATATGCCTGAATCACATACATTGGGTTCGACTCATACTGAAAAAATGACAAGAACTGCAGTGCTCTGTCATCTTAGGAAAGCAATTATAGTAAAATATTATTGCCACAACCCCACATTGTATCAGGCCATGTCCAAGGTGCTTCTAACATCAGGGCACAGCTCCATCTTACTGTTTTAGGTGTCCTCTGCTGTGATGGGAAGCAATTGTCAATGTCCAAGAGGAAAAAACATATTTGCTTGATTTGGTTAAAAAAAAAAAAAAAAGGCAGCAAATAAAGTAGGCATTAGAATTATTCTAACTATATCCATTAAACATGGACAATTTCCAGAATGTCTAGCCTTGTATGAATGCATTGAGTTGAACAAAGTAAAGAAGAAGCAGGTCTGAGTCTGCTAATTCTTGCTTTTATTAACTTGTCAGTTATTACTTTGAAGATATGTATTGGATTCACTTAGAAATTTCTGCAGTACACACCACAGAATGAAGCATAGATTTCAGTAACTGGTGCCAAAAAAAGTGTATTACTAATGTCTTACTTTATTTTTATCCTTTGTACATTAGTTTGCTTGGAAACAAAATGCATCAAAGCAGGACAAATACTCAATCCACTGGCTTTTTTGTAGAGCAAATGCTAACTGTATAACATCAGACTTCTTGACTTGTATACTTCTGCCTTTTCTGTGGTGAGTTTTTTATTGGTACCATGACTGAGTCTTATCCCTTCTACTTGAATAAAACACCAGGAATACACAGAATTACTCCATTTATTTCTGTTTATGATGTCATTAATTAGAAAAAGCCTTTGCAAACCATATTGCAAACTGTTCCATGAGAACCCAAACCAATAAAGCCTGGCTTCACATCCAAACTTGCTACATCACTTCCCTGTCACCAAAATACCTCCAGCTTACCTCCCTTGCCACCTTGCAAGACTAGCCAACTTGCAGTGCTTCCATTTCCAGCCACATCCACCAGCTCTCCTCCACCTCTTCCCCTTCCATGGAGAATCAGGCAGCAGAAGACTTTTGGTGGTATGATGAGGTCCAGACTATCCCTGGGCATGGCTGGCTGCAGTAACCAAATAGCTCCCGGGCTTCCCTTAAAACTTTCCCTCATCTGGCAGCAATAATTTGTGTCTCACCTCTACCTATCCACTGATTTCCCAGCAATATTTAGGAATTGGTATCTGTGTGGTCTTTGCCACTCCACCATGTTTAGCAGAGTATTGCAGATGCAATCGCACAAGCCACATTTTGTGGGGGCACAGGCCAAAGTTTGCTCTGTTTAAAAGCCTTGCATCTAGACACCTCTTTTTCAGCCTCTGTTTTTGCTTCTGTTACTCAAACACGTTACACCTCAGTGATGTCAGTGGCTCTCCAGTAGAGGAAGACACTTCCTCTTAACCGAATGAGCAGGCAATCATTCATCTCTCAAAGGATGTTGCTGTTCTTGTTCTTTTCTTCTGCACTGTCACTCAACTGCCCTGAGTGAAATAAGAATATGAAAAACATGGAGCATTTTGGAAGTACGAATAAAAGCATCCAACACAAATGTTTGTGTCAACTTCAGAATGAAATTCCAAATATTTTTGCCTGAAAAACCTACATATACGGTCAGTGAATAATAATATGCAGTCCAAACACATTCCCACTACAAAAAACCCTCCCAGAGGAGCGTGGCGGAACAATTCAGCACTCAATACTTGAAGTACTTTGAATCTTCTTCAGCAAACAGCAGTTCCAATGGGCTTCTGTCTACACAATAAACTCATATTGTAAAACAGCAGTTGAAGAAGGCTTAACTTCAGGCTAAAAGAAAACGGATGATCAAATAATGAATACTCTACTTGCCTACATTACTGATTAACCATTCTCACGCGATCAGTTTGGTGACACATTTTAAGGGTCATTTGGGATTTGTTTCCTAACACCTCTTTCAGAAGAGTATGATGGTACTCAGAGACTCTGACATACAGCAGTTGATTAACATGATCTATACTTGGTATCTGCAACTTAGCATTTAACAAGCACCAGTAACTTATTGTTTGCCAACCTTAAGCATATTATTCTCCGTTCCACTTCTTTCCTTTTGTTTTTAAAAATTTCCAAGCATTTTAAAAACACTAGAAAAACAAAACAGATAGCATATATACATGTATGACAGGATAATCTTTAGTTGAAAAAAAATGTTTGTGGCTTCAATTTATAGCAGCTGAAGATCTGCCTCAGAATTCATGTAGCAAACATAGCAGTCCTCAAGCACTGTTGTGAAGAACTTTGTTATTTCTCAAGTCAGAGTAATTGATATGAGAAAAAAGATGCTGACAGAACAGAAAGAAACTGGGGAGAGAAAAGGAACCCTAAGCAAAAAATGACTTGTAACATCTTTTCTCTAGGTATATTCCCCACAAGCACTCCAGTGGAAAACAAAAAGGGAGAATTAGTGACACTTCATTTCGTTATTATTTACAGAGAGCACCTAAAAATTAAAATTTCTTCAGGACAGTAATTCAAAATTAATCCAGCACAAGGTCCACACTGTTCAGCTGAACACAACAGGCTTCCCGGCAAAGCAAACTCTGAAGATAAAGATGGATAGTCCTACTACCTGGTATGTGCTGTGCAGTGAGATATGAGCTCCTTAAATCAGAAATCTGAACTGAAGCAAACAGCCTCTGGAGGTAGAATTATACAGAAAAAAAACAGTAGCAGAAAAAACTGTGGATGTTTAAGAAATTCTAATTGGGTGAAAGACTTATAAGAGTTAACACATGACTTTTGCAACAAGTTTAAGAGGTTTATAGAACACTATATCAGTTTAAAAAAAAATCAATTCAAGATTTTTGTAAAGTTTAATCTGTTACTACCTGCTGGAGACTGCGCTCTAAACTGAACAGACCTTTGTGAGCTAGTTATTACAAAGACCACTGACCATGAAAGCTACACCTTATTCAGTACTGGAGTATTTCACATGCTGAATTTCTCCTGTTACACTGATGGTACAGACAGCCCAAACGCATTTCAACCTATGGTTCATTTACTCTACTATTCACTCTCAGGGACAAACCCTGATCTTCAGGTTTGGCTCTTATTTTCTTGTAACTTGTGAATGCCTAGCCAAAACCTCCTGAGATCAAGAGGAACGTAAATGTGCTTCTGCAATGGCTATTGCAGGATGAAGGGTTGTTTATAGTGGGGTTCCTAGTATTGCTTCTATTTGTAAGCATCTTTGCCAATACCTAACTCCCATCCAATTAGACACAAATCCTGAACAAACAGACACACCCCAACTCACACCATCTATAATGCAGATAAATTCTTTCTTTTCTTGTTTTATTTTTTGTTGTTGTTTGTTTGTTTTCCTCCAGTTGTTAGCTTAAATGGACAGGGAGCATCTCTTGCAATATTTGCACATGACTGAGCAGAGCAGAGACTCTGAACTCCACTGTAATACCCAACACTAACAGTTTTAATGTGGGCTTGTTGTTCCTTTCAAGCAAGTATGGAAATTAAAGGAACACCCAAAACTCTGTGTCAGCCACACTAATCCTGTGAAAGCAGTGACTCACCTAGTTATGATTTTCCATAAATTAGGCAGCTAAAAATGGGTAGGAAGCGTGAAACCATTAACACTTCCCATAGTGTAAATTCTCTCACCGCATGTGAAGAAAATCCGTGGCAGTAAAAATAAAAGAGATTAAGGTGTCAGCACTCATCATGTTTAGATATGTTGTTAATAATTCAAACCTTCCTCCTTTGGAGCGTATGGCTTGAGAATGAATCACTCTCTTATTTCCTTTTTCAAATGAAAACTGAGGTTGTGTTGCTCACCGATTCCATGTGTTTTCTTCTCGGCTATTAGAAGGAAATAAATTAATATGGCTAATAGCATGTGTTGCCAGTATCATCTCCTAGCAGCACCCTACTGTAGCAATGTTTTGTATGTTATCTCTCATGCATCAACGCAGAAATGGAAATGATTGGTGGTATAACTGACAACCTATTAAAAAAAAAAAAAAAAACAAAAACAGCAATACACAAGTTTGTGAAGCAGAAGGAGATGGAAGAGAAGGGGACACCGCATTTTTGTACTTGTGAATGGTCTTTGGGAGTAGCACTCCCTTACCCCACAGAGCAGGTCAGCCAGCTGGACCTGGCAGCAATGGCACGGTGAGCAGGGCCCACTGCGGTTACTGCCTCGTGGAGGTACAACACGGTGAAACAAAGGCTGACAGCTGAAGTTTCAGTATCTAGGCTTGGGTGCTGCACTTAAATGGGTGGTTAAAATAAAAAAGCCTTCATTCAATATCCTGTGTTATTGATTTTGAAGGAATTAAGGAATGTTCTAACTATGAGTTGCCAGGCCTTAATATTCACACATCTCTGTAAGCACAGAACGTAAGTGGCAAACAGCTCCACAACTCCAAATATCTATTTTAGACGCTCAAAGAAAAACATACAACCAGATGCCAAGCATAACATGAAGCACGCAGTGTTCTCATGCCACAGAAAGGACTGAAGCAGCGCTGGGCTTCCAGAAGTTGTGGGAGAGGCATGGGCCTTATATCTGGAGCTGGCCAGGCCTCAGCACCCTGACAGTTCTTGACATACTGCATAACTCACACAATGGCAGCTGTCTTTCAATTACTGCTTCTAAATTTATTTTTTATCCTATTGTCAGGAACTCGAGACATCAAATAATCGGGTCAAGGCCACTTACCTTCTAATTTCTAGATACAGTACAAGAATCTGAACCAACGCTGTACTAGTGTTCTTCACCCGTGAACGTTTCCTAACTCACCAGGCAGGTTTCTATCTTTTTTCCCCCCCTTTGATAAGCTCTATGTATTTTTCTTTACTCCAGCGGGACCTTATTGGGCTATTAAAGTGACTTTACAAGTTATTACATCAGTCTTGCGTCAACCTGAGAGGGTCTGGTTGAGTTACAGGATACATTAGGCTGTCGTCCACTAGCAGAGAGCAGTGCAGGGGAAGAGGAACTCACAGTTCAAAGGATACCTTGGCACCACACAGGTGGAGATTGTGCCAGGCATGAGGAAAGAAATAGCTGTTTCCACTAACAGCTCTTTAGCTACGACACATAATCTCAAGTACTTAGCTAGCCATCTAACTGTATCTCCAACAAAAAACACTCTTATCTATTTCACTCTTTTATGTTTCAACCTATTATTTTCTTCATATTTTTTAACCTTGTCACAATCCATTAACATTAGGTGCTTTGATCTTTCCATAGGGAATTTACTTTTCCTCTTCAAAGAGAGAAAGAGAAGATATTTTCCCCAGTCCATAGCTTTTATGTTCCCTTCACATGTTATAGCATGACTGTTTTTTTTTTTTTATTACTTTTTTTTTGTTGTTATCAAGCGAGCTATGAAGGATATTTATAAGGTTGGTATAAAGGATACCTATAAATTTGCTACAAAGGACACCTAAAAAGATAAGCACCAACACCACATCTGGAAAGATGAGGGTACTCTCCATATCCAGATGGCCTGAACTGAGACATGAGCCATCTCATGGACTAGAGGCAAGGCCCCCAAAACAGGAGGCTGAATTCAAGCTTCTAATTTGTCAAGCAACTTCTGTTTTAGATAGTCTGGCAAACAAATAAACAAAACAAATAGCTTATAACAAAACCACCTGTCTAATGCACACACATCAAAAAGCATCAGCCTCTCAGGATTTTATTTCTAAAGACAGAACAAAACACTGAGTTGTCAAGTAAAACATGCTTTGCATCACAACGTCCGTATGTAGAATAGCTCTTGCACAGCATCATGGAATCATCTACATCAGGTCCGCTCCATACCCCTTTGCACAAAGCAGCTGTCACTAAAAAAGTCAGCAGTTTGAAAAAACAAACACACTTCATGCTGCTAGGCAGAGGTGTTTGTTCCTGTTCTGAATATCTTTGCACCTAGAAATCTCACATTGCCATTAGAGTATTAACATCCTCTCTCTTAATCCTTGCAAGGTCAACTTATTTGCCTCTGATCTCCAACTTCATCTGAATATACCCAACAGCAATTCTACACAATATCTGTCATAGTTGGAAATACAAAACATGTTGTGTTCTGGAAAAGTAAAGCTTTCCTCAGAAGAACCTTGCTTTGTTTTTGGCAATAGCTGTAAGGAACTATCAGTTCCAAATGCCCCCACATTAACTGGGCAGAGGTCTCGTGCTTAAAGATAGCTGAACACAGTCCCTGAGTCTTTTTCCTTTGTCTTTTCTAAGGGAAAGGAGAGCCAACTACGACATCTTCCCCTTGTTCCACTTTGAAGACAGGAGGACTGAGACAGCACTGATTTCCTTCTCTGTATCATACAGGAAGACCGTGCGATGCCTAATGGAGCAGTGGGTGGTGCTGTCCTAGGTCCCAGTCTATCCCTGTATCTTCTTCACTCCATCTCTCTGTATCCATAGTTAAAAGAAAGCTGAAACCACCTACTCCATCCCAAAGACGTGATCCTTGATTCTGCCCTACTACAGGGCTCATTGACAGACATGGGTTAGCAGTAGAAGAAATAGCATTGCCTCAGTAGGGCTTCCCGCATCAATACCACACAGGGAGATTTATCATGTTCCTTCACTTTGAGCAGGGCAGAGATCCTATTTCTCTTCACCATAATCCCAGAGTACACATTCAATACAAAGCCTTCTGTCCAAACGTCCTTTACGTGGGACTGAAGGAAGGATGGCTCAATATGACCGACTCTACCTTTGCACGTGTGTAACAGTAATCCTAGAGTTCTCCTAGCTGATGAAAACTTTGAGAAAGAGAACACTTTGCTTAAAACTTCAAGTCTTGCTTAAGAGACGGTGTTGGGCTGTTCGGCCTGTTCAGAGGTCACGTGCCTTGTATTTTTGCACATACCAAAGCGCCTGTGATGCTGCTGTTTGAGGTGTGAGAGTAAAGCAAAAGAAGCCTCCTCCATCCTGACAGCTCTCATTTTTCCTTACTGCTCCTGAGAGAAGGATTTGCAAAGTCGGAGCTTGGCAGAGCAGAAAACATAAAGGCTTTCCTGAAATTCACAAGTTCTGTTTGGCATAAGAAAGAGTCAAGGCCCTCATCTTAATTCCTCAAATGCTCAAAGTGAATTGTCTGCTGACCTCAGCCTGCAATCAGCCTCGTCCCACACAAAAGAATGGAGCTAACTGTGCCTAGTTCAGTCTCTCAAGAAGACAGCCAAGATCAATAACCCCAGACTATTCTGCTCTGACCAAATTAGAGGAAATTGTAGCTCAGAGCAGAGGGATTCCCTTTGCTTATTTGACAACACCAGGGAACTACAGCCCTGTTTGCTGCCATCACTGACAGCCTGTTTGATACGTTTTCTGCTGCTGGAGCCCAGAAACACACACTGCCACCCCCAAACAGACTCAAAAGAGAGACATTCCCAGGGGGAGTTGGGCTAGGAGCCCTCTTGGAGCTGGAGCTGATGCTGGGTGAATCTTGATGCTGTAATCAAGCAGCCTCAGGAAGGGAGAAGTCTCAGACGCGGGCAGACAAGTCACATTCACCCCCGGGAAGCTGCAGGGAGGCAGGTTTTGAGATGGCCCATCCGCACGTTAACAAGGGAGCACACTGCCAGCAAGAGAACTGGGTTCAGCGTGAGTCACTGCCTGAGACACCTGGCTGCCACGGACTGCCAGGGGCTGCTGCTGGCAAGACACAGAGCGTGGGCTTGGCACAGCGAGCTGCAAACACCTGGGTTTGTCTCCTCTTCCTCACACACAGAGCTGCTGTCACCACCTGGTTAGATAATACTGCTCTACTGCCTGGCACGTGAGAGGGGTTCTTCATTTATTGCACTATTTTTCACCCTAAGCCACAGGTGACTTTTTTTTTTTCTTTTAAGCTATCAAGAAAATATTTATCAAACACCTCAGAATCACAGAATCACAGCATGGTGGAGCAAAGTTTTAAAAAAAAGCACAAAATAGAAGAAGCACAGTTTAAAATTAAATGAACATTTGGCTAGTTACCAGTTAACTTGTTAAAGTTTTTTACAGTATTTGAGGTTCAGGTTCACTCAGCAGAGTATGTAACACACAATTCAAGGGGAGTTACCTTCTGGGCTACATTTGTTTCTGCATTTCTGTAATGCTTTCCCTCACCTTGAGCTGTGCTGCTACAGCAGCTCTGAGCGAAGGTAGCCTGTACAGAATGCTTTAGCTGAGCCTGATCTAGAGCCAGTGGTCTTGGATTTGGGATTTAACTTCCTACACAGATCTGACTTCTTGGACTCCTTTTCCCTTTGCTGGTCAGCACTTGGTCATCTAAGGGCCATCAGTAGGAGCGATCGTTCAGTGCCATCACACTGAGGGTTTCTGAAGTTCTTTTACTTGCTACAAGAACTGAGATTCCTCCAAGACTACAGCAAGTTACTCTAAAATCTTGGTACCTGGTGTACACGGACAGGATTGAGGGTGTTTCTGAGAGAGGAGCTCTGCTCTTCTCCCTGGGAACAGCATTCCCTTCCCCAACATGCAGGCCACCTCTTGATTCATCCGCACTCACCATCTGTCCTGTTAAACAAATATTCCTCCTCCCCTGCCCCTCCTCACCTCCCCATGCTGTTTGATGCTGTAATTGCTCTGTTCCGCCCTGAGCCAAAGCCCCTCCTTTCTGCACGACCAGTGCCACCTCCCAGCCTGCTCCTGAGACAAGAACGGTGGGGAGAGGAGGCTCAGGACTGAGGAGAAGCTTTACTTCTAAACCCACGGTGAAGGAGGTCCTCAGCGAGCAGCTTTCTGGGAGCCAGCAGCAAGAACAACATCAGCTTGCAAAGTTCATAGCTGGCTCTGCCAGGTGGGGTTGGGCAAGAAAAGCACCTCTCAGCCCCGGTTCCTGCTGGGGGCATATCGTACTGCTAACACGTTTCGGTCTGCACAGAACTTGAAAGGAAATCCACTCGCTCTCCAGTGGAGGTAACTGGCCAAAACTGGTTGGCAGAACAAGGGCAATCAACACGCTACTGCAAGGGTCTTCGCTTTAGCTTTGCTGCTATAGCCACGTGTCTGTTCTGGAGATGCAATCCAGCAGGGCATATTGTTTAATGTGCACTAGGCAATTGGGAAATGACATGAAAATCGTGCAGCTCCGTGTCAAGATGCCACGACGTGGGACATACTCTGCCTCTCCATTCCCTTCTCCAAGTCTCCCTAGGAGAATTTGTTCAACACAAAGAAAAAAGCATCAAAATGTTAAGTGACTTGGAATATTTCTGTATGTATATCAGCTAGTAAACAGAGCTGCTGAAAAAATGTCACCGTGTGATCCTCATGTATGTGTGGGAGAGAAAATCAAAGCTGTCAGGGAACGACTGTACCGCTCCTTGCTGGAGAGAAATCAAACCTTTCAGAAGCAGACTTCCCTAAGCCAGTGGGATCTCTGCTAAACACTTGGGATATCCAGCCTGTCAGTGCCTGCAGGAAGATATCTGCTGACTCACCCTGCCAGGGCCCGCTCTGAGCTGAGCTCTCCCGGATCCCAGCCAGCAGAAGGCTGACATCCGCAGCGCTGCCCCCAGCTCAGGGGGTTCTGCCTTCAGATCTGCAGGTGCTCTGACGGGCTGGGAGCAATCGCCGAAGCTCTGCCTGCTTTACAAGCACGGGAGACAACCAGAAACCCAAAGCCTTCTGGAAGGATTGCTGTCACGCCGTGCACTCGTGGCGGAAGGCAAACAAAGCCATGCTCGTACCTGGCTCTGTCCCCTGCGGCACGAGGACTCGGCCAGGACCAGGCCTGGCAAACGAGGCCAGCAGCATCCACCGCTCCCCCCTGTAAAAGGGCTCTTTAGGCATCTCTGCATGTTTACAAACAGGCAAGTTAAATATCTTGTAATCACTGTTTTGGAAGGTTTGATCCCATTGAGGATGTTCAGCTGCCCAAAGTGCCAAACGTTTCATCTGCTCAGCGATGGCACAGCGTGCCCCACACCTTCCAGGGGTAGCTGACAACTTCGCTTCTGCTGCTGTTGATCAAAGCTTGTTGTTTCTTTGCCTCCCTTTCCCTTTCCAAATCTGAGTTGTCACCACGGGTGACAGTGGCTGGGTGCAGCTCCCCTCTGTACACACTGGAAGTGGATCCTGCTGGAGACACATGGAGCAGACAGAAGGGGAACCATCCTGCAGCTACTGGCAAACTCAGGAAGCCTTCCCACAAATCAGTGTAAAGGGGGTGAGGAGAGAGGGAAAGAAGTTTTGTCATTTTTTCAGTGTTTTCCAGGATCATAGATAGCAGTAAGAAATGTTGAGTCTTAGAATTCCCCTCTGAACTCCCCAAAATATGGGCAAAACACTACCCAATGGGATAGGAACCCTTGCAGGCGACAGTCTGTGCCTGACAGCAGACACGGTCTGTGCTTTCAAGCAGCAGTGCCCTTTGTCTTACTGCTGCACGCTGCAAGGAAGGCCCTGAGCAGGGCAGACTCCCCAGCACGATAAGGAGGAGCTATTTTTACATGCAAATTCGAATGAACAAATGTAATTTCTAACCATTAGCCTCCCGGAGTAGATAACAAGCGGGCTTAGGGGCAATGAACGATTTTCATAGTTTCTAGGAAAGTTTTCCTAGGACCAGGAATTATGTCCAGCACAGTGGCACATTGCCTGACTCAGGACCTCGGTGTCTAAGAGGGAAACTGGCCCGTGACAACCCCCTGCCCAGGGGGTTTCAGCAGAGCTCCGTGCTTTCAGTGCACTGCTCTCCTTGATGGTTCAGGGATAAACTCCAGCGAGAACTGCCGCTCACAAGGCTCTTGGGGAAAACCCCCTCCTTATCAACAGAGGTACAGGGAATCTGGACTGAAGGAGGACACAGGGGAGATGCTGGGCTGAGGACCTGTCCTGCTGCTGACAGCCCCAGAAGAGGTGCCTGCTGCCTGCACGGCCGTGGGGAGTGCTGCCTGTGGAGCTCCTGCACGGCCTGGGGCTGGGACAGGGGACGGCCAGGATGGGGGTCAGGGAAAGGGTCTGCACCCAGAGGGGCTCGGGCACTGAGCGGGCTCTTTTCTAGAAGAGTTCGCTTCCGACCCTGTGATACTGAGCCCAGCAGATGCGAGTTGCCACTTGATAAATTAAATTTCTTTCTTGTTTAGTCTGAAATAAAAGACCTGCACTTTTTCTGCACATTTCTCATTAAATTTTGCATCTGAAGACATCAAGAAACTTGATTAGCTATCTCAGATCATTTGGTCAGGAACTTCCATTTTAATTATTTCACCTAGTACAGAAGCAACAATATAATTGCAGCTGACAAAACACTTGCCAGTGTACAGACATCTATTTTGATGAGTTACTACTTTACACAGAAAAAAACGAGGTTTTCATAACTGAACAGTTAGAAAAAAAAAAAACACCACCACCTTGCAATCACTTGGTGGTTGCTCAATGAATTATGGAAGAGAGTTTAGAGGGTTCAAGTACAGACAGGGAAAAAGCAATTGCATCATTAAAAAATGCCAGCCTAGTTAATTGCTGGTAATGGCTATGAATAATGACAGCAGACAGCATTGAATGACGTAGAGGATATTCTCTCCGAAAGTTGTAATTGCCTAAGATGAGCAGGTCAGTCAATTTATACTGATTTGGGACAGTCTGTTCTGCCCCTTCCAGGGCACCAGAAACATTTGGCTAAAGCTGTCAGTGCGAATCCTCAATGCATCCTGCGTTCTTCCAGAAGGGCAGTAGAAAGGAAGGAAAAAAACCCACAGTTAATACCTCACTGCCTTTTCCTGACCTGTGCCGGTTCCTCCTGGGAGCATCCTGTACGTACGTGTGCACACGAATGGGGAGTTGCCTGGTGCTCTACAGCCTAGATGGGCATTTTTCAGTGAGGTCTTAATTGCACAAATTGCATCTAAAAAGGAGAAATGCTCCTTTGGCAGACCAAATCAGCTTCCTATACAGCCACTGCAAGTATCCTACAAGTCTCTGTACAGCTGGAACCATCCACACAGACCTCCTGGAGGTCAACGTGGACAAGTAATGGCCAACGCAGAACAGAATGACAGAGCTAAATCTCAAGGAAAGGGACCACTGAATTAAATATATTTGGGTTTTGCCTGCTTCGCATTAGCCTCTTTTCAAGAATGTTTACCAAGAAACACACTCACTTGGTCTGTACTTACCACAGATAGTTTCCAATTGTTCCCATCCTAAGATTATTTTCTTTGCTGAGGCCATCAAGACAGCATTCGATTTGATCTCCACCCTTTCAAACACTCATCACCCAAATATCCAGAAGATTTGTGACCTACTCGGGCCACCCGTGTTTCAAAGCACAAGTGTGTGTACCATGAATAATGCTTAACAGGAGCTGGAAGCATTTATTTCTAATGCATCACGTGAAGAAGATCCCTGACTGCATGGTGCCGCTGAAGTCAAGGGAAGCAAGCAATGGGCAAAGCAGGTACACACTTCTGTTGATGTCTCAAAGTCACAGCTCCTATTTCTGGGCTCCCATTCAGAGATGTGAGCCTTAGAGCCAGCAAACACGGGGCAGAATAAAATCATGCTGAAGGTGGGATCCTCTGACCTTCTCAGTATCCCCACCGTACTGAGCATGGCCCGGCTATCTTCATTACAGGCTCCATTACATCCCTTATCAGTGAGAAAAACAACCCACTCCTTCGTAGTTACACTTGCAGGAACCAATACTAAAAGACCCTCAAACCATCAGCCCCTTTGGCTTACTGCAGAAAAATCAGTACCACAACATACCAAGGCTGAACCTAGCCTCTCTGAGGCTGAGGCAGCCGACCACGAGACGCAACGCCCTGAGACCACAGCGGACTCAAACCTTCCTGCCACCACGGATTTCCGGAGCTCTTTTGGAAAGTATTTCTAAGGGAACACCGACACTTACCAGCACGGAACAGCCGCGCCACTTACAAAATTCATCCCTCTGTTTCATGCTATTTGTACTTTCTTAGGACACACTCTGGATGTACCCACTTTTGCAAGCCACTAAACTCCCTAAGGAATGGATGAGGACTGTGACGAGAACTGTACTAAATCAGTTTGGCTTTGTGGATCAGCACCAAGGAGGGGCAGCCTAGGGTGATTTTGCTGAGTTCTGTAAAATTACATCCACAAAAGGAGGGCTAAGTCCTGCTCTCCTAACAGCAGGAGACCTTCGCCATGCCACTCCTTCAGAGAAGCTGAATAGAAATCCAACCTGAACATATTCATTACAATTGGTGGAACCATTTTAATCCCATCTGTCCCCTCCAGGATATTCTCCTTGCTGCTCTAAAGCAGCCAGAAGGATTTTTTATTTTATTTTAGAAAGCCCTGACTGCTGCCCTAGGAAGGAGATACAGTGACGCAATTCTGCCCCAAGGGAGAGCCAGGTGCTTGGCTTTGCTGCGTGTCTCACAAAAGTTGTACCCTGCAATAGAGCACATTTGTATTGGATTAATGTAATCAAAGGCACCCTGCTGTCTGGTCACTGACCTATCTGTAAACAGCAGACGACACGATGCCATGAGCTTCTATTATATATAATTACCTCTTGAGATGTGACCATTGTAAAAGAAATAAAACCACGTACTTCACCTGCTGCTGTTAGTCTATTTCCCAGAGATACACAGTGCCTATACACACCTTCGCTCTGGGCTCCATTTTCTTTTCCTCATCTCCCTTCGCTGCTCCTCGTATCTCCTCCAAGTAAGTTTTTGTCCTCTCCCTTACATCAGGAACAGCCAGCTGCACTGGTAAAGTCCAGCCCTTCTCTGTTCTTGCTTTAGATCCCTTTAATTTCTCTCATCTTTTGTTAAACCTTCGTATGCCCCAACTTCCCCTCTGCCCGCATCAAGGTGAGATGTCCATCAGCTGAGTGTCCCTGCCCTGCTGTTACTCGCTGTAGAGGCCACAGGGGCAGATTCCCACCTGACGTAAATCAGCACAGGCCTGCTGGAGTGATAGTGACTGCCGGGAGTCACTGAGAGGGTGGTGAGTAAGGAACACTGATCACTGATTTCCAATGTAAGAGGTCAGAGCGAGTCTGGTGTCTGCTAGTTCAAACCCACCAGGCAGCAGTTTTCACACCCCGCACAGCTCCTTGTGGAGCTCCTTGCTACAGGACACCGCAGAAGGAGCAACCGAGCACCTGCATGAAAGAACACCAATAAAATCTACTGGGAGCCACGAAACACAAAGAACCTTCCTCTGGTTCAGACGCTCTGAGCCTCACATCAGTACAAACTGGGAACGCACTCTGGGATCCACTGCACAGCCCCTGTTCCCCGTGCTCCTCCCTGCAAGCTGCTTCAGGGCGCAGCACACCAGGCTGGACGGACCCAGCGAGGAGTTCTGTATCGATGCCACTTCACAGCAGCCAAAGGCACGGCATTCTGTCCACGGGTGAGCCTGTGCAGACATGCAAGAAACGTGTCCATGTGTGCAATACTCTAGGTGTAGCAGCAGACATAACCCTACAGAGCATTTGGTGGCCATGAGCGATTAGCATCTGTAGTCCAGTGAACTACAGCTGTAGCTGCTGCTCCAAGTCCATAGCTAACACACGTTTATCTCCTGTCCATCAGCAACTCTGAAGCTATTGGGACGTAATATTTGTGCAGATGTCCAAAAAAAGTTTTCATTACAATGCCTGGCAATGCAACAGAAGCCAACTGACACTGCCAACGACAAGCAGCTTATTTGTCTTGGCTTCGTCTCAATTATCAAACTGAAAGCCTATACTGCCAAAACAAACAAAAACTGCTTTCTCTTTCGCATCTAACCCCTGTCAGCAGCCTGATGCGAGGCCCCCGCAGCAGGACAGCCAAGTCCTACGGGCACCGCATCTCCTCTCCCGCTTACAAACACTTTACAAATTCTCTCACGAGCACCTCAGCACGCCAGGGCAGAGCCACACGCGGGTTCGCCTAAACGTTACCTGGGCTGCAGCTGGGCGTTAGAGCAGCTTCACTTGTGTAACGCTGCAGCAGCGAGCTCCGGCATTAATCACCGGGGAGCAGCTCACACACACCAACAACAGCGTTTGGTGTCATCAGCCGGCAGCAGCCGCTCGCCGCCAGCCAGCTCCGGCCGCACCAAGTTCTGCTCGCACAAAGAGAGCGCTGCCGTCGGGCTCCCGAGGAGCTCCCCGCCGCCAGCACGCTGCAGACAGGGCGGAGAAACGCTCCGAGACCTGCCGCGGGCAGCACCACGGCGGACAAAGCCAGCACCTGGGCTTGAGCCGAGCCCACGGTAACATCGGGCTGGTCGCTGCCCGACGCCTCCGTGCTCTCCCCCAGCCGAGCTCGCTTCTCGCCGCCTTCACGACCGACTTCGGCGGCTCCGGCCCCGCGGGCGCTGCACCTGTTGCGGGGCTCGGCCCGGCGCTGCGGGCACCAGCCGGGCGGGCACCGAGCGCTCGTCCCGTCCCGGTCCCGTCCCGTCCCGCCCCGCCCCGCACTCACATGGCCGCCGCTGCCTCCCCGCTGCCTCCCGGCTCCTCGCGGCTCCGCTCCCGCTGCCGGCGGCTCCTCGCAGCGCGGGGCGGCTGCTGCGGGGCGGGGGAGGCGCCGCTACTGGGCATGCCCGCGCCGCGCCGCGCCTGACGGAGCCGCCCCGCCGCCTCCTGGCAGCCCCGGGCCCCCGCAACTCGCTGGGGAAGGGGGAAAAAGGGGAAAGGGCGAGCAAAGAGGTGGCGCCTGCACCGTCACGGGGCAGTGCCTGAGAACAAACAGCAGGGCCGGGCAGGGCTGTGGCCGCTGCCCCTGAGACACGGCACAAGCTGAGGCTGCTGGTGTAGGGGTGTCAGCTCGGTGGCTGCTTCCTCACTGACCGCCGCCAGGAATAGGCAGAGCGGCTGCCAGGCCATCGCGACCCACGCAGCCCCTGTCCAGCTCCCAGCCTGGCTCCAGGACGCGTGAACCACCACCGTGCTCGACAGAGAGCCCGAAGATGAAAGTTTACCGGGGTTGCTAAAAAGGGGGAGCCTCGCCCTGCTGCCCCCACTGACGGCTCGCTCCATCCCCTGCAGGAGGGGACTCCTCCGGTCACTGCCCTCTGCTGCCTGGGGCACCCAGCACGGGCCTTTAAAAACAGCTCAGTGCCCAGGCAGGGCTTTCCTAGTGCTCTGAGGGGCTTGTGTAAGACTCTAGACCCCAGATCTTGGGGTGTCTGTAGGGGATGAAGTACATCAGCATCGTGAAAGTAAATCCGTGTTTTCTGTAGGTAGGAAATCAAAGACTGCTTGTCAAGGCAACAGACAAAGGTAGAGCTCTCCACTGGGGCGGAGAGCAAAGCATCAGACCCAGTTCCTGAACTTGCTCTCAACCAGCTGAAGGTTTTCAAGGAGAGAAAGAAAGTAACCAGGGAATAGGAGAGCACCCACAGCAGTGGGAACAGCCCAGATGCTAGGACACACGGCTGTTTCCTAAGTCCACGCTGAGATGCTAACACAGCCCGGCTCCCATGCAGGCCCCGGTTCAGGGCCCTTTGGCAGAACACACCTCAGCGAGCCAGGCACAGGAACCTCTCCCTCCCTCCCTCCCTCCCTCCCTCCCTCCCTCCCTCCCTCCCTCCCCTGGCATTAAGGACTCCTCACTCCTACCGCCACTGGGGGTGATTCTGCCTCTCGTACCGGAGGTTATTGGCATGAGTAAGGATCACTGAGGGCAGCACTGCGAGCCTTTGTTTTCTACATCTGGCCTCATGACTGGGGGTTCGCTCTGCTCACTGTTGCATTCACCCTTACAACAGCCTGGCCTTGGGAAACTTTTCCTGATTGGGGAAAAAAAAAACTGTTCTAGCCAGACTTTCTCTGTGAAAGCTGGAGTTTCAACAAATTGACATGACCTGATTAAAAGCTATTTTGGCAGAAGATTCCTGACCAGCTTTAAGCTTTATCCATCCACAGATCAGTCAGCTCAGAGCTTCACAGAATCACAGAATTTCTAGGTTGGAAGAGACCTCAAGATCATCAAGTCCAACCTCTGACCTAACACTTACAGTCCCCACTAAGCTTCTCACGTTGAATTCTTCCATAGCTCTTTTCTCCTGAGGACAATTTGCTTCTTAGATATCCTAGACAAAGGTATGATTATATGACACCCTTACAGCACACAGGTAACACCAACACCCACATGTAGGCTTGAGCCCAATATTGTGGCCATAGGCTACCAGGTACATTATCTTCTTAGTTCTCAAAACCAAAACATATTTGAAAATTGATGAAATGAAAAGTCATGCACAGCAAACATGGCCAGGAACTCCTAGGAGAGAAGAACTGGCTGTCTCGACTTTCTCACCCCTTCTACGATACCTCTTCATGTCTCTAATCTACAGAGAGTGGCACAAGCAACTATTGATGTTAGACCAAAGCTTGGAAACAAAACCAAAACCAAAAAAAAAACCACCTTGCAAATACACAAATATCTTATTCCTAAAACTTCAGCAGTCTCAGGCTTGCAGGCTGGCTGGAAGTCTGGGTGAATTGTTTCACTCCAACTCTGGAATTCCTTCTCTTACATTTTTAATGCAAAGAAAACTCTCACCTGGACTACTTATTCCTTCTTCCCCAAGTAGTTTTATGTGAAAAGGGTTGCAGCAGCAGAGTAGCGCTCAGGTCAGGGGTTGCTGTGCAAGATCACTTCCAAGACAGTTTGAATAATATACCAGAGGCAGTCAGAAAGGTAAGCTAAAGCCCAAAGAGCAATGCTTCCATCTGCTAGGACAGCAAAGACGTTCATGCATTTGTGAGGAACACTAATACACAATCATCACCTCAATAACCATGCAAATGACTACTTCATTCTCAGATTTTAGATGTTTCTTGCCAGGAAAAGAGAATTAGGCCATAGAAAAAAAAACACCATTAGGTAAGCAAAATTTAATCATGCCGTTTTGTGAACCGTTGGTAGTCAAGCTCATGTATTCCAAGTGCTTTTCAATTTTTCTACTGATCTGGCCTCAATACTAGAAGTAAGTTGATCCACATCTGGTATGAAGACACAATTGTACTTCTGTCAAGTTATCCAGCGCACATGGATAATGTCAGTGTTTATGCTGACTTCACACCAGCTTTATCCCAATGGAAGGAGGATAGAAAATACCTACATAAAACAGTAACATAAACAGTAAACATAAAACACTACTGAGAGATTGCCTGCTTTAGCAGGAAGCGTGTGAGTACAGGGAGAATGCCTCAAATTTCATGAACACTGCAGGAGAATGAGCTTAGGCTAGATTAGTGTACCATCATACAGCCGCAGCTTGCTTTGATCTGGTAGGGGAGAGCCCTCAAAAAAAAAAACAAAAAAAACAACAACAACAACAACAACAACAACAACAACAACAAAAAAAAAAAAAAAAAAAAAAAAAAAAAAAACAAATTAACTATATCATTGGTCTGTGGCTTTACTTGCCAGAGAAGAAATTCCCACTGACTAGTGAAGGCATCACCATTCCAGTTCAAGTACCCTCATGATCATGAAGAAAGCCCACAGCTGAGCTGGGGGACTTTTCCTTTAGCCCTACGTTTCTCTTGAAAGATAATGCAGCTTGCTGTTGAAGGCTACCTACACCTTTAGTGTATGAAGAGATGCAGAGACACCCTGTGGTGGCAAAAAGAACATGATCATAATTCAAGCAAATTTAACTTGACACAGAACTGGATCAGAGAAGCTGCATCCTGAGGACACAGAAGACTTTCCCAAGCTGCTAATCATATCACTGCCTCTCTCCTGACCTCCCTCTTCCTGTCTGGAATCCTTTGCCCTGTGTGTTTGCATGACAGTCTCTGCCACAAAGTTTACCTCTTGTTCTGTTCTTTTATCCCAGGGGATATCAGCTGGGTCAGAGCTGCTGTGTGCTGCTGCAACTGGAGGCATGGCTGCAGAGATGCTCCGCTTCTGGGAAATAGTTTCCTGTATCTTAAGCCTACCATACCTGAGAAGGGAAAATTGTCAATCTCATTTGTAAGTTGCTTTGAAAAACAAAAATTCCAGAATTCATATTTGGTCATGAAATGTTATTTATATTACAGGAGTTACAGAGGTACCACCATGCTGTGCAAGTAGTCCAGGAATGAAAGCAGTCAACAGCAAACATCACTGCAAGGGAGTTTCGACATCTGAAGTCTTGCAGGTACTGGACCTTGCTTTTAAGAGACAACATACACATGCAACACTGAGGCTCCTAAAACACAGTCCACTCTCATGATCTTCAATTGGTTCATCCAAAGGAAACTTATTTTCTCCCAGATATTTAAATAGGATTCCTGTTTTAAAGAGCCACTGAACAAGTTGTTTAAGGATTGGCCATATAAATTGCTGTTGCTACTTATAAAAGTTTGGGGCAATTAATCAGTATATTGAAAACAATGGTAGTCAAGTTTCACAAGGGGGAAAAACAAAGAAATCAATCATTCATCCAAATTCTGGGTATTCAGATCTTCTGATACAGCAACACATTTAAATGAAGCATAGGAGGAATTTCCCCTACATCATTAGACTTGCATTGGGCACACAGCCAAACAACTGCATCTTGAAAAGGAGTGAAATTAAATACAATATATGTTCCAAAGTACCTTTTTTGTTATTATTATTGACTAAAAGGCTTTAGAAAAGATCCCTTCTGTGTATCTTTTATTCTTTGTCACCACTTTTCATATACTTACATCTGTACTCTCAATGTTGAATTTTCTTCTCTTGATCTTTTAGACAAGAGGAATTAGTACTGAAAGATCCAGCAGTGAGAAGCCTTTGAAGCTCACTTCTTAAAGGTAAGATAGATTCCTGCCTCCCTGGTTGCTGCTTTTTATTAGTGAAAGATTGCTCTGTTCTGCAAGGCTTCACCTCAACACCACGGTATGCTTAATACAGGTCTTGAACTCACAGATTATTTTGTCACAAATTAAAAACTGAAGTCTTTTAATTATGAGGTGGGTCATTTTCTTTCATTCACAACTTTTATTCATTCCTTGATAGTATAGAAATCTGTTATAGTTTCCTTGTACAGGTAAATAAGCTGTTTTTAATTTTTCATAAAAATATTTTCTCCCATTTGTGTGGGAGGAACAATTCCAACTTACTGCTAAAAACCTCTGGGGGTATCTACTAAGCATGGTAGCAAGTTGAGTTGCTCTGTTCCTTCTAGGAATTTATACTGTCTCGTTAATGTCAGCACAGATTCTTGGTGTACTTATATATAAATATATAGAAATATATATATAACATATATATTATATATATATATTATATATATATAATATATAATATATATATTATATAATAACAATATATATATTATATAATAAATATATATATAATATATAATATATATATATTATATAATATATATATAACACTGAAAAACTTTTAGGTTCTCATCATGTAAAACACTGGCACTGACCCTATTTTCTGCGTATATCCTACTGTAAGAACTAGTTATGGGAGAATTGTATTTTAGAGGCTGCTTTCAGTGGGTGGTGGGGAAGGTGGGTGAAAGATAAAGGGTTAAGTCAGAAAAGTGAGAAGTTCAAACTGGCTGTCAATTTTTATTTTTTATAAAACATAGAGATTTTGATCCTACAAACTTTGTGTGACTTGTTTTAGAAGATGAATCATCAAAAATATCTTGAACAACAGGTAGAAACAGACAAGAGCTTCCAGTCATTAGGAGGGGGTGTACACTACCCTCCAAGCCAAGCAACCAAAAGTTAATGCAATTACTAAGTATCAAATGTAGAGCAGAGAGACTAATTTGATCAGTGAGGCTAAAGGGATAATTCTTGGAGACAAAGCAATGCAATGCGGAAATGCAGACTAATCAACTGCTTCATCAGAAGAAAAAGGAAACAATTTCCAAGCCTTAACTAAAATCCCCAGTTGGTTCTTCATCTTTTCAGGCTTCTGGTTTTTGCTTTGCAGCGTTTGCTCCATCTCGCAACATTCGTTTGTTTGCTCCTGTTCTCTGCGCAAAACTGTTTCATTGGCTCCTGGTTCTTTGCTTCTGTCAAATGAGCCTCCTTCTTTCTTGCTCCTCAGCAATGAGCCTAATCATGAAGGAGAGCACATAGAGGGACGTATGTATTATATTTAATGTCCAAGCCTACTTTCCGTAATTAGGTGGAATACTGGTTGAGTAAGAACATTTAGAGTCGCCTGTGTCTGCAGAGTTTTTCAAAGCACGGATTTGTTCCATCTGATAGAAAGCACCTGCTTGCTGATCTCTGCTAAACCTTCTGCGTAACCAGGACTCTTACAGGTTTGTAGAGAAACAGATCGAGACTTTGCCAGGTGCAACACAGTAAGGGAGAGACTGTTTCAAAAAGCTACTCAGGCTTCTGCTTTCAGCTGAGCAGGTGCAGTTGTTACAACAGATAAAATGAGCTGGCAGAAGGGAAAGAAGGAATTTACAGAAGAAAGCATAGGAGATGGGAAGCACAGCCGAAAAAAACGAGAGCGACTATTTAAGAAAAGATTTTCTGGATTGAGCCTCTTCTCTGGATCTCCTAAGAATAAACTGTAAGTACGTATGAGGTTATATTTTGTATACATTTTTAAACAAATTTATTTATACATATTTCCAGAGCACCTCTCAAAAAGCCATGAACACCTTTGTAACATCTGCTGTATTAACTTCACAAACAAGGTAACTGTTATGGGTTAATTAAACAATTTGACCTAAAAAGTAGCAAGTCACTGGCAGAAGTAAGGTCTCCAACCTTGGGTGTCTGCATGTTTTTCTTGCAATCATTTCTTAAGCATCCTTCCATCCATCACAAAAAATGCGGAGGGACAGCATCCCTATTTTTCCACACAATTCAGAGAGCCGCCACTTGGGATAACCCAGGGCCCCATTGCTGGGAGTACCAGATTTTTGTTGCACCAATATCCCTAGCTCCAGGGTGCAACAGTGGCAATATAGCAGCACCCAAACTCACTGTTCAACAAAGTTAGTGCTAGCGAGTCGCATTGCTTATTTTCCCTACAGTAGTGCCTTTATGCTTGCTACTTTTCAGAGGGAAACCAAAAAAGTAAAAAAAAAGAAAAAAAAAAAAAAAGAGACAAGCAATGAAAAACTATTCCTTTTATCACCAAATTCAGCAGAGGCAAAAATGACTTTTAGCTTACTGTTTGGTGCATCAGGTAGCTTTAAGGTAGTTTCGTGATTCTTATAGTATTTGAAATTCTCTTCTTGTGTACTTGTAATTGACATTACTCTTCTTTAACATAAGGTAAACATAGTGTATGTATCATGCTAAAATCTAAAAATGTGTCTTTCCTCATCCATTACAAAAGCTGCTTTCTATACAGATCTCCTAAAAAGAGTCTGTCTTTGATAATGATCATGAAATTACCGTCTTAGCAGGAAGTGCATGCAAGTCTCAGCAATTACTCAGCTAACTACATTAAGCTTGATAGCCACAGCAGCTGGTTACAAGCTTGACATAAGATTAAAATACAGTAGCCAGAAATGATCCTGAGAGCCAGATTCTTCTCTCAGATTGATCCAATTGCTGAACAACTAATACAAAACAAGGGCTCTGCTTTCGAATTTATCTTGCTGCAGTCATGGGGAACTGGAGTGGAAACAAAGAACATCCAAGAAGTTAGTGAATTACAGTTGTGACTTTTCTTTGTTGTCTATAATTTCACTAAAGCAAGCAGATAAGTACAGTTGAAGCAGTAAAACAATGCTGTCCAAACCTTGATCCTTATTTGAAAGTGACAAATAGAGGTTTTCCCAGTTTGATCTACAAAAAGCAGTAACATAACATCCTTCTTCCATGGGACTCTCACATGAATGGGAAGTGTTCAGACAGACACATTACATGGCAGTGCTGTTACGAAGAGTCTGGCCATTGGGGTCTACGGAACTTTCACAGTGGTGTAGCCAAATCAGATTTCTATGGCTCAGTACTGCTTTGTGAGCTCTTATAAGGGAACATGCTTAAAGTCTTGATTTATAAGTCCTATTTTATATATAAAAAAAAACATTGAGAGTGCCTTTTTTTTTTTTCCCCAGCCTCTCCACCTCTGTTCAAAGCCACTACAAAATAGGGCTTGTTTTACTAGCCAGCGTAATTATTTGTGCACGCAAATGGAAAAATAAACTTTATGATAGTACAGATGAAGTCTGTACTATCATATGGGCCAGAAGCCTGTAGTTTAGATGCACACAGTTGCATAAAAATTATCTTCATGCAAATACATGAGGTTTATATCACGATTACCCACAGAAAAGGTACATATTAAAGAACTGTGGAGAAAGGTCCTATCTAGCTTGTTGACTTATGGCTTTAATTATTATTATGATTATTTTTAACATTTTTGCATTTTTGTTTTTAAAACTAATGGCTTGTAACTACCATCACAACAACAGAGCCAGGCTTATTTTTCTGCCCACTCCTGTTTTCTGCAGGAGACCACACATTGCACCTGCTTGTTGAATGCTGTCGAACCTCGGGAAGGGTTCATAAATCAACACTAATTGCTTCTGATGATCTCATTCATCTAGGAAATGTATCAGTTAAACTTACCACCCTTCTTTCCTCTGACTGTTCTAGCCCTCAGGGAAGGAATCAGATTTTTGAAGACAAGAGGAGATGTTTGCACAGGAAAGGTTCCAAAAAGCCGAAGCCAGCACGAGAGGAAATATGCTCTTTAAGGCAGCCACACTCTGGGAAAATGTGTCCGAAGTGTGAAATCCTTGTCTGCCGAAAATGTGAGACACTGCATTCAGAAAGCAGCTTCATTGCCCACAGCCTGCTCGATCACTACGACAGAGGAGGACGTGACAGCTCTAACACATTGATTGCAAAAGGCCAGCAAATACACAGAGGTGATTAAAGACTTGGTGGGGGTGCCTTGTTGATACCTGACTACATCCAAAACGCTGAAGCTTGGATCCATTCAGACTGAGCCATCTGTCTGCGCAATCTGTATGCAGCATCAGCAACTACAGCCATACTGTTGTTCATACTTATCATATGTAGCAGATGTCATTCACTCAGTTAACTAGTACAAACTCTGCAAACAAAGATTTGTAAGTAGGAGCTAAAAGTGTCTCAGCTATTAAGAACAGGGAACAGTTTCAAACAATTTCAAAGAGCTTTCTCTTTTTTTATCTCAAAAAAAAAAATTATCACATTGAGCTGCAAAAGAGAAAGTCAATATTAAATGCAGAACCACTGAGTGCATTACGTTTGTTTGTAATGCACAGGTATGTTTCGGTGTTGCTTATAGTCTGAAATATTAAACTTATTTTAAAGTAACTGGCATTAGTATATAATTTGATGGCGGGGGCGGGGGGGGGGGGGGGATGGGGTGGGGAGAGAACTTCTAAAGGCTATCCTGGGCACAGAAAATTGCAGATCACATTCAAATGCCCTTGTAGAATTTCCTAGCTTTTACAGACATTCAACGCCTAGCTTATGATCCAGCATCTCTCCTTAAGAGGACCAATGACAATAGCAACTCACAGATTAAATATTTAAGCCTTATTTGGGTTTAAGATCTGTGTAATGCAGCACTGATTAAAACAGTATTCAAAGCTTAAACAGTGGTATTCAGTGCTAAGGTTACGAGCAGAACCCACGCCTTGAGCTGTCCATCTCCGTTCCCTTCACGGTGCCTGGAAGGACTTGCCCAGTGACAATCTGCAGGCTACAGGCTGGGAGAGGAATGGTTGGAAAGCTGCCAGGCAGAGAAGGACCTGGGAGTGATGGTGGACAGTCGGCTGAATATGAGCCAGCAGTGTGCTCAGGTGGCCAAGAAGGCCAACGGCATCCTGGCTTGTATTAGGAACAGCGTGACCAGCAGGGCTAGGGAGGTGATCGTCCCCCTGTACTCGGCTCTGGTGAGGCCGCACCTCGAGTACTGTGTTCAGTTTTGGGCCCCTCGCTACAAGAAGGACATGGAGGTGCTTGAGCGGGTGCAGAGAAGGGCGACGAAGCTGGTGAGGGGCCTGGAGAACAAGTCCTACGAGGAGCGGCTGAGGGAGCTGGGCTTGTTCAGCCTGGAGAAGAGGAGGCTCAGGGGCGACCTTATCGCTCTCTACAGGTACCTCAAAGGAGGCTGTAGCGAGGTGGGGGTTGGCCTGTTCTCCCACGTGCCTGGTGACAGGACGAGGGGGAATGGGCTTAAGTTGCGCCAGGGGAATTTTAGGTTAGATGTTAGGAAGAACTTCTTTACCGAAAGGGTTGTGAGGCATTGGAACAGGCTGCCCAGGGAAGTGGTGGAGTCACCATCCCTGGAAGTCTTCAAAAGATGTTTAGATGTAGAGCTTAGGGATATGGTTTAGTGGAGGGCTGTTAGCGTTAGGTTGGAGGTTGGACTCGATGACCTTGAGGTCTCTTCCAACCTAGAAAATTCTGTGATTCTGTGAATCATGAGAGCAGGAAGGTGACAAGCCAAAATTCCATGCTAGGTGGTGGGTGGCACTGCGGTCAGCTGTACACAAGATTATTTACCTGTATGGAACTGAGAAATACAGGGTAAGCAGGCAAACAGCCTCCGGAGCAGATTACATCTTTTCCTCCCATGCTAACTGCCACAGCTCTGCATGTGGGATTAATTTCTTGCTGTTTGGTAGGGCACAGACTGAACAGACTTCGTCTCACATAGCCATAAATATTAAGGATTCTTTTATTTAGCCAAGCAGACAGAGCATGAGCTGAACCTCTGTTTAATCACTCCTCTTCCTAAGTTCCCAAGTCACTAATCCACAGGAGCAAGGAACCTGTCTCCTTCTGTCTCTCTCTGTCCTCCCTCCCTCCCCTTTGGGAGCTGTTCCATTTTTGATCAAATGAACGTTGGGTAAGGGGACTGGAATCCATGTTGTTTCTGTCTGCAGGGAGTGCTGTAACTGTGCTGCGTTATCCGTTCTGATATTGTTGGTTACCCATCTCCCTGCCCCATGGAAAACAGCTTCAACAGGAGGAATCCATAGCCAGGTAAAGGTCGTTCCCACATTCCTGAGCAACAGCTCTCAGCTGCCTTTGAGATACACTGGATGAAGACTCAACACTCCTTATGCAGAGGAGGTAAAGAAACAATTTCAGAAACTAGAATGAGCTGCTTTGGCTTTTGTACAGGTGGTCAAATCAGAATGTGCACCCAGAGAATGCTCACTGGGCAAAACCCAGTGGGTAAGGTAAGCAGGAGAAAACCTCGGGCAGGATTCTCAAACAGAAATGAGCCACTCTCAGATTCCTAACCTCTGCCCAAACTTCAGTGGTTGTAGGCACTCCCAGCAACAGATGTAGACTTCCAAGACAAAAAATTGGATCTTACAAACATCCTTTCACTACAAAGGGTTTTAATCCCTCAGAAACCATGTTTCCATGGTGCTTGGTTGTTGCTTCTGCTCATTTGCTTCATAAAAGCCAAATGGTGCCTGGCAAATCAGAATTAACCTTTTATGTTTCCCTGTGATGGCTATTCTTAAAGTGGGATCCTTCATAAGTTTCTCAAGAGTAAGCCATACAATTACTTAAGGAGTATATATTTAGCCCCTTCCCCCTTCAACAAGCAACCCCAGGGGAAGCTTTGAGATAAATGCCTGAGAAAACCAAAGTGACAGGCTGAAAGGAGGAAGGACTGTCTCACCACAACTGCATCACCTTAAATCTGATAGTCCAATACAGTAAAACCTGTTAAAATAGGTCACATAGTTGAGCTGACTTTTAGACAGATGTTCTGGAGGTGGCATAACAGATAAAGTTACACCAGTATCGGACTGGTAAACTTTTCCATTGTGGTTTGCTAGAGGACAGAGTGGCAGTAAGTTCCTCATGACGGCTCTTGGGCTGGAAAGGCATCCAAGCAATACTAGTTTGCAAACCCACCTCATTAAAGGAAAAAGCTTTCTCTTCTTCCCACTTCATCAACAGTTAGTGCTATTTTGCCACAGTATTGGAGGAAGAGCTAGTAATATGAGCAGGATAAATGATTTCCCTAGGAATTACTGGCGGGAGCAAATACTCTCTTCTTCATCAGTCATAAAGTCACACTTGGAAAGAACAACTATGTGATTTTTATTATGCCTCGAGGTAGCACAAGCAGCACAGTAGTCATTTTCTCAGTAGCATTGCCTATTAAAATTATTACACCTTTCCTGGATCAGATATTAACATCTGCCCCAAAGATCTGCTTGCTCTTGTTTATTCTTGAGACCACATTTGTTCCTTCTGTCAGGAATGTCAGGAAATCCAGCTCTGCCGACTCCTTGGGCCCTGAACTGAAAATTAGCTGTGCTCCCTAATAAGTGATCTGTGTGGGCAATAGGTTATGCATGCTGGTTCCCAACAGAAGCTGTTGGGGGAAGCTTTCACATCCATGAGATCTAAACAAATTTTCTATGGAAAGGCAAAGCTAGTTTTCTGAACTGAGATGCTAAAATATGAAAGATCAGCCATTTCTATGTCCATTTACATCTTGTGAGATTTTATCTATTACAATTTTACCACAACTGATTTGCAAAGATATTCCAACTACAGAAGTAATTTCACTACTAACCTTACACCCAGACTATAGCCAGCAGAAATCAGTAGCAAACAGATGTGCCTCAAACAAAAAAGTTTTGCCCTGCAAATAGTAGAGTAGTCGGTGCGGTACTGTGGTCAGGCAATAAAACCACCGCTATCTTGAGCTTAGTCTGGCTCTTATCTAAGGAGCCAGGCCAGAATAAGGCACGTTTGTCTACAAAAGAATGTCTTATCTAAATTGTGAGGTCCAAAAGCAATGCAGCATTGCCATCTCCTATAGCAGCACCTAGTAAAGTTTGTTAAAGTTTGCTTTCTATCATGACAGCTCTACTCCCTCATCTCTCAGCAGTATTATAACAGAAAGAAATATTTTTAAAACAATTAAATGATTAAATGCTAGAATGCATTATGTGAGCACAGGATTTCAGTTTTAGATTTTAAAGCCAGATGAAACTCCTAATTATATCAATACAATATATTGTGAAAAAGTAGTAATAGAAATACTGATTACATACTTAGAAGATTTAGGCTTGAAATAATTCCTAAGAAATAAAGCTGTGATCTTAGCCTGACATATTAATTATTAAGAGCCCATAACATTTAATTATCTCATTTCAATAGCTCTAGGAAATTAAAGAGGAATATTGGACTCTATTATATTAAACATATGAATAGGCTCTGTCAAAGACATTCACCAGAATGTGAATGATTTAACAATCAACACACCACTGTCAATTAAAACTGAAACAAGCATAAAGGAGAAAGGAAGTAACTCCACTGGTGAGAGGCAAATCCATGGAAGCTTTTTCCTTAGAGAGCAAATATAGGAGAAGCTGGCTTGTAAAAGCAGCGTTTGTCACCATTAGTCACAAATAAAATAATACAAGGTAAGGAAAGCAAGACCCACCAATTAATCATGCAAAAGAGAAATGGAATATATACAACATATACATTGCATATATTGTATATATACACGACATATAGAATATACATGTTGCATACACACAGTTTCAGTTGTTTTTAAAAACAGTGTCTAGGTATGTTTCCCCCGGGAGAAACAATGAAGGACTCAAGAAGCAGGATTGGTTTAAAAAGAGTCATTTTCCCACTGGAAACGTGCAGATCAGATTAGAAGTAGACTTGGAGAAAAGCAATTAACATAACATGGGACCATCTGAAACGAAAGTGTTGTATACCCAAACTCACAACTTATGATTAGTTTTTCTACAGGTGCAGAAAAATACATCCTTGGCAGGTAGGTACAGAAATGGTTATTGATATCAAAAAATTCCCAGATTTCTCCGCATAGATGAAGAAAAGCAGAAGGGACAGTCTCTCCTGGTACTTTTGCACAGCAGTTCTGTTGTTTTTGTTTTCTTTTGAACCAAGATCTCTACGCCACAAAATAGCATAGATTATGGAAACCCAGGGAAAATGGTCATCTGTTACTAATGTAATTCAGCAGACCGGCACCACACTTAAAATTACCATGAAAGGGTCACAAAGTTAACTTTGGTTACCTTATAAGCACTGCTTAACGTAAGGCCCCTCCCTGAGAAGTCTATCTGGAAAAGCGTTCTCATGAGGCATGCTACCTTCTCAGCAATCTGAAGACCAAATAAGTCCAGTTTACATGAGGAAAATACATCATTTTCTTTTGCTGCCAAACATGAAAACACACTGTATAACACGCCTCTAACATTTTTCCCCCTCTTGCTAATAAATTGTCAAGAGTAAGCGTAGTGATTTAAAGACAGCCAAATGCAAGTTTTTTAAAAATCCTACTTGAAGGCTATTAACCAATACAAATACTGAACAGAGGTAGTATTTTATAATCATCTCTAAACACAAGCTATTTCAAAGAAAATGGGCAATAAATGACATTGCCCATCTCAAGTACATTTATAACCTGCATTAAAGTCTCATAGAAAAAATCCCATGATTTTTTGAAGATGTTTATCTTTACACCTCACAATATCCCGGTGGTAACTGGGAAGACTTTCCTGCATCTGGAGGTCACTGCTACTTCCTCCATTTTTATAGATGGGAGCGTAAGGCACAGGCTAGACTGACTCGTTTTAAGTCTCACAAGAAGCCTGTGGTAGAACATGGAGCTTGCTTGCCTTCTTCGTGATAGGTGCAAGCAAGGGACCATGCTCCCTCCTACCACACACCTTGCACACTGGCCAGTCAAGATGAACTGGCCAACTGTATCTCAGCTTCTGGGAAAGGCTGTGTCTCCCTGAACAAGGCATCCCAGAGATGTTTGAGTACTCCAGCTCACAGACAAATATAACACGTGTAGGAATTATTACTTAGCTAATTCACAGCATGTAAATTTGTATGAGGATAAAATGACTTCTTTCAGAGTTGTTAAAAAGAAATGATTCTGCATTTGACCCTTCATCCCATCTGCTTCTACACAAAAAAAAGGGGGGGGGACAACATAGCATTCCTTAAATACTAAAATACTATTACATCACTACAATATGATGATAACAAAAAAGAACTTGTTACTTTTACAATATTCTAGAAGCTGAGGTCATTTTATACAGACTAGCCCCAAGAGTGAGGGCAAGAGAATGAGAATAAAACTAGTACATAAAATGCTATCCTGGCTCTCCAGTTAGGACCAAAAAACCCAAACAATCCAAAACCAAAACAAAATAACCACTCTCAACAAAGTAAAACCACCTTTAATTAAATTCCTACATAAAACAACATTTCTATGCAAAACAACCGTTTAGTCAAAAAGTAAATATATATGTTTAATTCTCTTTCAAATGTCAACAAGAATTGAGAGCTACCAGTGTTCTTTGGAGAACAAGCAGTAGTTAAAGTCTATCTTGCTGATGTTCAGAAACAGTATGTTACATCTTTTAACCAGCAGTTCCTATTGCACGTAACAAATTTGCTCTCCATTTAAGCACCTAAAAGCCTGGTACCTCACTAAATAAATTAAAACAAATCCAGTTTCTTCAGTAACCATCTTCAACACAGATATCTCGGTAAAGCAACATTACTGCAAGCTTTTAATAAATACAGAAAGATTAATGACTTCTCATTGGTGTTTTATGGAATGATCTTTTTTCATAAACGCTTTCCAAAGCATTGTGGTTTTTGGTATGTATGCTCTAAAATTCACTGTACTATATTTAATGAAAATTTTCCATACATGTTTATAAGTCAGTACATTTGCATGGCACACCTAATCTGAGGATAAGAATTTCTATGTATGGCTGTAAGGAATTTCTTGTTGAACCCAAAATAAATTCATCTCCTAAGGAGCTGAAAACAAAGCCCTACGGGCTGAACGGGAGACCATTATCAAGGGGGGATTTTCAGACATGTCTGTAATTGGCCCAGCCTTCTCTTACTGAAGGACTTCTTTTGTGTGTATTATGTCAGGGGAAGAAAACTGCGCAACCCTGAACATTTGGATGCTGCACCATTTTCAGAGGTGTCTCTCCTTTTATCACCACCTCCTCCCCCCGTATTACAAATGCCTGTCTACTCTTTCGGCAGCAGTATAAGACATTAAGCAGCTCCCTGTAGTACAATGATACCGTGGTTGCTATTTACAGTAGAATTAATGCATCTGTGCCACTATGGCAGAATTCATATGAAAAATATACACACGGTCATTTTTAGCTAGATTAGAATATCAACAAAAATTTACTCTTCAAGTCCTGATTTTAAAACAAAAAACAGTTCTGTCAGAGGTCTTCAAACCTCCTAAGTGTGTTAGAGTACATTACCCTAACATATCAAACAAATATTTACATCTCCATAAAGTACCAAAGAATATTTAAAAATGCCTAGTAGCTCTCAGCGTGCAAAGTCAGCAGGAACTGATTATCCATGTTGTTCACTATTTGTAGAGACAGTCTTGGGATCAAGCATTCAGAAGCAGAGTGCAAAAGAATCAGAAATTATTTCAGCCCCTTTCTTTTTGTTGTTGCCTTGTTTCCTTTCTTATTTAAATAAAGTTTTGGTGGTCCATACTACAGATCCCATTCAAAAACACTTATCAAGGTAACATTCAGCTTAGTGCAAATCCAGAAATCTTCTAGGATCTGTAATCTTTCCGAACAGTGTGAGCCATCCAGTTCACTTTAGTAGTCCAACTTTCCCGGAGTGCTTCATCAAATTTTTGCTTAAATTGCTTTAGTGCCTCTTCCTCACTCTTCCCTAAGGCAAGAGAGTCCTAAGATAGTAAAACAAGACAAAAACACACATGAAAAAAAAAGTCGTTAGAAATTTTAAAACCATAGTTAGATCCTCCTTCACCTCTTAACACAATCCACATTCTGCTTTTTTATACTTTGACACTTTTTCATCTATTATTCATTTAACAATGCATCAACGACATTTTCCTGGTTTAAAGGTAAAACTAAAAAATAATTAAGCAAGTTTCACCTTAACAGGTCTATGCTTGTGTGTTGAGCCACGAGGCAAACCACCCGTGAACTGACTACATGTAAGATGCAGGGATGCAGAATTCATCATAGAATGGCTGAGAGGAACATATATTCACTGTCTCCTTTGACTCAGAGGACAAAACACAGACTTTGTTCTACAGAGCTGAAAAATAATGCTTTGAGAACTCTATGGGAATCTTGAGAGAAATGGAAACCAATTAAAATTTATTCATCTTTGAATCAAAATTCATATACTGGAAAAATGTTAGGTCCTGATAAGCTATAAATCTTATTTTTACCTTGAGATACTGGATGTCCTTGACAGAGGTTAGCTCTGGAAGCCCTGCAGTTAACATCAGTGCAAAGAGTGTTATAAATAGATTTCCATGTTTTCGTAGAATCAAGTATGCTTCTTCACAATACTGGCGGAACCTTTATATGCAACCACAAAACACATGCCATGAACACAACACATGAGAACCTACACAGTTGACAAATATGTAATCATTTCCAAAAACTGTTATCTGGACTAAAATATACATCCTAGGAACATGGTAGTAGAAAGGACAATCGACATTTATAGGAAAAAGTGCAGAGATGTCTAGAGAACCTCCAATGCATTACTACAAAATATCACATACCTGTCTAAAAAGTCCTTCAAACATTTGTACAAAAGTCCAAAAGCTTTACAATAAGCAGAGTTCTTCAGAAAGAGCAAAAAAAGCCAAAGGTAATGCCAGCATTCCACCTCCCTGATAATTTGGTAGGTGAAATGCCCTGGTGATGATATGTAGTGGACCTATGGTGGAAAGTCAAAGGCTCTATAGTAGCTCCTGCCAATCCAGCCTATCCCTGTAAAGTAATTCCTTCCTGCTACCATGGTCAAAATTGAACTGACTGCCACATTTGGCATCAAGAACTATCATACAGACAGTTGAGAACTTGCTCAGTATCCCTAGATGGGTCACTGTATTCTGCCCACTGTCTAATCTGTAAATTTCCACAGGAAACTGGAAGACCCCTTCAGACTAAGGAATTACACTTCAAAGAAAAAATCTCTTCTGCAGCAATTTTCAGGCGACAGTGGAATCCTCCTGCCATTTAAAGTACACCATATTCTGCAGGTCTTGCAGTAGCACAGTCACCTAACAGCCTTTACTTTATGCTTTTAGAAATGGAGCTATGGGTTGATTTGCTCACTCTCTAGGAGAGAAATGGTTCAATTGCAGTTTTTTCCCCATTCATCCTAGACACACCATTACAAATGTATGCATAGCTTCTTCTTCCAGAAGTAGCCATTATATTTCTCAATCCATATCTAAATGCTTTATTTTATTTCTCTGACAGTCAATTCCTTCTGTGAAGACTGATAGCAAAGTGAGAGCAAAACATCCAGAATGACTGTCCCATCAGTTGGTGGGAGTGGCATAGAAAGGAAAAAGAAAAATCTGCCTTAACAAGTGGGATCTAGGAGTGTAGTTTTCCATCATCACATGCCTTTGTTTTCAATTGTAGGTCTCTAACCCAAGATGGACTAGCACACTGAATGCACATTGATGGACAGAAAGCGGAGAAGCGAGTTTGTCCTTTAAGAACAGTGCTTCATCTTGCTTGAAAAATAGTCTGTGGAGTCCCTCCCTGGTGCCTAGTGCTTCAAAAGGTTTAAGAGTGGGAAACAAACAAACAAAAACAACAACAGAACAAGCACAGCAGAAGCTGCCATCTCCTGCATCATCTACTGAAGACAAAAAGGGACTGTACCTTTCCACTGCAAAACCGCAGTTTCTGATGTACAAAGTAATCTTTATACATATTCCAGTTTAAGTAGAGAAGTATATTGTAACATAAATGTGTTGACACAGTTACATGGGAAAATTAGCAAAACCAAATCCACAGAGGTTCTTGCTGTGCTGCATATAATCAGTGGAGATCATCTCAGTTACAAAAGGAAGAGATCAAAATAATACTCACCGACCAAATTTTTCAGTGTTCCCTGTTTTTCCTTGTTGTATAACATGAATGAAATCATAGGTGAGTATGAAAGGTACCCGTTCCCTTTTAATTCCAAACTTGGATTTGAAGTTCCCAAGAATATGCCCAAAATCTATGTGAAAGAGCTAAAAACAGAAAACAAAACAAAAAACATAGAAGTGAATAACTTCTCCAATGAACAATTTCATTTTTCTAATACCTCTGCAGGATGCTGGTATCAAGAACAATTACCTCATGATGTTATTATTCTCCATAGCCCATGGCTGCAACGTTTTTGGGGTGTTTAGTTTTACAGTGTTTCAAGATTTATTTTAAAAGTCAGTGATATCAACACTTTTATGAGCAACCACTGCTACAAGTTAACATGGAAAAGACTAACTCAGTTTCAGGCTTCTGACATCTTACTGGTAATATCAGAAAAATTAGCCCAGCGATAAGCCCACAAGGCTTAACATCGTTGTATCCAAGGGCTTCCTACAGGCAGAAGCAAAGCTAGTAGAATTTATATTAATCCCAAGGAACCTGTGACAGTTTCCCCATTTCATAATCAACAATAAGGGCATTTCATCTTTCTTCTACTAGGTAAAGACTTAAAAGAACACTGCAAACATCTATAAAACTCTCACTTTTATAACCATTTCCAGTGTTTTCTAGGCAGAAAAAAAAAAAAAGAGTAGAAAGTAACAATTCAGCAAGCAAATGCATTTTCATTTTACCTAGTTTCTAGGTTTTGAGGTTTATAGCCAAAGAGTAATACTGGCACTCAGCTGCATATTGAAAATTTCTGCAGCAGAAATACAGAAATTTCAGGAGAAATACATTGCTCAGAACTGTAATTCGTGTATTTAAGGATGGTCTTCTGCAGGATATTCTGAGAGGACTTTTAATCAGTGAATCTGAACCATTAACAGGCCTTTCAGATGCTCTGAAAAATTTCTACAGAACAGTCTCACAGACAAAGAATAGCTTACTAAACAGGCATTGGTTGTTCCTTCAACTAGTCTTATATTTAAACCTTTCTTTAAAGTTCTCCTCAGTGCTCAGTAAATGAAAGAAATCCAACAGCTTTTAGACATAATTCTACTGAGACACTAAAGAAATCAGAGTTTTCAAGGTAATCTTTGTACAAAGGAGATGCTGTTGTTATTCTGCCTACAAAAAGGATTTTTACCTGGCCATTTTTTCTGACCATGATATTGTCACTGTGTCTGTCACCAATCCCCAACACGTAAGTAGCTACACAGTAGCCAGCACAAGACAGAGTGAATTCTTCAATGGCTCGATCCAAGTCATCTCTAAAAACACCAAAACAAATATTAGTGCATTCTACTAGTAATTCATGTCATGCCTTAACATCAAAAAGGATTGTTGTGAAAGAATATTGTATTTGAAGAGAGAATACTGTAGAGAGGGGCTGCACAGCCACAAGCAGCTATGGAGAATGAGAAAAGTCCAAATACTGTGAAAGGCGATGGCACCAAGATTTAAGACCTGTGTAGTTTTCTTGGGACTTTTGTTTGGCCTAGTCTAGAATAACTTATTCAACAATATGAAACCAGAATGCTTCAAATATCAGAATTACATCTGGACCACTCTTTGAACTCCAAGGGCAACCTGAATCTGAGTCAGAGTTTGATATACTAAAAAAAAAAAAAAAAAAAAAAAGCATACCTGACAGAATAAACACACATTCCTTAACACCTATAACATATAGAAACACTTAGAGAAAATATTTACAGAAATTACCCTAAATTGTATTCCTTCAGCCAGTTTAAGAGAGCATCTTTGTTGAAGGCAGCAGCAGCAGCAACGTTGCTACTATTTAACTGAATATCAGCAATGGTTTCTGAACTAGAAACAGCCTCAATAAGGCCAGAGTGATCTCCAGTTGCTAAACAGCCATAGGGCAATATCCTGAAACAAAATGAAGATTAATGTTAAAAACAAAAATAGTAAGAATGCTTCGTTAGTATATAGATACTTTCAGAGGGTTGAATATTCACTTAACTTGAACATTAAACTCTAGAAGTTAATATACAGATATTACTTGCAAAGTTAAAACATCAGCAATTAATTTAAAACATTTATTTTTCCTACTGCATATATATATCTAGAAAAAGAAATTATGAGCAACCCTTATTTTTCCATTTTACTGAACATAGTTACTTGTAATTTCATAGGAGAAACCATAGAGGGAGCCCTTTATTTGCATTTGTTAATTTCCTAGCTAAACGAACAGCTGTTACACAAGTTTATTCTAGACTATAAATTGTGTAAATGGAAACCAGAGTCTTATCCTTTTGCCCTATTCTTCCTAACTCAACTTAAAATGCTAAAAAACACTTTTGAAAATATACACAAAAAATACTATTTTCCTGATATTGCTAATTTTAAAGTGTAGAAAGCTAATGAAAAACAGGAATACATCTTTTGATTCACCTGATACATAAGAATATTCCTGTGCATTTATACGCTATCTCTAATAAAAAACTCTACAACAATATTGTTGCATTAAAGACATAAATAGCAATTTGAATCAAGTGGACGTGTCTGAACAGGTAAGTGCATTTTTCCAAAGATTTTTGTTTGTTTCTGAGGAGTAAAACCATCACGTTTGCTTTCTTCAAAAGCACTGCACCACAAATAGAGGTGTCTACTTTCATTTTAGGCATCTTGGGTCATAAATATTCTCTCAACTCTGGACACAGATCCACATATTTAAAAAAAACAGATACCAACAGATACGCAACTATAGAGTAGCACTGTAAAGATTTGCAGGCCATTAAATTTGCATGTGTGTATAGATAGAAGGCACTGCTGGTGGAGCTATTTTCATCTGTATTTATACACAAAACAGGTATTATGTTTGATTGCTTCAGAGAAGTACATCTCTTCACTGAGACAGCCTACTATCCCCTGCCACAGAAGAAAAATAAATAAAATTCCAGAAAATTTAATTGTGAAAACACAGCTGAAGGGGTATAAGCAGTAAGAGCCCTAGAGCTGGGGATTCTTTTCCACTGGCAACAAAGCAAACAGAAAAACACTTTCAACAGGGTTTTTAGAAGACAGCTAACTTCAAACTACCAACAAAAAAGAAGTGCAGATTTGGAACCTTCTTTCCTTTAGTATTCTGATACATTTCCCAATTAAAAACCCCAGGTTTCTGTGCTGAGGGGTTCTCCCAGCGAACAGCAGGGTGAGTGCAATTACAGAACACCAGCACTCAGGACACGAGGAAGCACTGCCCATCCTTATCACGACACGACAAACGTAAGCCAAGTATTGCCAGGTTAAAGTGCACGCTGGCCCTCTTCCATGGCATTTCAACCCACCCTACTTGCAGCTTAACTGGGCACCCGTCCAACAACTTCCCCTTCAAAAGCAAACAATGATGAAAGCCTTCAGCCCCTTGAGGACTGTATGCTTACAACTGGAGGAAAAAACATCCTTGTCAGAGAGACACTTTGACAGGAGTCAACTTAGGGACAAATCCTCTGGGTCCTTTCCATCTCATCCTGGTCTTTCTGACTTTGACATCTGTCAGCAGGATACGCGCCCTACTTTCTAATGTCGTATAAAGACCACTGACAGATCAATACAGCGATTCTGGATTGATAGATAGGATAATTTTCTTTCTCCGCTTCATTTTTTGTCAAGCACCATAAATGGAGGGGAAAAGATGCTTTAATGCTGTTCTTTATTTCAAGAATTTAATTATTTCTAAATACAACCTCAAGTTCTGGGACTTGATCAACACATTCTCTGGAATTTCGTGTGCAGCAGTTTCAAGACAATGACACACTTTAAACTTGTAACAAATATATTTTTCAAAGCTTTTGTGAACTCTGATTTCACTTGCACAAGACCACTTAATATCAGACTTCACACAAATTAAGGCAGTGAAAACAAGAACTCATTGCAGACAGGCAATGAAATGAAAAAGTTGTTGGGAGAACTCTGTCTGCCCAAGAAGTATCTAGGTACTGAATACTTTTATGACAATTCACCACAGTAAAGATCACTCAACAACGATTAAATTCCTCAGACTTAGAAAAGCAACAGAAAATCGTAACTTCTCCCTTAGCACAATTTCAATGCTGCAATACAGGTAAAGCAACAGCAACACCTTTTGGTGCAAGGTCTGCTCTCAAAGCTGCACACTGCAGACCCCCCCAGCATGCCAGGAAGACAGATGTTCTGCTCCTCTGCAGTGACAGGTATTTGTAATAGGTAACTTTCTATTATTTTTACGAGGAATGTTTATGTCATCTACTATGATTATGCCCACATGCATGACTTCAGACTTATTTTTGAAGCACAAATAACAGCTGTAGTTTTAACTTTTCAGGGGGTTGAACCTCTGAAAGTCTCCTTCTGTCACTCTGCAGCTGCAACCTCAATATAAACATTGTTTAAGTGAGTAAATTTGTTCCCTAACTGCCTATACTTAGAGTACAAGAAACAGGTAGAGAAACTACAGAAAGAACCGAGGAAGTTTAGTAGCACATACCTTGCTAACGTCAGTTGAAATAGTTGAAATAGTTTGCCTAAGAAATTAGTTGGTACATTTTTTGTTTGTATGTCTGGCAGGAGTTATTTAAAGTATATATTCCCCCCCCCCCCCCCAAATTACTCTGGTACTTGACTGACTAATGCCTAAGGTGAACTGAACTCTGAGTCAGCCTTCTCCAAATGACAGAGTAGTGTTCATCATTGCTGATGGCCTTTGCTGTCTAGTGGTTGGGTCTGTACTCAGGAGCAGATGCAATTTGCACCTGAAGTTTTCTTCAGCTCTGCACTCCACAGTCCATCCAGTGACAGCCCAGGATGAAGGACCTACTGGAGAACACTGTTGCATCCTGCTGCACACACACAAATTTCCTTTTCTGATACAAACCCTGGTCTTGTTCCAATATTTAGTGAGAATGCACACAGGAACCTAAACAACAGAACGTACCATGTGTGAAAGAGGCTACTTTACCCATGAGACAAATTAGTTGACAGTTAAAATCAAGCAAACAAAACCAAAATCGTTCTCCTTCACCTTTGCAGATCTCAAAACCCACATATATTTGGTGCCCCTCTCCAGAGCTGAGAAATCCCACTGGGAATTTTGTGCTTGCTTTACACTTCTAGTAGCACACACAGACTGGGCTAAGATTTCATATTAAATTACTAATGAGTAAGTGATTGGGAATTGCAGTACAATTATAAGGAAAGTGATCCTACCCCGAATCCCTCAATGGCAGCATATTGGCTGCCATTTGATCCCTGCTTCAGAGAAGCTATAAGATCTGCTGTGACAAGATATTCTTGACTGGGAGTAACTTCTTGAAGAAGACAGAGGCAAGCAGCGAGTGTTTCTGCACTTACATTTGTGAAAAAAGTTAGAAACCCTGCTTTTGCTTGAATGGAGTTATCAAGCATAGTAGTGGAAGAAAGCTGAAAAGCACAAAATCCATTATGCATCCACAAAAGGAAAAAGGGAAGCAACAGCATCAGGGAAATGTAAACCTCAAAGGATGATAAAAAGCAAGAAGAAAAGACTCCACTCATTGGCACTGATGTATGAAGTAGGATCTTTCAGGAAATCATAAATATTTGACACTACTTTGTCACTTGATAGAGATGTCTCTTAACCCAAGCAACGAGAGGTCATCCAAAAGTCCTGGCTCACGAACAGGGCAACAAAACTCATTACTACTGCTGCAGATTCATAGATTTTGGACTCATCTCTTCTTAATAAGTATGTAAACTGCAAACATAGATTAAAGGTCAAAGTCGTAACTTAGCTGCACTGTCATCCTCCAGGTGGTCAGAGGGCTGTTTTGCCCAGTTCTGTTGCCAGTTAATGCCATTTCTGAACCTCTCCTTGACAGTTGCCTCATTAAAATCTTTGTAAGATGTAGAACTATAGCCCTACCTCAATCCCAGGATTTTATTTTATAATCAGAACTAAGAAAGGATGAATGGAAGGAAGATGCTCACAGTTATGTAAATAAATGGAAGAGGCCAATTATAGAACTGCCATTCTCACTATTTCCCCTTTCTACATTTTTCTTCTTATAAGAGTTTTAAGAAAAATCAGAGCCACATTTTGGTTTCCCTTTGTTGAGTTTAAAAAAAATGCATTAGTCAGGAAAAGCACATTTGATGACTCCCAATCACTATTCCTGTTTGCTAGGCACAGTGTGTGGCCCTGGCTGGAACCACAAACTAAGCTTCTGGGAAGGCAGCAACTGAACTATGCCTCATCTGGGATTCCACAGCTGCCAGAGGTTGTCCTTGCCCCTAAATGCTGGATCAGTCTCCTCACAGTCTATTTATAATGATATAAATTATCTAGTTTCCTCAAATCAGTGTTCAACTTAAAACACACTCAGCTACCTCATAGCAAACATACACTTCCAGAAACAATCTGTAATTCACTTTCCTATTTTATCCCATACTTCACTCTAAAGAATATTTCCACAAGTAGCACATTTTCCTGAAAGGTTAAGAGATTATCTGTGGGCTGCTGTTACGTGCTTTGTGAAGCACGTAATGCTTGAACAACAAAATTTGAAAAAATGAGATGAAAGAATCCAAATGAAGTATTTCAGATGATATTTAAGTATTTCTAGCCTTATAAACAACAGTTACAATTACAATTAATATAAATGATTTCAGCTATTTCATAGGCATACAAAATTGACCTTATGGTGTCCAAACAATTTGTAGTAAAATATGAATCTGATACGAATCTATCTTCATTAGAACTATTAGAACTATTTTTCTATCAAGAAGTTAGAATTTGACAATTACCTTAACTAAATCTGGTGCATAGATTGGCTGGAAAAGCTTCCCTCAGACTGGAAGGTTGTATTATAATGTTGAACAATGCCTCACACTTTGGGATAGTATTCCTATAAAGAAGACAAGCTTATCCTATCAAGTATATGAAGGTAAGAAAGCTGCTTTGGAGAAGACTTCAAGATTCAAAGATATTCCTGGTCTGGAAAATGTTTTCTGACATCCAAATGGTGTTTTAACAATAGAAGAATGCTAAGTGAGACTTCAGAACGTATGTTAAAGGTGTTTACAATGCCTGCAAGCAGGAATGGAAGCTTTAACACAAAATATTATTGACTTAAAACTTCATAAAAACCTCTTTAGTACTAAATACACTAGGACACCATGCTTATTCTCCACTGATTTTTATAATATTAGAACTACATCATTGAAATGGCATCAAAAATACATTTTGACATACAAATTTTGAGGAAGCTGCAGAGTTGTTTATTTTTTCCCCAATATAGCAGTGGCTCTAAATATATCACCTTTCCTGCCAGCCTCATCTTACTACAGAATCTTGTCTTACACATGAATGATCACCTGTTATTTATCAGAATTCAAAAATACAACCGAAAATATGCAGTAATTGGGAATAGCAGGTAGCAAGCATAAAACAGATGGAAATACTTTTTCTTACCTACAAATAAGACTTTCACCACAGGCTATTGACAAGGCTAAGAATATTAAAATGTTTAGACTCCAGCAACCACTTATTTGTTTTCAGCCTTCAGGCAGAGTATGTAGTTGCCCACCCATCCAGACCGTAACACCCTAACTCAGAGGCAAGAATAGCACAGCAGGCAGACTCAAAAGCATTGCTAAAGTCAGGGTAAGGACATCTCCTCAAATTCAGTCATTTTATCACAGAAGGCAGTCTGATTAGTCAGGCACAATTTACCCCTGGTAAATCCATATCGACTGTTCCCAATCTTCTATCCTATATAGTAGGTAGAAGACGGACAAACCTGTTACATTTGGTAGGAAATTGCAAAATAAAAATAAAAATAAAACAAAAACATACTTGGACAGAAATGTATTAATTTATGGCCATGGCTGTACAAACCATACGTACCATTAAGAAATAAGACCAATAGAAATAAGAAAATGTTAAAAAAGAAGAGGTTGATTGTTTGGCTATTCCACAACTCTGGTAATTCTCAACCAGATAGCGAACTTTTATAACAAACAGTCCTAACCTCCTCTTACCCCACTCTCAGGTTAGAATGCCTAAAGTTGACTAATTTCTAAAGCGTGTTTTGCCTGCTAGAAAAGCCTGTGTATTCCAGGTGCAAACCTCAATGACTAGTTTTTAACCAGTACTGCTCAAACACCAGATAGATTACAGAAAGCCTTCACATAAAGATCTTTTCATTGGACAGCAGATTTGCATTCTACATTGGTACCTCACTTGCACATGTGCAGTAGAACCTAAGAGCTGTAATTCCCATAAATCACAAAGTGAACTCCCATTTTTGCATACACCTGAAAAGTCTATGACAGTTAATAGACACGTTTGTTACTTGAGAAATTTATAAAATACATGCTTTTGGAAAGCTCACAGACACAAACAAAACAAAGAAAACCCAAAGGAAACCAACCAATGAATTAAACAAAATGCACAGAACCTGCTGGGCCTTTAGGTCAAGAATTGTTTCCTCACCTCATACAATGCTTTTTGTCTGGCTTAAAACAGTAAAATGTTTTCATTTTCATTGCGGAGAGCGCAATTTATAATCACCATGGAGACTTAGATACTCTGGGAAAGACACAGTGCACAAGGACAAATATCCTGCTTGATAATAAGTAAAAATCTCAATGTTTAACTTCACTTCTTACATTATTTCTTTTCATGGCTAAATTATTTTGTAATGTGGGCCATCTGGGGAATAAACTGCAAAGAGAAGCCATGTAGTTAGGTAAGTGCCTTCTATAGCCTGCTCACCTTGGCTATGACAAATGAAACCTTTTGGCATCATTCCAGATGTTTAGGGGAAAGCATATGAATAGGAAAGCTTTACTGGTAAGAGTGGACTCTCCACTGAAATAAACAAACCCTTAAGAGATCCTTACCGGAGATCCAGGCCAGCTTCTTTCCAAAGTATGTCCATCAAACGCAAAATCTGGAGTGTCAACATGTCCTGCCGGAGATCTATAATGGAAGGTTGAAACTGCTACTTCAGTTTCTCAAGAGTGTTGTAGATAAACCATCTAATATTTATAAGGCTTTCAGAAAAAGCTATCTAAAAATCCTCAATCCTAAATGTGAAAGCAGGATTAACCGTATCATTACGACTGATAACATCTGTAGATTGAAAACTAGTCAAAAAGATGCTTAATTTGTTTGCTGATGCAATAGTAAGCCATGTTTAATTTATGGCAATACAGAGCAACAAAGCTTAAGTGCAAGTGTGAGAATAAAGAAAGAAGTGCTCAGCACTGCTTACCATCACCATTTTTAAAGATGATCCCTACAAGATCTCCTCCAAACATCTTATTGTTGTATACTATCCATAGAGGCTTCATTTTAGAATCCATATATCTACACTTCTCAACGCTAGAAGAAAATATAACAAATGCTATAGTCAACTAAAAATAGTTCAGTTGAACAGGACTAAGCATTGTTCAAAAACACAACAGAAAACGTAGATTTCCAGTTTGGAATTACTTAAACATTACCTCAGCTTTCATTCAGCTACTATGCTATCAGCACATACTGAGTTATGGATGAATCTGTCAAACATCAACTATGTTGAACACCACGATTGGCACTTTTAGTCTTATATATAAATATGTTTAGCTATGGTAATACATTCACTAAGAGAGTATTAAGTTTCTTTGTGGATCACAATAATCTTCAGACTTTACTGCTATTTAACCTCGGGAAGACTGCCAACAGACCTTCTCTCACTATAGAAAGCGTTCCCTGTGACAGCATATCTGCTAAACAATACAGCCAAAGGAAGTTCAAGCACATAGGCGTTTCTACTTTAGTGTTCCCACTCAAAAGCTACAGTGAAACTTTATTCACTCATTCTTAACTTACTGTAGTTCTGAAAGTATAACAGAAGGATTCAGAGGAGACTGCAGGTCAGAAAGCGCTTCTCTGTAAGCATTTTGTTTCAAACACGTGTGCATTGCATCTTTTCCTTTTGCTTTGCTTTGTTTCATGGCATTCAGCTTAATTAAGCTGTTTAAAGTCTTCATTTTATTAAGGGCTTCCACCTGAAAGATATTTTATCTTTAAAACTTACTGGTTTGACTTTGCATGTAATACAATCTAAAATTGTGTATGAAAACAAAAAGCAGTTATCTGAAATATAAAGCAATTTTACAACATTCTATAAAATGGAAATAATAATCAGAAATTAAGATGGCATTTCTGAAACAAATGACAATAGACTTTTGGAAATTATTTATGTCCTAGAAGTACCATTTCTGTAACAAAAACATGGATGGGATGAAATCTCTGAAAACTCAAGTCACTTTTTAAGCAGGACTTAGTATCTCCAACACAGTGACATTTTAATGTATGACAAATTTACAAAAAATCCACCTTCAAAATTCAGTTTCCATCACAAATTAAATAAGGCATAGCATAGGTGCCTCAATCCATACTAAAGTCAATAGAAATTGAGTGTATCATACTTCTACAAAATTCAAACATTACTTGAAGCAATGGATGAAGATGCTGCATTATATGCATCCAGTTAGTTGCAAACAACAACATGGGGCCACAACACAAATTGCAGACATTTGTCACATACACAACTACACATGCTCAATATTTAAGACTCTGCTCTGCAAAAGTTTGTTCATTAAAACCCTGCTGAAATTAGGCATAAGGTAAATGCTCTGATCAGTTAGGATGCTCCAAATCTGCATGCATCATCTAAGCAATATTTACTTTTAGAATGTGTAAAGACACATTTAGCTTTTCTTTTCTTCCTCTGTTTTAGAAAGTTTTCCACCAGTACGGTTTGTAAGAAAACAAGTAAACTAGCAATATAAATATACATAACATGAACAGATAAAAGCCCTTTGATAACAAACCTACATAGCACATACAATGAACATAGTTTCTACGCTGCATCTACATCTAAGCAACTTGTTAGCAGAATACAAAGTATACAACAATTCACGGTACCCGTAAGTTAACATGCTCAGCAACGTGCTGCAATATTCTCTAGCAAACTGCATCAATTTAAGTAATTGTAAAAGATTATTTCTATTCAAGGAAGCCTCAGTCTAACTTATAAGGTGCTGAGTCAAGACTTACCACTTTTACAGACAGACTGAACCCTGTTAAGCAGGATGCTGTGGAAATTGTATGGAGTTTGATTATAAAACTGAGGCAATGGAGACCTGCCAGGTCAGCCATCTGTCAAAACTAAAAGCGCTCTGCTTTTCCACTATTCTAGGAGCTGTACAAACATCAGTGACAAGGGAACAAAATGGAACCTGTGTTGTACAAACAGGAACTTTTTGAAGTATTTCTACTTTGAATTTCTTCCGTGTTTGCACAGTTGGAATTTTTTTTGCCCCTTCTTTGATTGTACTGACATTTGTTTCCTGTGAAGTGCACAAAAACTTTACTGACCTTAGGTCTATTGCTTAAGCATTTCATCACCTAATCTTTTTATGATTTTGACAATACTAACAAGCACTCATGTAAGAGATGGTCTTTTCAATGGTCTGTGAACTGCAGAAATAAGGAGCACAACAGTACATGCCTGTTCTGTTTGTTTCTTGAAGTACATTTTCAACATTGACAGTATCAAAACTGTTAGAAATAACAAACATCAGACTAACATTTACTGAGTTGCCTTTTCTGTCTTTATTTTTCCTTGATGTAGCAAATACATTAATTCCAGAGCTACAATTTTTAAGGATTTTATGTTAGCAATCTAAATTTTCTTGCTAGAATTGCATTACAGCCTTTAGAACATGATTTGCAAGTCTCTATTATTGATCTGCCAATAAGCTTATTAGTCTGTTTAAAAGTAAATCTCTCTCCTTTTTTTTTTTTTTTTTAATGGAAAATCTGTATTAACACTAAAATGAGTATTTGGGTTGCTTCAACACCTGTTTCCAGGGAGTACTGCATTATTCTACAAATAGAATAGACTTTCGCATTACTTTTTAGCAAAAGCTGTAAGAAGCAATCCTGGATTTATCCATATAAAGTTTAGATAGAAATGTAATAGTTTATATTAAACAAGCTGCTCTGATGGGATGGGGTGGAGGTTGGGGGTGTCACAAGTTTTAAGTGCATATAAACCCTTCCTCACCTAATAATCTGGACAGTCTACTTTTCTGTCTAGTTCGTATGCATAGTGCTGAAAGTCCCTGCACTTCTCAGAACACTATAAAAACAGGGTGCTGCCTCGGAGGCCCCACAGCACGAGCTGCCTTCTGTACCAGGGAAGACTGCTCCATCATTACAGCCATCTATTCAACCCACTCATTTCTCCCTCTCATTCATGCTTCCTTCTCTCCCCCCACATTCCCTCCTCTCTCCTAAACAGATGGACTTTGTCAAGGTAACCAATATGACCCATAGGAACACTGGAACAAGCATTTGAGTTACAAGCTAGACTAAGTCAAGATTTAAGGAAGGAGGGAAGTTTATACCTGTTTAGCAAGCACTTTCATGTGAGCAACACTTCCTCGGCAGTAAGCTTCAAGTATCAAACCAAACTGTATTGAAACAGCAGGTATGTGAACCTCTGACCTGTAAGGGAACATCACAGAAGAAAAGCATCTGATCTATCAAGACAGACCACATAATTTTACAGACTGGCATTTAAAGCAAATAAAGTGGAAACAAACAAAAAAATGCTTCATGGTCATTAGATAAAATAAAAAGGCAGCTTTCAAATGAATTAACAAAACACTCATAAGGAATGGTGAGTTTCAACACATGCCACTTGATTTTAGGTCTAGGACTGTTCTGGAAGCAATAATGATAAGAGGTAGTTACTGGGTATTTGTTTTCAGGAACCTCTTTTATTAAAGAAAGTAATATTGATGGAAAATGATATTGAGAGTCAGGGCTGATGTTACACTGCGTGTTCTCAAATCTTGGTAAGGAAAAGCTAAAGTTTCCCTGAGGGGTACACTTGGAAAGAAACACTGAACCATATTTGCAGAACGAATTATTCTCCAAAACATTTGCATGTAGTACTTGCTCTTGTTATTTAGAAATATTAGAATAATTTAGTTGTATTTTGAAGACAGAATCAACCTATAAATCCATTCTGCAAGATATCTGCAATTCATAGAACTCGAATAGAACTCATCATCAAATGTAGCAACAACACACAGAATTATTTTTATTTTCTGTTAGTCTTTGAAAAATTGTATTTTTCCCTGTGAGGTATAAATACTGTATTTTTACTGCAAGCACACTCAAAACAAACACTAAAATCATACACAAACCTAACTTACCAGTTAGCTAGAGCTGACTGCAGTTTCAAGTATTTTCTTCAAATAGTGGATTACAAAGCATAGTAATATATTTAAAATAAGAGTATGGCTTTGATCTATAAATGCCAAAGGTAAAAGAAAATTCTTGATCTGCCTACTAGAAGCCTAATCTGGACCAACAGTTTCAGAAAGATGTAAGGGAAAAATTCTTACCTTAGATGCCAAAACAGCATCTGTCCTATTCTCCTATTAGCAAGTGCTCTCTCTAATAGAAATCTGGAGAGAGCGCAATCAAGAAAAGGTTCATATTTCAGGACTTGCACAAGTTGAAGAAGATACTGAGAGAGTTCTTCATCGCTAGAATGAGGTACATAAAATGAGTTGATAAAAAGGTAACTAGATTAATGACATTCCAGAAATTCAGATGCATATGCCAAACCCAACTACGCAAATTTAGGTTCAACAGGAAGAGTTTATCCCAATCTTTCAGTAATAAGGAGAAGAAAAATAATACACAACTTAGTGCAATTGCTAGATTGATCAATTTATCATTAAGTTAAAAGAATTTTAAAAGTCAAACCTTTAAGTAAAAATGTCATTTAATCATGGGCCTTTACAAGATCAACATCTCAGCCTGAGCTCTAGGTTAAGCATCTAGGAGATGAATTATTTCATGTTTCCAGATTGGACATTGGCTCCACTTTGACCCCTCAAGCTCTGATTGAGGAGCTGTATCTTTGGAATTACTGAAACCTAGCAGTCAGCTAACTCCTACAGGCACAGGCAAGAAGGGCACTTGAGGCAAAACTAAGAATACTTGCATACCCGTTCCAAAATCAGGAAAGCAGTATTCACTCTACTGAATGTAATTCATTGACCTGTCTTAAGATGTTAGTGCCTGTTAGCTGAAAGGTGTTAATTTATTAAGATACATTCACAAACTGATCCATTTAGGTAAAATATTGGTGGTGCATTACCAAAAACATAATATTGTTTAGAGTATGAGGAAAATCAGAGACAAATCTTTCAGACACCAAGCAATGCCCAAAGTACTTATATTTCAGAAAGGCAAATTTAAGTATGTAGCGACAGTTCATAAACAAGATTTTTAAAAGCTTCTACGTTAGTTAACTACTGTAAGTAATACTGACAAAATAAAAGTAATTCCAATAATGTTCTACAAAGGCTTGTACCTACCCCCTCCCACAAAAAAAAAAAAAAAAAAAAAAAAAGCCAAAACAAACCTCTTAACACTTGACAGTTATGTTACTCCAGAACAAATCTGAACTTTCCCTGACTTTTTACATTCAAGTATCTTTCCTTTTATAAATGGCCTGAAGAATTCAGATTGTCTGCCTAGGATGAAACAGGAACCTTCTACACATCACGGAAGGATTTCAGAGATGCAAATACTGGACTCTTTTGTTCTCTTTATCTTACTCTGAAACCCTTCAGTAACTTGGTCAAAATATTCAATCACACTGCATTGTATTTATTTTTGTCTACCTTTCTATTTCAGCTAATAGTATCACCTTTAGGTTAGAGTGGTTTTTTTTGTTTGTTTGTTCGTTTTTTACCAGCTGCCTTTTTAAAATAAGGTGGAAACTGATTTCTGATACCCAACTGAACATAATTTTGCTTCAGAACCAGAACTAAGAGTACTAGAAATAATTCCAGATGTACAAATTCTGTATTATTTGGATAGCCCAGCAGCTAAAATTCTTGTTTATTTGAAAGAAGTCAAAATATTTTTTTTCAAATGTATAGCCTTGACCATTAAAAAAAAATCATTTAACTATCTACCACAGAGACTTTAGAATTCAAGGACAGGAAATGCAGTAATGCTGCAAATGATAATGTTAAACAACGCATGCCCTACGTTACAGTGAAGGGCAAAATTATGTGTGATAAAGGAAGAACCACAGATAGTACAGGCTACTATCGAGATTGAACAAATTCGTAATTTTTTAGGTTTTTTAATTGTATGGTAAAGCTTATGTTTCTATTAAATGATACAGCAAATACTTGACAAAATGACAGAGTAGATGGATAGCATTTCTTAATGATGCAAAGTCAAAATGGTATAATAATCAAGTATTTACAAGAAGTTCTCACAATATCTGGTTCTCCCTTTGTCCAAGGAAGGAGTGAATACAACTCTCTCTGGGACAAATGTACACCATTTTTTTCTTAGCAGCGTGGAAAATAATAATCTTTGAATATAAGATGTCAGAGTAAAGGGTTTTTACGTGGCTTCCAATTTGTGTATCCAGAAAGACTGCTTAATGTGGTCATTATTCACAGCAGACAGTCCATTTAAATCTTTCCTCTTGGGGTTCTTTTTTCCTGTAGACATACAAAATTAAGTTTCTTCCCCTCGAGAAAACCTTGTATGCTGCACTAATATGATATACTCACCTCATTTGCTTTAAACATCCCACTGCATATTCTCTCACGTACTGGTCTGGATAATTGAAATCCAACAATTCTAATGCTTCTCTAGGCAGCAGCTTGGGCCATATCTGAAGGAGAGCCTGAAGCTGTTTTAAAAAGAAGACTATCAGGTTACAGGTAAAGTAACTATTTAAGAAAACAGATGGATATAACTGCTCATGAAAGCATTCATACTAACAGAAGGAGAGAAACAGACTGGTCTGACTGAATTAAAAAAAAAAAAGTGGGAAAATGGTCCCACTTCTGGTTGAGTTTAACAACCTTTAAAATTATCCTGATGATTTTTTGGCAGTAGGCCTCATTCACATTTACTCAAAAAATCTGTTTCTTCACACATAGACAAGATGCACAGTAAACAATAGTTAGGTAATGCCAGATGTGAATTTTAGAAACTGAGTTTCAGTAAAATTTAGAGAATGTTTTATTAACACTCATAAATATGTAAACATTCTGGTAAAAATACAAGTTTTCTCTTAATAAAGGTTTTAAGATCATTTTTGTTAAGAGAGATCTTTACCAAAAATATTTATCCATCTCAACCAATGAAGCATTTTCTTACATATACATAGTAATGGCCTTAAATGCAGAAAGGATGATTCAGATAGATATTAATAATTAGATAATAATAATTAAAACCCCAAATCCCAAAGACAATGATGTGCTAGAAAAAGTTGAAGAAAAACTAGTCTCTTATTTTGAACTACTAAGAAGAAAAAACATCTAGAGGTTGCATAAAATAAACTTATTGCATTTTAATGAGGCTACCCACCAAGGATATGTTTTAATAATATATATATATATATATATATATATATATATATATAAATAAGACTAAAAGAGGACACTATTAGTCAAAATAAGTCTGAACATGTAAATACAATATAGAGCGTACACTTTTTCTTTTCTATGCTAAGAAGCCATAAGTCATGATAAAAATTTCTATTCAATCCTTAGCCCATGAGGGTCAAACACCACCAGTCTTTATATCAAGAAGCACTACAGCCATCAACACTTCCATATCATGAATACTTGAACTGAAATTCTCAAATAAATACTAACACTGAGCAGACACTTAATACCATAAAAGCAGATGTTGAAAATGCAAACAGCAGCTATGCCTGCCAGACACACAATAAGAAACTTCAAAACAAATGTATCAGAATTTCTAGACAACCTACTTTAAATCAGGTGCAGAACCCATACAAACACAGAAATGTTTTGTTTATAATGAATGATCAAAATGAATGAAGAATCTGAGTTACATTCTGAAAAGACAAGTGTACGTGGCATTACTTGCTTCAGAATCAGGCAATGAATTTTGAAAGCCGTGGTCGGCAGTACATACATTCACTGTGAATTACATTTCAAGATACAGACCTCCTAACTTTGACTGCAGCAGTACTCAATTTTTGAAATAATTTCAGAGGTTAATAAAATGAGAAAATGTTAACTGATGTGACCTAGAGGAATTGGGATCTAACTGGCCTATGACACAAGCAAGAAAATTCACCAAATATGCACTGCTCTGTTTACATTCTTCCTCGGAACTTTTATTAAGAGAAGCACATTCCAGCCAGCTCCATATCCCAGGTGCATTGCAACTGGCTCAAAAGGGCAGGTCAAGGGACATCAGAAATGCTCGTTGCATTTGGAGAAAAACTTGGATTATGAAACGCCCTCATCTGGTTAGACAGCAGCGAGGTAGCTCTGAAGAGCTTCCAAATGCATCTGATTTTTAAAGAACTTTTATATTTCATATGTTTCAGAACTTTTAAAAGTTCTCTACAATATCAAACATGTTAAAATGCTACACACACGAATTACTGCATAATTCTCCTCACACATGGTTTGAAACTCCTGACAAGCTGTGAGAAAACGACAAACATTGAATTATCAGCAATGATCTAAAGGTTTAGAGAAAGCTCGAGTCTGACTGGCCTTGCTGTATCAGTTCTGCTCCCCCAATGAACCAACCACAACTTCTTCCCTAACAAAACAAGTTTCCTATAAGAGACAACACAATTACAGAAAGGTCAGTATTTTTCTTCCAGTTACTTCAAATATTTAAAAATTAACTAGCCTTTCTCTAGTTAGTGCCACTTCAGCAAGGTGTCTAATTAATAATGTCTAATTTCCATTTTGAGAATAAATACTGTCTGTGAATCCTGTCAGAGAGTTCTGCCATCCCACTACTCTGCTGAGTGAGGAGGTGATGGAAACATAAGGAAAACAGAATACATTCAGTGCAACTATTCTACTAAAATATTGCAATACAACGAGAGCTTGGATGAAATCTATGTGATAAATAACACAAGAAAGCTGCTTTGATCCACTGTACAAAAATTCATGGACCACTGAACTAATAGCTTAAAGATGGTTTAAAAATCAAACATAATACTCCATTTCTAAGAAAATTTACTACATTTGAGCTGCAATAAAAGAACAGGAAGATCAGAAAGTTCATCTTAGTTGTATAAACCAAAGTTCATTGTACCATTTCAACAATTTCTACACTAGAGGAAAAAACAAAACAAAAACTATTTACTAATGATTTGACTGCTGCATTTTTCCACCCCATCTTTGCCTTTTCCCTTACCTGAGCAACATCTTCAAGTTTGTTCCATTTTAAGGACAGCAGCAGTTTTGGCAATGATTGTGGAAAATTTTCACGACAGTCATATCGCAAAGTCCAAATAAGATCCATTTCATTTTCACAGAGCTGAGATAAAGGATCTCTTTCCATTATTTCTTTTAGCACAACAAAAAACTTCTTACCACCTCGACCCTAGAAAATGAGTAAAGTATAATGTTTTGATATATTCAGTAAGATTCTTATTTTTAGCACAAATGCTATACCAGGCAGAATATCAGATAGAAGTCATGAAATACAGGGGAACAACGATTACACCTTTCTTTCAGATTTCTGAAGCTAGTTCTAAGAACTGCAACTAGTACAGTTATTCAAAAATGCAGTGTACAGAAGTTTCTGAATGATAACTTCAAAATTAATGACACTAGGTGGCAATATTTCTATTTTCCAACTCCAATGGGGAAAACTCTTGTTCAGGATACATACACATGCTTTTTCCTTTCATATTTCAAATGAGCAAATTTTATTGATATATAAATAATGCTTTTAAATTTTTACGCCAAAAGACACTTTTCCAACAATAACCAAAGGGAAGTACGGTTGCTAAGTGTACAAAGAGATATTTTTTGTCTTCTAATCCAGACTTGTCTTTTCCAGACATTTCTCTCTGTTTCATCTCTCTGAAACATGAACATAACATTTGTATGAATGAATCTTCACACTGGCTCAGTTACTACCTCTATCCTCTTATACTCTCATGCAAGCTCCTAGGACAGAAATTAAAGGAATAATATCAGCAACAACAGAATTCCATAAATTAATGAGATGAAAAACTGCTGCATCTGAGTAAGGATGTAGCAGTTGAAAGGAGTAAATTAGTTTCAAGATAATATTCTGAAGAAAAAAAAAAAAAAAGACAAGCTTTTAATACCAAAGCCACCTTTATCTTCACAAAGGTAAAGGAAGTTTCAGAGTAATTTTAAGAGGTTGGCCAAAGGTCTTTACATTAATGGAAAATGAAAGTTGAAAAAGATGGTAGTAAAATCGGGACTGATAACAGAAAAACAGCTATCGTTAAAACAACGTTCTGTACAGGTTTTCCACCTGACAAAAATGTATATTTATGCATCTGTTGTACATACAACTTATTTAAATTTTAAAATATTGCCTTTAGTAGATGCTTACCGCCATTGCAGCATTGTCACTGCTTCTTGCAATCTCAGCTGCCTTTTCAAGTATCTGCAAAAAGATGTTTTTAAATACATTAGATTTAAATACAGATCTGACTGCATTGAAAGAATAAGTACAAAAATGAAGCAAATAAGGAAATTTCGCTATCTTTTAAATAATTAGAACACTATTAAGTTGTATATACAGTTGTATAGAATGGAGAAAGCATTGCTCCATCTAAAATTGGGTAAAGAGGGAGAAGACTTACATCAGTTTTAATCAGGCAATATGGGAAACCACAAAAAAGACTCAGTAATCAGAGACCAAATGTCCAGCAGGTAAAATCCTTAACAAGGCACACATACCTGTCGTTGCCATTGCAGGTATTAAGTTCCTCTGTATGAAATGCTTATTAATGTCATATCTGCTACTTGGCTGCAAAGCCCACTCACGTGCAAAACTGTGCAAAAACTTAAGTGAAGGAAAGTTCAATGTCCTAATCCTGTTTGATGCTTGTCCCCCTGTGCTTCTTAGAGTTTTACTCTACTTGCAAATAAACTTTGAAAGTTTCTGCAAGTTCATCTTGGTTCAACTGAATTGAAAGCCCCTCACTGGTGGGGCAGCAGCACAGATCATTACTCAGCCCAACACGTGACTCCTGCATTAGACAACAGCTTTCTTCTGAGTTGTTACAGTGCTTCTGCTCACTCAGCCCCAATACAGCTGTTCACTGCAAATGGATTGATGCTATGATCCAAAGATTCATCTATTTTTAGACATTATGTTTCTTAAAATAAAGATTTGGTATCTGATTCTCTATTATCTTGGCAGAAACAAGAAAAAACACGGGGAAAATTAAAAGCAGCCATACACCAAGCAAGTCTCCTCTAGACAACTCTGAAAAGCAGATTCTCAGATGACATAATTCAAGCAGCTGCAATGTTGCTCCTGATTTAACTGCACCTTACACCAAGAGAATCTGAGACTGAGTATCTTGCCCTCTTTTCCAAGGGAGAAATCTCAGTATACCCACAGAAATTGAATGAATCGGGTAGTTTAGTGCTCTGATTTTCCCAGTGATGCTAGAGTTTATTGCTTAACAGTTTCTTAACTCTAGGGAATTAAAAGAAGCAAAAGCTACTGGGAGGAAAAAAAAAAAAAAAAAGAAAGGAGCAGAATAGAGCACATTTTGTAGCAGTTCCTCAAATGTGAAAATTTTCAGTGAATGTTTTGTTACCAGCTCTGCAATCACTTTATAAAAGCACTCTGGGATTTTACTTTGATATACAAGATTTTTCAGGTAAGTTCAGGTAAGGTTCAAGAGGCAGCCAAATGAAAGTTACAATGGATAGTTAGGGCCATCAGACATTACCTTAAGGTCAACAAATAAAATAACTTTGTAAAAACTTTTGTCTGTGTTCACCTCAACACTTTAACAACCTTGGTACCTCTGGTACAAAGCAACTAGAACAAACAAGTGTTAAGAAATGCTTTCACATTCCACTTCTGTATTTAGAAGAAAACAGCATAGAGTATTTATTTTCTAAAGAAAAAAGCTAGTGTCATGAGCAAAATGAACCATAAAGTGTTACAAATAAAGCAGTTACAAAACTGAGAAATAAAAAGGCCTGTGTGAAGAGTAAATTGGCAAACCAAAACGAAGAAGGCAATTAGTCAGCACTGTTTTAGCTCTTACAGTACTTTCAATCCCGTTTTATTACAAGAACATGTATTGCACCAACAGAGGGCAGTATTATGTAGCCCAAGTTCAAACAACTGCAGGAAGCGGGGAATTCAGTGGAAAAAGCAGAGCTGAAAGTAAGGAAGAAATAGTTATTTACATACAAGCATTCATGACTGATCTGTCACACCTTACCTTATCAAAGGGAGGGTAATTAATAGGATGTTTTGAATATTCTTGAAATTTAATGTGCAAAGCTGTTGCATTTTCAATGTAAGGGTTAGTCTGGACAGTTCCCATTGGATTTAACATTTCTTCAAGTTCATCTAAAATATTAGACAGAATAATTAATACTACAGGCCAGGCATCTATTAAAATAAATAAATAAATATTTTTGAGTCATTGCCTTTCAGAAATTGCTTACTCTACACAGTAAACAGAGACATATTTTGCTGCATAGCACTTCTACAATGCACTGCATTTCTGGTATACACAATGTTGGATTATCACCAGTGAAAAAAAATGATTTTCCCTTTCCAAAAGAATCATAACATCAAGGGAAGCTAAGATACTGCTATCTGAGCCAAATCCCTAACTGTAGTCCCAAGATCAGTCTCTGTAAACCTCTATATTGACTACCTCTATATCAAATAGTATGGAAAAGAGTAAGAAGTTTTAAGCCACTTTTTTTTCCAGCAATAGAGCCAGGTTGATACAGTATTTCTCAGGATTAAATTAAGAGTGACTTGTAGATTTCAGACTGTTGTCCTAATCAATCCAAATAATTTAGAAGGAAGCCTTAAAAACCAAGTTCTAATTCACTTTTTTTTTGCCAACTCCAATATTGTCGTATACAATATACCGACCCTGTTTAGTTTAATATACATAGCACAAGGAACAAAATGAAACCTAAAATGCATTTTAAAAAAACAACAAATAACAGATATAAACATGGATCTCTATTTTCATGAGATTTTCTTTCCATAATAAAACACTGCGAATACTATTTTCAAGCAGGCTCTCATCTTTCCTCTTTCCTGATAAACAGGACTTTTATGAAAGACATTAAGACTTTACATATTTATCCACGTAAAAAAATGTGCGTAGCAAAGAGATGATGACAAGAGATCTGGACATGCATGTAGTAAATATTCTACTATTTGATACTGGTCTTCTTTAGTCTCAAATATCTCAAACAGAAGTTAAACTTTACCAGGAAATGATGACCAACTGTGCAGTACAAATTCTCCATTCTTCAGTTGTCCTTTATAATCAAATACCATGGTATTTACCCAGGCTACAGGATAGTGCTGTTAAAAGAAAAAAAAATTACATGGAATCAAGAATCATTTTAATATTAATAAGAATTACTATTAATAAAACATTAATTAATAAGAATTAATTTTTAAGGAAGCCACTCCGCCAACATAAAAAAAATACATTTCCCTGAATGTGAGCCAAGATGCTCATTTTTTTCCTCATCGTAACTTCTCAAGTTCTATGAGTTAGAACAAAACTAACTTTTCAAAATATAATTTGTTAAGCAGCCATTTGCCAACTTGCTTATAACCAAAATGTTGATGCCTTTTTCAGCGTCCAAGAAGAAAGAAAAGGTGTTTTTTCATAGCAACATGGGATTTTTCATACATATGATTCTTAAATATATATTTTTTTTTCATCTTGTATTCTTGAACACTGAAGTGAAGACAATGAAAGATTTTTCAATATTCAGTGAAATATAATTCAGAGGTACACACAGGGAAAAAAAAAAATAGACATACCACTTTTCCTGCTTTCCTAATGGTTTGGTATTTGGAGGGATTCATTGCCTTAGTTGACTTTTTAGTTTTCATCTTATCCATCACAGCATAAACTGCAAAACAGAGCCTCGCCATTCTTGGTAGATCACAGACATTTATTTCAAACTCCAGTACTTCATTCCAAACGTGGTCACTTCTCCCAGATATTTCTGTGCTTACAACTGTTTTACAAAGGAGCTCTGTACCATGGAATATACCAGCCCTAACATGAACCTGCAATAAAGAAATGAGAGAAAAAAAATATTACAACTTGCCACGAAGCCTACAGATTTCTGCACAGAATACGACACAGAGCATACATATATACGTTTATTCAATATTTCTAACTTGAAAACAAATGATAATTTTGAGATTTTAAAGTTAAACAAGCAGTTACTGAGAACAAATTCTTTTTTCTTTGCTATTCATGTTCCTGGCCACCATGTCATGGAAGAAGAAATTACTTGTACAAACTAAAATTAGAAGATTGCCTCTATTAATGACAACGGAAACAGCCAGCACACTATTTAACAGATGCTTCTTTGTACACGTGACAAGGAGTAAGATACTATGGAAAATAAGAACTGTCATGGCATTTTTTCTATAGGAATTTTCCATATTTTTATAGAAAATTCTTTCCATAGAAATTACCTCTGCTGAAAATAACCCCCCCCCAAAAAAAATCTTTGTTCTGAGATACTTTTCAACTTACTCAACAACAGGCATAAAAAATAACACCTGGCTTTTCACGACTTATTTCCTCCAGAAAATATTCCATGCCTAAATCAATATTAAATTGCTTCTATATTGATTTCGTCTAGAGAACAGAAATTATAAATAGTTCACGTGCTGAAATAGTAACTTTTTTTTGTTTCGTCGTTGAATTAGCTATGCATCCTCATCAGGACCTTTCCTTTTCCCATTCCTGTGTATTCTCACCAAAATATTTTAGAAAAACAAAAATACTGGAGTCTACCTCAAAATACATTTAATTATTCTTGCTCTGAGGACGTTTTAAAACATGGTAACAACAGAGATAACTTGAAAAAACAAAGTCCAGATTTTAGAGAAGCTGGAACAAGCAGCTACAGAAGAGATTTTATACCTATTTTTTAAAAACAAAGGTGAGTCACACATAATTGGAGTAGAATAATTTAGTGGCAAATCAAACATAATTCAATAGCAGAAGTAACAATGAATTACACAAAAGATTAGTCACTTCCCATCTGACAGTTGATATAGATAGAAAAATTGCATTTTGATAGCCAAATCAAGATATGCTGTTCAAGTAACATTGACATAAATGCAATAAATTAATATATAAATGCTTTTAACATACCTAACACTGAAAGAAAGCATAGGAAACAAGCAACAACAATAACAACAGGATGAAAAAGGTAAGACTATTTGTGCAAATCTAAATTCTAATCTCCAGCTAAAACCAATTTGTACTTCTAAGAGAAAAGTTTGGGGGTTTTCCAACTTAAGGAAAAAATTATTTTTGATTTAAACTGTTTATAGACACACATGGAGGGATACTGATGACTGACATCAGAAATCACCTGAATGGTAATAATAACGTACATAATTCCCAGGAATTCTATTTTGTCTTTAGCACCCAGAAACCAACAAGACCAGCTAGCTTGAACTATAAAAACAAGGAACGGGAAAGGCGAAGTGAGAAAAGAGAAAAAGATGGAGTTATTGGCACTGAAATTAAACACATTTTAGGTCAATGCTAAGATGCAGCTAATTCCTGCATTTCTGTTTAATAACATATGTACAAAGAAAACTGCATGTTTCCAAGTTTCCATACTCTTGGATAGTTTCAGTAAGAATGACAAGGAGGTCTTCATTTTTTGTTGCCAAAACGACAAAGTAAGAAATATGTCGACTTCTTTTAGGTGACCTTCGAAATTATCAATGGAGAAAGATAGGCAGTGAAGAAGAAACAGTCTATAGTCCTTTGGTCACCTTCAAGAAGAAGTTATCAATGTTACACCTAGAGGAGTAAAAGGTAAATTGGTTTTTCAGGTTCCTTATGTTCCTTAAACAGCCTTCCTAACATTCACTTTAAGCTATCGTTATTTCCGAGCACTCTCAGAGAAAGTGGGAGATGTTCATAATTCGGTATAATTTTTGGATAAAAGTAATTTAAATTACTATCATCCATCAGGAGGTTGCTGTCATAGCATAGGCAGAGGTATTAGGTCTTGGAGGACACTGTAGTAAGTTACACTCCTCCATGACACAGGAGCTACAGGAATGTTCATTATTAAACTGATTCAGTTGACTTGCATATACATGTATGCATATAATCCCAATTTTATTCCCAATCACTTAAAAGAAATATTCAATTTAGAAGACATTCACTTGATTCCCAGTGACACTCATAAAACCCACTTTTACCTATTTTTGGCATGCTTCCCCACTGTAAGTTACGAATAGCTACATGAACATCCATGAAACAGAGAACACACTTTGAAGAAATCTTACTTCAGACAATCTAAGATGTATACAGACTATATGTGGGCATGCATACATATACATAACTACGTATGTATATATTCATGCAGTCAAAATTCCTGTTTACATTTACAGTTCTTTTCTAAATCTAATTACAGATTGCAACCTTATATTCTTCAAAAAGGAAATACTGTCTGTGGCTGATGCCAGAGAACCTATTAAAATTGGTTCACAGTGTTTTTGAAACAAGTCACCAGGCAGTCCTTTACTAACAAATTTGGAGATTTATTATATGTTCAACTGAATTTACAACCAAATTCCTTTGCTGATTGAAAGCTATCTTATGGCACTATGATTACATTCAGTGCATTATCTGCTTGTGCTTTAAAACCAGTTAACAGTAAGTGTTCTAGAATCTAGCTGATTTATTTAAAACCGGGGTTTTAAACTCACATTTGAATAGTTTTTGATATTGTTCTTTGACTTCTTGACATCTGATATTATCACTGTGTACGCCACCAGACTTCCCTGACTGGGGAAGTTATTTTCATTTTGTAATTGTAAAAAGATGTTTTAAAATGAAAAATTCAAGTGATCAAATAAAATTTGATAGTAACATAGCAGCCTGGGTATTTCTAGAACACACTGCTGTTTTGCCTGCCCTTGAGCAGTTATAATTTTATGATTTCTGTTCCTATTAAATATAAGGGATTGGATTTTTTTTTTCTTGTCACCCTGACACTCCATTTTTACTAATGAAATAGTGTTAGAATGGTGCAGCCAAATAGCAAGACAAAAAAGCAATTTCAAACATCATGTATTTGGAAAATTGGGTGTTAGCTGAATGAAGTCACTGGGGCTCTAGGTGAAAATACTCAACACAGCTCACGTTGGCAGAGTGCTACCCCATCTAACAAAAATTTTGTTTCCCCACTACAAACACTGCACTTATGAACTAGTGGTTTCAGCAAAAGTGAATATCAGTTAGTCCAAAGTACAGTGAAACTAGGGGAATAATAGCAGTGAATTAAACATTACATTCTAAGGAATCAGAACTAGAAAACAAATACATTCTCAATAGTGAAACAATTCCACGACAGCGTAGGTAGACAATGCAGAGAAATATGCACAAGCTTGCAAGATTAATGCATGACATTTGGTAACCACAGCACTTAGGTTTTCAAGACTACAATGCATTCAAAATGCTAAATACTCCTTAGATAGCGTCCACAATAATCGACACTAAGGAACTATTAATTTTCATTGTTTCTCCTCAACATATTTTCTTTTTCCTCTAAATGCATATTGAAACTAATCAAACCTCGTATTTTATAAGCGTGTGTGGTATATACATATCTATATTTAAAATATATAAATGTAAATATATATGATAGCTACATCACTTGTGGAATCCACCTTCTTCTCCTCTTTCCCTTTTATTTTAAAGCTCTAAGAGTCTACAGAGTGTAAAGCTAAGAAGAGAATACTAATACATAGCTAAAATATGGTTTAGATATAGAAAAAGAAAACTTCTGATTTTGCAGACATCCATTTCCACAGCCATGCTGTCTAATAGAGTAAAACTGGTCCATTTAAGTAAGGTCCATTTAGCTATGTAGTAAAATGGAGGTTGTGACAGTAGTTTTGAAGAAAAATGCACTGGGTATCTTGAACAAAGCATCTGAACAGCAAACATCAATGGATAATTGAATTTCTCTTGAACTTACTCAAATAATTGTTTGTCAAACCAAATAAAGGAAATTAACGCTGTTCTATTTCAGAGGCAAGTGTCTTTTGAGGTCTTAAAGTAATTGTGCAAAAAGCTGCCACATGTTAACAACCTGTGGTCTGTAAAACAGTCAGTAGCCTAGTCATGTACATTTTACAGGAAGTGCTACTACAGCTTTCTTTTGTGTGTGTGTGTGTGTGTGTGTGTGTGTGTATACTCAGCATGTTTAGACAATAAAAGACAGACCATACAGAAGCATGCTATCAGTGCTTAGACTCAGAGAATTTATTCTGGAGTATGAAATTACTTTAAGTTCCCATGGATAATGTTTAGCATTTAATCTACTTTTGCTTGTCAGATGTTTATGGCAGTTTAGTCTGAATAAGCTTATTTCATACCAGTATCAGTACTTACAGATATCATCTTAAAAAAAAGATAATCAAGTACCCCATGAACACACATTTCATACTGTCTGTAACTATTAATAATGTTCAAATGTGCATATCCAACTTCAGACAATAAAGCAATACTTTTAGCAATAAATCAAGATCTTAAAGCAATAGCACCAATATAACCAAGTGAAAATACACTTTCACTGAACTTAAACCGGTTTCATTCTGAGTTCACTAAACATAGAAAAGCATTAAAATTATGAACAGAACGTCTTTTGAAACTAGAAGTAATTACTTACTTTGGCATTTTCTTCTGTATTTAGTTTATTACCCTTTAACAGAGTAATCTTGAAAGGGCTGCAAACATCCCACACACTCTGAGAAGGGAAACAAAGATGCAAATTTTCTCATGATCAGTGTAACATATTTGGACCTATTTTATGAACTAAACATTTTCAGCAAAGCCATACATACAAACTAAAAAATACAGATTTTTTTTCAATATGAATTTGAAATCCTAAAAAATTAATTTGTTATCATAACTACACAAGCATACCAGATGCTCTAAAAAGAAAGAAAAGGAGAAAAAACACTAAGCTGAAGATACTGGAGGAAAAAAGAACATTCATTACATATTATTAGCTGATAATCTGTAATAACCCTTCAAATCTGTTATTCACTCTCAGTATATCCTAAATATTTAAGAGCAGAGCCACTTTCTTTAGAACAGAAGTACAGAACTTATAACTGGGCCATAAAGCCATGGTATGTTTAACAATAAGGGAAGCACCACATTAAAAGAAAAGTTAGATTTATATGATGACAAAAGTTGCTGTCATTGAAGTGGCAACAGCATGCAAGACACATGGGCTAATACAAAAGAACAGAGACCACCACTGCCTAAGCTACTGGAGCCTACGCATTGTGTTGAAGCTGCAGAGTACTGATCTCTGAAATTCTCCAGTTGCTGGTACCAGATTATTACCTGCTCTTCTGGCTTGTGGTTAAAAGTAGAAACAACAGCAATGAAAAGGGGACAGTGGGTCTTTTTGTGGAAGAGGGCAAGAAGGAGGCAAGAGTATGCAATAATTATCCCAAAAGGCACAAGGCCTGCTATTTCTGACAAGCAACTGGGGACTCTGAGTAGACCAAGGAGACATATACTGGGAAACAGAAGTAGCAGCAGATATCCCAGGCATTGTGATTTATATTCCACAATTCTCTTTTCCTTTTGGATACTGCATACTCTCCACATCAACTTACAGTTGTTGCTCTTGTTTTTTTTGGTGGCAGAGGAAGAGGAAGGTTGGATGATTTTCGGTTTATGGCAGCTTCTATGGCAATCATCTCCTGCTCACACATTTTCTTTATGGTACAACATTCAACTAGAGTCAGCTGAGGAAGAGTCCTGTTCATCACACAGTTGCGTATATACTAAAAGACCATGGAAAACAGTTATTAACAGAATATTCCTACAACAACTTTTAAATCAAAGAAGCTGTATTATATTACAAAGATACTAAGGAAATAGTGCGTAAGTATTTTACAATTGGAAAGTGCAGCAGACATGAGGAGGAAGCACAGCTTCTCCATCTGATGGCATATGATGTATGGTGAAATTTTGGCCAAGGCTCCAGAAACTAATCATTACATTAAGTTAGAAAGAGCTTTATGTACCTGAAACTGAATTAATGGGTGATCACCGAAAACGTACTCTAGCCTCCCACTAACTTGCAGCACATAATCAGCAGGATCAATGTCTTCATCTTCTTTTCCATGGATAGTCAAACGTTTTCGGATTGCCAGCTCATTCAACTTGATGGGATTCATGTTAGGAGACACCTGAAAACTAAATACATCCTAACAAAACACAAACAGGGATGCTGAATATCAAACTCATCACCATCAGACATACATGTACAAGGCTTAAACTGTAGCATACATAATGAATAAAATCTTAAGTTTTCAAAAATATCTGAATATATTAGAAATAGAGTAATTCAGATAATTTTTAAAACAGTTTGATATATTTGGATAAATCTTTAAAAACAAGCCTCCAAGAAATATATAACTGATACAGATTTGTGCAACTTTAAGCTATCTTAAAGTTAAATATTCTCATTATGTATCTCTGTTCCAACTTGAGCATTCTGTGTTATTGCTCAGTTAAAAATGATCTACTTGAACTTTTCTATACTGTAAAGTGTTAAAATAGGCTGTTTTTAGCCTCGACATCTTCAGCGCAACTGGAGCTATAAAAGCTCCCAAGACAGCCAATTCCCAAACTATTTTATTCTCGTAGGTATTTTCAAGAATGCAGGACTTTATCCAAATTCAAATAAAACAAATCTGAACAAACTACTTCAGATTTTTGTGTTATTTTTAGATTTTACTGAAGCAGAATCAATAGCACATTTGGGTAACATCTACTGATAAGAATTTGATCTTAATATTAAACTTACTGTATTTAGCCCACTTTGGCTTTCAATTTGTGATTTTGCATGCTTTAAATTAAGCTGCAAAGAGTTGTTTCAAATTCATAAAAATAAATTTTAGATTGCTACCCATCTTATAATTTCTACTAAGTTACTGTCTGTTGTACTTGATGCATCATGGAACAATTCAAAGTCAAATGTGCATGCGGCTCATGTATATGCTTAAAATTCTTGGAAAAAAAGTTCACATTCACAGGATTGGTCTCAATTATTGAAAAAGATAACTGATTCAACAGTGATTTAAAGGCTTCTAAATTAGGATGTTGATCTAGAACCTTACATTTTAGAATGTGAATGAGAGAAAAAAGTAATGTATAAATTTAATGGTATTTATCAGTATTAGATGTGTCATTTTCTCTCTTTTTGGCCACTACCTAGTTATTCTCTATATATCACTGTACTCAGAAGAAAAATAAAGTTTCAAGTAATGAAGCAGAATAAACTGTTAATGTGATTTATGTACAGAAACACCATCTAATCTGAGGGCAGTACAGAAAACAGGCATAGCAGCAAATACCCATAGCATTCTGAATACGATGTGGAAAAACTCTGCATTTCCAAAGCAAAATTTTAATCAAGCTTTTAAAGGCTATTTATGTATTACTATAGTATCATTAGTTTTCAATTTCTGATTTTAAAAAGGTAAAGGGAAGAAGTTACTGCTTTTTAAACACTAGGGGAAAAGACAGGTTTACATGCATTTAAAGAAACATAAATGAAGGTCCTCTGTGAAATCTGTCTTCTCCATTCATCTACCATATTATGTTTGCAAATATTGATTTCATCAAGTTCTGGTGCTTGCTTTTTATTCTTTTTGTGCACACATTCATGAACATGTATATGTGCTAAGAGCAGTTATTTACAAACAAAGTGTCACCTGACTCTCATTCTTATTACTCGTGTTTTCTTTATATAGAAGGTTAGCTGTAAGAAGCCAAGCAGCCCTAATGGAAAAATCTAACTGTGTAAAGTCAGACAAAATTCGTTTTTTATTTTCTCAGTTTCTGCACGGCTCACAACAGCTTCCCCTGTTCCAAATTCTGCCAAACAGTGAAGGCTTTCTTCTCCTGTCATAATTGACAGTGAGTAGACAAGGAATGAAACCTTTTCTTCCCAGGAAATTGGTGCCCTGTGACAGCTGCTTTTCTTCCAACTTGTAGGTCTTTACATGTGTATCACAGAAATGGGGATCAGCTTCTTTCTCTTGCTCCAGAGCTGATTAGATTGGTTTTATATTGTTCTCTCTTTCCTGCAGTGCTCCTACTGAAAGGACACAACAGTATCGATACTTTCTCATTTAATTCTCCTGAGATGATTTTTAGTAGTCAGTGCAAGTAGTTTGGAACAGAGTTTACTGCTCTAAAAAACAGCTCTGATTTGAACTGCTAATAGCTTTGAAGGTCAGAACTGGCAGCAGAAGCATCTGAAACATTTGAAATGTCAGCAGCCTAGGCTATTACAGTGGCAGGCAAATGCATTTTGTACCAGCATGAACTTTTGCACTCCTTCTGTACCATTATCATGTGCATATATACACAATATTTTCATTAAAAGCTGACAAATACATATACTAGTTCTTCCTGCAAAACTGCAAGTCCTCCACTAAGACGTAGTAGGGGTTTTGTTACGTTGTTTGTGGATTTTGTTTGTTTTTGTAAAAACACCTACGCACCCAACATCAGCTAGCCTTACTGGTTACCAAGTGTAGTCTTCATCTCCGTGCTTAGTGTTTCCGGAGTCAGCTATCATTTATTATTTTGGATTTATTTATTTATTTATTTATTATTTTTTTTTTTTTTTTTAGCATTAATAAAGACAGTATCAGAAATAATAAAGCTTTGCAAATAAAATCAGCTTAATCATTAGAATGTCAGTACCTACCAACTAGGTCAAAATGGACAATAAAAATAATCTGATATATCGCACACTTCACTGTTATTAAAAAAGAAGTGTAAAAACGTGAATGAGAATTGGTAGACTCAGGTAGAGTCAGAAGAACTTCATCATCAAAACAATTAAGTACAGTAGTTTTATGAGGAAACTAATTTGTTTTTTCTTTCAAAATTGAGCTATGGGGTCTGTTAGCTGGACTACAAGAAACAAAAACGTAACTCTTGGTTTCAGTATTTTTTCATTTTGGGAATAATAATTAATCTTTTTTTGCACTTACTTCTCAACGTAATTAGCAGATTAACCCTAAAGATGTTAAAAAATGAACCATGCACATAAAGAAACGTTTTAAATACTGTGTCTCCCAATTCATCAGCATCTCCTAGACAAACAACTGATCCCCAGTGAAGTCACACAATAATAGTTGGCCAAAAAAAAATGTGACAACTTGGAAGTATGTTCTATGTTTTAAATGAACATGAAATAACACACAATGTAAGAGCTGTATATTATCACTTTAAAAGCAAAAAAGCAGAACTACAATTTGACTTCAGAAGTTCAGTTCATGACTGGCCATTGGCTTCCTCCCTTTCTTTTAAAAGTCAGTCAACCTGGTAAAATAATTTGCTTTCTGAATTAAAAAACCATGCCACTGATATTCTATTTCTCTTGCATGATCAATCACATTCTATCTCAGATCAGAATTAAGAACAGCACGTTAAACATGATGAATAACCATTCCTACCTGGCAGTTATCAAAATGAACGGCCACTACAAGATTTCCACTATACAGCTTATCTTGGAAGTTCTCTGGGATAACAGGTTCCTGTTCTGGTGGGTATGTGTGCTTTAACCAGTCCATCCAGGAAAGACCCACGAGTGACTGAATTTTTTCCTCACTGATTCTCCGCATTTTAGCTCGGAAGTCATTCACTTCAGGATCTTGTAAGGCATCAAACTCATGAAGACCTAGAAGAGTACAGTCCAAGTGATTTGTACCTACCTGTACAGATTATCTATTCATCTCCCCTCTCCAAACCTTTATTATCTTAAAGTAAGGTTGTATAAGTGTTTTCTTCAGATATTTCATCTAAAATGAGTGCTCAAAAGTGAGTTGGGTTGTACATTCTCCTGTACATCAGTGGACTTGCAAAGTTATTTCCACAATTCCCATGCAGCCTGGCATGATTGCTTAAACAGCAAGAACCAACGCCTTGCTTAACATTAAATGGAAAATCCAACTTCACCCTCGTTTTGAAATAGATTGGGAAGTTTAACGTCTCTCCTGACAAGAGACAACGCAAAGAAAGCGCAGTAAATGCATCATAACAAGTGCACATGGGAGGAAGTGTTTCTGAACTATCATCTTCCCCCTCTGCCCTCTGAAAGATGATAGCGTGTTTTAGATTTTGTTTAAAAGGCAAAAAAAGAAGAGTGGGCCTGCAAATAGATAAATTTATTCTTGATTTTTCCAAGTGATTAAAATAAACCTTCTACTCAAGTAAAAGTGACAGGACTGAAAATTCAACCAACCCAAGTCCAATAAAGTTTGTTTTCCAAAATATATAAAGGAAGAATACGCAGTGGAGAGCCCCCACAGCTGTGGTTTTTCAGTACTTCAGGAAGTTTAGGACCTGCAAGAGTGTTTCTTTCATTTCTCCCAAACTTCGAAGGACATTGTGCAAATTGCAAAAAGCACTAAACACCTTTTGAGAATGAAACACTAAGTTTATAAGCTTCGACTGGAAGACTTTTTCACTACTGAGGTGCAGAATAGGGGTTGCTGAAAGAAGGATCCTGTGCAGCTACAGTAAGCAAAATATGCAACCAACAAATATCAATCTCATGTCATCTGTCAGAATATGCTTGAATGGTTAAACTATCTAACTGTTTCCATTGTTGGTTTTAACAAATAGGCAGACAGCGTACTGCTGAAATCTAAACAAAACCTGCAGTCTTTATAAAAGAGTTAACAATGGTTCATTGTCTTAAAACAAGAGGTACGACCTCACATGACCCTGTCAATCTTTACTGTATAACCAGACTAATTTAAAAGCTGAAAATTCTGAAATAACCTCAAGAACAAGTTACTGTAAAACCTTTAAAAATAGCTTTTCATTGTTTGCTGAAAATCAGCACTACAATTGAGAGCAAAACCAAGAATTACATTGTTAACCGACTCAGAAAACATGTATACCAAACCCATAGTAATTTCTAGTTCCTTCTGTGTATCCGTTTGTTAGATGATAAAACTTCTCAGGGATTATGCTTTCCATCACTTAATATTATAAATTTTTCTCCCACCATATAAGATAAAATTTGCTCCTTTTATGTAGTAATACCATACAGTGCTGAACTGCAATACAGAGTAGCTTTCACCAACTTTCAGACATCTCATCTGTAGCGTTTAGTTTATTTTAAACTTTATCAATACTTGTTTGAGAAAGGGAAATTTTGTCAGGGACAAAAAGAGAAGGAAAATATTTTATTTTTTTCCATTGTTAGCAAACAAGACCCTTTTACAAAAAAAAAAAAAAAAAAATTTGAAAATGAAAAGCAAATGTAATTACCTTTGCCTATGAGGACACCTATTTTGGAATCCAACTTTTCTCCTGGATCACAATTCCTTGTTACTAGTTTAAGGACAGGAAGAAAGGGTCTAACATCACAAAGTCTTCGTGTTTCATCCTCTAATTCTTCATGTACTGCAGTTTGATTCACACATGAGAACATGTAAGAGTCAATCTCCATAAGGAGATGGAAGAGTGGATAGCTATGTGCCTGCTTCCATAACAGCTGGAAGGAAAAAAAGAAAAAAAAAGAAGTAATGTTTGTTAACTTGGTTCATTTTTATCCCTACATATCATTATACATTTGCTTTGTCTTGGTTTTAGTTTCTATCTTGTGGTTATTTTTATGCAGTAACTAGTATGCATAAACATCCCAGAGGTTAAAAGTACACAGGGACAAGTAATGTGAGGTGATGAGAAGGGCAACACTAACCCTCATTCTGATGCTCATCCTGGGACTGACACTATAAAGTCCCATTTCCAAAAACGTTGCAGGACCGTGGCTGTCACTCACTAGGATAATAGAGCATTATTGATTTTGGAGGCAGATGGTTTTGGTGCCAACCAGCAAACTGTCATTCTCCTCCACCCATTCCCATCACCTCCTATCAAAGATCCTCCCCTCCTCAAGACACATCTATACCTGATTTTTACACACACACCCAGCTGCACCCAGCTTTGTGATTATCATAATGTATGGTCATTGTGTTCCCACTATAGAATTGATTTCTAAATAAGAAATTCCCTGTTGTCTGTAGAAGTTCAGAGTAAATGTACTGAACTGAGTGCTTACGTAGCAGATTCTACCTTCAGTAACACCAATATAAATCATCATAAATTCTTCGCAGAAATTAAATTAGGAAATAGAACAGAACTCTCTTTTACCTAAATACTATTAAATTTTGTCTGTGAGAATGTTTCTGTCCTACTTTTAAAGGTTTAGATTTTAAGGATTTGTTTCTAAAACTGATTTTGAAACAGGAATTGCAGGATCAATAACGAACAAAATCTTTCTTGATAAACTTTAAAAAAAAAAAGTTGAACTGAACTCCTTCTGCCAATCTGAAAACACCTGCATATGTTTTAGAGATTCATACAATCAAGTCTGCCTTCCAAAAATGTATCCCAGTACACTGTGCCTATCTGTGCAAAAGCTTTGTTTGGCCTAGAACAAAAATTCCTATTTCAAAGATATCAAAAGACACCAAATCTATGATTTCCTCTGTGTTATCCTCCAGTAGCTAGTTACATTAGTTAAGGATCTGTGGTTTCATTTTTGTTTGAGTTGCCTACAATTTCCAGATACTAGTACTTATTATAACCCTTAAGCATCATAATATTTATAAAGATGAAGTTCCCAAAACAGACTCCCACTGAAAGCAGCCACTCTCCATCACCCACACTACAGTTCCTGGTAGAATTACAGTGTCTGTAGAAACTGATATATATTTTTTTAAATTCCTCAGCCCTCAAATAATGGCTATTTTTCATTTTTCCCCCACTTATTTTAATCTTAACAGTTCCTCATAGAAGACAAATCCCCTATAATTGCTCTCAAATCCTCTGTTTATAAAACCAAATGTCCCCAAATTAGGGCTTGGCACAGTAATGTGCTGGGAACAAAGCTGTTAAGACATTATGCTATGTTTTCATTTTTGTTTTAAATTCAGTGATTTCTACCAAAGTCCTCCTTTTCTTTGCAAAACAGCTAAGTATCAACAGTACCTGTTTATAAGCATGTTAAGGTTCGATGTGTTGCAAACAACAAGAAAACCAGACAGGTCCCTTATTGTTGGCACTTACATACGTGTTTTTTTAATTAATTTATTTTTTTTATCAGTTGCAATTACCATCAGCTTTTTCACAATTTTACTCACAGATTGTTTGACCAACTAAGCCGTTGTTGCCCAGGTTAACCTTTTACTACAACAATGTCATTTTTCTAGTTGGAATTATTTCAAGTATTTGAGTATAGCACAAAACATAGATCACTTCAATTCCTAGTGACATTCTCATTTCTTCTACAAAACCAAGTGGTCTGCTGCTTAAAAAAAGATATTTTAGCATCTAGAAAGTTTCAAGCCAGGAGTACAATCAATTACTTGAAGCTACTACTAATATAAAGAAAATGATTTCTGTCAAGAAGTGATCACCATCAGACTGAATAGGAATTAACAGACAACATGTTTGCTAACCAGGCACTGGATTGGAATGAGAAATCATCTTTTTCAATTTTCTTTTAGAAGTTCATTATGCTCAAGAAGCAGGTTACTTGTTATTGTAAGTCACCTACCACCTTTCTCCAAAGTTACCCTCACTTGGCCACTATCCAGTGAAAGGTCAGTCGATTATTTTTTAAACCTGTGGTTATTTCCTTACATACCACACTTCCTTCACTTCATTTGGAAGTATTCCCTCATTTTTTAGAGTCAGCTTTTAAGACAATCCAAAACAAGAGGAGCTTTTTGTAAAGACAAATTTAGAGGAAATTCTCCAAGCAGTTTACTTGCCATTTCAGCTACAGGCTTCAGTTTTAAAGAAAATTTAATTTAACCCAAGCCCTAGTTGAGCTGTGAGTACTTTAAGTAGTAGGACTACTATTTACTGCAGGAAAGACAACAAAGCTGGAAAAAGAACTAGTTTTCTGTGCTGCTTGCATGACAAACAGAGAGACAGCCACTTCTGTGTCATTTTCACTGTCACTCTGTGGTGTTTAGTGATGTTCCATTAACATTTATTTTTGATGCTGAAGTCTAATGTTTTCCCCCAGAAAGCATCCTGCTTGATTCTCACAGCTAGTCATGTTGAATCTTGATGTTGAAACTTGAATTTCCATCCTTCTATTTATGCTTACTGAGCCTAGAGGCAGTTTTCACTTGGAAACAGCAAAGTGATTCAACTCTTAATATAACTCTTCATGAGGAAAACTGCAAGAATTTACTTTCAATATTTTTTTTATTATTATTTTAATGAAAAAACTAAGTTGGTACAGAACAAACAAAACATTACTTTCTGTGCATAATACACACCTGTTACTAACCTGCCTAAGTTCAGAAGTTCTTCGTGTTCATTAAACTTGAAGGAAAAAAACAACCCTGTTACTAAAAGGCTTTAAAGCAAGTATTCTCGCACGTCAAGCTTTAATAACAAGCTCTTTTTCAACAGTCTGTGACTTTATTACTAGATGGTATTACCTAACAGCAATCTCCAATCCATATCAAAGGAAATGGTTAAAAGTAACCTCTTACATGCAAGGCAACCAGATATTTACTATACCGCTTAAGAAAAATAAATTTTTAATTAAGGAATTCCGTGGAATGCTATGCCTAAAATCCTGCAAGTGAAATTTGTACTAAAGGAAGAATTAAGAGTGATGTGTCTAAATTAAAGCTGAGAGGAAAGGAAGAGCAAAGAACCTGCAAGTCAGTAAAACAAATTCACACTATTTTTCCATTAACAATATATTTCACAGGAAAAAAAAAAAAAAAAAAAAAGACAAATGCAAGCATGAGATTATGAATATTCTGTAAGAAGTTAAATGGAATCAGCCTGAAAAAGGAAGATAACAGGGAGGTCTAAGAACCCATAGTTAGGTGAGCTATTTTAATGCTAGCTTCATATTATGAACATTTGCCTGGTAAAAGGATGTTAGAGTTGTGAGAAACTATTTTAGATTAATGACTTCTGGATCTAAGAAGCTACAATGATATGTACACTTTCAAGATTTAGGTTAGAAGTCTTTTCTTTATCCTTTCAAGTAATTTTTACTGCCCAACTTCTGTCTTTCACATAGTCCAGAAAGGAAAGATGGGCTGAAGGCTAAAGGTACCACACTCATCCTCTAGAGATCTGCTTCCCTGCGCAGCACTGCCATGAATTCCCTCTGTACCCTGAGAGCACACCTAGCCTAGGCATTCTATTGCCATGCATTTTTGACCACAGACGTAATTCCAGGAAACGTAACTGTGATAAAATGATAGAAGTATTTCTCCTAATAAAATAAGGGATCAATAAAGAGAGATCATGAAGCGCTAATATGTGACGGGCTCAGATAAGAATGCACGTAAATTTGTCCCTCAGTTTTGTAAGCTCCCTGTTTATCCTCATCAACTTTATTTTGAACACTTTCACAGTCAAAACAATGCACCAAATTTCCATAGCTTCAGATGTATGTTATAACAGCACAGAAGTATGAAAACTAACACTGAAGTACTCTTACCCAGTGTTACAAACATGGGCTTATAGAGTGCAGAAGATGTTATTGGTACTGCGCTATCCCCTGCTAGACATTTGAAACACACCAAAAACAAGAACAGATCAAATCCACTGCTCAAATTTGAACAGAAAAAAAAAAAATCTTGGAATTTTAGCAACCAGATTTTATTAATTCCATCCTTTTACAATTACACGAGATATTGTCTGGGTGAACTGTTTGTAACACTGTCTTTCAAAATACAAAATCCACAGTACCCTGTCCCTAAAGAATTAAAAACATTTAAAAAAATAAAAAGGTCAGTGCCCTTCTTTGGTAAAGAAAATTGTTTCCTTTGAATAAACAGACAAGGATTTTTCACGCTCATTTTAGAAAGAGACCTTTCACACAGCAAATAAATCAAAGATTTCATTCTTTTTTTAAGTGATGCCCCAACTAGGCATTTGTACACAAACTTAAGAGGTGGCATATGTAGTGTTTAAGGCATCCACCTTTGATGTCAATCAAACAAAACAGGAGCACAATATATGACTTCTATATTAAAAATCAAATCAGACACAACGTCTCCTGTTTCCACACTTATCAGAGAAATGTTAAATAAATGTACAATGAATTAATGGTATGTTAAAAGTTTAGATGTAGCAATTCAGTATTAACATAGAACAATCATGGTAATCTCTGCTGAAGTGTACCATCAGCAAGAAGTTATTTTTCTGAGCCTTGACATCTGTCCCAAAACATTCAAAACCCTCATAGACATGCATCTGTATCAATCATTCTGCTATGAATGCACCTTTAATTTATTTTTTATGCCTACCCAGATTCACTACTTGATTTGCCAAAAGGCACATAAAAATCAGAAACAGAACACATTCCAAATTATAAGTTAATTGGCCATTTGGTATTACCTGTTTAATATGAGATATGGTGGCATCTCGAGGGACATCCAGGTTGATGTAGATTCCAGTGGGCAATAGGAAGTCCACAGATATTGAGCCATCAGCACCAATCTGTGAATCCACTGCCCAGATGTCCAGGCTGTCTGTCACGGCAGGAGGCATTATGGAATCTCAACAATATCATAACCACATGGCCTTAGGAAAAAAAAATAAAAAATTAAATTCAGTATATTTAACCTTCTATAATAAGACACACATTTTAAAGCTTTTGGAAAGTTTACATAAGTCTGCTTGTGCAGCTCAGCTTGCAAGTCTAGGGCCTCAAATGCCAGTATTGCAAACACATATTCACAGTTGTACTTAATTCCATTTAGTATACTAAGAGCACTTGCCTGATAAAGCACTCTTGTTGTGGTGTTTACATAACTTATACTAAGCTATAAGAGAAAAAAAAATAACCGATTAGAGGCTAATAAAACAAAGTCAGAAAATAATTTTAGATTATCATCTCCTTTAAATTCAACTCACTGTGTAAACTACACCCACTGCAGGGTAGGGGAAAAGCCTTTGTGTCATCTTCTTTAGTTCACTTCCCTGAATTCTTGATTTCTTATGCTTTATATTTCAGTTTTTCAAATTTCAGTTTTCAATTATTCTTAATAGTACTAGTAGTGTTTTGGACCTTCCAAGTCTTGTCATTTCAATTAATTCTCTACAGATGAGTGAATAGTGATTGAAAGGGAAACATAAATATTTAGCTTCCTCTTCATCCAGACCATGTCCTTCAGCTGACAAAGAGGTGGGAAGTTGTAAAAGATTGTACTAAAGGTTTCTCCAAGAAGGACAGAAGAATTTAACTCCACACCTGTCTAACTCTTGTTAGACAACAAGAGATGAGAAACCACCACTCGCTGAAAAAAAAAAAAAAACACCAAACAAACCACCAGATTGTGGTGCAACTCCACTACTACTGCAGCTTCCCCCAGCTTTCATCACTCCTTCCCGTCTCTTCTGGATCCCCTCCCTGCTCTGAAATCAGGCCTTCTGCTTAACAGAAGCTATTTCCCTCACTATAGCACCAGCAGAAAAAGCAAGATGCAAGCAATACACTGGGCTGCTCTTTACAGCATCACAGAGCATCATCGTGAAAACAGAAAAAATAAAATGAGCACAATGACCATATGAAATCCGGTCTCTACCAGTGATTACATGGTAAAGAAGTCTGCTTAACACTTCATTTTTACTTTTAAGTCACTATGCAAAATCCTTCTTTAAAAAGGAATCGTTCTCCAGGTGCTAAATGTGTATGTATACCTTCATCAGTACCTAACTGCTTCACTTGGTCACGCCATAGAACTATAGATAATTATTGTGCTGTGCATCAAACTTCCCAACATCTATGCAACACATTCATGAATACAGTTTTCCAATCCCGAAGCAGCTTGTTAGTCTTTTTCTTCCCAAAGCAAGCAACCAAGAAACCTTAATAGCACACTATCGTGGAAGCGGCCACCAAACTGCACGAGGTGGACTGTGTCATAACAGAGGTGCTTCGCTCCCCTCCCTCTCCAGCTTCTCATCCTTTTTCTTTGATAAACAGCTTCATTTCAGAAAAGTCACAGCACCAGTAAATAAATCCAGACGTTATGAGGCACAGAAGTTAATGCTTCGTAAAGCTTGGTTTGTTGGATATTCTTATTTTTACAGAAATTCAACTCAATGTAAAGCTCTTTAAAATTGCTAGGCCTTTAAACCAAACAATCCGCTGTCGCATGCATTGTGGTCCTCACCGACAACAGGGATGTGGAAGTGCTACTTCAGGAAGTCTCTTTGCACTCTTTGGTCTGATGCAGACAGCTTGCAATGAAATAAATCAAGCAGAGCCAAGGCTGAACGTGCCTACAGCAGGTAACGCTATCCAGCAGCAGCACAAAACCTACGACACTGCATAGCTTGTTACTGACAAATAAGCTGTTAATATTTTGTACACGTTACCAAGGGCTGCTCAGGGGTATTTTTTATTGATCATCACTTTTAAACAACCAGTACCATTTGAAACCACCATTCCAAAATATTCCCAGTCCGTATCTTTGCATCATTCTTAGAACTGGCTTCTATCCCTTCAGATTCTGGAAAGTTATAAAACAGGTCATTGTGACATTTGGGAAATGTTAGGAGATGAAAACCTCCAGGACAGAAAGAGACTGTGCTGGTTAGAGGGAACTGAAACCGCCTAAAGCTCATCAGTCACCAATGGCATAGCAAGTCTAAACCCCGCATGGTGCCCAGCTAACTGCTGAAAGCAGCTCCTTGGTGCCGCGGCTGTGCTCGCAGCTTGCCTGCTAAAAGCTGGCGTAGATACGAGGCACTGCACGCAAGGCTCACCGCAACCTGCCAAGTAAACACACCGAGCAGCAAGACCCATTTGAAAGCCTTTCTGTTCAGTCCTCCTGAAGCCGTGGAGACGTTCACAAACATGAATGCTACCAACGTATCTTGTTACTACGCTAAAGATACGGAGCTCAATACTTTGCTTGTACTAGATAAAATTACAGTACATTTTTTAGTAAAAACAAACAGGAAAAAAACTTTTAACTTTCAGAAAACAGAAATACGCAAGTAAACATTTTTACTCAACAGATGCAACAATTCAGGAGCTTTTATTATCATCATCATCAAACCATAGTTTATTATCATTAGGTTCTTATTTCAAAAAAAAAAAAAAAATTAATTTACATGGAATCAAAACAAAAAGGATTGGTGGTGAGGGGGAGCAGTTAGACCTGGTGACAAAAACAAGTCAGGCATGAAAATACCTTATCTTAATTACTAGATCTTTACAAATCCTTCACTCATCCACGGACTTATCTCAGTGAGTGATCTCTTTAAGTTGGCTAAAGGAAAGAAATAAAACTTAACCCCATCATGCAACACGTAACACTATAAAAAACAAACATAGAACCAAAGTCTCAGGAAATGTGTAGTTCCTCATTACCAGTTAGTTTATCTTCAGTGAGCTACTCCTTAAACGGGGTATTATTATTCAACTTCTATCCACATCTTTGCTTCAGTTTTGTTGCAACTGACAATAGCAGTCACGGAAAATTCACTGGAATGATCTAAACCTAAAGCTTTTTCATACTTGTGCTCATACAGGTGTAATCACAGCCTGCTGGCAGCTGCTTTCCGCAGCCATCACGGCAAAGCTGACTTACAGGACATGTAACTTGCTGTAGAGCACCAGGTTAACAGGAGCAGCAGCAAGGAGAAACAACGTTAATCTGTTCTATGTAGTTATTTCGCTTGTAATTTCTATTTTAACTCAGTGTCAGATATTACATATCACAATCCTCTTCTGGAGGTTTTCCTAAGCCATCTGTGATGGCAGCAAGGTAGGTGCACCAATGCAGGTTGAAAATCCAAAGCAGCAGGACTTCAAAACACCACAATGTACCTCTAACCTAGGCAGCACGAAGCAGAGATAGAAAGTTCTTCTAAGAGATCTGCTTACTATTACCGACTTTCAACGCGGAATTTAAGAAGCTTCTGATGTCTATTTACATATTCAGCTAAAAAGGGAAGAGCCATCGTTACACCAATCTGAGCACGCTGGGAAGCTATTCTTGCCTTCAGGCACTTACTTAACATTTCCTTCCTCAACGAAACAGGTTAGTGCCTTTCACAGTCAGCACCCAGTGTCCACCGGGAGCTGACATCGCAGGGGTGAGGAGAGAGCAAGTACCGATGCGGAGAGGAGCGCTGCCTGCCAGCCCGAGGTGGCTGTGAGCGTGAGTCACGGACCAAGCTGCAAAACGCACCGAGGCACTGCTGCCGAGCCAACAACATCCCCTCCAGGAACCGAAACAAAGGCAGAAAGCCATCTGCGTTGGGAGCAACAGCACACAGGACATCTTAAACAACTTCCAGCTAAGGGGAAAAATAATCAACAATCAAAATAGTACTAAGAAGCTATTTCAGGCTCTTAACCTCATAGCTATTTTTGTCTGCAGTCGCTGTAAAAACAACTTCTTATACAAAAGAAGGAAGTAATTAAAACGGTGCTTAATCTTGGCAACAAATACCTAATCAATGATTGCTTTAATTCAACAGGGGCAGAGCTCAGTACTAAATGTTTTTCTTATGTCACAGGTCTGTAGCACAGACAGCATGCAAACTGTAGATTTGCTCTGAACTTTGAGTTACACAATTCAGATTTAAATATATTTTTATGTGAAGATAAAGCTCAAAACTGCTCAGTCTATATTTTACTATATCAGAAGAAAGAGCTGCTAAGGCTAATGGAAAGAAACGGAACACAGTTTAGTCGGTCATCTCCAGAACAATAAGAGGAACAAAATTTAAGCCTCATCTTTGTATTTACGTATTTAATGTCCGCAAACAAGAGGCCCTACAACCAAGGTTATCAAACCAAGACAACTGCCTGCAATTTTTCCATCTGTAAATATGTGTATCTGGTACGTGTGTCGAGCATTAAGACTGAAGCAGAACTAACCTAGATGCTGAAAGCTTGTAGGATAAGCCTCCACACTGTGCCATGAGATGGTTCATACACACACAGCATGGCCTGGTCAATACAATGCCAGGCTGAAGGGGAACGGCTGCGCCCCCCCTGCCGCCCATGCTGGAGGGAACACTTCACCGGGACCACCCTCCTGGGGCAGCCCAGACTTAAGCCATGCACCAAATAACACTTCAGTTGCTTTCAGCAGCGAGAATAATTCCCAAATAAAAAAACCAATGAAAGTACTAAATGCCTACACTAAACGAATGCTCAGTAACAGAATTCTAAATACCTTAATCATGAATTCCTGCAGAGCGTGAGAATTTCTTCTGTGAAATCAGTGTGAAAGTTACAGAACTTAATTTTTTGGCCTTTCTCTGCACTATGACCTTGATCACAAGATAATCAGACAGTTCGAGGAGGCGAAGACAGACAACAGACCACAAGCTCTGAGCAGCTAACCAGAAGGGCTATGTGTTCCCAGGCACTTGTGTTCTTTGCTGTTGTTTCTTTGTTTTCAAAGGACTTACCATGTCTTGGCAGACAGAAGAAATGGCTTTAGAGTTAAGTCTTATTCCAGAAGCCAAGACACCTTGTAGACCTTGCAGGTCCACCCACCCTACTCTCCAAAAAAAGCACCTCTCATCATCTAACAACTTTGAAAGGAAAAAAAAAAAAAAATGGTTACCACAAGCAGGCTGCTTCTTCACTGATTCCTAAGAGGGCTTCGGGAAAGATGACAGTCAAAACCAAGCTACGTATCTTTCTGTAAATTGCTAGCCACGTGTTTTTTTCCCCTAAGCAAAACATGGAACTAGAACTGCGCATGCCTGGGCTATACAGTGCAGGTACAAAAAGGGGTCTTTTTAAACAAAATACAGACAATGCTGTCAGCAAGTGTCAGGCACCAGCAGAACCACTGGGATGTTTCACAGTATCAGGTAACAAAACCCACATGTTTAGAACTTCCTCACACATTACAAGACTTATAGTTTAGACTAGAGGATCAGTAGGATTTGAGAAGGTAGGCGAGATCAGCTTGCAGCAAACTCAATTCCCTAGCGAGTACTTCAGAGAGCCCCAAACCACCCAGCTGCAAAGGTTTCACACCACTGCAGTAAGTGATGGGAAGCTGAGTTGTACCTGTGTCATGTAGTTACCTTGCTCGTGCAAAGGAATTAGAACCAGGAGGTGCGAATAGCTGACATGAAGCCAAGTGCCATCCAAGAAGATATGAGGGGCAGAGTGCGTTTAGCAAGGGAGTGGAGATTTCACAAGGCTATCCTGAACCAAAGAGCTGAACAGAGTCCTAGCACACTCAGAGGATCTGTCAGGAGGCACTGCAGAAGGTTAGAAATGGAGTAACAATGCAATGAACTTGTAAAATGTGCCCAGGGAATGCTAGAAAGCCACTGCAGATTTTTTTTTTTTTATTATTTTTTTTTTGATGAGTGTCATCAAATACTAAAGCAGGCTACCCAGAGGGGTTGTGGAATCTCCATCCTTGGGTATGTTCAAGACTGCTGGACAAGTGCAGGCATGACCTGAATGAATACTGAAGCTGAAATTCAACCTACTACTTTAATAGCAATCCATGCAGAACAACAAAGATAGCAGAGAACAGACCCTTATCATTACCCAGGAAAATTATAGCTACTCATTTAGCAGAAGAAATTTAGAATCACTTCCAGTTCTGAAAGATAGGCTAAAATTAAAACAAGTGGATGGTTTTGCATGCTTTTATATTTTCTTCTCTTTCTATTGTCACCTCTGAATTTCTCCATACCTCCTCATTCCTCAATCGTATCTCAGAGAAAACAATGTTTTACGTTCTAAATAATTTCAGAAGTTCTTGGCGTTCATTCAGCACAATTGGGTCAACATCAGCATCAGTTAGTTGTCTTCTGAAGAAAGAAAAGCTATGTTGACTTATAGATATGGAAAAGAAAAAGAATTGATAAGATAGGAGACAAGAGGAAATTATTGGTTTTGTTTCATCCATTAGATAATAAAACTAGTCTTACTTCTCTTTAAAATACTTTGTCACATCAGCTAGAGACCTAGACATTCAGAAGTACCCACAAATTCACATGGATCATAAGCAGCAACCAACATTAATCCGCGTCAGGTAAGTTCTTCTAAAAGTGACGTACCGAAAAAAGCACAAGTTCCGAAATGTCACACTATGCCATTAAGTTACAAACCCTCCTTTATCCCTGTGACCTCACTACTAATCCCCTAAAAAACATCTTTTGAGGTGTACTTTGGTGTTCTTTTAATATGAAATAACAGAAAAGTAAAATCTAACGCAATGTTTGATCAATTGTCCTGAAGCATTAACAAAAAGAAACTGGTAAAATACAAGTGAAAGAAGCTGTGAGGAAGCTGGTAAATATAAAAACCCACATGACACAACGTTGGAGGAAAATTCCAACCCCTTCAGTTACATTTCATAGAGCCAACCCCAGGGCTGCCTCCTAGCACCAAGCCAAGGGAGGGTTTGGGGGAGAGGAATCTCTCGTGTATGAGGAGGGCGGTTTCCATATGGAGAAGCTTTCATTTACTTACTGTTTCATCTACTATTTCAAACACAGGCACGTTTTAAGAGCACAAATACACACAGCTTCTCAGGTTAAAAGTCATTTACATTTGCTAAGCTACCAAAAAAAAAAAAAAAACGAACTCCTGAACACAGCCTTGTTTTTTTCTTTTCACTATGAATATTAATATTTACATGGATGAGGGGGAAAACAGAAACTAGCTTATTTTGATCATGTAAAATCTAAGAGCACTCTGCTCATCCAGCTTTTTGCTTTATATAAAGTTATTACAGCTGCTGTGCACCACATTCCAAGATGACCATCACTGTGATCAATACTGCCTTTTATCTGCTGCTTCCTCTATCACGTGGCAGTCAAGGGGCTAAAAAAAAGGCTTGCAGTAGTGAAAGCAGTTGAAAAAGGGCCACCCCATCCAGACACACAAGAACAGTGTTGAAACAATACCTTACTGTCCCAAACAGACTAGATGACAATCTGACCACAGTAATTTTCTAGGAAACAGCAGCAGCATATCACGTAGTCTAAGCAGAAGAAACACTAAGCGCTTACACAATATAATCTTTGTAATCATTTTTCTAACTACGCAAACATCTAGTACTATAAAAAGATAAACACGCTATGGAGGAAACATTTGAGAACAAATAAGGGAAAAGAATCTACCAGCAAGGATGTAAAAAGAGTAAGAACATGCAAGAAGGCTTATGTCCTATGAAACTTATGAAGAATTAAAAAAAAAAAAAAAATCAAAGGCGAAACTTCTCCTTTATATTTGAAAGAATTCAGGTTTCTTCTGGAGCCTCAGGTGAAGTCAAATACACAGAAGAGGTCAGCGTGCCTGTTGGTGGCTCTGGAGAGCGACATCCCCTCCTGCTGCAATGGTACCAAGCTCACAGCCGCTGCCCCCGTGGAGCTGGTGTGCCCCAGCCGCCTGCCCTGCAGCTAACAGGCCAGCACCATGCCAGGCAGCTGCACGGGACTCCCACTTTGCCAATTTCCACTGTATTTGCACTGCCTGGAACAGGATCGCCTCAGACACCTCTTTGCTCTGCCAAGCCCCTTTCTTTCCCACATGTAATCCCACCCGATGTGCAGCTCGCTGGGAGAGCGGTGCACGGTCAGACCCTCCCAGCCCCTTGCCCACCTCCCCAGCCACACACCACCACGGCTCTGCGGACAAACACCGCTTGTTTGCCCTCAAATCAGGGAACAACCTGACTCGGCCTGTGGTGTTCAGGCACTGCAGCTGAAGCAAGGGCAGCACGAGAACAACGCTGCTGCCTTCAGCAATAGCCAGAGATGAAACCAAACTGCAGCCTGTTTGTTTAGAGGTTTAAGGGACAGGGGAAAGCACCTGTGCTGAGCAATGCATGAGCTAATGACTACTTTCTGTTCACTGGAACTCACAGTTCACACCAGATTACCCGGAGCCCTCTTTTAAAGATGGGATCTGATGCATGGACAGAATCACCACAGGTGATCGCAGAATGGCCTGGGTTGGAAGGGACCTCAAAGAGCCCCTGGCTGCAGCCCCCTGCCCCCAGCCCAGGCTGCCCCCAGCCCCATCCAGCCTGGCCTTGGGCACTGCCAGGGCTGGGGCAGCCACAGCTGCTCTGGGGAAAGTAGAAAGTCACACAATAAAAAATTGAAGTGTATTCCATATATAATGTCATACCATTCTGGCCTGCTGCAACCGGACAGTCCAAACCGCTTACAAATTTAAAAATAAAATACAAACAACTTGATTGTAAATACAATTGCCTAAATTAGCAAAGCTAAGATTTTTCCACTCCAGGAACGTCATGGTTATTTATCTATAATAGCAAAGATTTTAAGAATTTAAGATATCTACAGTGTAGCCTGAGAAGTTACTTTTAAAGAGCATGCATTACTATAAATATTTCCCAGCAGTTTATTTCAAAGCTGGCCCTATGGAGTGGAAAATTAAGTGCCAATTTAGCCAGGATTTCTTCAGAAATCAGAATAAAAATATCATTTCACTTTCTAAAAATATCTACATATAAAAAACATAAAATGCCTTATTTAAATGTCTTTCCCTCACAGTGCTCAGACTGGTAGCAAGAGAAGTCTCTTAACTATTCAAGTCTGAATTCTCTCGTTCTCCTCATGAAATATAGATAATTTTCCACCAATAAAAAAATAAAATTACTGGGTCTTTTTTCCATAGCCATGAATCATTTTATCCGTTCATCTTGTGTAACTTTATTTCTGTATCAGAATTCCTTTGCTGTACCCACAGCAGCATACATTAGATTTTAAAAATTGGAGCAAGGGTTTTAAAACCACCACAGAGTTTTTATTATGATACTAATGCCTCTAAATGAAAGTGGGCCCACTTTAAAAAAAAAATGCTGAGTGCTTGAATTTGCAATTGACTTCAGCAGGATTTAGAGACAAGACAAAAATGCGAACATTAACTGATTCCAAATTAAAACATAATTTAATTTTAAGCAACCTGATTTGAGCAGGTGGTTATTCTAGATGACCCCTGGTTGTCCCTTCTTATGGAAATTATTCTACAATTCAATGACAGCATAATTTTTAAAATAGCATGTAAATGAGATTATCATCATCAGAAACTTTTTCCTGCAGAACAAGTGTACAGGTAGAGAATGGCATTATTAAAATGGTATTCCAGACCTGGAGACTTACCAGAACTGGCAGGAACAATGAAGATAAGAGGAAATTGCTCCTTTATGCTCAGGTAAATAAGCTTTGTTCCTGCTCCCTCTAAAGGTTATTCATAATAAACCAGACAACTGAACAAAACTTTAGTCCCAGGCTTCTGATATCGACTTCAGACAATTCACAGGGAGTACAATATTCATGAGTACAAAAGTAACAAAGTTGTTTCTCTCAGCTAATTCATGGCTATCCCTTGTTTTATCTTGAAATTGGTATACAGATGTTTTAGATACATATCTATAAAATTTTAGGTGTGTATGTGTGTATAAATATATATAAATAAAATGAGCTGCCGACCATCTTTTTGTATTGTACAATTAAACTGAGTTGCAGAGAGAAGAAATTATTTCACCTTTAAATGCTACTGGCTGAAATTGTCTGCAGGCACATTTGATCACTGGATCACACTGAAGCTGGGACCACTACAAGAAAACATCCGTCCTCTTTCAGTGCAATGGAATCCAGTTCTGAATGGTCAAGAATGGAGAGAATATAACGAAGTGGAAGAAAGCAGCTGATTAGGAAAGCAGCATCATATAAATAGCAGGTAACGTGATACCCTTGACCAAGTCAGGGAGTTGGATAATCCGGTGTTCTGTGCTGGTAAGAACATATGTGGACGTTCACCTTTGGGAAAATTAGTAAACAGCTCTCTTCAGAGATTTCAGGAGGTTTCAAAAAAAAAGTGGTAGACAGAGTGGGAGCTGACGTGAAGACCAGTGCATTCTGTACTAGTGTAGTCCAGCTCAGTAAAGCGGGACTACAGATTTGGCAGATTAGACCTGGTTAGTTCCAAACCTAGATAATTTGCTTTTGGTACTCCAGAACAATGTAAGCATTTTATGTACCAGGGAAAGGTTAGCATAAAGCGTTAGAATATGTTGAATTCTGCTTAAATGTCCTTGAATTACTCAAAACTGCCTGTTGGTTCTCTTTATAATATCTGTATTTCATATAGCCCTATATATATGCACATATACATATGTGAATTTATATATATAAATAAATATCTATTTTTGAAATACAAATACTTTCAAATTAAAGCCACATACACCACCTGTGTGTATATGTGTCTATATATATAAATACATATGCAAAATGAAAAATCAGACATAACAAAAAAGGTGAATGGAACTGGCACATGAAAAGGTAGGACTGGGCAGTCAGACTGAAGCAGGAAGGAGGAGAAAAAGTTGAAACTTAACACAGAAAAAAGATGTCATTTTAACACAGGTGAGACTGAAAAGTTTCTCGGGCTGCATACCTGAACATAAAATAAGTTTTTTTTTTTTTTTTTTTCTTATTTTAAAAGACTACATAATGTGTCTGTTGTAAATCTGAAGAGATGCATTAAAATCTGGAGTTTTGATTTTATTGATTTATCTTTCAAAGCAACCTGTAGCCTCCCCCCTTCTTACCCTCAAGTTCTATTGTTATACATGAATTGTACAAAATTATTCTTCCTAATCTAGCAAAAAATAGCAAATACTAAATCAGTACTAATTCTGCTCCCTAGTGTTTTCTTGCCTGTTGTATCATGCAGGATAATTACTTGTTCCACTTTAAACAAGAAGGAAAGGAAAAATAAACACTCCACTTAAAAGGCATTCAAATATATAACTGGTTAATATTTCATCTCAAATTGTATCAACGGACCTAGACCTTCAAAATTCACCAGCAGCCAATTGTTTCCTTTAGCTATTAAAATGTTACATCTCTAAATTATGTGCTAGATGACTTCCTACTATAAAAAAAAGACCAGAAATTGAGGTTTTCCTATATATAGATACCTCTTCACACAGGGATTAGAAGATTCACTTCTCAATTATTTCTGATCTTTCAATCAAAACCTCTAGGAAAGAGGGTTATCCTCCAGCAGACAAATCGTATGCATCAGAAAGAGGGGTTAAAAAAGTAAAATAATTAAAAACAGTGGGAAATTAATTAGGAGTGAAATTTTCTCCAAAAAGGAGGGCACACACTGAAACACAAAATTATCACATAAGCAGACTGTGCTTAGGATTCAAATACGGAGGTGCCATGGATTCTACAGGTTAGAAAGATGCTCTGTAAGGGAAGGAAAACAAAAATAAAAGAAAAAAAATCAGACTAAACATTTTTCCTGGTGGGGTCTTTTTGTTCCAGAGATCAATCTGGTCTGAATTTCTAATTTGCATCAAGATGCAGGTTCTCTTGCTGTACCAGCTTCATTGTCACCCACTGCACAGGTTCAGAGCTGGCTCTTCACAGCCATTTGTTACATTATCAGGACTGTTCATGGCTGAACAAGCATTGAAAGAAATACAGCAATTTGTGTCTAATGCAAACAGCTGGATGTATTTTATGTACCTGTTGTGACATCCATAAAGGCAACTTGAAATATCATGCCAGTTGGTAGAAAAGAACAAACATCAAAATTCCATGCAATCAATATTTTTGTCATGAAGTTAACAGAATAAAGCTGACAGAAGTCCTAGCCATAAGGACCAAAAATAATTAAGATCGTCAAAGAATCACAGAATAATTTAGGTTGGAAGGGACCACTGGGAGTCACCACGTCCCAAGCTTGTTGCAACATCCAATGTAAAGCACAGTTGCTTTGCCAAGTCTCCAAGGACCGAGGCCCCCCCACACACATGTTCAGGTGCTGACAGCCTTGTAGCACTCGCTCCAAGTTCAAGTACTCAGAGGACGGGAACTAACATGCACATCAAACACTTTAAACACTTGTTTATTTGAAACTTTAAAGTTATCAGTACGGATGTGTTATTCTGGCAATTAAAACCACTTTGGAAAAAAATATTGAGTAGGAAAAGTTGAGCTTGTCTGACTAGGTTCACAGACACTTTTCTACCCCTATACACATCCCTCTTTTAAGAAGCTGTGAAGAGTCATTTCCTTTTGGCAATAAAAGCAAGATGCCAAAATACACTTGTTGAAAACCAAAATAAACCACTCCCTTTCAGTTCTAATAGCCAGGGTTTTTTTCCTTCCTGACTATGCATTCAAGTGTACTTTCAACGACTTTTGCAAAATGACATTCACATCACATAGCATGAATAAACCCCGTCCCTCCAAAGAAAAAAACAAAAACAGACAAAACATTATGCAGATTTTTCTCTGTTTCTAACCTCTAGAATGATGTTTAAACATCCCCCATCTGATGCAAATAAGTTGATAGAAAAAATATTACAGTCCCATCTCAAGCAACTGAAGCACACAGTAATTAAGAATTATGCTTTGTCGGTTATCTACATTTTTAGGTTTCTGATAGCGAAGCATGCAATTCACAGTCCCAAAGGTAGGTAGCTAAGCTTCTCATACCATAAATGAGACAAAATTGAGCTTGAAGTTAATGTGACAGTGCAGAAAAACATACATCTGAGATTCATAAACTGAAGACTTTTGCTGGGTTGATGGCTGATGGAACTGCAATACAGGACGACACTGCCACTGACAGCTAGACCCATTCTTCCTCCCAGTCCCAGCCATTCATTCCTTTCCTTGGACAGTCTAAGAGTTCATGTTGTACTGATACAGACCCTGTCTAAAAACTGATAAAGACTAAAAACATCTGTTCTGCCAGGTTCATTATAACTTCAATTGGATTCACAATCCATTTCACTGCATTGACACTTGTAACAGCAGGATGGGAGACACGAAGAGCAATTACTGTCCAGAAGAACGAGGGAGGATGCAGCTATAAACAACCAGGCTGGCTTAAAACAGTTATCCAGTGATAGTGACAATGGCAGACTCGTATCACTGGCTTGCAGGGAGGCTCCTATATCACACTGCTACATATATGACTTTCCCTTCCCTGGAGTAAAGTACATAAATACTCGTCCTAGTGTTCTGGTTGTTGTTTTTTGTTTTGGGGGTGGGCGGGTTGCAAGGGGAGATGACTCCCCTCTCAGATCTTTATGAATTCATCAGTCAGTGACGGGATGAAGACACCAAGGTGAGGGGCAGCAGACATCAGTGATACTCTCCATGGTGTTCAGATCACCAGGTTACACGCTGTTCTACGGTGGAAGGACTCTGTCTCCTCTACATTCAATCTGTATCACTTTGCAAATTAGAATTCAAATTTACTTGGCAGAGAAAGCCAGCAGAGAAAACAGCACAGCTATTAAGGGCTAACTGAGAAAGGAAATATTTGATTCTTTAATCTAATTCTAAACATTGGTGCCTACCAGAAATTTTTAGTGTAAACACTGCAAACCTAGTAAATTTTATTGTGCCTCCTTTATATTTGAAAAATGTATACATATTATACTATATTATATATATATTTTACTATATAGAGAGAAAAATACAGCTTCACTAAAGATGGAGCATGTTTACTCCCACCGAACAATGTAATCTATTGAAAAGGAAAAAAAATTACGTTAAACATGAAATACTCTAAAATATCAAAGCCACACACAGAACTCTAGAAGTGGAAAGTTACAGACAAAAACAGTTTTCAAATTCTATTGGAGATGCAGGCAGGGCTTTAATATTTGCCAGCAGCTCTGGGTTTATATGCAACAGCCTCTGCAGTAGGCCACTTCCTGCTCAAAACCATACCCAGAACAGACAGGATCCTAGAGAAAAATAGAGATGAAGCCTATCGAAATTTCATATTTACAATACAATTGCTACCAAGATGGCAGGTGCTTCAGTAAGAGTCCAAACGAGTGACCGTTAACAACTGATTGCAGTGAGTATGGAGTCATTCATTTTTTAATGCAACTTCAAAGTTAAATACAATAATAGCCCAGTAACTAGGCTACTGACTTCACAAGATAAAAAAATTAACTGTAATACTTACTTCAGAGAACTTGTTCCTGTTTCAGTCCAGCTGTGTAGTGAAGTTACTTCTATTAAACATTGCTTTCCTACTATTTCGCTTATTTTCTCAGAAGGTTACTCAAGATGACCTAAATGTAACCTAAAAAAGAAAAACAGAAGATAATGTAATTCACATTTAGTTTAATGGTGGCGTGAACTGTTTGTGCAGAAATTTCTAGTTAATCACATTTTCATTCTTTTCAAATAGTATAATGTCATACTCATGTCACACAATCTATTCACTAAATGAGTGATGAATCCTCAAACTCAAAGGAAAAAAAAAAAGGAAAAACGTAGAAGAGGCCATTTCTTCTAGCAATATAGGTATAAGAATAACTGTATAATCTGCACATATATCCAGTGTCGCTCCATCCCAGGAGCAGAATCTGGCACTGAAATGCAAACCAGGCTCTCAGCAAAATTAAACAAGCAAACAAAAACATTTGAACTGGCCTTGACAACCAAGTGGTGCTACCAGTTTGCATTGATATTATCTGCAGATCAAGCCACAAAACACAAGGCAGGTAACTAGCTACCCTCCTCCTCCCATGAACAGTTCTTCTAAAACACACTGACTAGTCTGTCTACGTTGTGCTTGTAAGAACTCAACGCAACTCAGCGATCAGGAGCAAGGGCTGCCTTTCCCCTGCCCCATGCAGGGCAGAACCTCAGTAGGAATTGGCACTGTAGAGCCCTGGGAAGCAATTTAGCTTTCTTCAGCGGCTTGGGGACAAAATCAATTTGCTGTCCCTACATATGAAAAAAAATAAATTACAGCTCCAGACACAACCTTTTGAAAGCAAGGTTTTGATACGAAAAGGTGTGAACTGGTCCAGAAACTTCCCATGACTAAAGCCTAGGCGCCTACAACAGCCAAATAGGAAGACTAGAGAAAAATGAAGGTCTTGCAGGATATAAAACTTGTAAGGACACAAGAGCAGTGTAAATGTCTTATAACCAATGCTAACGTACCAATCAGGCATTAGTGGAACCAGATCAATCAGAACTAAAAACTAGGGGCCAAAAAGCAGAAGTTTGCGAGGGAGTGTGAAGTCCATCCCGCTACAAATACAAGACAAAGAGCAGTTACTCCAGAACTTCCTCCTGAGGAAACAATCTTTCAGCATCTGCGGCCTCCCAAAGAGAAGACAAAGCACGTGTATGCAGTCCCACGTGCTGGCACAGAAGCAGGTTATTTTAACTAAAACCTGGTTACCCCAGCATCCCAGAGGGCTCCTGTCAGGTGTTCACAGATCAGATCGTGTGAGCCTGACACACATCCCACGTTCACGAGAAACCTTTCAGGGGCTGCTTGTCAACAGCAACATAGCGAAGAGCAGTGTTTTGAAACTGCACAGGTGACAGTAGTGGGGTACATGATGCACGGTTACCCTAACAGCAACAAATGTTTCCAGAGAGTTGGCAAACCACAGCGAAGGCTCCCAAGTGGAATGTAGGAGCCAGAGGCCAAGTGCACAATACCAGCTTTCTAACATCAGCCGTGATACAAAGGAAAAACCTGTGACCTTGCTCCTTCCCTAGGGTGTATTATCCACCCATGGTAAGCTTGTAAATGGAAAGGAATCAAGTTTGTAAAATGGGAAGTTTGTAAACGTACGTAACACCGCAGTGTTGTTCGATTTGCTGATTAGAAGATTATTTGAAAAGAAGGTAAGCCAAAAGTTTGACACACAGACAAATAAAGTGCACTTTGCATTTTTTCTGGTGCATTTTGTGTCAGAATTAAAAGCAGGCGGCCACATCACTGCTGCTCTTCCTACTCTGACTCTTCTGTCCCATTCTTCTCTTTCTCTTCACACCAGACTGCAGACTGGGACCCGGAATGAGATGGCTGCTTGGCACCTGTGATGCTCCCAGTCATTCCCACCTCAGAAAGGGCCGACCTCCAGCACCTCACTGCACAGCCAAGGAGGGCCAACACCCCTCAGGTGCTTCCAGGAGGCAGCAGCCAACACGCTGGTACTCAGGCCGAAGGCTGGCACATGGCTAAGTCACAGAGCATCTGGGGCCCACAAGCCAGCACTTTGGGAATTGCTCCTGTCAAAGTTTATCCCCTCTCATCATTCTCCACAGTCCCTCGCTTGCTAGTTCCTGTTCATTTCGCTCCGATGCCACCCCAGTGTGCTTTCTGCTGCTCCTCAGCCAGCTGCAGGCTGCAGACTGCCAGGGGGTTTCTGGCCCTCCAGACCTCAAGGCACCGCTGCTGCACACAGACCCTCTACTCACTACTTTTTCAGGTGTTAGGCCCACGCCCTGCCTTCATTACAGCTTTATTTTTCGCAGCTTTATTTTTCTAGCCAAGCAACCTTTCTCATTTTCAGGCAACGAGAACAGAGGTTACAAGAGATGGTTATCGGCACAAACACAGATCCCATCTGGTCACGACCTTTCACGCAGCAGTACGCACTCTGCCTTCAGAGCACAAGTGGGATGCCTTCCACAGGCCGGTGGCTGCAGTACCCACAGGCCGAGGTACAGACCGGGCCTGCCAGCCAGGGAGAGCCCCGGGACCCCAGAGACATGGAAACAGCCTCTGGGGACACAGGAGAGCTCAGAAGGACCAGCAGGAAGACTGAAGCAACTGCCTCAAGCAGGGAATGCAGCCTGGGCTCTGAGGAGCACACACCTTTTCCCCACTGTGTCTCCCTGGGGAATGTAGAAAAAATAGAGCTGTCAGCAGGACATCAGCACTGAGCCTCCCACATCCCACACGGCTCTGTCAACCCTGGGCTTAGCCAAAACCACAGCACGACACCTTCGGCACCCCCTGTGGGCCCACCCAGAGCACGCTGCAGAAAGCACAGGGGACCCAGCAGGAAGCCAGCTGTTTTCCCTTACACATGAACATTTTGCAAAATAATTGTTCGTGTGAATCTTTCCATCACACCCTTCTTACACAGATACATTTTTTATGTTAGTCTTTAAAAAGTGCCATCTTACAAAATAGTTCAACAATCACTAAACTGCTGGGTGGCGATCAAGATCCGTGGCAATACAGTGTAACTTTCTAGAGCCCTACAGCCCTCCATACTCTGTGACGTCCACAGGAACATTTCCAAACGCATACCAAGAAATTGTACCAGCATGGAAGGGAGGAAACGTACAAGCAGCCATTGCTTAAAACTTGTGTTGCATCTAACGTAAACCCAAAGCAATTCTAAGCTGAAGAAGTGATCCACTCAAAACCAAGTAATAATAAGAAAAATATAAATAAAAATCCTTCAGAAGCAGCATAAGATGCCACCCAGGAGTTCCTGGGCTAAGCTCCTGGCCCTTCCAGTCTTCTCCACTCTACCAAGTTCTCGACCTGCCGGGCAGCCTCCCCTGTGCGTTCTGCTGGAGCACAGGAAGGCACCTTTTGTTAGCACGCTCCAGGTGTGCTTTAGGTAGTGGGACTCTGTGGGGGCTGAGTGGGTGACACAGGACAGCAGTTTCTTGACAGTTTTCCTCTCTACACATCTCCTGCTCCAGAGGAACGTGCTGAGGAAGGCGTCAGGACCTCTGCTGAAAGCACTGGCAGCTGCTTTGGACAGCTACACAGAAAGAAACAAAGAGCTAGGCTATTTAGCAGCTACCTCAGAGCTGTTGCATGCATTTCATGCTCTCGGTAGCACTGAAGACTGGACAAGAGAATGTCAAGCTGCATTAGGTACCGTAGCATCCACAGCAATGAAGAAACTCGCTTTTACTGAATGTGAGATGGGGAGATTAGCTATCAGCAAATACACCAAACAAATACCTTCCGGTGAACGCAACACTGAGAAAAATAAAGCAACATTTTCTCCTCTTTCCTAGTCCTATGTTTCAGCAATGACACCCAGAAAATTGTTCAAGAACTCTCAGAAATTAGGCTATTGTACCACAAGTTCAGGAGTTAAAGCAGAAAAAGAAGAGCTTGTAGAAGGCACATTTGGTTAAATCCCCGCAACCCCCAGCTTCTACACGCTGCACATCTTAGCACAAACATTGAAAATCCAAGTTAAAGCCTGAATTGGATAAAATGATGTCCCGAAGCTTGCACAGTATTGTGCACAGACTGATCCAAGCTACAGCACTGTAAGCATCACCCTGATTATGCAGTGACTGTGGTCACTTCAACAGGAGAGACCACTTTGCCCTTCTAAAGGTGGCTCTGTTATTCCTGCACTAATACCGTGATAAAATATTTCAATCAACAGCGTGCTGTTTCACACACAGGAGCGCTTTGCCTTGTGTTCTACTTTCGTTGGCATTTGTAGTTGGTCAAAAACATTATTAAAAAACCCAAACAGCTCAGCCTGTTCTGAACCACCTCACAATCCAGAACAACCGGCTGTTCTGTGAAGCCCACCTATCTCATGCAGGATCTTCTTAACCAAACCAAAATAGGCGTATTTGTCAAGCTCTCATCATGCGAAAACAGCCACAGAAAATAAATAAATAATAATAATTTAAAAAAAAAAAAAGCAGAAACGGAAGCTTCAGGATACCAAGTTCTAAGCCAAATGAGATGAACAGGAGATATGTGTCTGAGCTACTGGGCAATTACAGCCTTGATCTGTTTTTCCTCTCTTAATATGGACAGAACAACGACCAGAGTTATCATGAATAACTTTAAGAACTATGGGGGCAGTGTTCCTCTGTAAGCTACACAGATAACAGCCAGAAGCGTGATGTGAAGCGGAATTCAGTTATGTGTCTTCATTGAGAATAAGTTGATGTAGTGATTGTGTTTCTCGGGGGGGTGATTCAGAGCGGGAGCCCTGCTCAGGCTGCTCTGACTCACCCCCATGAGCAACCACCCTCACTTTACTCAGAGGGCCACAGCCTCCTGAAGCCACGGCTCTGCTCTGAGAGCCCCCTGCAGCCTCCAGCAGGTGCGTTTCAGCCTCCACACGTTCTAGCTCATAACGAGGTGTGACCGAAGTGCAGGGCAAAGGACGATCTTTTGCCCTTACAATAAAGTCAATAAAAAAGCAAAAGACTCAGGGTCCTTACTCTCACGGGGCAATGAAGGACCTTCAACTACAGGAGAAAAGGACAGCGACATTTTTGACCCTAATCTGCCATCTGAAACAAAAACCTAAACAAACAAAAACCATGCTTTTTTTTTTTTTTTAAGCCGCAGACAGGGTTTTTTTTCTGTTTTGTGTTTCAGAATGATTCAACTGTTTCTCTTCTGCTCTGCCACCTTGAAAAGAAATGCCTCTGGGCAAAGCAGAAGTGGAACACACCACTGTTAATGAAGCTTAACTAAAAGACTCTAAAAGATAGCATGTTTTTTCCTCTCTGGCTCGGTTTGCCAACCTACTATTCTCTGAATTTGAGGGCAGCATGCTGAAATCAAGATTAGCAAAGTCTCTGCAAGAGTGGGAGAGCCTGCAGATGCGCTGCATGTTAGAGAGGGCTGGTGGCTGTGCTGGCAGCAGCAGTCAGGGAACACCAAACAATCCCAGGAGAGATTCTGGGTGTGAGAGTAAGCTGGATGTGAGGGCACTCTGCAGTTGAAAACGCACAAAGTTCTAGGCTGCCTGTGACCGTTTTTATGATTTCTGATGACTCACAAACAAGTGCTTAGATTTGCTTTGTATTGGTTCATGAACAAGGGGGTCAAATGAGTAACTTTTTCCAGCTCATTTCCAGTTCCAATCCAGTTTAGGGCACAAGTGGTTGCTCAACTGGTTGGCTCAGCAGCTCCAAAGTTGGTGACAAAGGCACAGTTTCAGACTCATCTGCACAAAAACACAAGCTCCTCCGCCTCCCGCCAGAGCCCACACCTCACCTGCACCCCCAGGCTGCAGCATTTCTCCAGTTCTCTAGATCTGGACCATGGGAGCGACGCATTCGAGGCCACGGTCGCTGAGATGTCACCAGCAGTGCCCCTCTTCCCACGAGTCCATACCCGTACCCGTGCGCAGAGCGTGAAGCTCCAGGGCCTGAGGCTCAGTTATCCGAGGCACTGAGGAGGAGTTGAGGCAGGTGCCAAAGGACCCAGCGCCCTGTCACAAGCCCCTGTACCACCCACGGAGGTGTCTGCAGTAGTTAATGAGCTGCCAATGACTGCTCTGCAATCACTGCGCACCCTCAGCACTCACAGCACCCAACATCATCTTTCTGAATACTAAAATAGATTGAATGCCATAAGAAAAGTTGATTTCGTGTTGATTTTCATTACACCTAAAGCAGTATTTGAGAACGTGCAGAAAATCACTAAACACAGAAATGTTTTGGGTGGAGGGCACTGCCAGCAGCACAGCAAATCCAGTGCCTGCGAGACTTGGAGCGATGCACTGCGAAAAAGTCTGTGAAAGACTTCTTAGGTGCATAGCCCTCCCTGTTTAAGCAATTCATCACAATTTTGGATACCTGAATATGACCTTTACGGGTAATGCAATTTCTTCTCGCTGCCGCATCATAGATGTAAAAACACTCCAAAATAGGTCCTATTAGTCCCATCTCAAAGTTACCACCAAATCAACAAATATGTACTTGCATTTTAAACAGAGAAACTTAACAATGAGCCTTCATCTTGTCTCTGCAGAGATCTTATAACAATTAGTTACTTGAAAAAAATAGTCCTAAGAATAGGATTACTCTTGATTTCTATTTCTTGTGATCTCTTCCATGCACTCAGTTTTCTTCAGTACTCCACATGCTGATGTTTCACTTCCCAATTACATAGTGTTAAATGCCTAATATGGTGAAACTCTGCAGATTTACTGTTGTTTAGTTCCCAAATTCTGCTTTTTGTAGTATATTTAATTTTATCATAAATGAGAACACACTAGCAGAGTTAAATAGTCAGGCTGAACAACTCATTTTTCAGTAATTGTTAGGAGCCGTTCTGTGAAGCTACCTACTTCCCACTTTGCTCCAGACGCCAGTTGTAAAGGCTTTCTTCTCTATGATTAAAACAAGCTCCAGAGTGTGGATGGCAACAGATTTTGAACTAACATGGTAGTGTCTAGGTTAACTTCAAAGACACACCGCCGCAGTCTGACTTGCCGTTCCAAACAGTATTCATGGTAAGTGTCAACGGTGTTTCATCAGTGAATGTGATCTAAACTAGAAGTAATCACTAGCAAAGCTTGTGATGAAGGAGGAAAAATTCCAGCACCTCACCAATGCCGTTTACCCTCAGCTCCATCCAGCACTCCAAAGCAAATCTGCTAAGCTCTCCTGGGCGCTGAACTGCAGTGCATTTTCTTGTTCCCCACTTCATCCTCTTTCCGTTAGTGAGGCTTCTTCTATTGCTTCATACTCTGCTGCCGAAAACCCAGGGCGTCAAAGAGTGACACGTTATAGGCCAGAATGTCCAAATTGGGCTCTCTGTGGGTGTGTAGAAACCCTCCGAGAGCCTCAGCTGTGATACAGCACAGAAAAGGGAACCTGGAAGCAAGATGAGCAGGGTCTGAAGAAAGCGAGGAGAGCCATGCTCCCGCTCACACCAGCTGTTTGACAGAAAACCTGACCTGCACTTAAATGGGTGGGGAAAACAGGCAAAACTGAACAGAAAACTAGTAGCAAGCCTGAATACAAGTTTGGGCTCTGGCTTAGTTCTTACATTTTCTCTGAAACATGGAAACGATAGCAGCTTTATGATCTCCCTTTTCTTTCTTGTCCTTATGTATGAATTTACAACTGGCAGTACAATGGTAATCAGTGCACCATTAACAATACAAAACATAACTGGAAGTGATTTTGAGACCCAATTTTCTAACATAAATGAACACAATCACATTTACAGCTTCTAGCAGAACCCTTTGCATTAATAATTTTGTTTACAGCAGATTATTTTATCCTTTCATTAACTACTTTTTCTTCAATACAATAAAAGCTGCAAAGCAGAATATATTGCCAGACTATCTCCCTTAAAGCCTCTTTCCATAAAAGATCTGATCTCAATCAACTGGCACATCCATTATTTAACAGGAAAAAGTGTGTGATTATCAGAGACTGCTGTCTTAGAGCCGACAAGTAACTCCTAGCATCACCAACTTTTTCTTTTTAAAAAATCAGCAACAAAACAAACCAAAAAAAGCTACAGAAGCCGTTCCCTGCCCCTTACACCCCAGTACTAATAAATTTAATAGCTTTCAGGAATAAACCTGATCAATTAAGTACCAAACACAGGAATAATAACTCAATGGCTATGTTGATACCAGGCTCACAGTAGGGGTTCTGTTTTGCTGTACTGTTAGCAATGGCTTTTTCCAGGTGTCTGCACAAAGAGCTAAGCAGCTACGCCCCTGCATGATGGCAGCGTTGGTGCCCCACAGAACTGCCTGGGGAATACACGGCCCTCACAACGAGAGCAACCTGCCTGGCACAGGTGGATCTCCAGCACCGGTGAACTACTGCTGCAGATGCTCTGTTGGATAAACTGCTCTAAGCACATGAAGAACAGCTCTGTGTTCAACAGGATCAAATTGCAAAGCAGTTCTTGACACTGAGATGAACCACAAGCAGCAAGAAAGAATAAAACACAGCCTTCTTAACTGTCTGCACAACACCTCTAAAACCATAAGACCAAAGAGGAGCCCAAGGAAGGCTGGACTGAAAACAACGCACCCAGGGCCATTTCCACAGCAAGGTGTAGGAGGACTAAAGAGAGGAAGCAGCGGATGCCTTGTAGCAAACATCTTTATCCTCCTCCTAAACAAGACTGACAATAGATCAGTTTCTGGCAACAGACACCTAAATGTTCTCTCCTCCTGGGACAAATGAGAAAGAGCTCCTTCCTCCAGAGCAAACGAGGAGAGCCCTTCTCTAGCGAGCCGCTCTCCCCTCCATCAGAACGGCTTCCCCTGCCACTGCCTCACCTCCAAAGAGCAGCAGCAGCACACCAGGGGTATGAACCTGGGAGTGTAAAAGAGCCCTGGAGCAGCAGCACGTGCAATCAGGAAAGGAATTCTGACAATATGCCGTAAATTCAGTAATCAAAAAAAGCGACCCTTTCAAACAAAGGCAAGGGCTTTTCCATTTTCACTGGAAAAAATAATGGTTTGGCTGTAATAAAAAATCTCTCACCATCATGCTTGAGCAAAAACTTGATTTACAAAAGGGTGCAATTGAAAACTAAAATTCAAGTTCTTTCCCATGATAAGTCAGAAAGAAACCCTGGAAGTCCCTCCATAATCTGATTTTACTTCCCACAAGTAAATCACGAAGTAAAGCATATCACAGACCAACAGAAAGTTACACAACTCTTGGACCACTTCATTGCCATTGCATCCCAAGAAAACTTTCTTCAGGGTAAACATGTGTGTTAATCACCTACATGCAGAAGCTTGGGCTTGAAGTTTCAGGAATGCCCTTATTTCTGAAAATTTCTCCTTACAAAAGGGGTCACACCAATTACCTGCGCAGCAACCCCTTATTACTCCACAAACGGAGTTAGAAAACACAGCAAAAAGTATCATGCTACTTCCCTGCCCAACAAGGCCCAATTAAATTAACGAGGAAGAATCACCTCCTGGCATCAAGAGGGTGGGAAAATTTCACAATAATTGGTTTGTATTAGGTCTGGCTCCAAGACACTTTTTTTTCTTCATTTTTATCAGTCTCCAGACTATCAGCCTTGTGTTTGAGCTTTATCAGTATGGCACACAGTCAGCCTCTTTCATTCCCATGAGCCAGTAATCCCAGAAGATCAGCCTTAAGCCGCAATGTAGCAGTATTTTAAATATCAGCAGGTATTGACGGGAAGAGATGAGTATCCATCAAATGCTGAAGGCCTCATCAAATCCTGTACTTGTACACAATGGAAGCTGATGAGTGATCAAAGTGTAAATAAACCTGAAAATACAGCAATTTGATTTGTGAACTTCACATGAAGAACATAACTTAGGGACGCTATAATAATTCCCTGCACTGAGAGGCGTAGGCAACAACTGCTCTGCCTTCTCAGAAATTTCCCTAGAATTTAACTGGAACAGGAATATTGCAGGAAATGGCTATAAATAGAAGGGGGTTAATCACTCAAACGTCTATTCCCATGACAGCAGTACACTAAATATTCCAACTTTTAAATCTTTTAATATGATGCTTTACAGAGACTTTAGCTGCTGTACTGCTGTCTGCTTCCCCCTGCTTTTTTTTTTATGAATAATTTCTCCTATAAAAATAACAACAATACAATGAAGGAGGTTTTCTTTCACCAAAAGCATTTCCCCAGAGACCAGGCAAAGTCAGGCTGTGCATCAGCTGGGACAATTTGTCATTATGGGGCAACTTAAACGTTGTTTGGTGGTGCTGGATGGTTTTAGATGAGGCCACTTAAAAATCCATTTACAATTTCTTCACCCTAATATAAAGCAAATAAGGCTTATCTGCTATTCATTTAAACTATCAGAGCTGCTACAAAGTATTTCTCAATTAAATGTCTCCATTTATCTTAAAGTAGCATCTCAAGCACTTTACGGTCAGTGGTAGCAGATACCACGTATCTTCAACAACATAATACAAGAGAAGTTTATCAAGCAAGACACTAAAGAAAAAAAAAAAAAGAAATAGCCTCATCCCTGACAGATGAGAACATACAATGATAGCCAGACTTTTCCAAGCCCAAACTGCAGCTGTGTGACACACTTAGAAACAAAATCTAATTATTACATGTCCCCAGCCAATACTTTCCCCACAGCATTTCTCACCCAAGAAAATTAACGTTGAAGCTTTCACATTAAACAAAATGGAGTAAAGGAAAAATTACAGAGACCAAAGTTCTTTATTTAAAAAGTGGAAATAGATGAGGTCTTCTATTACTTGATCATAAATAGCGAGATTTGTCATTTTATGGTAAAAAATGAGTGATTTGAATCCAATGCATTTGAAGTGATAGAAACAATGAAAGCAACCAATACGTGGATTCAATTTCAAGAGACAAAGAGCTGCTGCAAATCTTGATGAAATTATTAAAAATTCAGATAAGAAATTATGAGAAAAAAAAAACTTGACTGGGGTTTTAATATTACTTCTAACTTTTTCAGTGGTCTTCACATTCCTGGAAACTTTGGTTTTGATGAAAAGCTTAAATTGCTACCAAATAATCTTCTCTTTTTATACAGTACCTGTCTGCTATTCTTATCACTTTAGCTTTTCATACACCCATCTTATTTACATCATCAGAAGTAGAAACTACCATAGTTATCAAAACAGACTGCTGTATAAAAAACATTATAGACTTGTAATGCCTGAACTCTAACTAGCTTGGCAGAATCATATTTGGTAGTAAAAAAAAATGGTAACCCAATACCTTAGCAACAATTCAGTGAAGGAAAATATTTTTTATTATTACTTAGATAAAGAATAGTCAGATCATTATCTTGAGCACAGTAGAATTGTCAACATACCTACGTATCACCTAATTAAAGCACAGATAAACATTTTTAATTTAAAAAAATGACTTCAGTGCATCACTACCACTAGCAGTAGATGTAAAACAGTAACTCTGAAGTGCTGGGAAACAAAACTAGGCTGGGATGAAGACTGACCATATTCTGTACAGGTTTGATGCCTGTCTCCGGAGCGGTACCCCTTTAGCTTTAAACTACATTGGAAATTTTGCAACACCACAACGGTGTATTTGAAACTGTACAAACACAGTGAAGTTGTTATTTGAAGAAAAGTTAGTAACGTAGATGGATGCAAACTCTCAGTATAGTAGAAAGGTTTTCATTATTATTATTGTTTTCAACCAAATACAGAAGGCTTTCTGCCACAGGCACTGCGCGTCTCTTACACGGATGTTTCAAGGAAGCCCAACAGCGTCAGCCTGCAGAGGACTGACAGGCGGTCCCTCCTTACTTGTACCGCTAACAGCAGAAAGGGAAGTTTCTGGTTTTGCTCCAAAGATTAATGTATCATTTGCTGCTGACAAGCTGCCAAACCAACCATGCTTTTCTTCGCTCCAGAGAGTTCACAAATAACTACTCACCTTCCAGTCAGCATTTACCACACACGTTCCCAAATATACTCCTCAAATGAAAAGAAAAACAAGACAGCTCTCCTCCACACACATACACACAACCTTTTGCCCTGAAATCATTATGAAGAGTAAACAATTGAAAATACTTTGCAGATGCAGACAAGCATTATTCATCTCCTCACATTACGGCTCAATCCTAACGTCACATGGGTGCACAGAAGACTCAAGAAACTTTAATTCAAACCATATATAAGACAAATACAAGAAAAAACCTATGGTTCGGGTTTGGGCTCTTCCTCCTCCTCTCCCTGTCCATTTCAATAAATTAATTAATGGACTTGCATGCACTTTGTCTCGCTGACACCTCAGATGGCTGTGCAGGCTGCAGACACACACAGCCACTCGTTTTACTGCTGGCTGGGTATGAAGAACTCTCTTCTATGCCGAGAGGAATCCCGGTCCTGACTCAGCCGATCTTCCTTACACAACAACTTTGATGGCTTGAACTGTTGCTCGGCCCAGGGCACCCAGAGATAGCTGGACAGTAAATTCCAACTTACTGACACTGAGCTTGCTTTTCTAACACACGCATCAAGTTCCCCGATTTGACTTATTCCTACCTCCCCTAAAATTTCAAATCCAGCGTACTGCTCCTCCCGTACACTTGCTGTGACTTCCTTTTTCTGGAGACAGACAGCACTATGGGCTAGACATACAAATACTCCAACCACAGAGCCACAGAAAATCCCACGTTGGATGGGACCCACACGTACCGCTGAGTCCAACCCCTGGCTCCGCACCCAAAAAACAAACCCTCTGTCAGAGACCCTTGCCACGTGCCTGGGGAGCCTGTTCAGTGCCCAACCGCCCTCCTGGTGAAGAACCTTTTCCTGACAGCCAGCCTGCCATAGCTCCGTGCCGTTCCCTTGGGTCCCTGGTGCCCTTCCCTGCAAGCCCAGACAGTTTTCAGAACACCGCAATGGAGAATCCCCATATATATCCCAATATCCAACACCCAAGTAATTCCAAAGGGAATGGATGAAAAACACCACCACCAAACTGCCCCACAACGTCATCAAGCACCAAAACACCCAGGATCCGAGCGCAGACCTACCAGACCATGACTTCCAGCACGGCAACCTCGAAGCCTCCCTGGTGCACCTCCAGCGGCAGGCTGCCGAGCCCTTACTACAGGGGTCTCCTGGCTTGTTTCCTTGCTGGACCTCAGCTGTGGTAACGAGTTCCTTCCCACCGCTGCCATCGAGGAGTGCTTTCTTATCCTGATTCCATTTTACAGAATCGCACCCTTCACAAAACATGTCCCTATGAGAGGGCCGCACAACAAGGTACCATAAGGGTCACAAGCCGGCACTGCCAGGAAACAGCGGCCTAAACCCAAGGCAGGTGATGCAGTGTCACTGGCATGCTGATGTTCACCTGTGCACCACACTGCAGTACTCAAAATCAGTCTTTTGGGGGCTTATTTACAGGTCACATACGTAATTATCTTGTTTTCAAACCAGAATGCTTTATATTCTTCCGCTAGTAACATGTTGTATACTCCTGAACATCAAAACGTTAACTGTATAAAAACTAGAAAATGAAATGATGCAACAATACTATCAAAACACAAGCACCTTGCTTACAGAAGATAAAAAAGGCATTGCTCAATAAACAGCTACCACAAGAATTTCAAGCACCGCAATTATTCTGTTGTCTAGTTGTGTTTTTTTTTTTGTTTGTTTGTTTGTTTTGTTTTGTTTTGTTTTGTTTTTAAATATTTTCCAAACTAGGCACTTACTCTGATTTTTAAACTGCTTCAAACACTCTGTAACTGAATCCAAGCAGAAGACTTCTGCATTAAATCTGTCACAAAACACTCTGAGAGCAGGGCTGCAAGCCTCTTAAAACGTTGGGTCCATCCTACTGAACGCCAGCTATTGCGTGTTCCACACAAAAGCTTTGCTAAATTGACAGTTCCTGCAATTACTGCTGAAATATTTCATTTCTTTGCTTAAATATCCTTTCTGTGTATTCAAACAGACAAATAGAGGACCTCCAAACCCACTGAAAATCAGCAAATGCTTTGTACCAATATCATAAACCAAAGACATGCTAATATTCTTATTAATTAATTCTTATTAACCGACAACATCCCTAAATGACGTTCCATGTCTTCCACACAAGTATTGATCTACCTCTATGACCTAAACAAGCTACCGTGCACCTGCTGCCATGAGCTCCAAACTCCAGACTGGCATCACCAACCTCATCTTTGAATCCCCACGTACTCTTGTAAATCCAGTTGGTAAGTACAGGGCTGGGAGCAAGGGAAGCACAGAAGTGACACAGTGCAAGAGCAAACACTGCAAGCTCATCATAGACTCCAAACTACATAAAAAATGTCATCAGTTCCAAATTCAGATGTCACCAGAAGCCTCTGCTTTCTGCAGTGGACACCAGAGGGAACAAATGCCTCAGAAAAACCTTGGGAAAAGAAGTTAACAGCACTCTAAGACTTTGGTATTCCTCAAAAGCAAATTTCCAAAATGTAGTGACATAAAGATACTTATTATTCATAAGGCTCATAAGAAGACCTCTCACCACCTCTTCTTAAGAGAAAACTCATAAAAAGAAGAAAGATGCCATAACATACATACAGATGCAAAAATTAAGCCCAAAACACAACTTCTTTTTCCATTACAGGGCATACCTTTCCCATTCAATCACCACTATTTCTGTAGAAAAGCATATTCATACAGCTATTTTATGAGCAATATTCCCAATTCTTCATGATCTCTTAGAAGCATTTATTTGCAGAGGCAGACCTATCCCATCAGCTCAACTCACTCCACCCCTGCCCCAAGGAACCATGTATCACTTACTCAACAGTTCCTGTTAAAAATTAAGAAGTGAAGTAATAAAAAATAAATAAATCTGTGATCACACGTCACAGGTAAAACTATTCAACATTACAGCAACACGCAGAATAACACAGGCATAAAACCAGAGGCTGGTATCTTTGATGGAGGTAAGATATTTTGATGTGGAATTCACAAAGTTACTCTAAAAATCCAAGTAGCTCTGGCAAGTAATGACAAAGTATACAGAAGCAGAAGATCTTTACAATGCAGCAGTCCTTTACAATTCATTTTCATAGTGAAAATGCAATGCAAGACTACTTATCAAAAGCATGCATGTGTAATGATTCTGAAAGGAACAAAAACTAAGCTTTAGATAGTGAAGTTTATATTAAGTACATTTTGCATCAAGAAAATAATTATAATACCTCTTAATGCTCCTTTTAAGGTATGTAGAAACAAGTATTTCCATACTGAGATTTAGGCCTGAAGACACAGTGACAGAGTACAACCCATTCCCAATTTTAAGTCAGGAGTATCTAAGGTAAGAAACAGAGTAACTGAAGTTATCGCAGCTGCCCTGACTTTTTTTTTTTTTTTTTTAATGCAACTGTAAAACACTTGGGGGCATTTCCCCCTCCATGGCCAAAAGCCAAAGCCATGAACTGTAGGTAGCAGAGACTGTACCTGGGCCCTCTAGCTTCATACAACCAATGTTACCAAAGGCTCCTTTCTGCAGCACACGGGCAATGAAACTGTAGCCACCTTAAACTGCTGAAACCAAACAAAAAAAGCAAAGCAAACAAACAAATCCAGGCAGATGGTATGACTGCAACAAGCTTACTTCTTGTCAAAGGCAACTTTGTTGCTGTTATCAGTTTCCCTATTTGTTTCTTTAAGCTTCTGAAGCCAGGGTGTAAATTGGTTACTCTGTTAGCAACTTATTCACATGCATATTTACTCACCCGGGCCTCACCCTGGGACTGTAATATGTGTCACTGGCACCGCATTCCTGAAGGTACTCCCACCAGGCTCAAGATAAAAATTCACCCTTGTAAAACTGACAGACCGTAAAAGACAGTTAAGCAACAACAACGTCCCTTGGTCAGTGCTGCCCATGAGCTAAGTGACACTCCAGCCATTGGACAGGTACGATGCTTAGTTTGGATTTTTCTCTCCTGCACTGCTTTCACAGAAACTGGCAACTGTGAAAAAGAGATAACTTATAGTTTATAACTTACACTCTGCTGCTGCCAAGCATGGCAGTCAGAAAACCCATCCGAAATCTAAGCATTGTCATGGACTTTGCATAAAATGTAATGTCAAATAATGCCAGATCCACAACACATGGCCATATTGGCAACCCATAGAGAACCAAGGAGAGTTTCCTTGTGCATCTCTAGATCTATGAAAAAGCACCTGAGCTACTTGAACTCTGCCTCTGGTCACCGAAACACAACACTGGCTTTCTAGCTAAACAGCCAAACGCTAGCATGTGTTTCCACCTACCTTAGAAACAAAAACAGTTCATATTTTTCCTGTATCCTCCAGTATACGTAACATTCTGGCAGCTTATGTTTTTATGGAATTTTGTTTTTAAATGTCACGTTTGCCAAAAAGAGTACAGTGCAAACATATGCAAGCTGTAGAGAAGTCAGGCAACGTTCTACAAGCTTACTCTAAGTACAACTTCCAAGAAAGGGAAAGGAGTAGTGAAATCAGAGGGAAGAGGAAAAATACATTCTCTCCTTACTACATCACAAGAACCCAATAAAGATTTTTATTTATTTATTTATTCATTTATTAGGAAGGTTTTCTTACTCTACGATTTGGAGATCTGCCAAGGCTCTATAGACAATTGGGGAACTGGCAAGTCCGTGACATCAGATATTCCAGGGAAGTGAAACCTGACTTAACGGAAGAGATTTTCATTAAAGAACAACAGATACTTAAACTGACTCAAAAAAAAAAAAAAAAAGAAGTATTTTAAGACCACATAGAACTTTTAAAATTATTTAAAAAGCCCTTCACATAACTATAGGCAAGAGCTCCAGCAGAACACGTTTCCAGGTTAACCCCCAGGCGATTACTCTCCATACCCCCCGGACCCCCGATGCTCTCCGCCCCCCGCAGCAGGGCACAGGGGTGCCCGAGCCGTTTCTGCTGAGCGAGACCCGCTCCTGCCCGGCCTCCCCCGAGCCCTGCTGGCTCCGGAGCTGCCCGGCCGGGCCGCCCCTCGCTCCCCAGTGCCTGGATCCCGGCTGAGCGCGCCCTGCCCTGCCCAGCGGCCCCGCAGCCACCCCACGCAGGGGGGCCGAGGGGCTCCCGCCAGCCCCGGCTCCCCCCGCCCGCCGGCCGAGCACCCACCGTGTGGCGAGGCGCCGCAGCCCGGAGCCGCCCCCTTCCTGCCGAGCTCTCCGGGGCGGGGAGGGACCCGAGGGAGCCGGGGAGGGGCCGCACGGCGCTGGGGGAGCCCCGCGGGCAGCGCGGCCGCAGCCGCCCCTCAGCCCCCGCCGGCCCGGCCCGGCCCCGCCGCCGCCGGTAACGGCCCCGCGGGCACTGCGGGGAGGGGGCAGTTGCCATGGCGACAGCTTCACCCCCCCCCCCCGGCCCGCCCCCCGGCCAATCAGCACGCGGCTTTCAATACCGAGCCGCCGGCGGCAGCCAATCAGGAGGCGCGTCCCTCCCCGCGAGGCGCTGCCCGGGTCCATTTTGCCCCGGGGGCCGGGGCCGGGTGGGGAAGGGCCCGGGGCGCGCTCCCGCTGCCCTGAGGGGAAGCTGAGGGGAAGCCGGGCGAGGCTCGCCCTGCCCTGCCCTGCCCTGCCCGCAGCCCCACGCGTGTCCCCGCTCCCCCTCCCGTTGTAAAACGCGGCTCGGTGCCTGCCCGGCTCCGCCCAGGCGCTGAGAGTTCATTACAGGGGATCAGGAACACCCCGGGGGGGGGGAGCCCTGCCTCAACCCGCCCCAGAGCCCTACGGGCGGGACAAAGCTCTGCCCGTTCCCCTGGGGACATTTCGGATTATTTTTCGGGGTTTCGCAAATACCGTGTGCCCGCACGCTGTGTCAGTCGGCGGCTCTGAAAATGTATTCGCTACTGAAGTGTACTTCTGAAAACACGGTACTCATGAAACGCAGCATCACAAAAAGTCCCAGACACGCAGCTTTTCAAGCCAGTCTCATTCCTGTGTTTTTCACATTGCCCATTCCAGATAGTCTTGGCCTGGATATTCAAACCTTGGCCGCTGGTTGGCCTTCGCGATGACAAATGGTTTTGTGTCTGCCTATTCTTGGAAAGGCTGGGCAACATTTTTTAGAAAAGAGCTATTCACTCAAGATCTTGCAACGTGACAGTGTTGTTCTACAGGCTGTGGTACAGCCTTTGTAAAGTGTAAAGCAGCTATGATGCCAGTGACTTACCACAGGGCTACAATCCAGAAACTTTAAAACATTTCCTGCGCTGCCATCTTTCAGGTGAATGCCGATGCCTTGAAGTGCCTGTCACACAGAGCCACAAGCACCTAAACGTTGTCTTGTATAGACATCTTTTGCTACAGCTACAGGTAGATTTCAGTGAACCCCACTCAGTTTTTCTGTAGGTTTATGACCCACACTTCAAATCTCTTTTTTGGATTCTCTTTTCTGCTTTAATGCCTCAGTATTTAATGGTGGGAGTGAAGAGACCTCAATCAGAAGTTACCTACATACTTCGTATTACAGTCGAGCAACTTGCACGACATTCATGTTCTTGGCAGACAGGGAGCTGCTCTGCACAGTGCGTGCAACATGGGTAAGGAACTTGTCTGAAGCATCTTAAGTAAACATTATTTTTTTTTTTTACCCTAGATGTCAGTGAAAAAAAAAAGAGGTTTTAAGTATAATTTTAATTTTCAATTTCCTTATTTTTAGATTCGCTCCCTTCCCCCTTCACAAAACAACAAGTGCTCTATTATTCTACCCCCCCAGGCTATTGTTACACATGTTCTCAGTATAACAAAAGGTTTTTGTCTAAAAAGACTGTATCTGAGTCATGTCTTTGCATGTGAAACAGCTGTACACCTAGGGCACATTCTTGGTCACTTGAAAGTGTGTCATTTTTAGCATTCTGGGCTTACATTATTTTAGCTCTGTGCAACTGCAACGATCAGGAAAGGGAATTAACACCCAAGCTGTCTGCACATCTGCAGGCATCACAGAACCGCCACCGCAGACCTTGGCAGAGGAGAAAGAAAATGCGAGTGGAAATGCAGCGTGAAGGATGTTTGGCCAAAAGCAGAAAAAAAATAGTCTGAAGAAAAAAAAAAATCTAAAGGACAATGATCCAAAACAGCCAGGAGATGCCTAGAAATCATTTATAACAAAACTTTAATGCTGATGGCAACTTGCTAGCATCCTGTGTTCACTCCTTTTAAGTCTTCATCTGTACTAGAACAAATAGCCTCCAACACCTAAGGTTGTTACCATGTGGAGGAAAGAAATTTCAGCGCCAAACAAGAAAGAGTAAGAGGTGCTAATAAGTAACCAAATCATTCTGGTGTGACAGTTTTGTGCCTTGTATTTAGAAAAAACAAATCACAGGAATCAGGTTTAACTAGCAAAATTTATATTCAATCTCCTAAAAAGAAAATATTAAAGACATTCCTAAGGAATTTGGTATGTTTACTAAGCCTACCCACGACTGACTGCACGAGGTCAGTCTTGCAATACCATCTAACATGCCACAGCTTATAAGCGACGTGATACAGGAGGACATGGTGTGAGTCTCAGCTGCTAAATAAACCTGGTCGGCTGGACTGGACCTTCCTCGCCTCTGCAGGTGTTGACCAACCCAGGGGATCAAAGCCGCCTGCTGCCACCAGGGCCTCTGGGGTACACGGCTATAGTGCTAATGGCTGCAACGAAGACCTGATAACCCTCACCCAGCTCCAACTGGAAAGCAAAACGCTCCCTCCGAAGGTGTTCTGCGCAGCTCTGCTCCTGTAAGAAGCTGCTCTTTGTTCTGCAGGCTGACTGCAACGAAGGGGGAGGCAACACCACATAATGGACTGAGTGACACTCAGTACCAGACTGCAAATGCAGATGTCAGACAAATGGATGCTGAATTTGGCCAACGAAGCTACAGCCTGCAGTGAGAACAGGCAGCTTTTAACACTGCTTTGCTAAACCATGACTTGGTATGTGCAAAATGCAGTGGGAAACTTCTGAGGACCTGTGGCATGTGTAGAGGGGCAAGCTGTTACCTAACGCAGGACCTCAAAGAGCACCGACACCCAGATACCTGTCACCCTTGCACTTCACTGTTCTGCCGTCTTTACTGAATTCAGTGTGAGGCCTTTCACTTTAAAGCTGTAAGCCTAACTTAAATGACCTAAAGCCACTTGAAACAGAGGGCCTCTTCCTTAACCTCCCTGACCTCTGCTGACCACTGTAACACGCCAGCAGTACGAGCACATCAGCTGATACATCCATCAGGGCAGACAGAGCCCTGCTGTGAGCGTGTGTGCTGAGCTCCTTCCCCTTTTCCCCTCTGATGCAAGCTGCAGGAGCTGGCATGCCGGGTTGGGTCCGAGCCGGAGAGAGGCCTCAGCCCACCAAAGCTCCCCTGCTTGCTCACAGAGCAGGGCTGCCTCTCTCAGGCTCTCAAAACCCGGACCACGGACTGGGGGAGTTGGAAATGAGAGTCCCTCTGCACGGAGCCTGCAGGTGTGCCTGGAAGAGCTGGGAGTGAGCCCTCCCTCCCTATTCTGTAGATCCACATCAGGAAGGTGCACCACAGTATTGCTTCGGATCACAGAGAAGCCATGACTTGAAGTACTCGGGCAGACACTCTTCAATGGTGGCATTTTTGATCATTTATGCCAATTCTGTGCCAACTGTGTGGTAATAAAGCAGCATTTTTGATACAGCTTACCTGTAGAGGAACTCCTTGAAAGCACAGTTGTCACTCGTTCTGTGCCATAGCATTTGTCTGCATGGTTGCTTATGTTCTGCACCTGCTCATGGCAAACCTGTTTCTAGGTATGGCCTTGCTTTACAGGCCAGCTTGCTCATCGGGCATGTGGACACACACATTGCCTCAGACAGTGAAGATCAAAAGAAGTTGCTCAGAGTTAGCTAGGCTACGAGCTTTGCAAAGAGCAAGCGCATCCTGAAGTGGCAGAGTGACCTCGCTGCTATATATAAAGACAAATACTCTTTATAAATAATATTTAAATATTTCTACATACTTCTAAGTTCTGCCAGTTTCCTAATGCGGATTTTGCAAAACCAGTTCCATTCATCAACACAAAATAACATTTCATCCAAAGCACAGCACACAGGCAGATCTCCCGCTAGCTACTGCCTCACCTGCCCACCTGCTTAGCGGGGCTGAGCTCATACCCTATTATTAACGTTTCTTTGTCATAAAAAGAAGCGCTGGATTGTTAGGATTGCCACTTTTTAGATGAGACACTGAGTTCCCTTGTGTTATTTCTGCTGACTTTTCTAATCAAATATAAAGATCCCATGACACATTTTGACAAAAAGTAGGGCACAGCCAGCTTATTTATTCCTTTACTAAAAATAGGCTTCAATGTCCAGCAGGTTTTAATGTGTTAGATAGCACTTTAAGTGCAATAGCTGCCACGCTTGCCTTGGTACACATATATTACCAGTTATGTTCATCTTTGCAATGTGCTAATTATGAAAATCAAGCATCAGGTTTCACAACGAGCTTAGTAGTTCCACTTCGCTAAAATGCTTACTAGGATTAGACTGTCCAACAATTGAAAAGGCAATAAAAGAGGTTCTTATCCTTACAGGAGGAGCTTGTGACACCCTTCCAAGCACCGCACGGCATGTCTTACATCCCTGGGGTTAATGCTATATTGCTGTTCTCAGCCACGGGCAAGGACTAGGGAAGAAATGAATTATGAGAACTGGAACAGAAACAGCCTAAAGAAGCCCATCTCTCCCCCACCTTCCTTACATATTTATTTTCTGGATGGCCTTTCTGTGAGTGCTGTTCTGAAAACAGAAAAGATGTCACGACTGACAGTGAATAGAGTACCGACGATCACAAATCCCACTGTGCACCACACTTTTTAATGACTGTGGCTCTGGAATGTGCTAAGGTAGGCTTGTTTCTGAACCTGGCATTCCAGAAGACTTTGAACTCGTGTTTTGTCAAGTCTGCTTAGAGATCATTGTCCAGTCACTTACGTCAGTGCTGTAAATCAGGGTTAGCAAAGCTTCATTTTGTGTACAACTGCCATAGGAGAGCACAGAGTCTTTAGCCCTTGTCTTTAACCTTTTAAAGCCCCTAGTCTTTAACCCACACCAACGTGGTTACCATTTGAGTCAACTACATTTACTGACCCGCAGCACACAGTGAACACCACTTCTGAATTTGGTCACGTGCCATTTGTGAATCATGAAAGACTTGCTCAGAAACAAGTCCTTCTTTATCTCCCACAAGCTGTATGTCACATATAAACCAAAGAAAGAGATAAAAGCAAATGTGTTTTATTACTGCTCCCAGCACAGATACTGCATTAACATTTCACTAGCCCACAGAAAACATGATCACTTCAACCCCATTGATAGTTACACACTACTAGTAAGCTAGTGTAAGTGCATGTATCTGTGCCTATGTATTAGAGCAGACTGAAAAAACTATGTGAAATTTCAACATCAATAAACACAAGAAAAATAGCATATTACATGCAACATCATTCCCCTTAAAATATCTATTTTTAGCTAGAAATGGACTATAATTTTGAAACCCTATTTAAAATGTCAGATTTGAGCTTCCTCACACTTATGAATAGGTTAAGATTTGAATACTACTTATGAGTTTCTATTTTTAAAAGGACTATCAAAATACATGTAACTAGCAGTTAGGCATTCAAACGGAATTTATGAATTCCTTATTAAGAATGTCTTAAGTGCCTATAAACCTCTCATACTAATTTACGAGCACCTATTCATATCAATGTTTCTTTTGCTATAAAACTGTTTTTGAACGCTAAGATGGTGCAAATAGAGTCACTAAGATGCAGTGAAATCAGTGAGAACCAAGAACATGCAACACTGGTGGAACGAACCGAAGCACTTCCATGTCATGGGTTTATAAATTTAACTCATCACCATCACAAGCCTTGAGTTCTACCCTCAGAAAAAACAAAAAAACAAACAAACAAAAAAAAAAAAAACAAAAAAAAAACAAAACAACAACAACAACAAAAAAAAACAGTATCTGATACATTTCAGAACAGCGTCCACAAAGTGTTATTAATGGGTGCTGCACAAACAGTGCTGCAGAGATTCTGGGAATACTCCTAAAATACCAGTACATAGTTTGAAACAATCCCCCCAAAAAAGTTTTGTTGCTGGAAAGTGCAGTCAGCCTGAATCAGGAAGACTCACATTATTTCTAGGAATTACAGTTTAGGCAGTTTCTTTGAGCTACATACACATCATCTTCGTTTTCAGTCCTAAATAGTCAGTGTTACTGACTATACTGGCCAGATGCCTTAAGAAAAAAATTCATGGCAGCACTGAAAGGATATCATCGTTACTTTTAAAACTCACAAATTCAGCCTCGTCTTACTACATCACAGCTCCATGCTTTGTGCTCAGTCTCTTTCCAACACTGTTTCCAGGTATCGACTAACGAAATCTGAGTGTGTGCCTCTTTCACCCACTCAGTCTGGCAATATATCACAACAAGGGTGAAAGCTTCTTTTCTACGAATCATACCCCAGCAGATTAAACTACTGTGCAAATGATGCCAATCCTCTATCCATCATAGCGCTGTCAGTGAAACAAATCATCCAGCAGGTGAATCATGACATTACTGTCAGTTGGGATGCCAAATAAACACAGAGGCAAGCTGAGAGGTGCCAGCTTAACTTCATGCTTCCCAGTCTGCTTCTCCTTCCCACCTCCTTTTCTCCTGCATCACGGTGACATTGCTAATATGAGCAGATGAACTGTTTTGCCCTTTTCTCAAGGCACTGCACATTTGGCTGCAGTTCAGGAAGTCCTTTAGACACATCAGAAGACCAAAGCACACGCTGAAGCAGCTTGCCCAGGAGAGTGCTTGCTGCTTGAGCCTCTGAGAGGGAAAGTGGGGTTTCGTTTCCAGTGTGAAAACCACATCCATTTAAGCAGCTCCACCACTTACTGCGTAGCTCTTCTGCTTGGAAGGGGCTCACTGAGGGTTTCTGTTGAAATTCTGCTGTACAACAAAGCAAGATATCACTGCCCAGGGCCAGGCTAGCCTTCTGTGTATGGCTGGGTCACCTTTGCAAGAGAACACATTCCAGAAGTTTATAAAAATGTGTCTGAAGGTTGTTTTTTTTATTATTATTATTATTCGTGGAATGTCTCTCATTGCCAAAAAAACGTAGCTATGCTCAGGAAAATATTCCACGGAGAGCAAACATTCTTCGGCAAAGCCATTCCTCCCTGCTCCACCCCAGATAGTGTTACACAAGTGAATAATGCATGTCAAGGTATTAAGTACCATGTAAACATTTCCAGTAAATGTTCCTGCTGCAGGCCCTGGCTTAACTGCTATTGCTTTCCTCTGTGACAGTGGAAAAAAATAACTTCCTCTATTCTTCTGCACCTAAAGCTTAATATTAATGAAGCATTTCCTCTTACCAGTCACTGACTGGAGGCTTCTTCCTTCCCTTTCTCCCAATATAGATCTTAAAAGTCTTACCAAACGAAGCTTTACTCAGGAAAGGCTCTCTCTGATGGCCTCGCAGCCTCTGCGATGGAGTAACTCGATGTCCCAGAACGCTGCAGTTATGGTAGTACATTTAAGGACAAAAAGGCAAATTCCAGTCGGAAGCCTGCTGGGTTCTTCTCCTCTTCTCATACCACTGAGGATGTTTTACATGAACCTCTGGCTTCCCATCACAAATTGTCCAGCAATTATCCCCCCTCAGCTCTGAGCCTATGTATTTTCACGTATTTTCTTCTCAGGGAGTGAGAGCACAGTGTTGGGAAGCCACAGCCCTTTTCAAACTGGTAGAGGAAATCCCCTTGGAATTCAGTACTGCTTCAGGCATGCACATGTTTGCACAGCGTGTACCAGTAACTCCTCTTCCTTCACTGTCTCTGACACTCCACAACAGGGGCAAATGTGGTTCTGAGCAAACTACCCAAAAGGGGACGCGCTTCCAGGGCAGGAATGCAAAAATGCTCAAATATCACTGGGATGAAGATCGGCTTTTGGATTGCTCCAGTGAGACTGAAATCCATTAGTCCCAAAGGAGAACTGCCCAAGAAAATTTCTGGGATTTTCCACTGGAATTTGTACATTCCCAAAGGATTTGCTGTAGGAGACCAACCTAGGGTCAAGTATCTGAGGAACTCCCAGCAAACAACACCAAATTCCACTCTGAAAAGCACTTGGGCAAAAACCTCACCTTCACACCCAACAGCTCCATTCACAGTCATGCATTTTCTATAACATTTTCCAAGTATAAATTATTTCTTTTAACGTCTGTTAGCCGCACAGGGCTGGCCGACAGTTGCAAGATGAGCTGCACTGTTCGCCTTTGCACAACTGAATCATTTTGCTGGCAGTCCTGGGGCCTGACCGGCGCCATGGCACCAGCAGCACTGAGCATTACTTAGAAACAAGGGTCCCACTGATCCTGCAAAATCTTTTTTTAATACACCAAACTGTTTGAAAACAAAAGAGCTCAACAGGTCTTCAAAGTTGAAAGTATGACAAACTAGCACAGTGTTTTAACAGGTTTTTGCTAGCCTTTCATAAGCAACAGCACGCACGTGTTTTTCTGGCATAGCAAAACACAAGAACATACAAAGCCAGGATATTAATAACCTGTTTTGATGTTTACTGATCATTTGGCTCTAATCAAACTTTTTGGAGGACTGTCTTAGAGTGCAATGAGTTCCCCCAGGCTTCATTATGGAGCTGCAAGAAGGCTGTTCCCAGAGACAAACGGCAAGTAGTAAGAAATGTACTCCTGTTTGGGCAATAAATGGAAAGCAGAAATACCAAAAAGCAACCTCCTCAAACCCCTCTCTGTCCCCATGCTTACATCAGCAGCCTTTTTGCCTGGTCTCCCAGACGTGGGTGAGAAGCAGCGAGCTTGCAACACTGCCTAGCACGGCTCCAGAGCCAAGGCTGCCAGCTCACAGGCTTCCACCCTCTGCACAGTAGCTGCAGCACCGATAGCTGTGACTGTTCAAAGAAAATAGAAGCACATGGAAACAGAAATCGTGGCCATTGGGGCAGAATCAGGTCACAATAACATGAGAACTGTTGTGCACATCTCAGTACCTGATATGGGGCTAGTCTTTGTGTACGGGCACAAAGCAAAACCCACGCCAGAGCGAGCCGGTCCTGCTCAGAAAACTGTTTCCAGCAACACAGCAGCGAGTTAAAGATTGCTATCACAGCTACCACAGGAATGCCGGCGCTCAGTACGAAGGGTTTTGAAGTAGGGCTTTTGAATGCTGAGCTCCTCGCTGCTTTTAGCTCCCCCATAGACGTACCACCACTGGAAAGGCCAAACCAGCTGCAAAAATCTCTGGAGAAAGTTTTGTCTCTCCACTGCTGCCTTCTTAAGAATCAGTAACCCACTGCATTTATAAATCCCCAAAGAGGTGAGATAACCTCTTTTGGGATAAGACGGATAAAACTTCTGATTTCTAGACTTCAGAGAACATTACTGCCAGGGCTAGGCAGACTTTAAGAAGGACCAGTGGCTTCTAGGCTTTTCAAGAAATTATTTTCAACTAAAAGAAGTTCATTTTTCAGTCAGGGTGCTGAGGGCACCAAAGTTAGGTATAAACTCCCTGCGCAGAGGAACAAGATGCCAGCAGAAGTGCATTCACACTCACCTTCCCCCCCCAGCCCCAAGCCACCCACCAAAAGCATGGTTCCCCTCCTCTTGCCCCCAGGAACGGGGGACGACCTGCAGGCCCCCACGCTTTCCAGCCCCCCACCCCTGCTCCCCCCAGCTTCACAGCTACCTGGTCCCATGGACAAGAAAGGACAGAGGCCACACTGACATTCCCCAGCATCCCCGTGCTGTACAGCAGTGCCTGGCAGCACAGCAGCAGCCCCCAGCCCTCTTTGCACCAGCTCGGCACAGCAGGGAGCAGTCTCCTTATCTGGCACGTGACGGAGATTACATTAGGCCAAGACTGGGTGGCGACAGCCCGTACCCACTGGGCGTATGGCAGTGTTTACATACCTGCCTACCCAGAGCTCTGTACCCTCACTACGAGCGGAGGACTTTGGCGAGCCTGTTCCAGCTGCAGGGATCCACATCCCAACCCACAGCACGCTGCTGGCGCGGAGCGTCGCTGGTAGGAGAGGGCACGCTGCCTTTAGCTGCTCCCTGCAACTCCCACTGCACTTCTCGTGGCACCATAAGGTTGGTACAAACGCAGAGCTGCTTAAACTGAAAGATCACGCACATTGCGTGTCATTAAACTATATTTAAACGTTTTTCTGTCAAAGACAACTTACAGTTAGGACCAATCAGTTATAGTGCAGACTCAAGGGGTATTTCATGACAGCGAAAAGCATAAAGTATCAGCTCTCACGCACCTTAAAAACACCATCTTTGCTCCCCAGCACTGTTAACAATAAACAGACCCAGTACCTACAACAGCCACATATAGAAAAAGAAATCTTCTCCACGTTGTAAGGAAAAAAATCTGTTTGTGAAAGCATACCTGTACATGTAAAGTCCATCCTGTGCCTATTTCTTCAAATAACGTACTCAAAACAACCCCTTAACACACTAAGTTAAATTATTAGAGGAAAGCACTAATGTTAACTTTAAAATGCAAATTTAACCTTTGAACCTTGACTGTAATGCAAAATACTCCTGTGAGAAAAAGACTTGAACAACGTATTAGAGAAACGTGTGCTCTCATCTCTTCTAATCTAGTCGCATCTCAAACTATCATTTTTCATAGGTATGTGTGAGCTTAAAAAGAAATACACACACATCAGCAAAATGAGGCCCTGTTAGAGGATGCCAGGTTTTCTGACAAAAATGTGCCATGACACTTTGTGTCTTAATCATTTTACACAAACCTAAGAATTGTCAGTGCTCAGATAAATCATAATTTACCATAAACTTATCTTGCAAAACTGAGCTTCGTTTTCTTCTGTTGTTTTCTCCCCTTCCCCCTTGCCAACAGCTCAGGGAATAGGCATGCAGCTCTGCAGTGGGTTGGCCATATGAACTCTATTAAAAAACTGATTATTTCAAGTTGTTACAGATCAGATGATAACTTCCCTCAAAAGGAAATGAAAAATATGAATAGACTCTAACTGGTATCTAATAAAGAAGTGGGACTGTTGCACTGTGTAAACACTGAATTAGAATAATAAAAGAGGGAGACTCAAACAATGATGCTTTGTGTTTCTCATTACAACCCGTGATAATTCCTCCAGAGGCCTGCTCCTTCCAGCCCTGTAAACATGCAGAAGATTGTAATAGAGTAATATTATTTTTCCACGCCCTGATAAAATATACCTGAAAGGTGTTTCTGGAGCATAGTTTAAAAGGACAACCTGTTTTTCCATTCTGCACATATTCCCTGAAACAAAACAGTTTGGAAGAAACCCTTCTGGGTGGGCTCCGAATAAATCACCCCCCCAGTAAGATAACTCTTAGAACAACCTCCAAGCATGTGTGTTCAGAGAGCATGTGCAAATCCTACTGCACGTGGGTGCACCTGTGACATTACCTGCAGACTCTCACAAACCTTAGCTATCCTGATGTGTTTATCCCAGTCTGCTCTAAACGTGAGTTCTTCTCTTCTACCTGTGCCTTGTATCGAAGCACCAAGAAGCTGCTGCAACTGATACACAACTGGTTCACTCAGGAGCAAACAAGTGACCTGCGTATTAGCAAAGTGCTTTGCACTTCGCAAATAATAGCGCACAAACGCATTAGCATTAGATGTAAGGCTACTAGAGTTGCGAGACTAGGAACAAATGCCTGCGTAACAAATTTATTGCCAGTTCAAGTTCTTTGACAGATAATGAGACACCTAGTATCCTAACCAGCAATCTGCCTTTTTAATGCACAGAAAAACAATTTGCCTCCCGTTGCGGGTCTGTATTGACTGATTCCACATACCCCCACATGTAACCTTACATGTGAGCAATGCTGAGGAGCTGAACCATCTTTGCAAACCAATACGTGCTCAGCGTGTGCCAGGTTCTGTACATTTTGCCCTTTCCAATTCATCCCATCTGTTTATACCCTTTCCATCTATAGTTGACCATCATTTTCCAAGGTTTCAAATTCACCCTTTTCCTTTCATTTTTTCCTATCTGATGTACATTGTAATGATATTAAGACTTCTTTTTTTCTTTAAAGAACTAGCTTAACTCAATTTCTTTCCACAGTGTTTGTCCAAACTGGTTGGCTAAGTGAGACCTTTCTAAGGTATTTGGCAGAAGCCTGTCATTTGTCAAGTTATTTTTCCAATTTCAGTCAGTGTTAGTTTTAAAACTGGTATCAAATGATTTTTGTTACATCTGATCAAAAAACACTTTCTAGCTGAGCTGACATCCTTTAGTCCAACCCATTAACACTGCAAGAGGCAAACGAAGTAGTACGTGGTGGAAAAACACACAAAAGTCTGGTTTGTGGCCAAAATTCCACCTAGACAGAACAGTAGGCGGAGGAATACTAGGTCTCTTGAGCCATATTTCCCAAATCTTGTTAGGAATGATTTTCTTTCCAGAGCAGAAGGATTTTAGACACAAAGCAACAATGCTAAATGTGGGCTTGATGAGATCTGCTGAAGATACAAAGGGACACCACCTCATTCTGCTGCCCTGACATCTCCCATAAGCCTTGTAGCCCTGGCACATGCCGGGCAAGTTGCTTATTTCTTCCAGGTTTTATTAAACACCAACTGGTGTGTTGGTTCTGGATGCTACTAGAATCAGGAGAGACCAGCTCAAATATCTTCTCATTGTTGCTGCTAAATCCTTACTATTTTGTAAGATTGAGTATGACAGGTCATAGAGAAGAACAAAGACTTTTATTCATGAAAAACCCTACCAGCCTTCAAAGCAAGTCATATGAGAGATATATGAATACATATTTTTATATCTTGTGGTTAAATTAGAAACAAGATTGAAAATGTTAATGTCCCTCACAAACTCGTTCCATTCTCTCCACATTTTCCTGCTCATTTAAAATGACAAACTGTGTCCTTAATTTGTCCCTCCTTTTACCCCTTCTTGTCCTTTGACTCTCCCCTCTTCCCCTTCCTACCGTTTCTTGACTTCACATTCACCTACAACCACCAGCTGGATTCTGAGTTGCAATACACCAACTCTTGCCATTTGGGGAATCTGGCAATTTGCAGCTAGGAAAAGACCTTTCCTTTCTTGGTTCCCCCAAGCAAACCGTAAAGAACAAGCACGGGAGAAAAACATCAACGCCACCTAAGACTGCTAAAAACCCTGCTGTTACCTGTCCCAACTGTTCCCAGCTTAAAGCAGAACGATCAGAGTACGCTGACAGAAGCCCGTAACAGGTGCACCTTAAGCAGTCTGGGATTAGTTTTAACATTGAGTTCTGGAAATACCCAGAAGCCATAACTACACAACCGTGCCAGAAATCCCAAGAGACTGTGCTGCCTTCTCAGGATGCACCTGAAATCACCAGCCGTGCTGCAGGCTCTGGCTCAGTTACTTCATCTCCGCCAGCCCGCCCTGGCCTCAGTGCAACAGCAGTAACAGCGTGTTCCCTCCTGGGACTTAACACTCGCTTATACTTGAGAGGTGAAGAATGTAAGACTGCCCCAAGTGTGCCCCTGCTACTTCAGCAGGGTTTCACAAACCCGCAGAACTGTGGAGAGAGAAAGATCTTGTGGCCAGCAGTCCCAGCACGGGCTGCTCTGCTACTGAGCTCAGCCTGTGAGGACAGGCTTCGCTGCGAAGCTTGGGCTTGCAAAGGCAGACACCATGTGGAAAGAGGCTTCCTTCTGGTTCGTGGGTCACAACAATGTGCTTCAGAACACAAGCCTAGCACATGTCCCCTGTGCTTCAGCTTGCAGGTGTCTCCTCTGCCTGGTTTGGCCCTCACAGGGTGCGTCCTTGGCCTGTGAAGAAAGGTGGGCACAGCCCCTCGCAGGCCCCTCCAGCTGCTTCAGGCAGTGCTGCAGCAGGGCCGCCATCTTCCAGCCCATGGCTACGAGGACAAGGGACACACACGGACCCGAACAGCAACATTCAACCAAACAGAACCACGCAGAGACACAAACAGTCCAGTGCTAGCCCAACAAACAGCTTTCTCAGCGAGCTAGAGCCTGGCCTCGTGCTCTATGTTCAGACAAACTCCATGTCAAGGAAAGAAATATGTCGCTTTAATGCAGTAGACACAACTGAGAAAAAATTGTCTGAGGTAAAATTCACTAAGTAAAGGCCATTTCCTCTGACTTTTTTTAACTAGACCAGAATAAGGTATCTGTGTGAGGCAGAAGTGCTGGCCAATTCAACCAGATGAACAGGGTGGAGATGGGGGAAGAAAACAAGTAAAAATTGTCTGCACACGAATGCTTGGGGCCATCAAAACTGGGCACCTATGTTAGAAACCACATTTGCTCACTTGCAGAATTTACATGTTGAAGTCACACAGGGCAATGTAGTAAAACACAGAGAGCAGCTGTTGTGACTTCGAAAGAAGAAATAACAAGAGGCAAACTTCTAACTGAATGAAACACTCTGGCTACAGGGACAACAGCCTCTAAAGGAGGCAAAGGAACTCAAAGCAGCTACTCAAATTAACAGCCATATAAATGAACTGAATTTCAACCAGACAGTTAGGTACCTCTGAATGCTACCGACTGCTTTATTGGTAGACATAAACAAGTTTACAGCCTCAGAAGACTGCAATCTCCCTTGCCATACAGGAAAGGAAAATCGTTTCTTTTAGAGGAACTTGGAGTTGCTCAACAAAATTAATCTAACACAGGAAAACCCTGCCAACACAGGTGCAACTATAATACACTGCCTGTGCAGCTGGGGAACATGAAAATGGGATTTCCGTGTTCCCATCTCACTCACTAAAGACAGAGCACAAATAACGTAGGTAACACATGCAGCTGAAGAATCTGTAAAAAACAAGCAAGTAGAAAACTTGACAAGACTGCAGAAGTCACAAAGGTCAATCATAAGAAAGTTTGCTAATGTATTAATTAAGGTTTGAGCCCTTCTGAGGAAGCTGCCTTCACTGACAGCTTAGCTGCAGGGCAAGGAAGAATCATCTGGATCTGTATTTTAGAAAACAAAGTTGAGAGGACATTTTACAGACTTTTGACGCAAGCTGTATTCCTGAAGGATAAATATAATGTGTACTGATAACACTGGCTTCTCTGCAATCTCTGTGTTCTCTGTAACTGGTATTTTTAAATACAGATTACATGCACACAGTTACTAGCTGCAACCACACATAACAGAAGGGACAATACAACAAATGGCAGAATAGACTCTTTGCTATCAAAACACTACTTGGGTTAGAAGTCAAGACAAGAAGCAGACATTCCTTTTTACTATGAACTCATCTGCAGCATTTTAATCAGAGATACATGTGGAAAAAAGGGACATGGGCAGCTATTTGCATCGCTTCCCATTTCTGTGTTTCTAACTGGAAGCAAAAAGACTGCAGGACATGTGAAGATGACGTGTGGCATCACTGCTTGTCAGCTATGCCCTGTGCTCTGCTCTGGGCGCTGAGGCAATACATTCAGCTTCAGAGAAACAGTATTTTTCATGACAGCTTATCTCAAGCTCCACAAATCTGTCTGCATCAAAAGAACAACAGAGGGCAGATTTCATGGGAACTAAAAGAAGTGTCTACACTGAGAAAAACTAACCCAACTGGCAGCACTACAACTTTGTTTAGACTATGGGAAGTTCAGTAAGCCACTGATAAAGACGTAAGGGTCGCACTGCAAGGGTGTGATACAGAAAGGTATGTTTTCCTCAGAAGAGCAGTGCTCCTGTTGTAAAACAACCTGAGTATTTCTAACCCTACCAAATGACCCTCTCACGTCTCTTGCCCACACATGAGTGAGTAACTAAATCAACTGACTGATGAACTTCCTGTATCTACAGATACAGCATCACCCCACCCACCCACTAAAGGAAAAGATATTTACTATTAATGAAAGACAACACTGGCTACTGGCAATGTGGCTAGAAGAGACAAAAGTGGAAGGGAAAGGGTGAGAGGTTTGAAGGAGCTGTGGAGTATCACGGTCCCACAAACCTGGGAGCCTTGGGGGGAAGAGACTTTTTCTCCTTTCCTACAGATACACAAGTAGCTCTCTATTTAGACTCTCAGCAGGCTAACTTTTCACAAATTCTTTCCAGTCAATATAATAAATGGGACTTCACATTCTTATGCTACTTTCTCATGAATTTGTGTTTTATTGCTCCATTTTCAGAAGCTATTGAGCCCATGGGACACTTTAGTAGTCAATATAATACAGTACTGCACAGCAAACACACGTTTGGAAATGACCTGGAAACACATAATGGAGACAGTAAAATGAGTAAGACTAAATAGCCTTTCATTTCAACCTGGATACTAGTTCCAGCAAGAAAATACAATGTATTTTCAAAAAAAAAAAAAAAAAAAAAAAAAGCCCATCAAAGCCACAAAGGCAATATTACGTTGGAGCTGTGAGTAACCTGACAAAGGAAGTTGTAGGTAGATTAGTGCAGGTCAGTCTAAACATCAATTGCATTCTTAGGCTGGCCTCTGATTCAGGCTGCTACCCTCAATATTGAAAGTTAATACATAGGAACAATGGAAAACAACTTTCCTCCTGGCCGTATTGGTGAGGTTTAATTGAAGCAGAAGATGAGAATCACCCTGTGATTTAACAGACACATTCTTCCTCTTAGGACAAACTGGTAAGACAGAATTTATTGTACAGTAATTTTGCAGTGTTGAGATATCATCATCATGTTCTGTTTTCTACAAGTCAAAATGAAGGCCCTGCTTCTGGCTGCTATGTTAAATTGTATTTCAAATAAAAAGCCATCCTAAATTCCTGGCAAAGTACAAGGTTTAGGTCAGTTCTATAAGGAATTTTTGTCAGCTGGAAGAGGGCTTCTACATGAAAGATTTGTAATAATGAATACCAGCCTCTTTAAAAAATAATGCTTGTTGAATTTATCATCACCTGCAAGACTGGTTATGTTAATAATCCTTCACATTATGCCAAGTAGACTGAAAATAATTAATAGTTCACAAACAACCTTCCCACAGAAGTTTCAGTGCCAATGCTGTTTTTAGTGATTAGAATAAATTAAAAATATAATCCCAGATATTCAGGCCTTGAATACAACTTCCTTATACCTGAGAAACTACCATGAAAAACTTATTATAAATCTCTCACAGCATTACCCTGTCAAGGGTGATCAAGTTCCTAGATCAAAGGTCACTGGGGAATTTCAGTCTCACCATTCAGAATTCTTAATTAAAGTCCACTCTGTTCACAAAATGTAAAAGTTAATTCAATGTATGCACACAGAGGTTCCACTGAGCGAGCTCTGCTGAGCTTCCACAAACGCTCAGGATTCAAAGGGTGAGAACCAGCATTGTGTGATGTCTTCCAAAAATAAAAAATAAAAAAAAAATGGACCTTAGCTGATGTGATATTGAGGCGGTACTCATTAAATCCTGAAGGCTCTCCGTCTCACTGGGCAAGCTCTTTCCTCCTCTTGTCTAAAGTAGCTGTGAAACAATGCTCAATTGGTAACGTGTCTCCAGCCAGCAATAAGGAATGTCTGCAAGGACACAGGCATGTGAGAAAGGATGAAGAGGAAGAGAAGGAAATTGAGAATAAAGCAAAAGATGGAAGTGAGGAAGGTCAGAAGGTTGTTTATACATTTACAACATCTCTAAAATAGAGTCACGCCCCAGAGAGATGCAGGTGGCAAACTGATTTCATTAGAAAAACCACAATGGTTCAGAGACAAGGTTCATTTTTCCAAGTATCCTGTTTCCAGCACTGCTCATACCCAGCTGTTGCAGGGGAAGGCTCTCAGACACCCTGCTTGGCTGTATTAAATGGGATTCCCACAGGACAGGCCTGAAAGGTTTTGCTAAAATTCACCACCAGACTAAAGAAACGTTACCCAAGGCAGAAAACAAGATCTGCGATTCAGAGCATGCCAGGCAAGGTCATAAAGTTTAGAACCAGCTCAGGAAATGTTTCCCCAAGAACAGCACTGTGTATGGCATACAACATGCCAACGCAACTCCCAGGTCCTAAAAAATGTTCACATCTGCCTCCACAGCATGGAAAATAAACCTGGGTACTCACTGCTCTGCTAGCCTAGGAACTGGGTACTGGCCTACAAGCAGCACAAGCCCTACCCGGGTGTGACAGGGAGCAGCATTACCACATACACCACACGGGCTGCTGGAGCAGAGCGCGCAGCTTTGTGCAGGGCTCCGGCTCACAGGGAAGGAAGCACCACACCAGGATGACGTGGCTGTGGGCGCTTCACTCATGGATGCTGTCAAGGCAAGAAGCAGGCAAGATCAACTGCATTTGTTTCTCAGCCCTCCGTGAACTTTGGATCTTACGAGCTGCTACCCAGAGCTGCTCAAAATACCCTTCAAGAGGTTTTTCTCCTGACAACTGTGGAATAAGGAAAAAGTCTGTCCACTAAAGCACTCACTCTGCCAAGTCTTTTATTTCTAAAAATACCACCAAAAACTACCACAAGATCTACTATCTTCTCTTCATTTTTTAATTTCTTTCTGCAGTGGTGCAGGGGGGCCAGGGCCCACTTTGCACCAACCTCCTTGGTCACCACCCAGCCAAGGAGGCTGGTCTGCACTTGAGTCAATGCCATCAAAGTCAAAACATTCAAAACTGAACCATGCATGTACTACTAGTGTTGACAAAAGTCATATGCCTTGCTTTAAAATGTTCTGCAAAACAATCCAGTTGGTGATCAGATCTATGCCTCACCACTTCTGGGGCCCTTTGAGATCGCCTCTGCTGAAGATGATCCAGGACACCGGAGGCTCCAACAACAGAAGCCAGACCCTGAAGCTGCCAGACTTCCCACGCTTGGGAATTGCAAGTATTTAGCTGTTGCTTCTCCATTTCTTCCCCTCTCCAGCATCTCATCTCCAATACCCATCCATCCTTATTGCCAACAGGGACTGAGCTCACCAGGAAATGTTCTGCATTGCCCTGACCTCTGCAAAAAACGTACAACAGCTATTACTGGAACATGGCACGCGAACATTTAGTGTAGATTCTGACCTGAGGGCAATGTATAGCCCGTAGGGCCTCAGCAGTTTTCTGAGCTCTCTTACAGGATATGTCTGCAAGAAGCAAACCCAAGTACACGTATGCAGTGAAGGCTCCGCTCTTATCAGACCCCTCCCAGTCCGCTCCTGCTTTTAGCAGGTCACTGCCCCAAGTGACCTCCAGCACGTTGCACTTGCCAATAAAACACAATAGCCTGAAACTGGAAATACCTCGGGTCTAGCGTACAACAGGACACTCGCTGACTGTGTCAGTGCTCCAAGTGAGCAGCTTAATGGGGAGGGAAAAACACGGTGATTAATTACAGCTGGAGAAAACACCTTGGTACAGCAGACAGACAACACTCACTCTTATTCAGAAACTTGAGGTTACAGTTCAGGACTGCACACGTGGAAAGTATTTAAGGAAAAAAAGCTGAAACGCTGTTTAATTGGCGACCTCTCACCCACAGCCCGAGCAGCCGGCCACAGGCTGGAGGCAGCGGGCGAGAGCCTCAGCCCCGCGTCCCCAGCCCGGGCTGGCAGCTTCCCGGGCAGACCAGCCTCTGCGCTCACGTCTTGCTGGCGCTCTACAGCTCGCTTTGTCTCTGGTTCCTTTCCGATTCTCCACCAGCCACCCTTCCTCCATCCCACCCGTTCTCCTCACCCCCCTCCTCCCGAGTCCCACGAGGGGAGAGCCCCAAAACGCCCCCCAGGGACGGGGCCGTCACCTCCCCGGGCACGGCGCAGCGGGCGGCCGCCCGGCCGGCTTCCCCGAGCGGGCAGGGGGCCGGCTGTGCCCGGGCTGCCCCCAGGCTGTGCCCGGGCTGCCCCCAGGCTGTGCCCGGGCTGCCCCCAGGCTGTGCCCGGGCTGCCCCCAGGCTGTGCCCGGGCTGCCCCCAGGCTGTGCCCGGGCTGCCCCAGCCCAGCAGCCGGAGGTGCCGCGGAGCTGCCCGCAGCGCACCCGCCCGAGGCTCTCCCCCGGCGCTTCGGGAGGCAGCGCCGAGCCCCCAGGGGCCGCAGCGAGCCGGGGCAGCCGCAGCTCGGGGCCGGGGCCGGGGCCGGGGCCGTGGGGAGGGAAGGAAAGGGGCGAAGGGGCAGAAGCGAAGCGGCCGCGTCCCTACCCGGCTCCGCTGGCGGCGGCTCCCGCAGGCTCGCACCGACAGGGCGGGCACGGCACGGCCCACCGGGGGCGGCTCGGCTCGGCACAGCCCTCTCCTCCTCCCACTCCTCCCCCTGCAGGCCCGGCCCGAGCGGCATCTGGAGGCGGCCGGCTCCGCGCAGGGCGAAGCCGGGCACCCGGCACTTGCCCCCCGGGCGTTTCTCACCTCGCGTCGTTGCCCCGGCCCCGAGCTGCGCGGCCCCGGGAAGGGCAACAACAGCCCGCGGGGATCGCCACCAGCACAGAGCTTTGTACTGCTTCCCCCGATGTACTCGTGACCTCTCCTCAACAACTGCCTTCTTAAGGGAAAAATAATATATCCTGCTGGTTTCTTCCAGCAGCGATGAGCCAGCAATCGCTTCTGTGTCTGGAAGTGGTTGCTTAATAATCTAAATACAGACACCCATCCTAACAGCTATATAAATCCAGAGCAGCTGTGATGAAAACCCTACAAGCAGCTGGGAAGGAACAACTAGGAGAGACAATTCTGTTCCAGACTTCATCAAGTGTCTTGCACTTCAGTCTGTCTCAGAGACTTCTGGTGCTTTGGAGTTTATATCCATAGCAAAATTCATGGATTTTGACTGAGGTGTCTCTCCAGGACTGACTCTTGGCAGCATTTTTCCAGCAGCTTTTGTGGCATCTGTAGGTTAAACCATGCTCTGAAAGCACACTGCTTCCTTTCAACACCCTGGTATGAAACAGAACAATTCACCTATACCAAGGGAGCTCGCGTGCCAAGTTAAAGGCAGAGAACAACCAGCAGTGAAGGTGCTGCTGGCTCTCGTTTTCAGCCAGATGTTCCTACGGCAGATCCTAATCCAGACATCCCATTTCCACCTACAGGACATGGACAAGACTTCCCTGCTTCCACCCTCCTCCGTCCCTGTGCAGACGGTGCTCTCTTAGTGGGGGCTGTAGGGCAGGCACAGAGCACAGCTGCGGCACCAAAGCGGGGCCTGGAAAGGTGGAAATAAGCACTCACCTGCTGGGGGACAAGGCTGACTCCCTCCGTTGTGTTTTCTCTTGCCTGTGAAAGTGAAGAAATCTTTGAACGTCCACTAGCACAGCTGGTCTTTTCAGGCTGCAGGCAGCTCATCTGCCCAGCACACTCAGCTTCTGACCACACGTTTCCTCTTGCCTCATTGTCAGTTATCAGCTCATTTAGTATTCTTCTGATACAACAATCCTATGCCTCTCCCTCACCAGTTCCAAGTATCCTTTGTATTCTCATCACTATCTATCACTGCCTTCTATTCTTCTTGCTTTTTCTTTTTACTCTCATTAGACACCTTGAGGAGGGCAATTTTCCTGGAAGGCAGCTTACTGAAATTGACCTTGTCTCATTATCTGAGCAAGGCCCCAGGAGCTATTTACATATTTTCCTGATAAGAAATGAGAATGTCCTGATGATCCTCTGAAATCGACAAGGAATTGCCTTACTGTTGTTCAGTGTTTCTTGCTTGTCTGCACTTGCCTAATTCTCATCATGTAACAGTACTGAGTACAGTTACAATATTGTTATAACACTGTTTGAAGGAAAAAGCAGTATCATGCTCTTGAATTTAAGCACTGAGGATATGTTGTCAATACCTAGCACTTATAGATTATATAAATTTGGAAGGAAGAATTTTCATACAGATTTTTAGTTAATTTCTGCCTGTTAGGTTACAGCTGCATCCCATTTTTAAATATTTTTTTCATGCAACCATTAAGGCAAAAAAAATAAACTACAATTGCTTACATGTATTTTTTTTAAAGATTGATATTTTCTTTTATGAACATTGCTTCAAAGACCTGGAATCCTGCAAGAAAACCCAATGCAAACACCCCTCTCTCTCTCCACATGTTACAACCAGCTTCTGGCAGCAGCACCGAGAGCTCCCCACGGCCAGCACAGGGTGACTGCCTGCACGGGGCTCGGCAGCGCTCGGCTTTCTGCCTTCATGGGGGCAGAGAAGTCAGTGGGAGCAGTAGCCCTCAGGCAGTGGGGAGAGCCAAGACCAAGCTGTGGGCAGAGCAGGGGGTCTGAGCCACACAGCCCTCCCAGCAGCCACGTGTCCTGGGCAGGGAAACACAGGGCAAGTGGGCCTGTTACTCCCAAATGCTTGCCTTGTGTGAGGGGATCTTTGCCCTTTACAGCTTTGGTCAGCGGTCTGTCCTTAACAGTCCCACTCATCCTGTCCATGGCATTCACCTGGGGCAGGCCCCTCAGATCTTACTGCAAGCAGGTTGAAGGGAGATCTTCGAATTTATGGTTCCTCTAACCATTGAAGTCAAATCCTGCTATGGGCATTTCCTGAATTTGGAAAGGCTTATCTAGATGCTATCTGAACACAAGACTGACTTAAAAGCTCTACGGATACATCATTAAGATGAGAAACACCTACCCAGATGATCAGATGGCAAGCTTCCTGCCAAGGAGCAAATTCCACCATCCTGACCCAGATGAGCTGTCCCTAACACAGCACTTCAAAGACTGTAAAGCAGATGCCTAGAACATACAACTCCACACGTCCTTCTGCAGCTGTACCAAATCTGTCCTCATGTGTGAAAATCCTTCTGAACTTGGGTTTTGCACAGATGCACTCGTTCATTTCCTGGCAAGCTGCTGATGGAAATGGTGTGAGTTCTGTGCAGTTCTATGTGCAACACTTCATTCAACTGAACATTGCTGAGCTGTTTCCTTATCTGGCTATACCCAACTTGAGCGGTGCTGGAACCAGAATAGAAAACTGCACAGAACAGAGCAGGGGTACCTGAGGTAGTGGGGAGGCATCCTCTGTTACAGGTGCAGGATAGCGCCCACCCTCAAGGTCTCTCTGTCAGCAAGGTTGACAAAAGCATTTCTGGGCGCTGGCGCTGCTGGAAGGCAGATGCTCACCTCCTGCCTATGCGAAAAGGAAGGGCTGGCTTAAGGGAGCCCTAGAAGCTGGCCTTAACCCCCAGCATCAACTGTGCCAGCTGCTCCCTCTGAACAGTAGCTGGGGTGCAAGCCACAAGGCTAGGGTAGCACAGCTGCCCACTTGGGGACCCTGGGAAACAGGCAGCAGGGCCAACAGATGCATGAGGGACACATGGGCTGCGTGGCTCCTAGGCAGGTTGCAAGTACTGAGGAAAGCGATGTTTCGATGCATTAGGTACTGCACAAGCATGTCATAAATAATCGCCCCTGTACCATGGACATCACAGGCTGAAAGGAAGACTTGCACTCACAGCCCCATCCATTAACAGCCTTGACCTTGACAGGGTCCTGAAAACAGGGCTGCGGAGGAACGAAGCAGCAGAACATTTGCAAGTAGCCGCATTCAAGCAGAAAGACAGCCCTCCGGCACGTCCAACCCAGGACAGCCGACTGCTGCACAGTTCTGCCACGCTGCGCAGCCAAGCGCGGTACCTCTGGGAGGGCAGCTCATGCAGGGCTGTCTAGAGCAGCCGCTCACCTCTCCCTGACCCTGCGGCTCAGTCAAGCAGCACGGGGAATTTGAAAACACGCTGTACTTGTGCTGCTGAAAGAGCCAGCCGGCTTACTCACCTGCGAGCTTTCTGTGCGCGGCGCCCAGGCTGTTCCACCATCAGCAGCTTTGTGATGTAAAATGGCACTCATCCTGACAGCCCATAACAAGGTGGGATTTTTTTCCCCCTGCAAAAACACAAGGACACTCGTGGGGTTTCCTTTAACACAGTCATTGCCTGCAAAGTCACTGTAATGCTTTCTGTATTCCCTGGGATATTTTTCCACTTGTTCATTATAAGATCTAGCAACTGCTACAGAATAGCAAGGATTGTAATAATAGCATTACACATTAAGGATGGCTTTAATTACGTGTACAATATCTATGTAAATGCCAGATAGCAGCTTCCTCATGAAAGGCAGGGTTGGTTTGTTTGCCTCTTATCCTTGCAGTATGGAATCTTATTGCTTCTTATGATGTAATATTCATTTGGTTAGACTTAATTATGTAAGCTAGTAATTAAATTAACCTTGCTTAAATTAAAGAGAAATACTTTGATACAGTTTTTTTCTATCATGGTGGCTCCTAAAATATCTCCATCAGGACCAGATCCCTATTGTTGAAGGAGCTGTAAAAAAGACACACAGGGAAAACAGGTCCAGGCAACCCCATGTGCCTGATAATGAGAGGAAGGCACTGATGAATGACATGTGCCCAGCAGCTCTGGAAATGAAGTGCAGGTGTCTGTTTAGGTACCCAAAAGCAAAAGTTGTTCTCAATGCGATACCAGTTTGAAAACCTTGGCCTGAGTGTCACGCCCAGCATTACACCATAACTCACTCAGTGCAGCTCTTCCAGGTGTTTTGTTTAGCAATTTTAGCCTGGTTGAATAAATCCCCAAAATGTTCATAGTGACAATGCTCCCCTGAAATCCAAGTCACAGAGAAGTGAGGTAGCTTAGCCAAGGTCATGGCTAACTCTGTGGTTTACCCTTAACTGTTCTGCTGTCATAACTGCACCAAGCAGTCATTAGACTCCTGTTTGAGTACAGGTAAACAGATCAGGCCCTTGCTGAGTCACTGGCACAGTCAGAACTCCGACATCCTGCCATGAATAGCAATGCTTAAGGCACAAGCCAAAAGGGAATGGAAGTCTTCAGCTGCTCCAGAGAAATAGCTTCCACTAATGTAGTCTGGCCAGCCAGGCTTGACTGTGTGGTTTGAGTGAGAAAACAAATGTTACCTCCAGATTAAACGCAGAGGTCACAGAATAAAACTGTATGATTATGACTACTCCAGAATACCGCACATATAAGGTACAATGTCACAGGCACACTGGAAAAGTGAAACCAATCCCACAGACTGCCAGGACAAGGGTTCCCAACACAGCTTCAGCTTAGTCCTCCTCTATACACACAGCATGGCACAGCCTTGATTTCTTATTTCCCCTGTGTAAACTGATCAGTGAAGCTTGATCCCAAACTCTTCCTTGTAACTCTCAGGAGGAGGTTGATCCCAGACTCTCTCCTCCAGATGAGCAACAAGGGAAACATTCAGTGTGGGCCAGGAGAACACAATCTGGCAGGGAGTTACACAAGCGTTTGCTGAGACAGCACTGGAATGTCAGCAAACAGGATCTTTGGGTCTAACCCCAGCTCTGGAGGCAGCAAGCAGCTTAAGTCATCATAAACACCAGGCCCAATCACACCAGCAGGTAGATTTGTTTTGAAAAGCAGATGAACCTCACTGCTTTAAAAGCCACAGTTCTGTTCCCAGCTCCGCATGCGGCCCACTTGCTAGACTAGCTGCAAAATAAGTGAATGACCTCGGCCTCCCTACAGGAAGGATAACTGGCTTTTAGAAATACAGACACCAACAGGAGCAGTGCAGCATGTGGGACTCAGTGGACTTCTGGGCAGTGGAGCATGTGGGATGTCGTGGACTTCTGGGCGTTGGTAAATGGTGTTATGAGGGTATCTCACTTCCCGCTTTGTACTCTTTCTGTGGGCTGGCAGAAGACCTGTTAAATATGTCAGAGCCACGTAAAACGCACAGCACATGCAAGCTTTGACCTTGTGGCCCATAAGGCGATGGTCATGTCTAAGACACAAACCAATCCAAAAGGAAACAATGAAGATCCTACCCAGACCATAAAGGACTGCAGGACTGGTCCCAATTATTTGTTTACTCTGTCATGTTTTAAACTGGAGAAAAAATAAATTACAGTAATAACAATCAAAGCTTTTGAATTCTCTGTGTATAGCAGTTCTCTTATATCTATGCACTGCATGTGCTTGTTGATGCCAATGCCCTGTAACCGAACGCCACTGCCGTCTGTCACACACAAGTCCTCATTATGTTGCATAACAAATTACCTTTGTTGCCCAAGAGAATGGCACAGTGGATTTTGTTGTTGCCTCGCATAAACTTTAGTCCTGAGAATTCCACTTTGCACTGACGCATCGCTTCTGTCTGATGAGTGCTTTATTTCTGTTGTTAAGCAGCAAGCTTCATGATACGCAGGCAGCCACAGATCCTGAAAAACAAGTTTAGAGATACATAAATACAGCACCATTATGTCTGCAAAACAATCGGCCACGTGGATTCTGACTGCTGCCATAATGCTGGGTTTAGAGGCTGCAGCTACACGTCCTGGGAGACAGCTCCTCTGCGTATTCATGGCTATTGTCATCCGATGTTTTCGTTGGCAAGCAAAAAACAGTATCGTAAAGAAACAAAGAAAGTGGCAGAACAGCAAAGTAATTTTAAACCAAAGATTTCATGGCATTTGCATTTTAGTGTTATACTACTGCTTTTTTGTGAATTCAACCAACATTATCTATTGTTTTCAGTGTTTAGCTACTGTTTAACTGAACAGGATTAATTAAATAGCTCATCTATTAAATAACAAAGTGTGAAAAACCTTTACAAATTCATCTGCATAATTACAAAATGTTAAACCTCATTAGATGTTTCTTCTGAGTCTTCTTTATTTATGTTCAGCACATATTTCAGAGGGGAAAAAAAAAAAAAAAAAAAAAAAATTATTGCCAGGCTTCAAACAGTGTTCCCTTTCTTAAAACATTTTGGTTGGCAGGTTTTTCTACTGGCCTATGACCAATGCTCTGTATAAGTGGAAAAATAGTGGTGATATCTATGAGCCATATTTTGCTACATCTTATAAGGAGTAACGCTATCTTATTTTCATATGTGCTGGCTGTACACTCTGCTCAGGGCACTACTGGAAACCCACTGATAGCCGTTCCCTACTTTCCCTGGACAAAATCCATGGGGGAGGGAGGGAAACAGTCATTACCTAAGCCAACTTCAGGAAAGTCTGAGCTGGCCTGTTGGGATAACCTTAAATAAGGGTAACAATATCTGGATGCCAGCTGGTTTGAAGACACGTATCGTGATGTATTCTCCTAACCCTTACAGAAACATACATTTCAGTCTCCAGTATACAGTTGTCTCCTATGCACTAAATCATTCAGCAATAGTTGAATCTGCTTTTTCATCAGTGCTCCTATCTGTCCTAATGAACATCATTTCCACTGCTCGCCCCACGTTGTATGTGGCCAAGTAACAGTCATCAAATAAATCATTTGAGACATTGCTGGACAATGGGTGAATAAGTTATTGCTGAGGGATTGGGTTTTGTTTCTATTTACTGGCTGTAGCAAGAAACACTTCGAGCCAAATTTCAATTACAGGACATAAGATAAAGAAAATCCAGTCTGGGCTTTTTAAGAGAGAGTTGTACTTCATAATTAGGTATGGTCATTTTCAGACACTGCTGCTCACAGTTTGTGATGCTAATACAAAATCTACCTGGGTATTACTGCAGACAGTTTAGGAAAGCCTTCATGGGAATGCATAGTTATGATCAAAGATGCCAGGAAGACACGTGGATGCTTAAGATACGGAACAGTGAAAAAATATCGTTGTAGGAACCTGAGAGATTTGAACATGCTACAGCTGAGATTACAGGAAGTTGTTTGGCTGCTCGTACTGCTTGTGGAAATAATCGGTAGGCAAGCTAAGCGGCACTAGGGAGGGAGGGAGACCACAGCCCTGTCTGCTTCAGCATAAAACACCAGCCCTCAATATGTTGGCTCCTTCCTCTCAGCAAAGATGCTGGTAATGCAGGGCCTGGGAAAATTCCGAGTGAAAGACCGAAACTTTTCAGGTCCTGAAAAGAGATGAATAAGAGAAGACTCAGTATAAGCATGCCCTGGAATAAACATGATTGATGCAGTAGATGGGAACTCGTCTTCATGTTTGAATGTGAGGCTATGCAAGGAAATGAAAAGAGTGAAAAACTCAAATCTGAGGAAAAGGAAGTGTGTTTTCACACAATAATCTAATGTGAGTCTAGACAGTAGCGTGGATGGATAGTGACAAGTCCTGGTTACGCTTAATGCATGGTGAAGCTGACCTTAAACTTACCATTCCCTGCTGCCAGCTCCAAGCGGTGACAGCAGCACATCCCACCAGCAGCACCACACTCCTGGCGCTGCTTCCTCACAGGTACGAGGGCTGGGCTCTGCAGGCCCTGCTCCCAGCCCTTCCTCGCCATCTCTGTTTTCCTGAAGTAGAGGCCAAAATCCCGTGGCTCTGTCCCTAACAAAAACACTGCCTATTTAAAGACCATCGCTGGGACACGGACCTTGCACTGAATAAGGCCTCGGAAGGCTGTCGTCCTCGGAACTGTGGCCAAGTCATTTTCATTCACTTTCAAGTCATTTTCAATCATTTTCAAGACCTTTTCATTTTTCCACTGAACCACATCAGAGTTGATGCTGAGCATGACGACCTCAGAAACCATCAGCCAGGGCTCAGGAGCATCGCTGCTCTTCCTAGGAACCGGGGGGTGTTGGCACTCACGTCGCACACCCCGGCACAGCCTTACAGGCGCGGGAGGCCTGCCTGTGCTAAGGGGGTGACAAGGCTGGTACACGCTACACAGAAAGCGTGTTTGAGGAAAATCTGAGGGCTGCAGCACTGCGCACCCCAAGGCCGAGGATGCCGCTCACCACCACCCCCGGGCCTCCGCTCCCTGCCCGGCCCCGCCGCCACCCCCGGAGGGCCCGGCGGGATCCCGGCAGCCGCTCGGTGCCCCCTGGCGGCCGCAGCCGAGCCCCGCGGGGTGAAGGAGCCAGGGCAGGGCCCGGCCCCGGGCTCGCCGTGCCCTCAGCCCGGGGGGCAGCGCGAAGCCCTCAGCCCAGCGCCTCAGCGAGCGCGGCCGTCGCCCCCGCAGCGCCCTGTCCTGTTCGGTCACACAGCGCCGGTGGCCGCCAGTTTCAGAGAAAGGTCCCCAAAGGTCCTGTGGCACGGCCACGGTTTCACAAGCAGAACAGCTTGGGCAACTGAGCACACGAAGCTCTTCTATTCTTTTGCACGGCCGGAGCAGAGGTTTTTACATGGAGTCACTTAGTGAAACGGCGAAACAACAGCAAAACGTGACAGAAAGCGCGCCCTGCCAGGCCTGGGAGCACAACAGCTTGTCAGAGGAGCCTTCGGCCTCTCAGGCGCAGAGGAGATGGCAGCAGCAGATCCTCCTTCAACAAGCGTCTGACCCCATGAAACCAGCTCAGCACGAATCTACCCAACTGCCCCCTGCCAAACACCCAAAGCCCACCACCCTAACAGCCATGCTAGAGGTCCTTCCTATACCCTGGCTCCAGGAGCACGCCAGGTGCCTGTGTTTTCACCTACCCGTGCTATGGCCTCTCGTGGCCCCACATGCAGCCCCCCTCGAGCCCTCAGCCCAGGCAGGGAACGGGGCTGGGTGCCGGGGGGAAGGGGACATGTCCCCTGGCAGCCTGGGCAGCAGCTTTGAGCTGGGGCAAAAAGCCCCTGAGAGCTAGGGGCTTATCTGAAACGCGTGAGCCCAAGTGCCTCCTGGAAGGAGAGAAAGCAAGTCACCCTCACACTGCCTTGGAGCCCTGCTAGCTTTAAGAGCAGCCTTAGCATCCTCTGCTGGATAGAAGAAATACTACCAGCAAAGCACAGGTGAACGAAGAAGCAAAGGAGACCTGGGAAATTACATTACTCTTAAGAAGAGACAAAACACAACCCAAAGAGCAGCAAAGAAAGGAACCTAGAAGGGAGAACCAACTTTCAAATACACTAATTACAAACAAATATTGAAAAACCGGGGAAAGCAGACAGGAGAGTTTTACCATTTTTCTCTGCAGTTTATCTCCACCTGCTAGGACACCCTGACCTTCCCAGCACAAAGCTGCCTGGAAGGAACTCCTGCACCTCATGCGAGGGAATTCCTTTGCCTCCAGACATAACTTGCTTCCTCCTCAGGAGGACGGGGAGGTTAGGTGTCGGACCCACCTCCCGTATCGAAAGGCAGCTGCTTCCTCACTACTTTACCAACATACCAGGCCCTGTGGCAGTCTGTGTGGCACATCCACAGCAACAAGGCAGGTCGGAGGCCGGGCTGGGACATCACCACATCAGTTGGGGTCCAGATCAGTAGGATCCATGGCCAAGCACATTTGGGGCTGAGCTGGAGACGAGCACTCACATCATGGGACTCAGGCAGGGATTGAAGGCCCCACGAGGAGCTGAACTGGGTTCCTAGGTCTACAGGCATGGGTGTGGGATGGAGACTCCAGGTAAAGCTGATCAGGCTAATTAGGACCTATTAGTGCCCTCAGGGCCCTGACACTTACAACAGGAATAGCTTTGCTGACTACAAGCTTGTGGTGATTCCGGAGACCTCGCTAATAGGCAAGAAGGGATCTGACAGAAGACAGTTGAGACAGAAGTGTGGGGAGAGACTGTGCTGCTGTGAAGTAAGGTGACTGCAGCAAAGCAGTGCTGCATGGCAGCCCCTCCAGGCCTCAGCAGGAAAAGCTTGGCTTGCTTACAGATAGCTCTTGTAACAGCAACAGCTCCCTCCCGAAACGACTAGAGAGAGGTCCCATCTCCACCACTGACATCCTAGGAGACAAAATTAAGGAACAACATATTTTGAGGGTAACTCAGAGAAAAAAAAATAAATAAAAAAGCAACTACCATTATTTCAGTGTTTTACTGTGGTATGTGTGATCCCACAGTTAAGCAGGGTTTGGAGAACCAGGCACAAGTTTCTATAATTTCAGTTCCATTTCAGAAATGATATGTGCTCTGCCTCCCTCCATTAGCAATCTGAAGTTTCAAGACAGCTCACACTTCATTGTGCTGGATTTCCTCAGCCCCCCTGGAAAACATTCAATGTGCACATCACATCTCTCCAGATATGATTCTTGTTCCAAGTCTGCAAGTACAAATATAGCAACATCGTGCTCTCCCCATGCGCAGTTACAAGATGTGCTGAAATGTCAGATGCTAAGCAGTACGAAAGAGCACTTTACCACCTTCTTGTTGATGCATGGTGTAACAGAGAAGGCAGAAACTGCTTTAACTTTTGCTGATATATTAGAGCCAAATGTCCTTCTTCTTTCCTATGGCAGAAGTAGAGCTATTAATGCTGCCTCAGTTTCTACAGAGCTTTCAACAGTGCCCTGGCAAAAACATAACTTGAGAACAATCTCATTTCTGCAGGACTCCGAAGACAGCTCCCTCTGCCCCAGCCGGAGGACTGCAGGAAGGTGAAGCTGGCAGAGAGGAGCAGACATGCAGGTAATCCCCCTCCTGCAGGGAGGAAGCAGGGGTGAGGCTGGAAAGTTTCCTACCACGGCAGCTATTGTCTGCCTGCTTCCTCTGGCTTATGGCTAGGGAAACCATCGGTGACGCAGCTGGTGTGGCCAAATGAGTGCAGCAGCAGTTGCAAGGCTCGGCCAACCTGCCCAGGGTCAATTCTTGACAGTTGGTGGTGCTGAGTCAGTCCAGCAAACCAGTGCAGGGTCATTCCCTGTGGTGGGCACTGCTTCTCACACTTCTAGACACGGCCGGTTGGCCATATATCCTTCTGCATGTTTGCATCACCACAAAACCCAACTCAACCCAAGTTTTTGAGATATCAACATTTTCTTTTCTCCTCCTGGATGGGAAATAGAATATTTTGACATACTGGGAATCTTCAATGTGAAAAATAAATAAATAAATACATACATTAAGTGGTTGTTCTGATAAATTTGCATTTTCTCAGGAAGTGAAGGGCCAGGGAATCACTTTGTTAATGTTTCCCATTCGGCTCAAATAATAAGGATATGACCTTGAAGAAGTCAACTGTGACCCGAACATTTTCTCATAACAGAAGATATAATCACTACCTTACTGTGGGCCTTAAGCAATGGGACTGAGATGTTGAATACTGTCCAAAGGAGAAAATGTGTGTCTGAAGGGCACCATCTTCTCCAAAACCAAAACTCAGTGTAAAAGGAGCTTGTATGTCCTCCAACTACCTTTAGTTCTGCCCCATAAGTGACATCACCTACTTCTTCTTGGAGGAGCTTTCAGAGAGGGAATATCTGCCGTGGGTTGATGCGGTGTTATCACGGGTTGTTGACACATGGGCTTTCACAAGGGTGTCTGTACAGCCCCCAGAACGGTCCATTGCTCCCTTCCCTCCAAGGCCATGGGCACACATCCACTCTGTACATTGGCCGGGCAGCTACAGCAGCTGTGGAAATCCTCAGGCTGAGAAAACTGCAAGGACAAATTTGCTTGGGGTCAAATTTGAACTTCGCTGTGGGATAAGCACCAGGTTAAGCTGAACCACCTCAGAGCATCCTTTAAACAAGCAGCCCTCAGTTCTTCTCTGCTGGCAGGAAGCCTCTTGACTTCAGCATATCACTTTACTCAAATACTCTCACATTTGCCTGATGTTGAAATTATAAACTGCCAGAGCAGCTAAATACAGGAACAAAATAAACTAAGTATACGAGAAAGAAAAGACTATTTTGTATCTTTTCTGATTTTATTGGTAATATTTCTTTCCTTTTTCTAGAGTTCCTTGCAGAGCAGGAAAAGAAATTCTTGTTGCCAAATCGGTACTTAATCTGATGTTTCTCTTTATATGTTTGTCATGTGTTCTTTCTTTCTTTCTTCTTTTTAAGGTTCCTCTGTGAATGCAAGTTCTCCACCCTGTCCTAGCCACAATATAACCCATGTAAGTGGGAACTGACCTCTTCGGTGCTCCAGGAGCGAGTCTCAAGGGATTTTTCTTCAGTATTAGGTCTCCAATACTACAAAAACTAAGAAGCACTGCCATTCAGGTCTTTCATATTCTGAGTACAAAATTTAAACTTCTTGCACCTGTATTTCTGGTGCTGGTCTCCGTGGAGATGTCACTAACAATTTCCCCCCCGCAAAGGGAAATGCGTGACCTGTGCTGGCTGCAGCGCTTTGTACGTGGCAGCTGCATCCGAGCAGCCCCTTGTGCTGCCTGGCACGCTGTGCCTCCCCCGGCACAACATGCTGCTTTACCTGGGTGCTCCAGAGAACGACTTATTTCAGTGGGTTTGGGGCCAGCTCTTCCGCCTGGAGCACTAGACAAGTGGTGGCCTGAAAATGGAGTACAGCACAGAGAGCCCTTTTCTCCATCTGGCTGCATTAAGTCCAGCTAACTTCTGCCATCTTCTGAAGGAAGGGAATAAAATTAGGATTTGCAGTTTTATGTGTGCTTTATCGAACCTGAGACATTAAATAAGCTACCACAGCCCCTTTCTCTAGTCACGCTGAGCCAGATGTTGCAGGTATCCCCAAGAAAGCTCAAGCTGTGATGTGTTACACACACTCCTCTTACTCACTTAAGGCTCTAAAACTGAGGATATGACTCATTTCTGCATTATGCAGCCTTGACCATAACTCTGTACTTTATTTAGCTGTTTGTCCTTTTTCTGCTATTCTCAAAAAGATCACTGAGCTTGCAGACTTTTTTTTAACCATTTTGACCCCTTTCTCCAATGGTCTTTTGGTTCAGCCTGACTCTAGAAGAATCTTTTATCTGGTTGATTTGTTTTGTTCTGTCTATTTTTCTCTCATTTTGTTAAAACATTGGGGTTATTTTAATGCCGTCCCTTTAATTCCCTCAAAAGCTCTAACTTACATTTTTTTTTTTTTTTTTTTACTATATTTAGTGGTAACAACCCTGACCTCCAGTGGCTTGCTGATGCCTATGAGTAAGGGTGTCTAGGTCATTATAATGCCCAGAGGCAGGTCGAAGCTGAAGACAAGGTAAAGGGATACCCAAGGCTGGATGAGGAAGGAGGGTGCTCTGAAGAGGCCAAGCAACAGCTGGGTGGGAACTATGGACTAGCACGGGTGGGATCTGAGCAGACACTAAAAGCGACACCTCTGGAAAGGAAGAGTACAGTATTTCTTTCTCCCTAGCAAGCCTAAGTTTGCACCGCTGAATTCAATAAGAATTTTACCATTGACTTTGATCTTTGTAAACTATGAGCCATTTTCATCACTAGCTTAATCAGAAATACTATCAACGTGCACAGGGTATGTAAAGGGCAGATCTGGGGGTTCCTGACAAGACTTTCAGTATTGCAACCTAATGGAAAGAAGCGCTCAATGCAGCAGTGGTGCATTTCCCTCAAATAAAATAAAAATCTCCTTCACGGGAGAGCTGTGCTTTCCCGTGGATAGTGAACTCACTTCCTTCTGCTTTGTTTATAGCTGCATGGGAGGTTTTTCCTCTTCCATTCCCTTTTCCAAGAGCAATGAGACAATAAGGCATTGTTAAATATTAAACATCCAGGTTTCTGTTTCTTTTCTTACAAAATAACAGAACTGTTAGAATTATGAAAAATGAGTTGAAAGATGGGTGAAAATGGTAAAATTCCACTCAGATTTTTATGTAAAAGAACAGAAAAGACATTCAGAAACAGTCCAAAAATTGTTGGAAGCTTCCCCCCCCCCCCCAAAAAAAAAAAAATAAAAAAATTAACAATATAATGTTTAACAAATCTGTAAGCCAGACCTTTGCTAGAAAACCTTGTACCTCAGTAAAAGTGATTTGAACAAGTCAGCTGTAACTGGGCACATGACCTAAGCATGCAGGTCACTAACAAAAAGCAGAGATGCCATTTCCAGCAGCACCAGGGAATAGTTTCCATCACCAAGCATGCTGATCCCTTGGACTCCTCGGAAGGGTGCCCTCCCTCAGGGACAAGGGACCTGTGCAACCAGAGAAGGATCTGAAGTTGCCTTTGGAGAAGAGGAAGCTCTCCACAGTTTATGAAAGAAAACTGAAGGATTCTGAGCACCCTCACACCCTGGGCAGAGCCTCTAAAGCAAGGCAAAATGGAGCTGGAATGGCTCACAGAGAACTGGGAACAAGTGCAAGCCTGGGAGCCAGCTGGAGGGGAATGCTCAGCCAGGTAGATATCCAGCAACAAATCACTGGATATGCAAGAGAAGGGGATTTTCTGCTATCCACAACACACTGTCTGTGGAGAGATGGCTGATGCCAAATATTTTTGTTATTTGTGTTAGCAGCAATCTGGCAAATAGCCTTAAACCCCACAGCTCCCGGCTGTGTGCATGCGTACAGACTGCTGTTGCAGTGCAGAAAGCGCAACCAAATTTTGATGACATCGAGGTCAATGGATGTGATAGCTCGACCTGAAGCAAGGGACCACATTCAGGGCCTCCTGGGCAGCTCTGAAACAAATCTTGTGATTGGCCAGGAAAACACAGAAAACACCTATTTGGTCTGCTGAGAAGAGCCAGCCCCGTGCGCGGGTGGGTGGGCAGCAGGGAGCGCCAGCAGGCCCCAGGAGCTCCTGAGGGTGCTCAGCTCTCCTAGGGATGTGGGCATCACACCAACCTGATGGAGGCAGAAGCCCCATCTGTTGTTCCCAGCTCCCTGGGACAGCCTTCCTGAAGATAGGTGGGTGATTGTGTCAAATCCATTTTGGCAGCTGTTATTCTTCAGACAACCACAGACCACAGCTTCCTGGGCACAAGTATAAAGACTCCTAGGCAAAGGTATGCAACCCATGGGCTCAGCAGCCTCTAAGCCAAAGATGGGAGATGGTGTTAAAATAACAAGGGAGGAGGAGGCAGAGGCAGATTCTGATCAATATTTACTGCTGTTAAACTATCAGACAGCATTGCTTTAGATTAAACTATAACTCAGTGACTTTTTAGTAAAAACAAAACAAAACAACAACTTTGAAAACGAATGGCAATGTTACCAGCAGGTTACAGGCAGAGAGATGGAATAAAAATACCCGACTGATTCAACAGTCAAACATTTGACAAGAGTGGGAACAGCCAGCGTGTGATGAAAATATTGCCACGAATATCAACGTCAGGAAGCAGCAATTGCCAGCACCGGCGGTGCCTCGGCAGGCAGCCCTGAGGTCGGAGGGGCTGAGAGGGAGGTGAGAAACAGCCTCCAGAGCTGCGAAAGCGGGACAGAAACCAGCGACGAGGTGAGGTGAGGCAGGAAGCCCCGGCTCACGGCGCAGCACGCGGGAAGGAGGCAGTGCTGCCGGACACAGGGTGGGGAAAACTGCTTCCAGGGGACTGTGCAGGATCCTCAGAGAAACTGCAATGAATATGTGGTTTCCTTTATATAACTGCATGTGTATAAATACATAACCATCAAAAGACCCCCACACACACATACTTTTCATATGTAAGTAGTTGCCTTTAGGTGTGCTCTAGCCCTTTGTACACCTGACGTGCAAGCTGCCAGATTACACAACAAAACGACATTATTTTTCTCACTACTCTCCCTCTCTTTCCAATCTCATATCCTTTCTTCGTTTTTTCCTCTTATTTTTTTCACTTCTTTCCTTCAACACCTTCTATGCCTGGCTCTCCCTACCCCTCGATTAGCATTTCATCCCTCCACTCACTCCTGCTTCTTTCCTGCTGCTTGTGCTCCTCTCCCTCGTTCCCAGTCACTCATTTCTTTCATACCGAATTAACTCTAACCCCAGTCTATGCCTCCTGACAATCTATCTGTTTTTAATTGTTGCACTAAACTGAGCTGGACATTTCAGAGAGACGTGTACATTTAAGCAGAGGACCTTTTCAAAGTCTTCGTAATTCAACTTGATTCCATGTACTTGATACAAGAGCCATATGTTCGGGGCGATCACGTATTGTTTCGCACATGTGAATACTTAGAGAACAGACGTGTCCTCGGGTATCGGTTGCTTGTGCTTTCTGAGCTGTCAATTAATTTTGTGCCATGTAATATCTCTGATACTTTGAAAGGTGCAGATTTTCTCCATTCTTCTCAAAATGCCCTGCAAATTGAATGACTGAGGGCTCACAGGGCTCAGGAGCATTGCCTGGCCCTTCACAGGTGAAAAGGAAGCACTCGCAGGCAGCTCCCCACCGAGACCCTCAGGGTGGCGGGGCTGGAGCAGCAGCGAGCCCAGAGCCACGCTAACAGCTCCGCACAGACACCACCAGCATTTCTAAGCCTTATTGATTCCTCCCAACAAACCCACATGAAAATAAATCTGAAAATAAATCAATAAATCTGTTGCCTTCTCAGGGCAGACCCAATAATTCTTACTCAGACACAACTTCCCTGCCTCGCACCCTGGCACAAAGTCTGTAAAGAAGGGAAGGAAAGAGGGAGAAAATCGTAATGGATTGTGGAAGAGGCACGTCAGAACTGACATTTCCTTTTCAGCCGTTAAAGCATAAACCAAATGTTAAAAGCCTACCCTAGGTGCGGGTGTCCCCCGCACATCTTTGTATCAAATGTGTGCATCTCCGGGGAGAAGTGGACAGAGACTAGCGCTGATCTAAGTGGAGGGGAAAAGTTCTCACACTGATTCAATTAGGGGAGTATATGTTGTAATATAGCTTCAAGGGATAACTGAAACTTTTGGAGAGTGCTTCTTTTTTCCCCTCTCCCTTTTTCTTTCCTTTGGCTGCTGCCACATGGAGCTCATTTCACATTTCAGCTACAGTGTAAGTGATACAGAAAAACACTTCTCACATTGTGTCAGATCCACTGGTGCCGAATCCACAGGCACCCTCCTCCGAGTAGTCTGAGAACACGGCCACGCACAGAGCTTCATCTCTTCTGTCCCACTCCTGCCCCACCTGGCTTTCAAGTAGGTGAGCCTCCTCCCTGACTGCTAGCTGGGACACAGGAAGGGGTGGCCAGAAAACGATCCATTTCTTTCAGCTCTCTGGGGAAAAAAGGACAAGAGTAAACTCGTGACAGTTGTGCTCTGCAGCACGGTGACACGAAGCACAACATAACAAAAAAGTACTATTAAAAAAGAAGTACTATTAAGCAAATGTGCCAATGGTGGTAGGAACCCACACCTCACACAATGAAGCGGAGCTGACTTTGTTGGTTCTGCACTGATACGTGCCAGTGAAGACACAGCGCTTGCAGTCCTGGCAAGTTCTTCATGAGCGAGGCTCTCCTTCATCTGGGGTGGGCAACAGCCTGAAACCACTACAGAAATATTTCACTGGGGACTCTCAGAACCTGGGGCTGCTTCGCACGCTGTGTTATTGCAGCAACACCCCAGTCTTGCTCGCACCATAAACAAATACAACAGTAGCTATAAAGATAAACCGCAACAAAATTTCCCACTCCTTCTGGAATTCCCGATGTGACGCGAGAGCCTTCACTCAGGAGCATCCAGCACCCACTCCCTGCTTCAACTTGTGGGTGCTCCACAATTCAGCTCTGCTGTCCTCTGTGTTCATCACTCAGAAAATAAAAAAGCTAAAGGAAAAACAACTGTGGAAAACCTAGGCACATCTGCTTGCTCGCCATACAATGTTCCCCTCACTGAGGCCTGCCTGTTGCAAAATAACATGCTGCAACGTGGTCCTCAGGTGGCAGCACAGAAAGGGACGGTGGCCCCATGAAGCTGCCAAGTCTGGGCAGTCAAAGTCTCAGAGGATTCAGCTGCTGCCCGTGCCTCTGTGCTGGCAGTGGAGGTGCCACCACCACGGCTCATCCTGCTGCAGGGACACCAGTGGAGGCACAAGGAGCAGCAGCACCCCTGTGCTCTCCCTCTGCCGGGCATGTAGCTAGAGAGGTAGGCTTGTCCTGGAACCCACCCCACAGGGCTTTCTGTAGCAAACTGCTTCTTCAAATACTTGATGCATATGCAGCTCCTTTTCAACCAAAAGGCGACAGCTGATAGATAAGGTGAGCATCCACCTGGGAACTGATGCGGTGAGAGCACCTCCAGCTGTGCTAGCACCCAGCACCTGGTGCTGCTGGCAGCAAGCAGCATCTGGGCTTAGCGAAGGAGCGCGGGGAAGGGGGTGTTTGTGTGGCCTGGGCCCTTTTATTCTATTTGCACGTTTTGCAATAACAAACTTGCTCCTTAGCTCAAGATGAACAGCCCACACGCAGATTTTCCTGCTCTAAGGGTAGGAAATGAAGATTAACCACCCAAAACTTCAGCATACGAGCACAGAGCGATTCCTAAACCTGAACTACAGTGCTCAGGACTCAGTTGCAGAGGGAGGGGGTTTATGAAGGTGCAGTGCATCCGGCACACAGAGGTGCCGTGCAGGTGACAGCCACCTCGTCCCGCTCACGCCGGGCGCTGCTCGGCGCCCCCCTCGCCGGCCCTCCCGACCTGCGGGGCTCGCAAGGCCCCGGTGCGCGGGGGGGACCCCGGGGGTGCACGGCACGGGCCGGGCCCGCGGGGGGCGGCGGCGGCGGCAGCCGGGACAGCAGCGCTGCGCGGGGCCGCGGCTCCGCCAGGGGGCAGCGCCGGGCCGGGCCGGGCCGTGCAGAGCCGTGCCAAGCCGTGCAGAGCCGTGCAGAGCCGGGCCGGGCCGTGCAGAGCTGTGCCAAGCCGTGCAGAGCCGTGCAGAGCCGGGCCGGGCCGTGCAGAGCCGTGCCAAGCCATGCAGAGCTGTGCCGGGCCGTGCCGAGCCGGGCGAGGTGGTCGGGACCGCCGCAGGCTCCTTCCCGACCCCTGCTCCTGTGGCTGCCGCCTCAGGCTCGCCCCCGCGGCTCCCCCGGCCCTATTTGTGCTCTGGGCTGCGGAGCATCGGGCCGGCACCCCGGTGAACTCCCCGCCTCTAATGGGAAACAGCCGAGAGCTCCACCGAATCTGTCACTTTTTAACTGGAAACATGAAAAGGGGCTAAGATAAAACAAAACAACAACAGCAAAAGTTGGAATACTTCGCTTTGATTCAGATACCGAAAAATTTTCCTCAAGGAATGGAAAAACTGATGGGAAAAAGAAAAAGGCAAGGCGAGCTCTTGCGGTGCTTGCAGCAGGCTGAGCAGACATTCCTGCCCGTAATCCCCTGACTCCCTTCCCACTCCGGGAAGGGAAAAAACCTTTCTGCGATGGCTCGCAGAGATTTGGGGACCTTGGCATGTTTAAACAAGTGGTTCCCATTTCTGCTCCCGGCCAGACTGCGAGGTCCGAGCCGGGAGCCCCGGGAAGGAGCGGGGCTGGCCGGGGGCTGCTGCCATCCTCCCCGGCACGGCGGGGGACAAGGGGCCAGCACCGCCGGGGAAAAAAAAAAAAAACAACAACAACAACAACAACAAAAACTCTGAAAACCACTGCGAAACCTCGCTGCAAACGAACGGAGGCAGGGCTGGGGCTGGCAGCCCCTAGGCTCCTGAAGCCCGGCGCTCCCCGGAGCCCTTCCCAGCCTCGCCCGGTGCCGCCGGTTCCTGGCGTTGAGCCCGGCTCGGAGCGGGGCATTTGGCTGTCCTCGGGCGGGGGACATCGCCTCCCGGAGCGGGGAACAGAGGGAGCCGAGCACATCACCGCCAAGTCTGCCTCCCGTTTGTTTTTGTCTTTTTTTCCCCGAACATTTTGTTATAAGCAACACCTGAAAAAAAAAAAAAAAAAAAAGAAAAAGAAAAGAAAAAGAAAAAAGATGATACCTAGCGAGTGACTCCTTTCTGTTTTTTTTCCCCCCTTTTGATAATTCAGGGCATTACCCCGCATGCTGTGCTCGACTTCCCCCCCCGTCCTTTATTGCTTGTTTGGGTTTTCACGGAACATAACGATAGCAAGAAAAAGGGGGCTGAAAAATCACGGTTATCGTTGTGCAACGCGGGCGAACAGGCGCCGCATCTCCAACAGCCCGGCGCTAATTTGGCTGCTGGGCTGAGCCGGCAGCGGGACCCGGGGGCAGGCTCTCGGCGAGCGTCGCTTTCCCAGCGAGCTGAAAGCTCCCCCGGCAGCCTCCAAGTCAGGGACCGGCTCCCCGCCGGCTCCCACGGACAATTCCCCGCTGCTGCGCAGCTCCCGGTGCCCTCGCCGCCCCCGCCGGGAGCCAGAGGTACCCGCATTTGTTGGGAGATGCTGTGCCGGGGGCCGGAGCGCAGGTTGCGGCGCTTTGCTCCGCTTCGCTTTCCTGGCGGCGTCAACGCCGGGCTGCCCAATTTAATCGAAAACGGTGTAAAAAGGGAAGCGGGACGTTCCGCTCCGCTACCGTGTGACCGCTCCGAACGAGCTGTTCGCCTTGTGTGCGAAAAAAATCCCAGAGAGAAGTCAATTAAACGAAGGGAGGTGACAAACACACGTGCCAGCAGGGCCGTGGCGTTTACACGGCTCCGTTCCGGCACCCCGAGCCTCCGCCGGTGGCGGGAGGAGGCTGAGCCCTCGGGGCGCCCCGGGGCGGCTCCAGCCCCCAAAGCGGAGCCGGCGGAGCCAGTGCTGCACCTCGAGGTCTCAGCCGAGGCTGGGGAAGCCCAGGCTTACCGAAAGGAGCCCGGCATTCGCCCTGCAACGCCCGGGGCCGCCCGGGCGCGCTCCCCTGCGCCGTGCGCTCGGGCTCCGTGTGCTCGACGGCAGCCCCGGGGGAGCGGGGCCGGGGCTCGGCTTTTCGGGGCGCAGCCCGGCCTCGGTGCTCGCCGAGGCTGCGTGTGCCCGGGCTGCGGCGAGCACGCGGTTTTATCGACAGCCGGGCTCCGCTTCAGAAGCACGGAGCTCATTTGGAAGGAATTCCCACCAGCCCGGCGAGCCCTGCAGCTGCTTGTTTGGCTAATGAACCCCCGTGTGGTTTCCGAACTTAGAGGCAGAAAAGGAGAAAGATGTCCATCCGAGTAAACTATAAGTGAAAACTCATTGATTACCTCCGCCTTCCTGGCTCGGATTTGATTAATCATTTGCCATCGCGCTTTTCGAGCCACTTCTGTGTTGGTTTCCCTCTGCCTCAGTTCTGCGAGACTCTTCCAGAAGGGCGGCCGCGGTGCCGAGCCCAACACGCTGTAAACAACCACAAGAAGCAGAGCTAATGTTTTCAATACAGCTCGGGGACTAAAATAAACTCCTCGGGTTAGGCCAGCCCGAGCGATTGTTTTGGGGAGCGCTTCCCAGGCCCGCTGCTGAGCGCATCCCCGGGGGCTACCTGGGGCGGACCCCCCCGGCCGCCGCCCGCCCGCTCCCGGCGCTGGGAGCCCAGCCCGGGGGGGCCGCACCCCGGCAAGGAGGAGGCGCGGGGGCAGCGGGCACCTGGCGGCCGCCCCCCGGCCCCTCCCGGCTCCGAGCCGCGGGGCTGCGGCCGCCGCTGGGGCTGCGGAGCGCCCCGGGGCCGGCCCCGGGCATCGCCCGTCGGGGCCCCGGGCGGCGGCCGGGCGGGGCGCACCGGGGCTGGCGGCGCTGCCCGCCCGTCCCCGCGGCCGTCACACACGCAGAGCGGAGATTTTTTTAAGTAACAAACGTACTTTTTATTTCTGAAACCAAAATATCGTTTTCGGCTTAACAATAGCCGGATCTCGCTGAATGAAGCCTTTGCATATTTTCCTGTTTTAATTGGTTGTATAATAAACAGTCCTGACCCCGCACTCTCTTTTCAATGAGTTCAGGGTGAAACGCGGACCATGGGACTGGAAATGACTTTTTCACGACTTAAAACACGGACAAGAATACCAGGAATCAGGCGGTATCAAACAGCCGCAGCGGCCGGGGCGGGAGGGGGCCGCAAGGTGAGAGCCGGCTGCGTTCCCCCCCCCCCCTCAGCTCGGCCCGGCCACGGCGACAGGGGCCGGGGCGCCCCGGGCCACCCCGCTCCCGGGGGTCCTCCTCAGCTGCCCCGGCTGCAGGCAGAGGGCAGCCGTGCCGAGCCGTGCCGAGCCGTGCCGAGCCGTGCCGGGTTGTGCCGGGCCGTGCCCAGAGCGCTCCCGGCGCCCAGGGCTGTGCCACCCGCCGAGCACCGGCGGGGCTCGACGGCTGCGCCAAGGAGCGGCGGGGAAGGAGAAGCGGCGGCCGCACGGCAGCGCCCCGGGCCCGGCACTGCCCCTGGGGAGGCCGGGGGGCGGTGGGAGCCTCGGGGAGGCTCCTTCCACGCCCGCTGCGTGCAGGGAGAAAACAGTCCCCGCTCCTCTGCTTTCATCTCTCGCCACCGTTGCACAAATCCGGGGCCGCTCCGGCAGGGCCGGCTGCCCCGAGGCCCCCTGCCCCCGGCCCGTGGCTGCCGCCCGCCCGCGGCCTTCGTGTAACGGGGCCCGGGCCTCGCCCTGCGCGCAGAGCCGGCTCCTGCCGTCAGGCCGGCGCTCGGCCGCTTTCTTTAGCAAGGGCCCCGGGGCGAGGAGACGCCGTCGAGCCGCAGCCGTCACCCCCCCCCCCCCCCGCGCCGAGCAAAGCCCCGGCGGCAAACCCGGCCCGGGCTCGTGGCCACGAGGCTGCTCGGCACCGGAGCCGGTTACGGCTCGGTTGGGGCCCGGTCCCGCGCAGCACCGTGGCTGCCCCAGGCCGGAGAGGTCCCGCCGGGAGCTGAACGGGAGCCGCGGACGCTCCGGGAGCTGCAGGACGAGCCGGGCCCCGCTCCACCGCCCGACGGCACCCGGCGAGAGCGGGCAGCCCGGCCCGGGGGCGGCGGGGCTCCTGTTCGGCTCCCGGCGGGGCTCCGGGGCTGCTTTCCCCCTCCCCGCTGCGGCGGCGCTGCCGAGGACGCGGCCCGGGTCCCGCCGCCCCCGGCCTGCCGTGTGCGCACCGAGGGGAGGCAAAGCTGGAGGCGGCGGAGCCGCGGCCGTGCCCAGGACACGGTGGCTGCTTAATAAACCACGCGGGTTTCCATCCAGCATTGCCCTTGTTTGTAACACACGGAGAACGACCGCAGAAACATCCCACGGGCGCGACGGCGGCACCGGCTGACCGCGGGCCGCGCTGGGGCCGGGGAGCTCGGGCGAAGAGAGCAGGGCCCCGGCGGGACGAGCCGCCGCTGCCCGGCCCCCCCCCGGGCACCCGGCAGAAAGCAGCCCGGGGCCTCCCTGGCCCGCTCCTCGCCGCTCCCCGCTCGGGAGCCCCGGGGCAAGGAGGCCGTGCCGCCCGGGGCGCCCGTCGCCCACCGCGGGCTGAAAGCGCTGCTCCCTGGCTCCTGCTACGGGCACAGCCGGCTGCCGGGCCACGCAGCGCCGGGCCGGGCTCTGTCCCTGCGGGGTCACCGCTTGGGCACGGCACGGCACCGCTACCGGAGCCGTCCCTGGGCCCGGGGCCGCCCGGAGCTGCTCCGCCGGCCGTGCCCGCCGTGCGGGACGCTACGGCTCCGGAGCCCGGGCTGGGGCTGCCCCGGTCCTCCGAGCAGGGAGGCTGCAGGAGGCCCCGGGAGGGAGGGCGAGCGCCGGGGGGGGTCCCCGGGGTGGTGGCGACCCAGTGGCACCCCCGCATCCCCGCACCGGCCCGGCCCGGCGTCCGAGGGCGGGCCCGGGCCGGGAGAGCGCGGCGCGGCTCCGCGGCCCCGAGCAAGCGGGGCCGAAACGAAAGCGGAGCCCGGAGCCGCGCCGCGGCAGCGCCGGTGCCCCGGGCAGCGCCGTCCCGCCGCGCTCCGCCGCCTGGCAGCGGCCCCGGCCGGCTCCGAGCGGCCCCGCTCCGCGCCCCGAGCCCGGCCCGCGCCTGCCGCGGCCCCGGGACGGCTCCGGGAGCGGCTCCGGGAGCGCGGAGCTCCGCCGCCTCCCGACCGAGCAGCGGCGCGGGGGAGCGGAGTGAAAGACAACGGTATCGAGAGAAAGAAAAGCGTTTTATTGGAGACTTTACAATGCTAGAAAGTACAATAAAAGTGCTAGTTCGCTCTAGAAAAGTTGGTCCCAAAATGGTACTATGCCACAGCATCTATCAGCTTACATAAACACTTATAAAATCGCTATGAACTGGCCCCTGTATTATAAACGCTATTTCTTTTCACATTAATCTATGTAAAATCGAAGGATCAAAACGTTTCAAGAAAAAGCATTCAAAAGCAGAACCTACCGAAAATCCATTTTGGGCCAGATTTGGGGTCGAAAAATACGAAGATAGTTTAAACTTTCATTATTAATAATAATATGCGCTTGGAAAAATATTCAAATTTCATAGGAAACCGTCTTTTTTTTTTTTCTTTTTCTTTTTATAACATCAGAATATTTTTTTAGACCTGTATAAAATTACTTTTAAGACCTCAGAGGACAATGTCTCCTTTAAAAATACATCTACCGCTACCGAAACGTTTCACGAGTGACCCTGGCGGGTTTTGTTTGTTGGCTTCTAACAACCAGCGACATCGCACTTCTCCTGCGGCTACGACAGTCACCCCATCAGCACTATTTCGAAGAGAAGGCACAGCTCGGAAGAAGCGCAGTGTTTTTGCAGGCCGAGGAAGCAGAAAGAGAGGCCGAAGGGGAGGAGGAGGCCGAGCTCGGCGGCGCACGGCGGCGCCTAGGCCCCGGCCCCGGGACCGCCACAGCCCCGGGCGCTCCGAGCCCGAGAGCGCCGAGGCCGGCTCCGAACGGGGCAGAGTGTTGAGGGGTAGCCGGCCTGCTTGTCATCGCCTTCCCCCTCCAAAAAAGCACCGGGAAAACAAGCCCCAGGCCCCGAGGAACGAACGAACACACGGACGGACAGAGCGACAGACAGACAGACAGACAGAGCGGGGAGCAGCCCGCCCGGGCTCCGCGCTTAGGCTGCCCGCAGGCAGACGCGGAGCAGGGGGGGCTTTTCCCCAGCGCCACGCTTCGGGCACAGAGAGAGAGGAGAGGGAGGAAGAGGAGGAGGAGGAGGAGGCACACGACAGCGCACGGAACGCGGCGGGAGCGGAGCGGGGCCGGGGCCGGGGCCGGGGCCGGGGCACTCTGCGGCGGCGGCCGGTCGGAGCCTCCCTAGATGTCTATGCGGGAGTGCAGGGCGCTGTGTTTGCTGTCGTGCTCCCAGTAGGAACAGTGCATCATGGACAGCTCGGCGGGCTGGCGGGCGCAGGCGAACTGCAGGCCGGCCCCGTTGGCGGCCGGGGCGGCGGGCGGCGCGGGGCTGGCGGGGCTGAGCTGCTGCGGGTGGTGGGCGTGCGGGTGGTGGTGGTGGTGGTGGCCCATGCCGTTGTAGGAGTTCACCATGCCGGGCAGCGCCATGCTCTGCACCCGCGAGTAGGGGCTGTAGGAGGCCGGGCCCGAGAGTCCTTTCACATTGACGGGGCTGACGTTCCCACCAGACATCTGGCAGGAGGCGTAGGGCATGGGCGCGGGGGGCTGCGCCAGCGGCCACGAGTTGTTCATGAAGGTGGACTGCAGGTACTTGGGCGGGGAGAGGTAGCCGTAGCTGTCGGGGCTGAAGAGGGTCTTGCCGGGCTGGAAGTGGGTCGGGGGCGGCCGGAAAGGCCGCTTCATCCTCCGCCGCCGGCGGTAGTTGCCCTTCTCGAACATGTCCTCGCAGGCGGGGTCCAGCGTCCAGTAGTTGCCCTTGCGCTCGCCGCCGCCCTCCCGGGGCACCTTGATGAAGCACTCGTTGAGGCTGAGGTTGTGGCGGATGCTGTTCTGCCAGCCCTTCTTGTTCTTCTCGTAGAAAGGGAACTTGCTGATGATGTACTGGTAGATCCCGGACAGCGTGAGCCTCTTCTCCGCGCTCTCCCGGATGGCCATGGCGATCAGGGCCACGTAGGAGTAGGGGGGCTTCTGCGACGGGTCCGGCTTCTCGGGGCCCTTGTCGGCGCCCAGCTCCTCCTTGCCCCGCTCCGGTTCCTTGCTGCCGCCGCTGTCATGAGCCAGCAGCGCCACCGCGTCCTCCTCGGCGTCCGGGTAGCTGCTCATCATGGTGCCCCGCGCCCGCCGCCCGGGGCGCGCAGCGCTGCGCGGTGCCGAGCGCTGCCGGTGCGCGCTGCGCCGAGCCCGCTGCTGGCGGCCGTCCCGTGCGGGGCTCGCCGGGGCCGGGGCCGGAGCCGGGGCCGGAGCCGGGATGGAGATCGGGAGGCGCCTCTCGCGGCGCCGCTGCTCCGTGCAGCGCGGCGGCGGCGGCGTCCCTGCCCCCGCGGGCTCCGCTCCCCTCTGCCGCGGCGGCCGGGCTCTTTTCTGATTTGTATGGGCCCGGCCGAGTTCCGCTTTCGTCAGGAGCCCGCTCCCCTATCGCCGCCGAGCCGCTGGGCACGGCCGAGTTCACTCCGCAGTCACGGCGCCGCGCTCAGCCCCGCGCACACGCGGCCCGACGTGGCCCCGCCGAGCGCTGCGGAGCGGAGCGCGGCGGAACCGCCCCGGCCCGGCCCGGCCCGGCCCTGCCTCGCCGCCGGGGGGGCCGGGGGCCGCCGAGCGAGCCCCGCCGCCGCCGCCCGCCCTCTGCCTCCCGGGGAGCCCGGCGGGGCCCGCGGGGGGGCCGCCGCGGGGGGGCGGCGGGGAGACGCGGCGCTCGCCCCTGCCCCTGCCCCTGCCCCTGCCCCTGCCGCGGGGCTGTCAGGGGCCAGCCGCACACGCCGCCGCCTTTATGCGTCCCGGCCGCGGGCCCCGCCGCCCGAGCGCGCCCGGGGAGCCCAGGGCGGCCGCTACCGCTGCCCGCCGCCGGGCCCCGCCGCCCGGAGCCGCAGAGCACGGCCGGCACCCTCCCTGCCGCCTGTCCGCGCATCGCCCCCCGCTGCCCTCCTCTGCCCGCGGGCAGCGCCCCCCGAGCCGCAGAGAGGCAGCGCGAAGCGGGCCGGGCACGAGCGGTGTCCCCTAACGACAAGTGGTTAACGGGGCGGCTCTGCCCGCCGTGGCAAAGCGGGCGGGCGGGCCCGAGGGTGCTGGACAAAGGGGCCGAGGTTCCCGCTGCCCCGCCGACGGGCACGGCCGGCGGCCGGGCCGAGCCCCGCAGAGCCTCGGGGCCCCGCTCTGCCCTGCCCCGGGGTCCGCCCGCAGCCCGGCCCCGTCTCCCCGCTCGGCCGAGAACAGCCCGGGGAGCCCCTGGCACGGCCTCGGTGGCTGCGGCCGCCGGGTCCCGGCCCCCAGCCCCGCTTCTGGCTTTCAGCAGCGCGGATGGCAGCGCAGCGCTTTCCCCCGCCCCACCCGACTTAGCGTCCCGCATCGGTTTCTGTAACCGCAGCCAAGCCCGGAGGGACGGCGGCTCGCCAGCGCCGTGCCCGGTGCAGCCTGCGGCTCCCGACGGGGCGCGCAGGGGCTTTGTGCACCCCCCGGCCCCGGGCCCCGCCGGGAGAGGCCGCTCGGGGCGAGGGCAGCACACGGTGCCCGAGCCTATTTTACCGGAGCAGTGTGGGTGCCCTTCGCGGGCGCTGTTACAGTCTCGGTTAAAACACCTTTCCGCACCTTCGCCTGCGGCCGTGTAGGCTGATGGCTTGCCTCGCGGCGGCCGAGAAACGTGGACCCAAAACAACGAACTCCGTGCGTGTGGCCGTGGCAGCGAGGCGCGCAGAGCCGGGACGGGCGCACGAAGCCCCCTCGGCAACCCCGGGCAGAGCCCGAGCGGCCGGGAGGAGGCCGGGACGAGGCCGGGACGAGGCCGGGACGGGGCCGGGACGGGGCCGGGACGAGGCCGCCCTCCTCGGCTCTCTGCCCGGCTCCCGGCGGCGAGCCCCGCGCAGGGCAGCCGGGGCCAGCTGTGCCGAGCCGTGCCGGGCCGCGCCGTGCCGGGCCCGCCGAGCTCCCCAGGGCCGGGCCGAGCTCCCCGCTGCCGGCCACCCAGGCTGCTCTCGGCGGCCTCCTCGCAGGCATTTCCGCGGCGAGAGCCGGGGCAGGTGCAACAGCACGGCCGCGTGTGTCATCACCTCCTCCAAGCGGCTCCGACCTCCCTCCGCGCTCCCAAACCGGGCGCGCAGCTCCTCTGCAGGGCCCGCTCGCTCACACAGGACATTTGACATCCAAGGGGCTTTTTTTTTTCCCCTCTCTTTAATTTTTTTTTTTTTTCCCTTTCGGCAGCCCCACGGAGGGGCATGCCGGCTGAACGGGAGCTCGGCGCCAGGCGATGCCGTCGGGCCCCCCCGGGCCGCCCCGCTGCTCCCTGTCCCGGCTGGGGCCCCGCCGCAGCAGCGCCGCTGGAGCCCGGCCCGGAGTGGGTTTTGCTGCGGCCGAGCCGGGCGCTGGGGTCTCCCCGGCCCCCAGAAAGCAGCGGGAGCACTGCAAGCAGCAGGAGGGGCGGGGGACGGCGGGCACTGGCCCGGTGATGGGGTGGGAAGGTCCCCGCGGGCTGCCCGCCGGTAACGGTGCCGGTAACGGAGCCGGGCTAACGGAGCGCAAGAGGCGGCGGCGGAGCTGCCCTCGGGGCGCGGGGAGGACGAGGGGGGGCGAGCGGCGGAGCGGGGCCACGGCGCCGGCGCCCGGTGCCCGCCCCGCTGCGGCGAGGGGCAGAGTCCAGCGGGGGTCCCTACGGGGCAGCGGGAACAGGGCTCCCGCTGCCTTCCCACGGGGGCCAAGCGGCCCCTTCCCGGTGCAGCACGGCGGGGACGGCGGCGGACAGAGCGCGGCTCAGCCCCGGCCGCGCACCGCCGCTAAGACGGCCCCCGAGGGGGGCTGCGCGCCGGGGCCTCGCCCTCCTCCTCCGGCACGGAGCCGGGCCGGGCCCCCCTCCCCGATCGGCCCCTCCGCTGTGCCCCCGGAGCCGGTGCCGAGTCCGGAGCGAAGCACGGGAGGCGGCGGGGAGCGCGGCGAGAGCCCCGCGGCCCGGCCACCCCTGCCCTGCCCCAGCCCCGCGGCGGGCAGCGGGCAGCACGGCGGGGGCAGCGGGCACGGCCCGGGGAGAGCCCGGCAGCCCCTCCCCGCCTTTCTACTCACCCGGTGCGGGCAGCGGAGCCGATCGCTACCTGGAAGGTTTGAGGTTGGTTGGGTCGGAAACGTGGCAGACTTTGTGTCCCGAACGGTTTCTTTCTTTTCTTTTCTATTTTTTTTTTTTTTTTTCCCCTCCTGGAGAGCAAACGAGCCTCCGGCGGGGAACTCCCCCGAGCGGGTCCCGGGGCAGGGCCCCTCCTGCCGCCCGCTGGGCTCCGTTTCCGCGCAGCCCCGAGCCCCAGCCCCGAGCCCCGGCCCCTTTCGGCACCGCCGCGGCAGCAGCAGCGGGGCTCGGCCGGGCTCACCGGGCTCCCGTGGCGGGGGCACGGCCGCGGGTGGGCCCCAGCCCCGAGCCCCCGGAGCCGGCCGCTTCCTCGGCGCGGCTGCTGCCGGAGCATCCGGGAAAGGGGAGTTACCGTGACACCGTCGCAAGCATTTCTGCCTTCTTCCCTTTCCTTTTTTTTTTTTTTTTTTTTGCTTTTTGTTTTTCCCCTTGTTCTTCTCCCAAAGCCTTTAAGATCGCTGACTCTTTATTCCCGCACCAACCGTGTAAAACAAGGGCACGGCGCCTCCCGGTCCCGCACCCTGCTCTGCGGAGCGCAGGGGGACGCGCCCCGCTCCGCCACCACCCGCTCGGCCCCGGCCTGCCGAGCCCCCGGCGGCGGCACCTGGCCCGGGGGCCGGCTCCCGGCCGGGGGCCGCGGTTTCCTCGGCGGAGCCGCGGTGCCGGCCGCAGCTTTCGTTCGGAGCCCGGCGGCTGCCGCTGCCCTCGCTGCTCGCCCTCGCCGGCCGCTCCTCGGAGGCGGGTGGCGCCGGGACAAGGGGACATTCACCTGGACGGGGTCTTCTTCTGCATGAATGAGTCTCATTGTCAAACGCCCGAGCGCGTGTAGGTGCAGACACGTTCTGCAGCGCAGAATTGAGTTTCTCGTTTGTACGGCAAAGCTAAAAATTCGGGTAGCTTCGGGCTTGTTTTTACAAGCTCCCAGCCGTAGAAGGCTTTCTGTTTTTACAGGAAAAATTAGGCAGTCCATAGACCATGATGGCTGCACATCCATAATGTGAGCTTCATGAGGAACAGAATAACTTTATTATGATCCGGACTGCAATCGCATTGAATAAAAGCCGATCTAACAGGGCCTGAGGGAAAAGTCACAAACGGGCTCAATTCTGCACTGCTTCCAACGGGAATTTTAGAAGGAAGGATCTGAAGATCAGCAGAGTGGATTTTACCCTTCGGCTGACACCGCGGAGATACTTTGCACGGTCTCTTTCATTTCGAGCCTGTTCCTACTGCCTGCATATCAAAGAAATCTATCTCGTTAGAAAGGAGCCTTCAACCTTTCCCCCTTTGCGTTCCTCCTTTCCACCCCTTCTCTCCCCGCTTTCCTTCCCTGCAGCATGAGCCGCAGCCCTCACTCCGGTGTGTTTGTTTATGCTTAGAGGACAGGCCCACAGGAAAACAAACGATATATTTCACTTTGCCATTTGGTAGTTTCTCCCTTTCATCTGAAAACACAGCCCGATCCAGGGAAGGTTCCTGAATTCACACAACCGGTTACATGATGAAATGCAAACAGTTTCTCGTGGTATTAAATGGCAGCCCGCAGCAGAGTTCAGGTTGGCTGTTATGGATTCACTAGTTACGGCTCTGCAGGATAATCCTGTGTTACTGCCATCCTGCAGTCAGTGGCCTACAGCAATGCTGCCGAATGCTGCAAATAAAAACAAACAAGCCAGCCTCCTCTTTTCAGACAAAGTAGAAATTATGTCTCTTTAGGAAGCTCGAAGCAAAGATCGTTTGTATCAGGCTGACAACTTCCAAAGCAAGCTGCTCTTTCTAGCACTTAGAAATCGATGCTTGTTTTTCTACAAAGCACGGGTGAAAAAAAAAAAAAAAAGGAAAAGAATAATACAAGTCCACTTATGTCCAGATCACCCTGAAGTTGCAAATTAATAGTATTGTACAACAAAATTAAAGCCAAGTCAGCCTTCTCCCACTGCTACTACAGAGACACACTGTTTAACAGACCACTGCTTTTAGGCAATCAAAAATCTGCACGCTTGTTTAGACTGTTTCAAAAATTGCAGTGTTTGATAAAGATCGAACTAGGGAAAGTGGTACAAATTTCAGATTATTTGAAAAAGGAGGCTTCAGGGAAAAATCTTCCAAACAACCTAAGGACATCAAAGAGAATTTATGCCTTCCATTACTTCTCAGAGCATGCGGGTCCCCAGCTACAGCCGTGATTCCTCTCTGAACCCATGTAACCTACTCGAGCCCGTTTTCACCCCGAGCCTCGGATGTTACTGCTCTGAGGAACGGACATCTGAAATGTCATTCAGGTGGCAAGCTGAAGCTCCTAAATTCAGGAGGCAGAGCTCTGCAACATAACAACACGACTGCGCTGCTAGTTGCTGGGAGAGGAGCAGTCGCTCCCTCACCTGCTAAACCTTTGCTGACAGAAGCCCTCTTAAACACACGGCCGTGCTGGCAGAGCTGTTTGCCTCTCATGAGCCTGAGGCTGCAACAAGCAACAGGAGCTGGCAGCCTCAGCCACGTCCACGCCGGGAGGGTTTGCTGCTGCGGTACACGGGGATAGGCGCTCTCAGGCTGGGGCTGGGGGGTTCCCGCTCCTACAGCAGACCTGGCCAGATGGGGACATGCTTTCTCATGCTTGCAGCTAGGCTAATTTTAGTATGAGAGAGTTGCTCACAATGACTCATTTGTGCTGCTGAATTCGGGCACCGTACCTGTGTGCCGAGAATTCAAGTTTTCTTTTCAGCAGCTCTTTGAGAACTTGGATGGCATGCTCAGAGCTCTCTGCCCTCTTTGTGCAGGCTCCTGCAGGGGAAGTGCTGCCCTGGGAGCAAAGCTGTACGTATGGATGTGCCAACATGCTGTACAGCCTGCTTGTACACTGCGATTTTACCATCTATATTACTATGACCACGCTCTTCATGTTCCTTTTCCATTTCTGAGCCACTAGAAGCAACATTACTTAGTAAAGCTATGCAGTGATGCCCCAAGCTCTTCCGGAGTTTGCAGAATGGGCCAGGCTAGCCAGGAACAGGGTGCCTGGTTTTAACATCAGACTGCCCACAACTGACGTTTATGTCTGTGCTACCTACATTAACAACTTGTGAATAAGTCCACAAACACACAAGCTTCTTACTGAACAGCAGCCCCAAGTGAGGCACTCGGAGACTATCTCGCTAGATGCAGAGGGCAGAGCAGCAGTGAGCAAGGACTACCAGGCACCTGGCTGCAATCACTTCCTCTTAAAAACTGGACATGTTACACGCAGCCCATGTTTGGGAGCAGTACGTGGCGCTGCCACACTGACGTACAAGCAGCCTGCAGGAACCGGAGCCCTGAAGCCATTTCTGCTTTCTCTGCTCCCTGGTCAGAACTGGTGCACTTGGCAACCTCCAGCCCCAGGCTCTAGCTGTGCCCTGCTGAGTGCATGCTACCCTTTAAAACAATCAGAAGCACAGGTAAGTTTCCTTTTAAATGTAACTACCATGCTACTAAAAGATTATAAGATTTGAAATTACATAAATAGGTTTGATCTGAGAACAAATCTGTTTTGTTGGCTCAAACCACATACAATCTCTAGAGAATCAAGTTAAAAGTGATGTGGTGGAAGTGATTTTCTTCCTTCTGGAGGAAAGGAGTTAAGCTTTGGCCAAAATCAACTTCAGATTACATAGTTCCCTCCAAATTTGAATGCATAACTTTAAAGCATGCTACCATTGGAAACACAGGTCGTGATGTCAGGGGATGGCGGGTCTGACCCTTGGACACCTGTAAAGCTCCTGCATTGCCCCAGCCAACCAGTGGCCTTGCAAGCACAATCCAATCCCCAAACATTAACATTTCCTTGACAGCAAGAACAGAAACCTTGCAGAAGCTGAATATTTCAGCTTAAGCTCAGCCACCTCAGTTCTGAAAATAGAGTTTTGTCTGTGCAGTCACCCCGAAGTTCTTTTGTTTATCTCAATCTTAGTCCAACCTTTGGAGTTTGTAAACCTGAACTGGAAATCTACCAAACAAGGGAGCATGCATGACATTTCCAGCCTGTTCTGCTTTGGACCTGGCCAGAAACATCAGCATATCAGACTTGCTTGCAGTTTTCCGGTGTTTCTACTCTTGGTCACAGTGAGAGCAAGGAAATGCAGAGCAGACCAAACAACAACAACAAAATCCCAAACTTTTTTAGAATCTCAGAGGGGGCTTGGTTCAAATCCAGTTTGAGACATAGATAAAAGTTCACCCTGTTCATTTTATTACAGTTTGTTTACTTATAATTTCATTTTAACTTATTCTCCTTTCTTCACTGATTTTGTAGCTATCCCTTGCAACAAATAAAGGAGATGCAGCCATTATAGGGATACCTCTCAGAAGCTGCTAAGCCCCACAGGCGAGTCCAGCCTATACTAAGCATAAGTAATTCCAGCCCATGACCCGTGAGTTCAGGCCAGAGGTCCTGCTGAAGGCAGCACAGGCTGCCCTCATGGTGAAGCTGGCTCAGAAGGCAGGGCACATGCCCCTGACCCCTTTCCAGCGGTGTGCTGAGGTGCGGGGCTGGCTGTTGAGGCGCCCAGGGATGACGCTGACTGGGCAGGGGGAGTTTGAAAGGCTCAGCCCAGCTCCTTGGCCACAGCCGCTTGTGCAGGAGCTGGCCACGCGTGGGTGCCCCGGGGGAGAGCAGCCCTCAGTGCTTATAGGAATCGCTGCAGTGCCTGCAGGGGGGGCAGAATATAAATATCACTTGTGTTATTTCACAACAAAATGCAACCACTGCCGAAGTAAATCTCTGTCTCACTTCTTGCACATCCTGTTTGGTACTTAACTAGCTCCACACCATTCATCTCCACCTTTCTGGTGCCTCAGGGGGCTAATATTAAGCATGAAATAATATTATTTGCATAAGAAATCCAGCAGGCAGTGTGCCACGTGACTGAACATTGAGCCACTTCTGCTCAGTGGCCTCATGTGCAGCTTAGTCCTCACAATGCCCACTACAGAAGCATGCACTGCACTGAATGTATGCTAAAATATTCAGCAGATATTTGGAATCATTTTCAAGTTCCAAAGAATTACAACTTTTTTTTTTTTTTTTTCCTCCTGTGGTTCCTTTTTAATGGGCAGGGTGAAAGGCTGGATTTTTTTAACCTTGATTTTATCTGACTTAAATAAATAGCAGAGGAAATGAAGGGGTTTGGCTGTGGGTTTTTTTATTGTATTTTTTTTATTTTGTTTTTCCCTTCAGTGATTTGTTAGCTTTTAATGCTTTGTGTATGCTTGCATCCTTACAGAGAGCAGCACTGAAAATGTGCAGTGCCTATCAAAGAATAAATGCAGCCTTATACGTGGCTTACAATCTGATGAGGAAAAATAGGCTTAGCTTGATGTGATAAATTAATTTGTTAATGATTACAACTCTGCTTAAAGCATGAGTCTCTGTTAGTTGATGCTACAAACTGGGATAACACGTGGCTTTTAGACAGCAAGTCACATTTTGGGCACTTCAAGTATGTTACAAAGAGCGTTGTTGCTGGAGCAGAGTTTTGCTTGCTACCGGATGCTTCACTAGTTGTTTAATCTCACATTTCTCCACATGTGTTTTTTTTTTCAGAATTAGGCAATACACAATATCGTTAAGTGTACCCGTGAATTTGTGTGTCTAAATAGTGGTCATGTTTGCTTATGCTTGGCTTGAAAATGTAGAATTCAGAGCTTGGCCATCAGACGCTTTGAAAATCAAGACTGAAGGCACTCTGGCATGGGCCTTCAAGGAAGCCACCGCTGCCACTGAAAGCAGAAAAAGAAAGAGAGAAAGTCAGCAATCATTTAATGCCCCTGAAAAAAATGTTCTTGACCACCACCTGTACTGACGTGTAAAACTGCTGTCCAGATGTAAAGAGTTGCAACTCTGTGTAAGAGAGGTATCTTCTCCCTGCTTGTGGGAAGATTGTGAAATGACAGAAATGCCAGGGCTTTTTAGAAGGCTTTCAGAATAATAGGAAGTTAAATTTTGGTTCTTTTAAAGCTAAAAAGGAATTTCCCTGTTGATCTCAAGAGCAGCAGGATTTCCCCTACTGTTTAAGACTCTTCATAATGAAAAGGTATTTTCTGTTTCAGTCCTTCTTGTTGGGTGAGGTGTTAAGCCAGCACTGCCATGGCCTTGCAGCCATCTCACACATTTGATTTACAAACATTTTTTTTACAGCCAGCTTTGGAGTTAAAGGAAAAAAAAAAAAAGAAAGGACATTTGTCTTCCTTGCTTGAGTATCTATAGGGTCTTGCCTACTACATCAGAGGCACGGCAAGCACCTTAATGTTACCTGTGCACGGACTGAGGTGAGGGACAATCATGCTTTGTTGACTTGTGATTCGTGGAGCTGCTATAAGCCTGTGTTTTGAGAAATCATTTGTTAGGAGGCTCCCCCCTTTCCAGAGAGACTGTGAGGTTTTGAATCTTTGTTCTACAAGCGATTCTTCCTTGAAGCTATTAAAACACCTTTGTTGTGAAAAAAGAAAAAAAATGTTTGTTTGTTTGTTTGTTTTTTAAATAAACTACTCAACTATTTTCAGTAACAACATAATCAAAAATCCTAGTCTGGTTCCAGACTTCCATCAGAAATCCCATAAATTTTGACAAAAAGCAGAACCTCCCCGCTATTCGTTTGGATGTAGGTCAGTTTCTCATGTCAGTGTTTCGGTACTGGGCTCCTGATGAGCACTGTCCCAGGTGGAAACGTGTGGTGGGCACGAGCACAGGGCTGTCCCTTGCTGCCATGGAGAGGGATTCAGCTATCAGAGAAGGTGTCTCAGTGGGGCTTTAGCTCATCAGTCAGTGCTATCTACCTGGAAGGTCCTTTTGGCAGTTTGGCCCAGTATTTTAACAACGATGTGGCTGTGCGGCTCCTGCTATAGCACCTACCAATACTTTCTGCTGGGTTTGAGACTGCTCCCGTCTCGCAGCTGCAGTGCTTCCTGTGCAGGCAGCGGGGTTACTCAGTCGCACTGGTTGTTTCCTTTCTTCCAAATTTTGATTTTTCAGTGTTTCTGAAAATTGGCAGAAAAGCTATTTATCAGGATCACATGTCCATAATGTCAGGGCCATTGCATCACTGAGTTCCTGATGAGACCAAACGAAGGAAAAAACGGGCAAATGTAACTCTTCCTGACCTGCAGCAACCAAAACCAATCCACAGGACTGCTGTGTGCATGAATGAAGTCAGCACACTTCTGTGCCAGTCCTTCCAACAAAACAATTGTGCTGGAAGATGCAGGGAGGGTGGATGCTCCTTCTTACCTCCTTGTACCAATAATAACCGAATAGGTTCACCTCCTCTTCTTACCCCCTTTCTGAGATTTTATTTCTAGAGTCCCGTTATGCGTAGGCAGCAAGGCTTGTTTCAGTCCTTTAGTGGTTGCATTAGTCAAACACACAGCAGATGTCAGTGCATTACAAAACTTGGTTTGCGAATAATAAAAGAAGTTACAAATGAGAGTTAAACACAGAAGCAAAAACGCAGGGAACTGCAAAGTCCTGAAGCCATCGAGGGGCTCATCCCTCAGAGGCGGACACTACCCCGCCGAGCACTAACTGAGGGCATTACTGCCATTTTCACAGTTTCTCCTGGTGAACCCTTCTTAGGCTTTTACCCCCCTGTTTTTTGGGGAGTGGCAGCTCACGCTTTCCAGCTAGCAGGGGAGAGCGATGCCTGGGTAGTTCTCCCCCCCTTCTGCACAATTCAGAGCGTGGCAGTGCTGTAGGGTGGAATGGAGGGAAAGGCACCGCTGCTGCTCGCTTAGCTCTGTAACTAGAGATTCCCTCCCTGCTTTAGGAAAGCCAGTCTAAGCAAAATATTTCCCTGGCCTGGGTGTCACGGCTGAAACAGAGGTGGGTCATTTCGAGTCAAGCTGCGCATACCCTAAACCAGACCTCGGTGCTGCTCCTGCTCCTCCCGATTTAGTCGAAGCAGCAGCAGCCCAGGAACAAAAGCGAGATCCAATTAAAGGCCTCCCGGTTCCCCCAGTGCCAAGCGCGCCCTGCGAAAACAAACAGCCCCCGGCCCCCCGGAGCTGCCCGGAGCGCAGCGCGAGTGCGCAGGGACCTGCGGGCGATAAGCCGCCTTCTCAGGAAGCCAAGGACGCACACCTCAGTCCAGGGGGCTTCCTCACTTTGTACGCCCGGTTTCCCCACTCGGCACGGATCATTGTCTGGAAGCAAAAAGCCTCAGCTACAGAAACCATCCTGCATCCAACTGCCTCTCAGGAAACCGCAGGGGGAGTTTTTTTTTTTTTTTTTCCTTCTTCTTGGAGAAGCAAAGCGGAATGTTTATCTTTCTTATCTCAGAAAGGAAACCTATGGGAAATGCTATGCCATACTCTCCACTGTTCTCCTGTCACATAATTATAATGCATTACACAAAGCAAAATCTTTTGGAAAATCCATTGGTCTAATGACAAGATGACCCTTACTAGAAGGTACTTTCGGTTTCTTGCCTAACTCTGCAAGTCTCATCAGAGCTAAATGTTTGTATTAGGAAAACACAGTGCACCCCCAAGTGTCCCGTGGCATTAGGAGAATAATTGTTACACAAGGCAAATCTCTTTTCCCCAAGTAACAAACCTAGGCCAGATTTTTTTCGGACTTCAAAGAAAGAACACAGTAGGGCCTTTCCACTGCCAAATTGCTAAGTGGAATAAAAAATTGTGATTTTGCCATTAAATACTTGGTATAAATTCAAGAGGTTTTTAAAACAGCGATGCTATGACACTGTTGGAAAAGGGTAAGGGAGGATTTCAAAGGCTCTAAGTGGTTGCTGGAAGAAAGCGGGTGTGCCGCAGCCCTGCACCACAGTGCACAGCCTCTATGACCATGCAAAAAGCCACTAAGCCACGTTCTCTGTGCTATTAAGGTCAGCACGGGCTGCACCAAAGAAGTATCTTCCATCAGTGTCTGGTGCCCACGCAGCATTCTGCTAACAGAATTTTCCCTTGAAGATTTAACGCAAAGCTCACAGTATTTCTCTAAATTCCACTGCATTAGGTTAAAAAAAAAAAAAAAAAGAAGAAAAAAAAAAGACTGCAATAAATAGTTGGGAAGGCTGATGTACGACAACTTCAATGAACTTATCTTCTTAGTGAAATGCTTAATGAAAATCTGATGAGGAGGTTATCGAGACTTTATCAGAGGACAGTAATAAACCCAGCTGTTCAGCAATGCAGTAACTGCAAAAACTAAAGAGCTCAGGGCTAGGTTTCAAAGAGCCAAGCACACACAGATAGGTCCAAAAGGATATTTTAAGGAGTGCTCAGCACTCAGTTGTACCACCGTGACACTGAGGAACAGACTCCAAAAAAAAAATCTAAACTGTTGAGCTCTTTCCCAATTCAGCTGCTTAGTACCAGGCCTAAATGGCAACCCAAGGCCTTTGAAAGAAGGTACACACCACATTGCTTTCCATTTCTCCAGCCTGTAGTTCTCAGGACTTCCTACACAGATGCACTCAGGAAATTACACTGAATTAAGGTTTAACATGGATTAATTAATTGGTTTCAACCCCCAATTTATTCACAACTGAGATGTTTTCAAGCTAACTAAGTCAAAGCCTGCTTAGAGCACCTGGACTGAAAAGAACTCAGTCAGAGGATTTTAATGTCATCGGGTCCTTGCCCAAGCGCAGGCCTGACTTTGAGTCTCCCAGCCCAGCGCAGAGACAGAAATCCATTTGGGACCCCCAAAACAACTTCTGATGCTCGAGAGGCTTTGATCAAAGACTGCTGGAGCTGGTGGGAAAGTTCCCATTGGAACCGTCATGGGGCTGGTCCTGTGTGAGCACAAGACCCTGACTTGAGCCCAGTGTTGGGCTATAAGTAGAAGCCAGCAACCCTGTACCAACAGGGTTCCTACTGCAGCCTCTCCAGCCTGGGTTTCCTGATTTTCAGCTGAAAGCAGGTGCAAAATTGTATGTTTCCACCTGGTGATATCTGTGATCTGGACATTCCCTGCCTGTCCTTCTGGAATCTGTTTTGTAGGGCCTATTGCTACAGGTCCTTCAACAGTTGCTGAGGTCTGCTGAATTCACTACTGTCAGCATTTTTGTATGTGGGTGTGTGTCAGAACTTTTATTTACTATAAAAATGCATCTCTCATTGCTTCTCTTTTCTCCCTTGTTCCTTAAAAAAGTGGTTTGTGTTGATTAGGGTCTATTACTTGTTGGCTGGCTTCATGTTATGGTTCCTTGGTACACCTCAACAGGAAAACCTCAATTCTTATTGCAAAATGCTGCAAAATTAAAAGCATAAGTAAGGTATATGGGAAGTAAGTTATTTATTCAGACCTCAATATGTGTCATACTTGCTTGCATTAACAATGCCAATGTGCAGAAGCACACCACCAGAGCAGCGGGCAGTGAGAGGCTTCACACACTTTGGATACAGAGAGCACAGTTTGCAGGGTGTTTCTCTGAAACCTGATCACAGCACCTCTGCGCAGTCCTGAAGTCCTCCTTAGATTAAAACATAATCAACATAAATGCTGATCGTGCCTCCAGAGGAAGTCTCAGAAGCCGCTGGTTTTAACTTATGTTCCTTCACGTGGAACTGTCACCAGTACCTGAAGAATAACAAATGACATCTAGAGACCAACACGATCTAGATGTTCCCTGAAGCAGTGTTTTTTCCCACTTTTCATTTTGAGAGTGAAGCTGTGGTGCCTTTTGCTTCCAATTACTGCTGCTCTAACTACTGTGGGAACTGTCTCACTGTCCGTCCTCCAGCAGACCTGTCCGTAAGGTCATCAGCAACCAGATCAGCCCTCTACTCACACGGAACAACAACTCCAAGATGAGATGCGCATTTTGTCTGTGAGAATATTGCTTAATAATAATAATAATAATAATAATAATAATAATAATAATAACAACAACAACATAATTCAGAAACAATCACAGAAAAAGCAGATTTGTCACTGACTTGATATTCTATTTCCATTATAGTCCACTAGATACACAGGACAAATTAATTACTTAAAGCCCATTTACGGTGTTATTCAGTGAACTGAAAAAGAACCACCCCCATCCTACTATCAGATTTCATCTTTGTATTAGATTTCATCTGCCTATTCCTCATTTGAGAGCAGAGCTACATACAGCCACCACAACTCTGGAATAAATAATAGAAATAGAAATAGAAATAGAAATAGAAATAGAAATAGAAATAGAAATAGAAATAGAAATAGAAATAGAAATAGAAAATATTTGTCCGGGAGCCTGCACCTCTCAGTTACAAGAATGCTGGTTACCATACAGTTCAGCACATGAAAGATGGACTTAATACATCAAAACCCACTCTTTTACTGGCCATGGTTTCTAGCAAGACAAGCTTTTTTTTTTTTTTTTTAATAAAAAAAAGCATAACCAGGTTTGAAGTTGGTAGAGAAGATATACTGCCTTGCATGTATAGTCAGTAGCCTACAGAAAGATTTCACTGGAGCCTTCAAAGCAGCATTAAGACAAACTGAAACAAAACAAGAGCCTCTGTAGGTTAAGCAGTAATTTAGTTTTTCTTTTGCCTCAAATAAAGGTAATCCTATCAAATAGCTATTTAACATACAGCAGAAATAATAATAGAAGTGCTATTTGTTGGTTATGTTGTAATGAAACTAGTTGCTGCCTCCCAGCGCTTTGTATACGTCATGGGATCATAACGTGGTTATCAGACATGGAAAACAGAACTATTCAATCTCTCTGCTGTCAAAGCATTACTCCTATTCAGGGCAGGGACTTCCTTACAAAGCTATTTCCAGTGTGTGTTAAACTGCTTGAATGGCAGCAGGTAACTGTTATTTGCACTGCACCCATGTAAGAGCACAAAACGGCACAAGAGGGGAGAAGGCTGGAGATACTTGTGTAACTTGAAAGCCATCAGACCAATGTAAATCTGAGGTTAAATGTGCTCTGCTGCAAAATCTGCTCTGCAGCATCAGCTCTTTGAAAGCACACAGCTCTCACCTGGGCACGCACGCAGGCTGTGTCAGGCAGCATGTCTCCATCAGAAATTTCGCCCCTCATGTGGACTGGAACCGCTTTTTAAGGGTTGAAATTATTCTGTATGTGTGCAGCTCCTGATCACGCAGATAAGGACAAAATTGAAGAGTGAGCTTCTTTTTGTTACACACCGTTTCTCCAGGTCCCTCACATACAGAGGACTCAAGCTGGGACTGCAGTTCACCTGCTTCTGCTTTAAGGTTTAAGCTTGCCTGACAGATCTCATTTGCTAACTCGGGCTTTTATACAAGCCTGAAACCTCAGCTTCACTAGAGCAAATGGAAATTTACCATTGACTTTACAAGGTCAGTAGCACATCTCTATGTTAACATGAGGTCTTAACAACAGAACCCAACTAAAATTACAAGAAATTGCTACTCCAAAAATCACAGCTCAGAATAATTCACTGAAGCACAGTAGTTTCATGTAGTTAAGAACCTAACTGGGTGCTTACAAGTATGTATGAAAATGGTTGGGAAAAGGCTGTATCATTAAAAAAAAAAATCAATGTCACAAAACTGTTCGCTTCCACAGAGTTTTTTTAAAAACACAAAATCATCTTTGGAGCACAAATACTACTTGAAGTTAATGAAGTTTGTTTGTGGTGCATCTGAAGGCATCTAAACCCACAGTTATCATATAACTCCTATTGAAAAATACAACATATAACACTAAATAATGAAGTATCTAGCATTCACATATATATAACAAAAGTATTCAGTGTCAGTTTCCCTGGGTATATCATCATCAGAGAGCGAGACATATCACTTAATTCTCCAATTTTTAATTAAAAAGTTTATCCCCTATAAAGCTTTTAAAAGCCACACCAAAGAGGCTGTCAAAACAAACAGAAAGGAATTGCCGGTTGGTAACACTCACTGAAATGGGAAAGTGTATTTCTGTAGCTTCATAAAATTTTAAATCTGTGCATGGTGTTGGATTTCCTCTCACACTGCTTCCAGCTGCCTTGTCCTGCTCTGCTGTTTCCTAGAGCGACCCAATTATCATCACCCAATTAGTGCTGGAGGAAAAAAGGAGCTCCTGCCAGACAGAACTCCTTAAACTGGCTAGCATAGGTCCATAAGGGCAGGAATTAGCGTTTATGACCTAATTGTACAGATTCACGCATCAAATGCATTCAAATTTGTGAGACAAAACCAGTAGAAAATGAATTAAAATTATTTACCTCTGAATACAGTGAGGTTTGTGAAAATATTGGCAGTAGAAGCATATAGAAGAGATCCTTATCGCAGCAGTTCAGCCACAGGTGCTTCCCCATATTACTACATTATTCTTATCCAGAATAAATATTTAATGTTAGTATTAACAACGAAAATCTGTAGCTCCAACAACAGTCTCTGTGTATTTAAAGCTCAGTGATGATTATCCACTTTAAAATCAATCAAAAAGTATGTGTTAAGCAATTTTACACAATACACTTTTTCAAAATCGTAACAAAAAAGCCCCCAGGTCCCAGAGACCATTGCTCAGACAGCAAGGCCCCTGCCCTGGCTCTCTCCTCTGCCCAGTGAGCTGTTCCCAGCAGCACTCTTTATTTCCCTTCACTGACTTTTTATTTTTCCATGGATGTCTTCAACACGCACAAAGGATGGATGAGTGCAGCGCATCTGCATGCTCCAGCAGAGGACAGGATTCCTAGCAGAAACCCATTACTCTCATTTTTCTAGTGGTCCCACTTCACCACTCAGACTTTTCTCCTTCTTCCCATGTTCCTTGGTAAATTCCCTCTGATATTGCCTAAGATAAAATTTTTGCCTGGCACCCAAAAAGAGCCTGTGGCCACCCTTCTGCCAGCCATGATGCTTTGGTTTTTGAGAGGAGGCAACCAAGAAGCCTCCTCACAACATTAAAACTCCTCAGAGCATTAGAAAGATGCTGCAGTCGGCAGCACTGTGCCCTACCCAGGGAAGGCTTAAGCCCACATCTGTCATGCAGAAAATACTAGGAAAGGATTTTTGGGTAATTTTGGGCGTCAAAAGAACAGAGAAACCAGTGTGGGCAGTGTTGCTCCAGGTATGCTGTAAACTTCACTTCCAAAAAATTTACCTGGTGGAATGAGAAAATGGGCTTCCTGCCGCGATGCTCTCTGAGATGCATGAGTGCAAGCTGGATTTGATTGTTCTGGGGGCTGTTTACATACTATTAACTTTTTCCCCACTCTTAAATTGAAAGCTGTCAATATGCACCTAAACACAAACCCGCCCTACCCAGAAACCTCATCTCTTTTTTTCTAAGTCAAAAGGTAAGAGTAGTAAAAAAAAAGTAGCAGAGGCACAGGCTTCTACTGCAAAACCTTTCCACTTTTCTTTGTCTTACGACTTTCAGGGCTCTTCACAGCCTTTAACCTCTTTCTCATCAGTTTCTTCTGACTGGTCTTTTATTACCAGCCCTTTCTGGCTTGACTTTCCAACCCTTTCCTCTCCTTTCTATATTCTGTGCCTTGCACCCAACCGCCTCTGTGTAAATGTCTTTCCCTGCACCACAGAGCATTACGGACACACATCCCTCCAATTAGTCCATTTCTGTGGAAACATGACAACTTTTCTCTTTGCCCTTCCTTTTTCAAAGGAAAAGTAGATCTGCCTGGATTTGGTTATTTCTTACAGCAATTTTTCCTTTATTTTTCTATTTTGGGAGAAAAAGAACAAACATTTCTGATGTCTCTCACACTACTTTGAAATGAAATTTTAGGAAGCCAAGGCAAAAGTTAAAGACTCTACTGAAAATAAACACTGTTTTTAACACAGCACCATTCTTTGATCTGAGCAAAACTTTCTCAGCGTTTTCTTTCAAGTGGCCTGCACTAGTCTGCTGGGGGAGGACAGCCCGGCCAGGAGCAAGGTGGTGTGGGGAAGAGGGTGGAGAAGAAACAAGACCAAAACACTGCATCAGACCCTCCTCCCTTTATAGGCTCTTTCAGCAGCAACAGGCTCTTTTGAATATAATCACTTTATCTTGTGGTTTTAAATCGAGGCCTGCTTCCAAATAGCAAAAATCTTTATCAAATGTAATTACTGGCTAAAAGCAATTGGTAAAGATGACTGATAGTGCTTGTGCAATTACCGTTTAAATGCTTATTTCTAATTACTATGCCCCAAGACACCCTCCTCTTTGCAGAAGGCTGCTGTGCAGGGGCACAGAGGCGCAGCTCACCTCAGGTCACAGCGGTGCCAGTGCAGGCGAGGTGAAGGCCACCGGTGCCGCACAGCTCTGTGAGGAGGCTCAGACGCTCTCTGCACTTCTCCAGCTGCTGCCCCCTGCTCCTTCCCTCACACGTCGGCATCCACCTCTCTCTGTGGTGCTAAAGGCCTCGGGACTGCCTCAGACCTGTGGGACAGTCAGCAGCAGGGCCCCCTACTGTGGGCTCCCATTAGTATCTCCAGGCGTACAGCACAGAGCCCACGTCTCGCTCTCCAAAGGGTGTGGTGGTGTGTGTGGTTCCCAAGGCAAGGAGAGCCATGCCCTGCGTGAGGGACACCAGCACCGAGGGTCCCTGCGAGGCCGGCCAGCCACTCTCCTGCCCGCCCCGCAGGGCCCTGGGGCCCGGCCCGCACGGCCTGCGTTTGGCGGGGTTGGACGGGAGCGGACGGAGCCAGGCGAATTGCTTCCATACGCAGCCCAGGCATCCTCAGCTGGCCAAATCTGCTTCTCTTAATTGGGATTATTTACAAATGCATTGGATTTCTTTTTCTCTTGTTTTAGTTAGTTCCAGGAGCTATGGCCTGGGTTCAAAAAAATGAGAAGCTGGGGGCTTTTTGGTTGGAGATTTTTCTTGGGATAAGACAAACAGGGAGATTAAAAGCATCTCTGAGCTTTCTATATACTTGTGGGAAGAGTAATCCCTATTAACACAATCAATGAAATTGCCTGATGGAATTGAAACTGTTTATACAAGCAATGGTTAGAGCACTTGTACTATAGTATGTATGTGGAAATAAATGGTGCTGAATTCAGCCTCTTCTTCAGTAACCACAGCAGTCTGGGACCAGTTGTTTTTTTTACTTTATTTAAGCTCAAAAGTCCACCCTGTCTTCACGTGTGGCGTAATTCCATTATTAAAAAAAAAAGAAAAAGGAAAGTATAAGGGAAAACACTTGTCCCTACTGCCTCACTATACCTATGTCATAGGGTACAATAGGAGTCTCTTTTCAAAGCCTTGTGCAAGTAATGATGTAAAGCTGTGCTTTATTTGTGCTGAGGAATGCAGCATTAAAACCAGGCTTCTCTGTGGGACATCTCTGGGGGGACCCGGAGGAAGCCTTGTGCAAAGTGCTTCCTGCATTTGGCTGCTTCTCCCAGGAGGGGACTGAGATTAGGGACCTAATTCCACTGAACATCCTCAGTTTTTCTAGCTGTCCGCAGAACAGGCTTCCTGCAAAGAACCTCATCTAATTAACTTAAACTCGTGACTGACTTACTCCTGCTATGTTATGAAATATAGATATGATGGCATGTTTTCATACTGCATAGCTGAACTGTCCTTCCTCACATGCCCCACAGTGCCCCATCCTGATGGCACTGTGAGCAATATGTTTAAAATGGGCATGCTGCCAGCAAATATAGATGTTTCCTGTCCCTTCATGGGTCCCTCGTACTATCTTGCCTGAAAGACTGAACGTATTCCCCAGTTCTAATAACAAACATTGTAACCTTGCAAATAGCAACACTTGGAGTTTCCTTTAATATTTATATTTTTTGACCCCAAAAGGGAAAAGAATTTACCATACATAGACTGGAAAAACAGCGTGCTAATTTCACTTATCAAAGGCGTTCAAACCAAAGAGTCTGACACTAATAATAGTATGTTAAAAATATTCTTGAACACAAGAGGCATTACTGTATTGTACCACACATCGGTACCTAGCTCAATGTCGGTATTTCCACATGGTAATTTATCTCAGCTCCCAGCTCCCAGCTATGATGACATCAGAGGATGAGTTCAAAGTGAGGCAGTTTTGTGCTTTATAAAAACAGTTTAAAGATAAAAGCCAGTTTTGACTTTAAAAAAAGAAAGAAATTAAGAAAGAGAGGAAAATGAAACTATTAGACACTACATTAACCAAACAATTCTGTGAAAGGAAAATGCCAATCAGGAAGAGATGGCAACATTTTGTAATGAAACCGTATTAATCAAAATGATCAACTACTGTTGTTTAAAGCCTTAAACAATGCTCAGTTTCTTTACCACTAACTCATGCAGTTGAGGAAATGGTAGAAATCATATCAACTATTGAACAGAGTAGAATGCAATAGTAGAGCTAGCCTCCTTTACATACATATTAAATGTTGTCCAGAGATAACGAATTCACAGTAAATATAACAGCTTTTCCATCTGCCTGAGTATGCAGAAAAGAGAAAGTGTCAGAATATTTTCTATATTTATAATTAAAATAAATAAATATCAATCACATGGCTTTAAGCATTTAGTTTTTTGTAAATCTTTCAAAACTTTTTTGACCCAGGACTTGGTGCTCTGGAGCTTATCAATGACACCAGGGGTCAAAAGTGTTAGTGCGACTAAAATTACTTGGACAAAGCCAGAACCAGGTCAGATCGCCATGGGATAGTCCCACAAGGCCTCCTGTAGGCTGCTGCCACCAAGGAGTTCTAAGGAAAAGAAAGGAAAGACCATGAATCAAACATCCCAGAAAATTCACAAGCAAATGTGTTATTAATCAAGGAAAATAAAAACAAAGTTTATTAAAATGCCTTGTAATAGTACATTTCAAAACAACACAAAGACATCTTATGTGATGACCATTTTATCACTGAGGTTCATTCCAATTGAGTTACATTCTTCAAACCCAAAGAGCCACAAGTGTGCCAGCAAGGAAAATAAACACTGGAACGATGTGTGCAGTCACACATCTAATTTGATGATTGATCTCACAATTTAAATAGACACTTTCCACCCAAAATAAATGCAGAAGTATATATCAATGACACTTCTGCAAGTTAAAGCTAATGGCAGGTCTGGTAGAATTTACACATTTCTTTCTATGTCTAACTGAGAAGTTCAAATTGGGACCTGAACAAAGTCAGTGGGTAAGAAAATAAAGTAGAAAGGGTCTATGTTCTGTTAGATTTGGAACGCCATATCAAAATATTCTTTAAATTACTGTAACGTTTCTCATTCATTCCATAAATATTTATGAAGGGGACAGATCCTCACATGGTGTAAACTGCCTTAAATCCATTGGTTTCAGTGAGCCACATAAAGTCAAGGAAGCTGCAACAGTTTACGTCACGCATGAGTTTACCCCAGTATGTTTACGTATGAATTTTGAATTGAATTCTCCACTGCTCCGACTCTGGGGAATGGATGGAACAGTGACAGCGGATGATTTAGTCTTTTTCGCTCTAACCCAACATCAAAAGATGGATCCTGTTTCTCCCCTCCCACAAGCTCTTGTTTACACGAGTATTGTCTGTGAAGTGACTCATGGGAGCGAGGATTGGGCCTGGTTTTGCACTAACAAGGCTAATACGGAGTGATATTTGACCTGATCAAGTTTTTAAGCTGAAGATGAAGGTCAAAGTTACAGTTTTATCAGTTACATTTTGGAGCCTTTCACTTGATCATGACAATACCATGTTCATAATACAATTATTGTAATCATATTTCCAGTGTTGCTTGCCTTCAGTGGAAACAGATTGCATTAAACTCAAAAGCCGCCTGCAATGGTATGCACATTTCAAAGTCAAGTAAAGGTTATAGAAGAGGAGCCTGGATTCACGTACAATCAGCACTACTTCACTAGAGGTATTTTTGAGGCTTTTGTCAACTTGGCAATTTCGCTAAAAATAGGCATTATATAAGAAGAGACAACAATTAATAAGCAGCTCACTGATTGCACAGGCATTAGCAAGGCTCTGGGTAGAGTTCAGGACTCCGCACAATACTTGGGTTGTTAAGATTTCTTCCCACATACAGGTAATTTGCTTGAAATTCATAGCAGAGTGGCCAATGTCCCCTCTGTTGCAGTAGAGATCCCTGAAAATCCCCACAGCTTGTCACATGGTGGAAACCAGCATACCTTCGCTGCAGCCAGTGGCCACTCCTGTCTGAACTGAGCTTATTTTGACTTGCAGTCCCTGTTCAAATCATTAGTAACTATGAATAAAACTGAAAAAATTGGTGTATTCTTTCCAGCCTTGCTTTATGAAGAACTTTACCTGTTACTCTGTGCAATTATTAGTCATCTCCAGTCACTAACAAATAATTACATTAGAATTAATTTCCTCCAGTCTTATGAATCCTGAAGTAGAATAGGTAAAAGTAGAGCTGCTCTATGACGAGGAAATGAAATATGTAGAAAGTGTCTTCGTTATTTGAACAGAAGCAAAATGAAGATTTATCACCTCACTAGCTCCAGAGACTGATGGCTAGAACAAAAGAAATTTTGTTCACTAAACCAAAAGTTGCAAAGTAGTTTTTAAAAAAAAATAAATAAAAAATTAAGCTCTCATGGAAATGAATTTCTGTTTTGCAGAACTTTTTAGCATATTAAATAAATCCTTTTTCTTCTGACCCCAAATGAAATGTTGATTAATTTTTGTAGCCTTTGTCACCCTCTAAGGTATCTAAACTCAAATTTTGGAGTTAAAATAAAAATTTATTTTCCAATAAAAAAATTAAACTTTACTTAAATATGTAAAGTGAGGTTTTTTTTTTTTTTTTTTTTTTTTTTTTTTTTTTTTAATTCTGTCAAATTATTCATTATTCATTAGAAGATTTATTCTTGATAAAGTGTTTTGAAACTTGCATTTTTGGTGAATAATAATAGTAAGCTGAAATGAATTACCCAACTATAGTTTATAACACTGCTCATAATCAAGGAAGAAATCACAAACATCTTGCTTCTAGAAATGCAGAAGAGGCACTGAAGATGAAGCAAGACAGAACATTGTGTCTATATGGGGAACGATTTAGTTTATTGGATGTGATTTCCATTCTTATGAGTGGAAAATTAAGCAGCTGTAGGGGCAAATCAGGGTCTCAAAAAAAGGTGAAATCCTATTCTCTCTGCTCCCAGCAGAGCTCTGTGTTATGAACACAGGCTTGCTTACGGAGGTTCGCCCTCATGTCTCGCTCTACGGCATTGCTGTGTCTCCTCCCTGCCATGTGTCTTACATCCACACATCGCTGCACTCCGGATGGCTCTGCAGCCAGTGGCTCCCAGCGCCTGCCAGCACTCACACAAAAGCTGAACGTGACACTCCCAGGCTGCTCCAGGGAAGCTCCTCAGACTTCACCCATGTAATTAATAGGGAGTACGGGAACATTACAGAGACCAGAGCCTAATCAGACGCATGGTAAAATGGGAGACTTGAGTGTCAGGGAGGATAACAGTACTGAAATGTAGCATGTATGTACTAGAGCTTGTTATAAGCACACTATTATAGTCCAATAAATACATGACAGTCAGCTCCACTAGCCCTAGCACTTTATTTAATTTTCATAGATCGTCAGGTGATCACGTAGCATGTAGTCTGACTTCCTAAAAAAAACACAGGCCAAAAAAACCTCTCCTGATATTTTCCCTCTCTATTAGTACAGACTGTCTTCACCTTGGAAAATATCACTAATGCGAATACTCAGAAGAATGAGCAGAATGCTGTTTCCAGCACGGTATCTTTGCCAGAGCATGCTGGCTCCTGCTGAAGCCAATCCAGCCATTGTGCGTGCAGAGGGCAGATCACAGCTCTAACCGGCTAAAAGGAAACTTTGCAGAGCGGATTATGTTACTTCTGAATCAAGAGTTCAGGGTTTATTTTCAGAAACTCCTGGCTAGGGTCTAGTGGCATGTAGTCTTCTCAGCCTGTGGCAATATAGCACCAAATACCTCGAGAAATCTGGCTCTGGCACTCTGTGGTCCCAGCCTCAAAAAGGAGAGCGTGCTCGCAGGGCACGGTACTAGTGCAGAGCCCTCCGAGGGCTTGTGGCTTGTTTGCAACAGCCTGATCACAGGACCGGCTTCTTGGATTGCAGCTGCTTCAGGGCAGGAATCATGGTTTTGTCATTTCCTTGTAAAATACATAGCTCCACAGCTCTCAATCTCTTGCACTATGAAAACACCAGGCAAGCTATTCAGGAGCTGGTTTAGCTAGTTTAAAAGAATACCGGTACTTGTTTCACGTCTCCCAGTTTGCAAGCTCACACCATCAAATCCTACTACAGCAGGTAAAGATGATCTGAAAGAAAGCCTTTCTGAAACCCTGACCGGCACCGTAGGGTTCAGCTTTTACCCTAGGACAAGCCCCCCGAGGGATCCCACTGCCAATATCCCCACTCCAAGTTCCCTCTCAAGAGAAACGCCGTGATCTGTGTGCTGCGTGTTGCTGGCTGCTTTTCAGGCCCATCCTGCAGGTAGCTGCTGCATGCATGCCAGCCATGCCAGGAATCCAGTAATGCCCTGGGAATTTTCCCAGCCCACGGCGTTCAATCTATCTATCAAAATAGAAAGTTATGAGCTCCTAGGTATTCTGAAATGCTAATATTAACACAGTTTTGTTTTATATCAGATGTAAATACAGCTTTCTTTTAAAGTTTGCTTTTTTATCCCTTGTTTTAAGATAACAGACTTAAAAGGAAGATATTAAATAGTGTCTAAACTTAGTAAACATTTTCCACAAGTGCCAAGATTGAAGCAGTAATGAGTGGTGGTCTGTACTGCAACCTGAACCCCACTAAATACACCAAAATATTCACTTACTTGAACATTTAATGAAGGCTAAATATAACCCTTAAAGCATGAAAACAGTGATTTCAAAAGTTTCCAAGAGCCTCTTAACCCCCCCACTGCCCTTCGATTTTGGAGCAGTGATGAGTGATACTTCTTAGCTGCTTCAGCTATCGCTGCGTCTCTGCCTAGAGGTTTAGGAGGGAAGTTTTCTGGGATTCTGCTACTTCACTAATGACTCTCCAACTGGGGTTTCTAGCATGGACTGAGAGGAGCATTCTCCCTGGAGCTTATACAGGTGTCATTTGTATGAGCCTTCGGTGGTTTTATGCAAGCAATCGCTCCAGGATTCTTAACAAAACAAGGCAAATGGTCTCCTTCATTTCATATATTATTTAAGCAATAACTTCACTCTAGCCTCAGGCTTGCAAAGCAGTAATTGCAACCAAAGTAGCACTTACCCACAGAGACACTGATGATGTATTTGAATATAATGGCAGTGTATACAAGCTAATTCTAATTCAGAGAATGAATAATTGAACTATCTAAAGAAAACATTAAAGAGATGTTAAGGCTGATCAGGAAGCTGGGTTAGCATATATTACGGCTGATAACATACATGATACAATGGCAGAGGAACAACTGCCCACATCAATGGCTGCAAAGCTCACAGTAATAAAAGATAACAGGAGAAGTGCCATATTTTAAAGGACAGTTAGTGAAATAAACCACCCGGATAAACCTGGCTAGCCCATTGCAGAAAAATAACTTGATTACCATGGGCAAAGCACACACCTCATTTTAATGCTCAGATCTACCTGACGACACCTTTCTCCTCTCCCTTTTCAGTTGCACTCATTAAAAAAGTCCAGTAAGTGAAAGTTTCCATTTGAAATGAGATGATGTTCCTGCTTACGTGAGAAATTACTAGCAAAGTAATATCAAATCAAATAACTATCAAATAAGAAATGTGAGCAATGAAGTCAAATTTTGCAGCACTGGCCTGGGCTTGAGCTGGTGTTAGAGATGTGCCCCAAGCCGCGGGTCATGGTGGGGGCCGAAGGGCACCCAGAGCAGGCCTGCAGCAGCTCTGCCAGCTGGCCTAAGGGCGAAGTCGTGGCTGTGTCAACAGTCATGAAAGAATTTCCTATCCATTGTGCGCTCACGCAGGGTGAATAGCAGCAAAGAATTAGGCTTGGAGAAATAAGGATCTTGCTCAAAATTACAAGTCCTATTTTACCAGTTTACTTGCTTACACAACATTTATCAGACGAAGTAAGCTTACCTCGGTGTGCTCACACGAAGCAGCTCTGCACGCATGAAAAATAAATCTCTACTGGCCTTACTAATGGAAACAAGAGCCTACATGACTTGCCTACAGAGTCACTGTCAGGCAGTTTCTGGCTGGGCCACATAACAATTATTTCCTGATTCTAACCAGTGCTGCAGTCTTACCAAAGACAGCAGCTGCTTTAATCTCTTTCAGCTATTCAAAGTTAACAATCCCCTTTAGTAAAACAGCAACTGATTTGTGTTAAGCTCAAGTCTTTTGGAACACTTCAGTGAGACATCTAAACCATCTTTTTCCTAATGAAGACAAGATCTGTACATCTAGCTCTGAGCACAGCGATCTCTTGAGCTTGACTGGGGACAGTAGGCACCAAATACAAATAATAAGCATCAGAGGTGTTTCTAGTTAGAAAGAGGCTTCTGCCGCCAACTTGTGTTGCTAATTAGAAGCAGGGAGTTGCCTTCCCGAAGCACACAGAAAGAAGGTGCTCGAGGCTGGTTAAGGATGAGCATTCATGAGCAAAGCAACAAGCAGCAGTTAGAAAAACATATGAAGTTACAGAGAAAGTAGGCCCATTGGAAAGAAAGGAAAACAGCAAGCAGTCAGTAAAAATGATGCTGGACACGAGCACTGGGGAGGACTGTGTGTTCTGCAGGGTATGTTTCAGGAAAGCAGTTCTCTCCCTCCTGCCCCAAGGGCGTTAACACAGGCTTTGCTAGAAAACGGTTCTCAAATGCTCTTTGCCTGCCACGTTTGCTTTAGCAGAACTGGCTGCAACTGTGCTGAAGCCTGAAGCCTGTCCAGCGCTACCCTGTCCCGGCCCTGCTACAGCTGCAGTCAGAGAGGACCACAGGGAAAACGCCTTACCTTAGGAACTAAATTGCAGTGTCCATGCCGCGCGGTGATGCCCCAGGGGAGAGCTTCACTACCGTGGGGCAGTAGGTTTAAAGCAATGCATGCATTACATTTTAGCAGTGCAGAACTGTAAACTGACATCAAGTCAGTCCTTCCAACCATCCTACTGTTGGTGGATATTTAACTTAATTTCCACCTGAAGAATTATCTGTCCTCTTTACCCCTTAACACACACTTGTGCTCAACTTGGTTGTCAAGAAACTGGAGTTTATAGGAACCTTAGGGAAAAAAACCAACAATGTACAAGTCAGTGTTTTATTTCTTGGACAGACTTTGTATTTTTGTACTTTTCTATTTGCCACACAGCAGAGTAATTTGTTAAGGTCTTATTTAATTTTCACTTTTCTGATCAAAAATAGCCAATGATGTGTGTGGGGTCCTCCTTTTGTTTGTTTTTGGTGGCCAACCTTTTTATTTTAGGAGGGTTAGAGAAATAATTATTGAACCCTCTTTGGATAACAGCCAGAGGTTGTTTTCCTTAAGCTGCTCCAGGTTGTTACAAGGCAAGGTTGAAACTATAGGCTTTCACATGGCATTTGAAAAGAAGGTGGTGAGTCAGAAAGGCAGCAAGACACAGGAAGGCTGCTCCAGGTGGCAGAAGCAACAGGGTCAGAGAGAAGGCCACTTTAGCTGAACAGAGGAGAGCAAAGAGAGGAGGTTGTTTAGTGAGGCTGGAGTTAGCTCAAGAAATCCTGGGGAGAGGCCTTACAAACAAGAAGGGCAGTTTTGAATTGCAGCAGGAAATAGTGGAGCTATTTGAAGTTGGGAGCTTTGAGTCTGTGCTTCCTAATCTGGGAGACTCTGGGTGGGAAAACTGCATTTCCACTGGGACCGTAGAGGAAGAATCAGCAAGGAGCTGAAACAGGGAACAAGCCTTCAGCAGATCTAGGTGATGTGAAAGACCAACAGGTTTTAGGCATCTGATGCCGAATACCAGTCACCTGGCTCTCAGCAGTGCCAGGAGAAGGAGACAGTGGCTGTGCCAGAGAACAATTTGTAACCCAGAGGTGTGGGACTATCCCTCTCTGTGCAAAGGGAGGAGGGTGGGAAGAGGCCAGAGAGCAGTACAGGCAACAGAAGATGCTCTCATTTGTTCACAATCATTCCTTCTTTCAGACATTTCTGTTAAAAACCCTGTGTTGAAACCACAGGTGCACTTTGCTAAGAATGGAGGATGAGGCAGGGAGGAGGATTTCAATCAGTATCACGGCTTGGTTTCAGCTTAGAGATCAAACACGAAGAAGGACAGCAGTCATTAGTCACCACATCATAGATGTTCAGCGTATAAAAGGACTAACTCGAAAAAGAGAATCCAGCAACTGTGGGGCCAAGAAAGGAGCAAGCCAGGCAATTATACAGGTGTGGGTGCAGCTCAGAACAGATTTGGATGGAGAGGCAAAACCTGCACTGAGCTCAAGGACAACGAGGGGAAAGCCATGGAGAAGAGAAAATGGAAGAAGAAGGATCTCTACCCAGAAGGCAGAGTATGATGTGGTCAGACAGAAGCCCAGCTCTGTGTACAAATTGTGCCCAGCTTTCTGAAAGAGATTTCTGAGTGGCCACACCTGCAGACAGTGCTGTAAATTATGCATTTTTATATGCCGACATGCTTTTGGGGTCTCAAAAATCTGACATAATATGTTAAATAAAAACAATGAAAAAAGAGCTGAGGCTTTGGGGATTGTTTGGAGACTTATTTTTTAGTTTTTAAAATTCATGTTAAATTCCAAGCAACAATATTAAGAAAGCTGAATGTTTTTAGAAAGATGGGGAAAAAAAAAGCTTTTTTTTTTTATTTTTTATTTTTTTTTAATACTACGCCAGGGACTTTCTTAGAGTATGTTATTGGACATCACCAGAGATGTTATAAGGAACATAAATAGATATCAGAGGAATTTCTGATATTCCACTTGTCTACATGATTGACACTTTAGCAGAGTTAATTTACATTTTAGGAATTTATTAGAAGTTAGATTTTCCTTTTTTGACTGACATTCAAGGTCCACTCTACTAGAGAGCATCTTTCTGAGTGCACAACGAGGGAGGTAAATTCATTATTTTTGTTATTCAATGGGATTAGCAGCCTAGATTCAGGTTAAAGTGATACAGAAGGGCATTAACTAGTTCTAAATGACTTAATTCCTTGAAAACAGTATTTTTTAATGTGCTGCTAATTAAAATATTTAAGAACTCACTGTAACAACATTTTGAAAATAAACCAGAAGAATCAATGTAAACAACATATCATTTTACAAACTAAACGGAATCACTTAAAATCCAATGTAATTCTATGTTCCAATAAAAATAAATATATATACAGGTGTCAAGTTAAGATCGTCAAGCCTTCTCCCAAGATACCAGCTAAGAATGAACCAAAAGTTCAGTTTAACCCCTCTTATACTTGTTCTTACTTTTTGGAATAGACAAAATAGTTTCTGTGTAGCATCTACTTCTGATGCTTATAACGCTGATCAAGAGCACTTTAAATGAAGGAGTAGGAAAGTCACCAAGAAATGCTTTGGTGAAAATTCACCAGAAGCATCTCTATAGGATTGCAGTGCACTATTATCAAACAATATGTTTTCAGGTTTTTAGTCAATGTTCCTAAAACCTAAGATATTTTCATTGCAATATGTTTTTCTTATATAGTGTTAGCAATCTCATTATGGCAGATGTGGATTTAAGGAATCCATTGCGCTGTGTGACAAGACAGCATTTAGCGGTCCTGGTCCTCTTAATGTCTAGCTTTTTTTTTTTTTTTTTTTTTTTTTTTTCCCCTCCTCTTCTCCAGTACATTGTATTGACACAAAATTACATAATGATTATGTTTTGGAAGGTACAACAAACTTTTGCCCCTTAAATTCAAATTTATTTTTCTCTTTCATTACTTTCTTAGTCCTAAGAACATTTTAAGTACGGCTTAACTGTGGTGTGGGCAGGATAAAATCAAAATATTAAGGAATAGTCATTCAAGGCCAGGTACATGAAAGAAACCTTGTGTCTCTGAACAGACTGTTCCCTCCACCTGGAAATAGTTGCCTTATAGAATCTGGTATTTGCACATTTCAAATCCCTCTCTTTTCTTGCATTCAGCTCCTCCAACACAGCTAAGTAGTTTTGGCAGTTCAGGCGAAAGGAATGAGGTAACAGCTCATTTCCTTTTCATTCACAGGTATTTCCCTATGATTTTTGAGTCTTCAGTTTTCAGTTCAGGAGATACGTCCTTGGCCACAAAGTTGTGGAACGTAGTTCTGTGACTCCATGCATCAACCAGAATATCACTCTTCACGTTTGGAATCACACTTACTGTACTGTACTAGTGATCCTGGTGTGCTGTAGAGGAAAGGCTTTCATCTTTATTAAAAAGTTTAATAGACTGCATTGCTTTATCTGTTTCATAAGATATCATCTTTAACGATCCAGTGCAAACAGATACTCAGCATCTAGATGACAGACAAGTGGGGAGCATCAAATCATAAATGTAGTGCTTCACCCCATTTTAGAAAGCTGTTGTTTTCTGTGCATGAGCTAACATCATACTGCTTGATGTGTAGTTAGGTTAGTTCTTCCTCCAGGATTTATTTTGGTTCCAAATTAAAACTAATAAATATGATAGATGCTATTTTGCAATTGAAAATATAATATTATATTAGAAGCCTATTTTCTCCGTGAATAAAATACAGGTGGCAGTTTCAGAATAGGAAAGAAAAAGTTGTAATTCCCAAATAGTCTAGCTCAGTAGGTTCCCCACCTACAGCCAGTTGGCAGAGACCAGTTCTAGTACAGAAGACAAGAATGCTCTCCTAGGTAATCTAATAATGCTGGAAAAACTTAGTGAGCAGCAGAATGGAGGTAAGTTTTTGCCGTAAGCTCTGAACACATATGAATGTCCCTCACCTTTGAGCAGTCCATTGTTCACCTGTCAGTTCTAAAAACCCAAAGATCTTGTCCATGTCATTCATATTGTGATTAAACTGAGTACTATATTTTGAAATGCCTTAAATTTGACAAATTTAGGGTGACAAAGGGGAATAACAATGCATTTTCAGCTACTTGCCTATTCTCCCTTAAAAGTCTGTAACTGTTGTCTTTGTTGATGGAAAGGTCCAAACAACTGCTAGCCCCTAAGAAATTAAGAGATAGACCAAGGACAAAGAACAAGCAGGCATAGCCTGGACTCTTCAATTTGTTTCTCACTCAAGTTGCAAATGGATATAAACCACAGAGATACCAGTGATGCTGCCAGAGGAAGATTGTGTTGTCATTTTGGCTGCGATACTGTTGAAGAGAAAGGACAAAATTGTCTACTCCAACAATTCCCCCTGTCAGCCCAACCTGACATGATTTTTGAAGAAGGAAATTTACCACAAATTTCTTTGCAGTCCTGACAGTCATTGACAATTCTCACATGTGTACAGGATTCTCCACAGATCAAAGATCAAACTGAAGGGTCAGTATGAAGAAATAATGTATTACCTTCATGAAAGGATCTTGAAGAGCTCTTCAAAAAGCAAATTAAACCCAAATATTATTTTATGTTCCTACTGCAGAAAGGAGCACTGCAAGTCAACTGAATGCCATCTTAACCAGCCGGGCAGAAAGCCAGAGGGGCAAGAGGGTGTCAGATGGAATTTAGGCCAGGCAGGCAGGAAACACCAAGAGGAAACACCAGCAGCAGATGTAGAAGCAAAAGAATGGGCAGAGGCTCTAAGACAAATAATAACAGGCAGAGTGTAGCAGCAGTAGCAGATGTCAGAGTAATGCTTTCTGGAGGGGGATGGGATGGCATTTGTAAAGAGAAGGGATTTTTTTTTTTTTTTGAACACTTTGTATTAATTATCTGAAAAGGGATTCTTCCCCCAGGCCCTTTGAAACACTGTTATTTTGGATTAGCTTGTGAGGGAAGAGACTCAACTGAGCGTCCACTCAAGATGTGCAGTGCCCAGGACAGGCACTGCTCCTGATCCTAGTTTCACGTATGGGTTTGGACTCTGAGTGATTTGTGGAGATGATGTTAAGAATAATTCTGGAAATAAATTTAGTAGATGGATCCCTTATTTCTCTAGTGGTATTACCAGTCTTTCTTTAGTTTTCTACAAAGTGGAACTAGCAGGGAGAGGGAAGAAGTTCTGCTCTTCCAAAAATGGTGCAATGCTGCTTTTGGCAGGCAGCAGTTTATATGCCAGTTCTTACATTTTAAGGCTGTTAATTGGTTCCATCAGTTGCTTAATTCACTTCTTAGTGAGATGCAATACTTGCGTGACAACAGATTGTCATGGTGATATTGGTCATTGAGTTGTCATTCCTGAGAAACTCGCCTGCTTTCATACAATATAGGAGGAACTTTGCAGAGAGGATATTAAACTATCTCAACCATGTTTATCTAATGCTATATTGAAGGGGTGGCAGATGACAGAAGAGCTGATTGTCCACTTTCTCTCACACACCATCAAAAGAGCAAGAGTCACCTGCAAGACTTGAAGCAAATAAAGCATCCATTCAATCTGGAAGCAGAATGTGACTGGAAATAAAAAAACATGAAGAGAAAATTCCAAGTATTAATGATATACGTTAATTATATCATTATATGTATATAATCAATGATATACATTAATTGCATCATTGTTTCACTCAGAGAAGGCAGCATCATTGTACAAATATAAGAAATTGTATTCAAACAGCTTAATGAATTGAAAGAACTGGCTTTGGAAAGTAAGCCAACACAATGGAGCCATACCAAAACCACACATTAGTAGCACTTACTCAGTGGCTACTCACTCCCACGCGCACCTCATAATCAGTGGTTGGACCACCAGCTCCCCAGATGCTTACTGAGGCAAACCACCTCATCCTGCCTGCCAGCCGCGCCGTGCTGTGCAGCCACCTAGTGCCTCTGAGGCTGCTTCTGTGGTAAGGAGACCCGCTTCGGCACCGCTCCTGGGACGCACACATGCCAGTAGTCAGCAGCTGCCTTCTCCCCGGATGCGAGGGCAGCTATCTGCTGCACAGCAGCCCTTCAGGAGGTACCTGGTATTTAGAGGAAGGGGAATTCATAGCGTCATTTGGGTTTCTCCACCTCTGTCAGAACCTAAGAAAGGATCAAGGCAAGTCATTTCAAGGAGGTGTGGATTATGCTTGGATGGGGGGAAAAGGAAGAAAAAGGGAAGAACTACAAACTGAGTGGTAACAAAAGATGCTAATAATTTGTTGGGATTTCTCTTAATTGACCATGCCAAAAAAAAAAGAAAAAAAAGGAAAATACAAACACACATACAAAAAAAAAATAATGAAGCACATGAAATGAAAATCAGTCTTTGGTTCACATGAGATTATGTGGTTTGATTTTTGTGAGGTCTTTTGCAACGTATTATTTTTCCAGTTACAAATACATGTAAGTCCACATATAAGCAATATGACTTCTCACACAGTTTCTGAGGACCTCTATTGAATCTCACCTTATATTTCTAGTTACAACATTTCAAAGTTTTATTGTATCCAACATATGAATAAAACACCTGTCCCCCCAGTTTCATAGAGCAAGTGGTCAGAATATAACACAACAGTAGCAATTCTCTACTTATTGCTGAGCCATGAACAGCATGGGGCTCCAAATATTCCTAACGAAACCATTAGCCTCAGTCTGTGAGTCCTGTGTCAAGAACATAGCGGAATGCTAAATGAATTCTTACGACAGCATCTACAGTGCAAACAGATGTTTGTGCAAACCTGTGAATCTGACATTACCAGAAAATTGTTAGAAATAATACTAAAGAATTGATCTAAGATCTGTTTTCAGGAGTCAACAAGCACAAATCTTATTCATATTCCCTGCTTGTCCTGCCCCAAAAAGAGTGAGATGAGATTTCCTTGTGATACCTGGTTTTTGATGTAGTAAAAACAAAAGCCAGACACAGATGCGGGAAAATATTATACTGTGTGATAACATAGCAAATGAAACTCAAGATTTTACAGGTGTGAAGTGGCACACACGAGTCCTAACTTTATATGTGCAGTGATGGACTCCGGGTATTACCATGTCAGAGAGGTATTCTGAAATTACTGTAGGTGGTTCTGTGAAAATACCAACTTAAGGACCAGCAACAGCCAAAAAAACAAGCAGAATATTATGAATGCTTAGGAAAAGACTTAGGAAAAGAGTCAGGAACATAGCAGAAAACATTATGTCATTATATAAATCCATAGTTCACCCATATATTGAATATACCATGTTGCTTAGCCCCATCTCAGAAAGGGCATAAACAAGAGCAGAAGGAACGATCAAAGGCATGGAACTTCTTTCACAAATGAAATCACAAAATAGACCAGGACTTGTCAGGCAGCAGAAAGCCACCATTGAGCTGACACAACAGGAATCACATAAAACTGAGCACCATGGAGAAGGTAAGCAAGGTAAGTCTTAGATTCTTGGCCAGTGTCATTCTTCCCTGACCCCTTGTCAGTCTGTCCAGCTGCTCCAGGTTCTAGACTAGGATTGTTAAGACTTCAGTAGCTTCTAAGTTCAGTTCTTTCCTCCCTCATTCACTTTTCAGATCTTAATCTTTCTGTACAAGCTGTTTGCAGCATAACTTGCCCTGTGTATCTAGCCTGAGCCACCTCCTTGCTACCCTCTAATCTCTTTGTTCATCTGAACATTAGCACTTCCCAGGAATCATGCAGTAACCTATGCCTTACCTTCCAGTACAGCTCAATCTTCCTGAATTTAATTTCAGTGAACTGCTTTTCTGTACTGCCTGGCTGTTAGAAAAGATCCTTCTCCTCTGCTCCTGAGGCTCTTACAATGGAAGGGATGTCTCTAAGGGTGAAAGTGTCCCAGAAGGTTGGATATAATGCTGTACCTACATCTCTAGCAAATATAGGTACAGCATAACCAATCTTCTCCCAGGAAGTAGGCGAAGACACACTGAAATCTGGTGACATCCAACTAGTCTGGCATGTACCATCAGAAGCAGCTCCAGTCACATCTTTGCATGCCTTGGCCCAACAGAGGAAATGATCACGCTGTCCCTCCACAAAGCACTATGTAGGGTTGTGGACTTCCTGCGAGACAGTGAACTTAGTCACCACTCTTCCTCTGCTCGCAACACCCTCTGTCTTGTAAATCATCCGTCAGTGAGAGCATCCTGTATGAATGCGAGGGACAACGGAATATCTAGGGGCCATGATCTAAGGGTCATGGTCTACAGAGCCTGTAGTCTTCCGCTGGCTTAGGAGGCAGAAAAGGACTCCTCCTCACACAGCTTGGGCCTTTTCCAGATCCGTCTCTCAGAACAAGGCATAGGATCACATTAGCTTTTCTAAAAGGGTAAGCAGCCTCAGATGGAAGAGATAGTGAGCAGACCACTATAGGCAACATTTTCACTGATGTCAACTATTTCCTCTCCTCCACACGTGCCAAACTGACACGCTCAGTCTAAACAGACAGGGCCAGCAAACATCTGGTTGACACAAGAGTCAGGAGGTCCTAGCCCACAAACAATGTTTTTGCATTTTTACTGTAATGTGCTTTTAAGTACACCAAAGATAGCAGTGCAACAAATGAAAATCCATTCCCCCAGAACCTTGTTTCTGTCCCCATCAGGTTTGATTCATTATATAGATGCAAAAAATCTGTCTCCCTTGCTGAATTTCTGTCAGATACGCGACTGAATGCACTGTTCTGGTAGTATCCTATGACTTAACTTCAACTTAATGTTATATTAGCCATATGCAGCACTCAAAGAGGACAGAAGGGCCAGGGTGAAGTCCCATGGAATTCGGTTGTTGGCTGCACGTCAAAGGAGCACAAAAGCTCCAAGTACTTAAATAAGGCAGTTTGTACTTATTGACAGGAAGCCTTCACTAAAGTCATGATACAAATCTCCTTTAACATTTATTGACTATTTACACTTAAAACAGCAGCAAGAAAAGAATGTACTCAGAGAAATTGAACATAGCTTCAGGCTATACTTTTTTAATGATATTTACCTGACAATTAAAATTAAATTTATTAAAAGGTGAAAATATAATGTACACATGCACACTGTAAATATGATTTATTATGCATCTTGCTTCAAATCTGAAAATAGAAATGCACAAGTTATCTTCTTGAAGCACAGAAAATCAAATATGAGTTTATCGTCTTTTATATAAATACTGGTTTACACTTCTTCACAATCTCTTCAAATTCAACAATATAAACCAAGTCAACCTAGTGCCTTTTAAACAATTTTTCCCCTGCCATTGCACATGAATTCTCATTTATCAGCTCTGAACCTGTTTATTTCTGCATTTCCCATTTATCTAGCTTAGGTAGGTAAATCAGACATAGTTATCCACTTTATTTCCTGTTTGACATGTTTCATCATGCAACCAATCTCCAAATATCATTTCTGACAAAAAAATAACCTTATGAATACAGATCTGAATTCTTCTAATACTACTTATATAAGAACAAGTTCTCCTCCATGTTATGTCAGTGATAGTACTGGCAACTACAGACAGATTTTCAGAAGCAAAGAAATAGAATAAGTACTGAGAATTATTCACATAATTATTGATCCATATTACTTTTAGTGACATTGTTAAATCAGAAATTTATGTCAACCTGAGGACATTTCAGGATATTAATCTGAAATCCACATTATTATATACTAAAAATGCCTTAAATCCTGCATGAATTAAGTGGTCCTGAACAACCTTCTAGTCACTAATCCTGCATGAGTTATCATAACTGTACTTTATAGTAGTGTAATCCCTCCAGTACTCTATGTTGGTTAATTTATGAAAATTGAACAACACATAATACATAAGACTATCAAGGACCAGTTTGGGCTGGCATACCATGTAGACAGACCTGCAGAAAATATTTCACATAGCATCTGCACTCACACTAACTAGTTTACTATTCTAATGGAGCCCCACAAGGAAGTACAATCAAGTTAATGTCACAATTTACAGCTTTCCACGATGCCCTAAGATTTTTGTAATAGTTTAAAACCCAAATATGGGTATGTTAATGGAATACCTTCAGTCCTGCAGTTATTCTGTAAGATAGATCAAATTAAAAATTGGCTTCCATAAAACCTTTTTTTCCACTGACAGGTCATGAAGCACTTGATGAAGTCTTGGTATCCCTGCTACATAAGAAATTTAATTTCCCACAGAAGCACGGAGAAATTTCAGTATAGTCCAGTGGGCAAAACTTGTTTATCAGCCCTTGGGGAGCCTCCTTATGCATCTCTACAGGTTAAATTAAACCTGTGTTTAAAGTACCTCATCTATGAATTGCAAGCTGTTATTTCCTTCATTTGGGGAGGTTATGTGATACTTTCTTTAATGTACATGAAGCTAATATAGTGCATTTGACATAGACTTTAGGCAGTTAGAAGAAAAGAGAATATGATACAGACCTTCTGATCCTCAGCCTTATACCTGTTTACGACTCACTGACACTGAAGGAAAAAAAAAGAACCATTGTGTTTCCCAGATAATTCTGTTTCCCCACTCAAGAAAGGAAACTGATCAGTCTGGCATTAGTGTGGATGAAACACTTCCATTACGGTAAAGTTTCTGGAGGGCTACTTCCCAAAGCATAAAATGAGTATAGAGCATCCCTTTTATAGTGGTTGTCTTGATCTGCAACTGCCAAAATGACTTTATTCTCAAGAGCCAGTACTTTTGAGAGTTGTTTTGTTGTTGTTGCTTTTTAAAATTTTACATAGCTGTTGGAGACAGAGGGAGGAAGAGAAAAAAGTTGCTCTCCCTTTAAGATTTAGTTTGAGTCCAGGTGGCTGGACTGAAGCATCTAGCACAGCTGTACTCCCAGAGCGAGAAAGATTTGGTATGTTCAAGAGTGACCTGAATCTCTGGTTTCAGGCGAGTGCTGAGTTTTTATCTTACATCACTCTAGTGAGATGAAAGCAGCACGTTTATAATGCTCGTCTGTTTGTATGGAGGATTAACAATACGAAATACTTTCAGTTTGACTTTGTAGGAATAGTGAATATTGCACTTTTCAAAAGAAGGTGTCTACAGGGGAAAGTAGTGATAACAGAAGAAAGCAATACATCTGTGAAGGAATTTGAGCAGGCAGAGGCCTAGAGAGTTTAGCTTTAAACATGGGCATGCAACGCCAAGTCTCCACAGGGGCAGAAGTCTCATAGAGGCAGCACTGGAGACCAGAACCAGCCACCATCCTCCTCCACTCTTATTGACAAATACCAAGAACTGCCGGAGGCTCTCCTGATTCTCTCATTTCAGAGAATTTCCAAGATGAGAACTTATTTCAAGGTAATGACTCTATTAGAAGATACCCTGAATGACTTTCTGTATTATTATTAATTTTTTTGTAACCTCCATTTCCTGTACAGTATGCAATTACTAGAAGGGTGGAAACTTCTGAACTCCCTAGGAGAGTTTGCTGTGTCTCCCATTTCAGCTTAATAAAACATAATCTGAGTTGCAGCATCTGTAAGATGGACTTGTTCCACAACCAGCTGTTCTAAGTCAGGTTATTCAGAGGATGAGGAAGAAAATAGATTTGCAAGAGGGATGCTGAAGTGATCTGATAAGAGTAGCACTGTTAGATCTTTGGGGTTGTAGAATATTTCCCCTTGTCAAAGGAGTTGAATTGGAAAGAACTGCCACTATTATGCTGACCAAATTCTCACTGTTCATTGCCACATTCTCTGTGTCCATTATCTTTCTTGTCTACCTCAGGACTTTCATGACACCAAACCACTCTCTTCATTTGGAAAGCAGCTCTGTCAGAATTCAGGTGCTGTGGGGTGTTCCTCTGCCAAGGGTGCTGCCGTATACCAACCTGAATGTGGCTCTGCTGGAATTCACCAAAGCAGGGCTACACGCTGCCCTGGCCCCTCAGGAGCTGAGGACAGGGTGGGCAGCCCACAGGCACACTGGAAGGCAGCAGAGATGTACAGAGTGGTGGTCAGAACAAAAGTCACAGCTGCTGTCTGTTAAAGGCATGAGGAAAATGTACACAAGTCAAAACTGTAACTGAAATTGAGAAGCGTTGGGCATTAAGTTGTGCCTCGTTTATGCCACTGTACCAACTGGCGATAAACTCTAGAAATGTCGATTTTTGCAAAATAGCCAAGTGCTTACAGACCATGGGAAAAGGCAGCTTTCTGGAGTAGACGTACTACTGGCCAGGGCAGTTAGGAAAGGTGATTATGGGGAAGCAGAGGGGGACTGGTGCACTCTTCCTTTTGCCTGCACAGAACTCTGATTTAGCCCTTAAAGATGGGAGGATTCGTTTAGTCAGGACCAAATTTATGAAAACAGCCAATTAATAGCCTCACTTAACTAGATCCATCAAATGAAAGAAAAGGGAAAATCAGGGACAAAGAAGTGGGGAAAACAGAGAAAGATTGAGCAAAGTGCTTGCCAGTCCTGGAGCTTTTCTATCTGTTGCTAGTTAACTCCCCCTAATTATTTGCTGTTAATTACTGGCATTAAGACAACCTATCTAGTCCTGTCTAGAGACCCTCCAAGATCAGTCTGTAGTGAAGAACTGAAGTTCAATCAGAAGGTTATTATTATTATTATTATTATTATTATTATTATTATTAGCAAACTATGACTATCAGAGAGTTTAGTACAGGGTTGAAAAGACATTAAAAAAGCCAGCCACTAGATAACTTCCTTTTTGGCTAACAGCTCAAACTAAAGGGAAGTGAAACCTTTTTCATTCTGAAGGTAGAGGCAGGCATACTGTGCAATTTCTGTTAATTCTCACACACACAAAAAATAATTTTTGATAAGAAAAAGAAAAGCTAGGGAGCTGAATCCAGCATCATCAGCTGCCACAGGGGCGTGTCAGATCACATGAGATTTACACAGGAGTTGCTCTAAATGTGCATCAGAAACATCTACTCTTTTCCACAGAGTAACCAAACGTTGCTTCAGCCCAATGTTCCTTCTGTTCAGTTGTTGTGTTTTAATTGCTCCTTGGTAAACTGCACAGATTTACATTGCTTACAATACATAAAAGAGAGGTTCACTAGCAAACAATCTATTTTTAGGAGGAAAAAATCCATGATGGGAGAGAATGGGGTTATGCATTTGTATATATGGAATGACATTAAAAACAGCTAGTAGGAAAAAAGTTTTTACCTCGTTGCTGACCATTCCACTGTACTCTTATCCTAGAATAATGCCTATATGAAAAATATGTCTAATATTTGTATATTTTATTTATATATTTATTATATTTTTTAGTCTTAGCAGCTCCCTGAATTTCACAGCTATAGATGCAACCTGCACATTAAATACGTTCCTACAACATGACACTGAGATCTATTTTCCTGTTATTTCAGAATGAGGCAAGTGTAGTAGTCCAAAAGCAACACTGACATGAAGAAAATATCTCTCAACTGCACGGGGTAAAAGAAAGGTCTTCAGGCACCACAGAAATGGCTGTGGATTACAAGACAGGGACTCCTTTCTTTATTTCCTGCTGTACACTTCCTGAAGGCATTTGCTGACAAGGAATTTGCAAATCTCGTCTTGTTAACAACTGCAATGGTCCTTGGTATTACTCAGATATAATCATCTATGTACCTGCCTGAATACAGCTTAGGAACTGCCAGTCTGCAGAGCTCAGAGGTTGTCTCCCTGTCTTTCCATCCGTGCTCAAACAACCAGGCCTGCCTGCAGTAACCTTCTCCCCAGTATCCTTGCAGATGTTGCCCGCCCCCTCCTCCCGAAGGTTGTCCTGGAGGGAACATGTAGTTCCAGGGTGACTCATACCCCACACACTATCCCTTACTCATTCAAATAGTTTCATTAAAGGCACTGGACCACAGTAGATGAGAAAACTCATTTCACTGCGAGCCTGTTTCAGTATGAACACATGAGAGAAGAGAATAAAGATCGAGACAAGGCACCTGTGATCATCTCCATTGATAAAGGGCAGATAGGTGGGATCCTTCTGAGGAAGGAAGAACCTCTATGATCATGGCACCCCTTATTCAAGCATTTACAGAAGTGCTCAGTGATTTCTACACCATAGAACCAGTGCAAATACCTACAGCCCCTTCCTCAGCAATGTTGACACTTATTTTCTCATCCAGAATCTCAATTCTTTAAGAAAAAAGTGAAACCTTCCCAATCCACTCCCTTCTCTGAGGAACCAGGTAAGTGCACAGAACACTGAACTCTCCCACTGACTGGGTGGGACCCTCAAGTGTGGGATTTATCACCAAAGCCCTATATTTTAACTCATCTTTAAATTATTTTTAAATCAGAGGCTTTGCTTGGCTTGCTTCAGTTACCTGAGAAGTGCTATATGGTCCTAATTCTTGGAGAAGAAACTGCAAAACCACAAAGCATAAAGGCCTTTAAGAGTGTAAAGTAAAAAACATTTGAGGAAATGCAAGCACTGAACTTCTCAGGGGTCAGAAGGTGGTAAAGAAAAATCACAGAACAAAGAGAAGTGACAAGAGCAAAGCAATAGGAAGAAAAGATCAACAGAGAATGGTGGCAAGCCTGGCCAAAGAAAGATTAAGGTGACTGCTGAAGAGCTATGCTGGGCAGAGACCAGCACCACCATGCTGGCAGGAGACATGCAGTGTCTCCAATGCAAAGGACAGCATCCCCAAAGCCAATAGGGATTTTCAGTGCTGGAACAGTGAAACAGTTCATTTAAAGCCAGCACATCAGGCACATTAATGTTTTGTTGTTGTTGTTCTTAATTCTTGGTAAAAGAAAATGAGCACATTTTAATCAAATATTGAAAATATTTTGAATTTTCAGTTCATGAAAAAGGAAGCTCTCTGGAGTAGGGATCCTCTAGGAGTCCCACCAACTTAGTTAGGAAAGAGGTGGACAAGATGCCTAGCCTTATGAGTAGGCAGTTCTTAAAATATACAAGCCAGAAAAGTGCAGTTAATAGTTTTGCATGTTATCAGACAAGCCAGAAAGAAAGAAGAAGTAATGGAAATGGTGATTTTACCAAGAATTTTGCTTTTGCCAACATCCAGGGCTCTGCAAGATCCACAGCCACCCCCAACAAGACAGACCTAAAAATAAACCTGCTATACAGTTGCTGATGAGGCAGGATCTTTCACCTCACCTTTGTATTTACAGCCAGAGCTGCAAAGCTTCTGTTTTGTTGGCTTGTTCTTATTTAGACAGCCTGGTACAATGTTTGAAGTCGTATGAAAACCAAGTAACATGACAATTGTTTTCTACACTTAGAAGCGTTAATTTCTTGTAAAGCTTGTTCAATTAACTAAGAAAATCCAGAGGACATGCTGACTTTGTCTCGTTTCCCCTCCCCCAAATGCATTTTACAAAACTCCAGTAGAGTCTTAACCAAAACAATGTGCTGATATGGGAAGCTGTCTGCATTCCTCTTTTGCAATTCACCTTACACTCTGCAAGTTACTTGAAGATAAGCTCTTCTCGATGCCAAAAAACTCCAGCAAGAGGTGAAGGCTTCTTTGCAATGGGTAAAGTGCTGCACAATTTTGTCAAGTTATTCATTGCATTCTTGTTAGTGCATCCCCACCCTTAGTGTATTCCCTGCAGTCGCTCCTCTTCCAAGTGACCCCAGGAATAGTTAGGGGTGGGAATAGCCCATCTCAAGCTTGATTATTAGATAATCAACATTAGATGCTGATTTAACTTCTCTATTTTCACACTCATCCCTCCTTATGGAGAGGAACAGTCCTTTAATTAGGAACCTGCGACATGCCTGCTCCCTTTCCCCTGTCGGAGGCGATATTCAGGGGATTTAGCTCAGTTCTGGGAAAGTACCCTCCTGTTCTGAGATCTTTTGAGTAGGAAAGGGAAGGGAAGTAGTAACACTTTTCTGCTTTTTCTATTTGTATTATATTCAGCTTTGTTCTAAAGAGAGGTAATCTCCATAAACAGCAAACTAAAACCAATTTAAGAATAGTGGAAGAAAAATGCTTTCTCCAAAATGCATTTATATGCATGCACACAACAGAACTGCAAAAGAAATACACATTGAAATTTGCGTTCCCAGACCAGCATAAGGAACAGCAAATGCCTATATGGAAGAGCTGACAATGCAGGGAATCAATGACTTCTGACACATTTCAATCCTCCCTTTTAATATACACGTTTTATGATTCTTTTCACAGAGGGTAGAGGTTCCCATCATCCCACTAATCTCATAGCCAGTGGTTCAGCAAAACAGAATTCAACTTCCAAAAAAGGGGCCAGCTAGAATCTCAGGACTTGTGATACTGAAATAGAAATCCATGAATTTCAGAAGAAAATCTGAAAAAAATATTTGGAGAATGAATTACATTTACTCCTAAAGCAACGCTGGTATTTCCAAAAGAAGGTCCCACAGAGCTTGTGTGAAGACAGAATAAATACAAAACAAAGAAAAAAACGTTGGTTCTAACAGATGATCCTATCAAACAACAAGCTCTTAACCAACTGATAATTGTATAAAGAGATTTAGATAGGAATTAACAAGGTTGCACATATAACTGAGGGACACAATTTCATCTGTTTTCTCTTTTCATCCCACCCCCAAAACACTTAAGTCCTTTTGAAATTCTCAGCTCCAATGCTATTGTAAGCTTTTCAGGGGAAGGATGGCAATGCGTACACAGAGTGCCCTGGACAGTAGGATCGTGGCCCCATTCTGGGGCTTACTACAGTAATATTAATAAATATCACCAGTGGAATTAACTGTTCATCTCTGTGTTCCTCTCACCCGAGAAACAGAGGTCTCATGCTTCACATGTAAAAAGGACAATTAGCAGAGAAACAATTTTAAGGAAGAATATAAAAATGAGGTGAAAATATCAGGAGATGAGTACATAGAAATGAAATGACATGGAGAATAGCCTCGTGGAATGCAAGTCCTTCAGATGCTGATATATAATTGGGTACAGTTCCACTGTTTCTACCTTTTTTTTCCAATGAATGCATGTAACTGGTGTGCCATGCAGACAACTCTTTCAAATGAGCCATCTGATTCTGAATTATGACCTGGTGCAGTTATTTCTGTTATCCGAGAAAGATCGGAGCCATTAGCTAATAAGTTGTGCAAATTTTAAAACATGGAAATAAGAAAAATATCTTAAAACTAAATGTAGTGAAATGCTAACTCTCTAAGTCTATAGCCATATTTCTTCTAGCCTCTTCAGACAAACTAATGGACAAAGTCTGAACCAGGGAAAGGCTGCAAGCAGTCCTGTCACCTGAACACAGCTACTTCTGCAGTGGAATCTAGAAGCTGCTAAGACAAAGGAACATATTTTTATTTTTATTTTTAATAGTGCTAGTTTTTCAGCTATGTTTGATCTAATTATTCAGTTGTTTGTTCTAGGAAAAAAAATTCTCTCCAAACCACATAAGGAAACAACTATAACTCAAATAATTTCTTTTGGGCCAGTTCAAGGGCTGCATCAGGAGAGCTGGGGGGCAGAGTATGAAACATAATTTGCTCATTTCCTCCTTTACTAACTCACAAAGTAAGCTTAGAAATACTACTAGTTCTGGGTTAACAGTTTAATCTCTCCCTCCTTTTAAAGTGTGCATGCTCTGTAAGCATACAAAACATCTTAATATTTTAAAATATACACTACAAAAAAAAAAAATAAAATCTGTATGTATTAAAGCTGTGTTGGACAAGCTAATATTTTCCCTTATATTACTTGGGAACAGAGAGCTGTTGAAAGGAGTGTAATGAAAGTCACAAGGATGAAGAAGAGCAAATATTTACTAGATAAAGAGCCTGAATGTCACACTTCTTAATGCAAGAGGCATTGTGACATTGCTCATTTAATCTGGGCTCTGCTAATTGGTCTACTGCACAAGGAAAAATCTTTGGGAGTCCTTCTGGGAATGTCTCACATCATTCCCTATCAGCTGTTGACATACAAATACTCTAGTAATGAAAATATTTTCATTCCTTCATAACAGCATTCCCTGTCCTGTTTAATCTTATTTTCTCTCTTTCTAAAAACAAGCTTCTGTGTGGGGTTTCTGAACTAACGGACCTGATGCCATATATCAAAAATGTCCTGTGCTCCTGTCAAACTTGCTAGGAGTCCACCCAAAAGAGTGAATGGGGAAAAAAACACACAAGGATTTATAGCAACAACAAGGAATTTTAAACAACATTTGAAATTAATTTCTGGTCTGCATCATTTTGAAGGACTGTAAATGTAACTAGACTAGAACTAAGCCGTACCTGCCTTAAGTCTCCATCCCTAGCAGTAAAGTAGCTGACTCAGGATCCAGCTCCTTGCTACAAAGGGACAGGTTTGCAAGTTTCCAGAAACATTACGAAGTATAATATTTTAGCCAACTCTGTCACTTTTATGTATAGGAGTGCTGGGGGACAAGCAGCTGGAAACCCTGGGTGTCTTCCTGCACTCCAACCAGACTCTTCTGAAGTGTGGGCTCAGGCTTGCTAACCATGAGGACGTTAGTGATTTACTGCTGGAGATATATAAAATGGTGTTGAAAAGACTTCCAGCAACTCCTTCCGCACTCCCTGCTCTGCATCTGAGAGCACATCAGCTCTTCAGGGCAGACCCCTCTGCAGAGGCTGCACTGTTCTCTTCAACTCCAACAGCAATTCCTACCGGGACAATTTGCATTTTCAGTGAACTCCTATTAACCACTTAGAACCCCACTTTGTGCACAGGCACTTACCTCGGGAAATAGGAATGCATTCTGCTGTGCATGAAATCCATGCAGCAGAGTCATCACAATTTTGTCAGAAAAATCTCTTTTGGAAATGATTTCAAAATTATTTCAAAAGCTGATACTTTCACATTGTGCTAGATCCTTGTGTAGGTAAACACCTTTCTTCCCCTAGGTAAACTCCACACCTAAATGCTGCCCTTAAGTTATTTGGCTTGCTTTATTTATATTTTGGTCTTTAATACCACAGCTGGTCCAAATGCAAGGTCTGTGGTATGATGCAAGCTGCTGCCCCTCCCGCCCCCACCCCACTCCCGGGGGACCTCTGCCTCCACCCCCATCCTGCTGCCCAGGTTGTGGCATTCCTTTCTGCACCCTATCACTGTCACACTCCCCTCCTGGAAACAGGTGCAAGAAGATTAAAAACCCACTCATTCAGCTGGGATTTTCATCTGTTTGCACCTTCCTCTTTGCCACTTCTATGTGTCAACATCTCTCGAGCAGAAGGCGGAGGGAAGGCACGCTCGTGGTCATGTTGTTTGCTGTTTACAGTGAGAAACAGGAGTTTTATTTGAGGGACAGCTGTATCGGGAGGTAGGAGAATGCTTAACACACAAAGGTTTTACATAAATTTTGTTGGACATTTTCTTAAAAAGCATGTGTGCTTTTTTTCTCTGAAACTGAAGTTTCATTTGAAATGTCAGCATTAACTGATCCTTAAAAGGAAAAGTTCATCTTAATGAATTCATCTTAATGAATTTTTGAATAATACATCAGCATCCTGCTTTTTAATTTCTAACTGGTTCATTTCTGAAGACACCAATATTGCCACCAACCAAACATGATGTGAGGACTGAAACATGGTACCGGTTTTGGTTTTAGCTATGAAGTTGTTGTATGTCAAACTGTCACTGCAACACAAACCAGGGGGCTGAAGATTAACCACATTTAATATTTTAAAAATAATGATAGCACAGTGACTGATTTTTTTTTTCCACAGGAGCGTGATAGAACTGCAGCTGGCATTGGGAACAGCATTACAATCCTTGCACTTGAAAACTCTGTAAGCTGCAGCCACCTTTTCCCTAAAAATTCTGCTTAGAAAAAGGATCATGTTCCCTTCCCCTTTCTCACTCTGAATTAAAGCAGCCTGTACCCTCTCACCCCTATTTTTAATGGACAAAACCTCTCACAAAGTTTGAGCTTTTTGGTTGCCCAGCACCTGTACTCTTTGGACTTGGGGTCTGTATTACAGAAGTATCCACACTGTGGGAATTTCAGAGTTCTGAGCTTTTAAAATCCACCCCTCCCCCAGAACAAGCTTTCTGGTACCCCCTGGGAGGCCAGGCCTTGCAGCCCAAGGATTGATCAGTACAGGGATGGTTCCTACAGGGGCTGTTCCTGACCAGTTCCAGAAGCGTCCCTGGCATGCCGATGGGACCCCCAGCAAAGAGCCATTCCTCAACAGATTTCCTAGGGCAGGCAGACCTTCAGATTTGAAGTAATTCAGTGCCATGGTCACAACCCAAAATCAATTGAAGAAAAACTTACGGAAACTGGTAGTTTCAATACTTCTGAGCAAGGTGCATGCTGCCTGAATGCAACCCACTGGAACCAAACCCCTGGGGCTTCACAAGCATAGAAGATGGGTCTGGGTCGTTCCCACCTGATTCCCTGGGTGTCTCTGGCCAGGAAGAAGAACTGCACCTTAGAGCCAGAATCTGTTCCTTTTGCTGACTGACCCAGGAGCAGTGTGACATGGAAAATGGTCTGGAAACGAAAGCTATGAAGGAAAATGGTATGTGCAGTTTTGTATTGCAGTAAAGTTTTTTTTGGAGTGGAAAGGATTATGTGAGCAAGAACAGCCATAGAGATTGGTCCTAATTTTTCAAAGACACTCTGACATTTTTTGTAAAGAGGAGCTTATTTCAGATACAATGCATCGGCTAAAATTTCACGGGTGAGCACACAATTAGGAGAACTGTGTGTAGCCAAGTGTGCTCTTTAGAGTGGGTTTGGTCACGCTTACATATAAGGACTCCTAACAGATTTACCTTTGGAGTGTTTCCAGGGCCTTTATAAGGACCTTGCAGAAAGTGCTAATTGCTTCCGCATGCAACTCCTTCACTAGCCATCGGGATGCACCTGTCCCAGGGTGTACCAGCAGTACTCAAACCCAGACTGAACATCATAGGCCATGCAGTTTCTACGTAGCCATGAACTAAGATTTTCCCCTGATATGAGGCAAGGAGGGCAGAAGGGGGCATCAGTGAAACAGTGAGAGTTGCATCAGTGGAGCAGTGAAGACGACCTGAAGAAAGGCCATCTCTTCAGAGAGATAACAGCATCTGAGGAACAGGACAAGGAGCCCAGTGAGACATTTCTGCATGGGCTTCCCAAAGAACCTACACTTGAAGGCACTACCTACTAGCATTCAACAGAGGAAATAATATGCTCGTAATAGTGAGAAAGGTTTTGCATGGCTCTCTGAATGTAGCTAATACTGAGAAGAAAAGTGTGTATTATTTTCCTCATTTAATCTTATATGCCAGAAAAAGAGAAATTTAAATTTGTATGTAAAGGAAATGATTTCAACATTTAGCCTGTCAGAAGTAACCCAACAAATTTGGGGAGTGTAAAATATTGTTCCTAACAGATAACACTTTAAAAGAAGTTCTGACTTTGATAGATAGTAGAGAGTGAGAAAGCTTAACAAATGGGTTTCCAGTTATATGTGCACGCATTAAAAATATCATTACTTTTATGAATAGTCCAATGCTGTTTTCAAATTAGTGCTACTGAAGTCTCCAAAACCCCTTTTAAATTTTTTTTAAAAAGTTCGCGAAACATTGGATTGAGAAAAACCTGCCTTACTGGAGCATTTCCAGCTCTTGATAGCACCACAGCAGTAAATGAACATTTTAAAATACAAACATTTGTTGTGACTCCTGCCTCTGGTGCTGCTGAACATGGTGACCAGCCATGAAACGCTGAGCATGTACTCTTTGCTTATGCTTTTCTCTAGTCCCTAGCAGAATTTCTGCCTTGAAATTTCAAAGGCTACCAAATCAAGGCCTAAGGCAGTATTCTGCTCTACCATTTGGCCTCTTTTTTTTTTATCCACGTGCTTCAGATGTTTGCTTTAAATCCCTTCCTGCTGCAGGTGAGAATCATG